>NC_090265.1:780285382-780969549 GCF_040414725.1 Anabrus simplex
GGAAGACAACACAAGAACTCGATTGGAAATACAAAATAGGCTAGCCGAAATGATTCAGAGTATGGAGAATGGAAACAAGCAGATACATGAAGAAATGGACAGAATTAAAGGACAGGTTACAGAAAGCCAGGAAATCATCAAGAAGTTGAAGGATGAGATTAGCAAACTGACCAACGATCTCCGAGAACTAAAAGTCAGTAATGAGAAGAAATGGGACGAATTGTGTGAAATAACAAGCGGCATGGAAGGATTGAAGGTCAGACATCAAGAATTGGAGGAGAAATTCGATCAGGCTGCTGGCACGGTGGCCGGTAAAATTAATGAGTTAAAAGAGAAGATCGAGACCGATAAGAATGAGGCGGACCAGAAGATGGAGAAGACGGAAGAGGAGTTAAGGCAGATTAGGAAGGAGATGCAAGAAATTAAGATAGAAAACCAGACAACAAAATCCGTTATTTCAAATTATAGTGAACGGCAAAAAGCGATAGAGATTCAGATTAATGAGAGGGAGACTACACCGTCAAGAACATTGGATCCAAGTAGGCAGAGCATAGATTTGGTAAATGGAAGCAGTCAAAATGAAAATCCAACCATAATAAACGTCATAAAAACTTACGACGATCGCCCAAAGCATTTTGACAACACATCAAAAATTTCACCTAAGCAATTTTTCAGAGATATTGAGGAACATTTTCGCGAAGGTAGAATTCAAGAGGATAAGAAGCTGCGCGTGATAGAAAAACATCTAGACGGAAACCCGAACATCTGGTTCCAAGCTTTTAAATATACTTTCCACAGCTATGAGGAATTTAAGGCAGCGTTCCTAAGAAAGTTTTGGAGTCCAGAAATTCAACAACAACTAAGAATCGAACTTTATGCAAGAAAGTTTTCGTCAACGGGTCAAATCCGATATAGTGACTACTTCTCTTTTCAGTTTCACAGGTTTCAGGACTTAGACTCAGCTCCAAGCGAGCTAGAGGCCATAAAAACTATTCAAAGACAATTCCCACCGGAGGTGCAGAGGTTATTAGCAGCCTCAGATGTTGAAACCGCAGTCGATATAGAGAGGAAGCTAAGACAGATCGATATGACATCCTCATATCCATTGAATAGAAATATACGAAGTACGGCCCAAGAAGAAGTAATAAATACCATTAGTCCCAAGGAAACAAGCCATAGGGAAAATCACAAGTCAAAGAATAGGCCAGAGGACCTTGACGAACAAAGAGAGAAGGGCAGAAAGAGATGATGTTGCCAATGCAGTGGAAATTCTAATGGGGAATATGGACAGAGTAATAGTAGACATAACCCATATTATACAAATAATCCAAGGTTTCGAGGCAGTAGGAACCAACAGCATTTTAGAAACAGAACATGGTTCAATAATCGGAAAGGACAGAATAATTATCGTAGGAACGAAGAAAACCGAAGGTATATACAACAACTACGAGAGGAAAGACGAAATAAAAACAGATGGGAAGAAGCAATAAAAGATAAAGATATAAATGGAGACATCGAGGGAGCGGAGAGCCTCGAATTGCAATCATATAAACGAAGAAAAGCAGAAGAGGGGAGACTCAATCCAAATACTCCTGAATTCGTAGGAAATTCGGAGCCACCTGAGAAAAAAAAAACTCCGATTTCCAACTGAGAAGTGAGGAGATATCAAGTAGCGAAAGAAATGGTGAAGTTGACAAAATTCGTAGTTGGATAATTGCGCAAGTAGACCACTGGGATATTCGACCTGATGACCTGCTTGACGAAAATGATCGTGGCAAAGAAAGAACAAAATTTAGTTTACCCGTAATTGTAGTAACAGTGGCCGACATAAAGTTGCATTGCTTGGACTCTGGAGCAAGTATTAGTGTAATGGCATTAGCATTTTTCCAAGAGCTTACTAAAAGAATCTACATACCGACAATCCCTGTATCAGGAATTAAAATAAGAGGAATAATCCCAGATAAATCTGTTGATTGTAAGCTGCAAGCATATGTTACAGTCATGATAGGAAGGCACAGATTTGAACATCCATTCATGATTATGAAGAGGATAAAATATAATATCATCTTTGGTATAGATTTCATGTTAACAACACGAATGACCATTGATATGGAAAGACGAGAAGTCCGGTTCCCAGTACCAAAAAGTGGTGGAACACAGTCTATAGAAACCATACAACTTAATAACCTTACGGACGAAAGGGAACACTTGAAGATTATGGTGGAGAAAATTGATCCTGAAATCATGGAAGGCCAAGGTCAAAATAAAGACGTATATGAACAAGAGATAGATTTAGAACTAATTGAAAAGCTCGAAAAGATAATGGCTATCGAAGAGGAGGAGGAAGAGAAAACTGAAATTTGGAAAACAATGGCCGAAACTACAATATCATCCACAGAAAAGCGGAAAATCTATGAAATTTTGAAAAGACATATCGAAGTTTTCGACAATAAACCGGGTCAAATACCCAACTTTAAATACAAAATATTAGTCAACGACTGGACGCCATATAAGGGAAAGTTATACGATGTACCAGAAAAGTATTTAACAGAAGTAAGAAAAATTATTCAGGAAATGATGGCTGACGGAATAATAGTTAAGACAACCACACCTTACTTAAATCCGCTGGTAATAGTAAAGAAAAACAACGGAAAACTCAGGCCGTGTGTGGACGCTAGGGTCCTCAATGAAAGACTTATCCCAGAGTACAATAAGGTCCCAAGGATTAAGGATATAATAAAAAAATTTAGAGGTCTGCAGTACTTCTCAAGCTTAGATTGTACATCGTCCTTCCATCACATCGTACTGGAAGAAAAGTCAAGGATACTAACAGGGTTTATGTTTGATAACCAAACGTACGCCTACTGCAGATTACCCTTTGGTTTGAAGAATAGTTCTGCCGTTTTGATAAGGGCCTTAGATAAGAACCTAACAGATGAAGTAAAAGGATTTGTCAACTGTTATGTCGATGATCTAGTATTTGGCAGTACAACTTTCGAAGAACACTGTGAAAAATTAGAAAAATTGTTGAGTAACCTGCAGAAAACCGGATTTAAAATTAACCTAGCGAAATCAAAATTCTGCCAAAATCAAGTGCTTTTCCTTGGACATATAATAGATGGCGAAGGAGTTAAGCCAAACCCGGTAAAAATCAAAGCAATTTGTGATTTCCCACGTCCTTCTAAAGTTAAGCACATAAGACAATTCCTAGGTATGACTGGATTCTTTTCAGACCACTGTAGAGGTTATACAGAGATAGCTGCACCGCTCCAGGAACTCTTAAAGGCAAATAACCGCTGGAAATGGAACAAGGAAGCCGAAAACGCATTCATAAGAATGAAAGAATTGCTTAGGCAAAGCATCAAACTAGGGTACCCTGATTTCGAAAAAGATTTTATTGTCCAGGCAGACGCGTCAAATATTGGTGTTGGAGCATGTTTATACCAAGAGGAAGAGGAGAATAAGAAACGAACGTACTTAGCCTTTACGAGCAGAAAACTGCGAAAACACGAGCTACATTATACAACGACGGAGCTCGAACTCCTTGCCATAATACATGCACTGCAGCAATGGAGACGGATTATTTATGGATACCCCGTGATCATCAGAACGGATCATAAGGCACTAACCTTTGGGTTAAAGCAATGATGACCAGCGAAAGAGTAGTTAGGTGGATGCTTTACACACAGCAATTTAACTTCAGAATTGAACACTGCAGCGGGAAAGAAAATGTATTAGCCGATGCATTAAGCAGAAATCCAGCAGGCCATGAAGAGAATATTTTACAGTTAACGTTGGATAGTCAAGACGAGGAGTTGCTAGCAAAACTGGAAGACCTTGCTGAATATCAGAAAATGGATGAAAAGTTAAAGATCATCATTGACAAATTAATGGCTGATGAGAGGGAACCATTGATAGAAAATAAATGAGATGTTGAGCGGCATATTAATAAAGGTCGTGGATAAGACCACGCACAAGAAAAGAATAATAGTACCACGAGCACTGCAGTGTGAATTAATTTGGCACGTACATAAAGTAACAGGACATGCAGGAATCGATAAAGTCATTGGAACGCTATCAGAAAAATTCACATGGACAGGGCTGAAGAAATCAGTAAGAAGCACAATCAAAACCTGTGATATTTGTCAGCGGATTAAACATAACAATTTTATCACTAGTAACCAACCTATCGCCATATTGCCATCTAAAGTAAGAGAATTATATGCAATTGATATTTTTGGAAAGTTACCGACAGCCAAAAAAAAGGAAACAAATACATATTGGTAGTAATTGACGTCTTTTCAAAGTATATATCGCTACAGCCAATACAACGGGCAAATACAAAGCAAGTTCTACACAGACTAGTGGAGAAGGTATTTCCTAAAACTGGGCAAGCCCGAAAGAATATTGTCGGACAGGGGAACACAATTCACATCTATGCTGTTCCGAGAAAAGATGAAAAGTATGGGCATAAAACACACATTATGTTCAGTTCGGCATCCGTCGGCAAATCCAGTGGAGCGATACATGAAGGAAATAGCAAAATTCTGTAGGATATACTGCAATCATTGTCACTGGAAATGGATTGATGTAATAGAGATAATAGAGGAATGCCTAAATAACACCATAAATGAATCAATTGCTCAGGTCCCTAACCTGGTACATCACAATAGAGAATCACGAAGAACATGGGACAATATAATAAACATATCACTTGAAGAGAAACCAGACATCCAGCAGATCAATAAAATGGTCCAAGAGAGGCTAAAACAACAGTCTGAGAAGAGACTAAGAAGATTACGACAGACAAGATTTCGCGCACCATTTAAGAAAAACGATCTCGTTTTGATTAAAAAGACACCAGTAACGAACGCACCAGCCAAAATATGCACTAAATTCAATCATTTATATGAAAGACCGTACAGAGTTGAGCAAGCTTATGGAAATAACGCATATCTTATTATAAGCATGGACGGAAAATACAAAAACGTTCACAATGCATGTAACATGAAGCTATATTTCCCAGAAAACAAAGCTGGAGAAACGATGATATAAGTCCCACAGAAGTACGAATCAGGTTCAGAATAAATATATTCGTGAATCAGCTGTTATGCAAAGAGATAGGCTTGGTGAAGCTAAACAACACCAGTTATAACAACAGAGTAATCGATACGATTCCATAGAGAAATAAAATCCATTAATCGATCAAAGAACCATGGAGAAATAGCAGAAATGCATCGTCACATTTGTCGATCATAGTTCAAGAGAATAAATATATCGCAAGCAATATATTTAATCTGTACTGGGGGAATAAAATGTACCCGATGCATTTACTGGACGTATTAAAAATGGCGCCTACGGAAGGTAGAGGCCAGCCAAGGCAAAGAAATGTGTAATAGGGTATCGATATTGATGTATGCTAGAAGGCCATGACTAACTTAAACCTACCTTTATGAAGGCCATGTACAATGGTGTAGAATCGATAGAATTGTTTTTTTAAAAAAATAAGAAGGATCAAACAGATTATTATAAAAACTGACTTAAAAAATTGACGTGGGAAGGACAAGATATCCCGAACATCGCTCTCAAAAAATAAGCAAGATCTGCAGTATCTAACGTGAAATTTTAAGCTGAGAGGACGGAAATATTGGACGAAACGAAGAGATAAACGCTGAAATACCGTAAAGAGGGAATAAAATTCAGAAGTTTTGAAAAGTCCGTCCAAATACTTAGACGCAAAGTCGTTTGGAAACAAGAAGTGGATTGAGACGTGAAAGCTCGAGGTCGAGCTATATTAAGTGGAAATAATAGCAAGGACAACCCAACTAAAGAAGCAATCATTATAAAAAAATATATTTATACTACGCAGAACCATGATGAATTCATGTTTTCCAGAATCGACGCATATTGTCTACTGTGTTCCTGAACAGATGATGGCTTGCTAAATCGGCATAGACCAACCTGGAGGGAGATGTCATCCTGGCTGTTAAAACCACCCGACCCGTGTGGAGGAGGTCACTCTACTTGAGATACCAGTGGTGGAGATCCTGCCCAGTTCCCAATCCAAGGCCTGCGACCAGACCGAAGAGCAACTAAGACCCGAGATATTGAATGGCGAGCTAAGTAATAGTATTAAGTAGTATAATTTCTTATGTAGAGTATTACCAGTATATGCAATAGATCTGAATAGCCTAAGCGTGAGATAATTAAGTATGCAGTGAATATAAGAAAGTGCAGTGTGAAATATTTAAGACGATATCTCGTGACAGAATGGTAACGTGTTTACTACATTATCTTATCCAAGGATGAAGGAATACGATTTAGAATGTGACATAATATAACAGCTGTTTTCAAAGAATCCCGGTTAGTTAGAAGGATCCATGAGTGATGTAATACCAGTCAAACCCAGTTACATCACAGAGGGATGCATGTTTGGATTGGTTAAGTTAAATTACCATACTCTTTGCTGTGTGAATATAATGAAAGAATAGATACTGAATTTGGGGTTATATGTTGAATTGTATGACAAAATGCGTTTTTGAGGAACAAATTCTGCGCTATTGGAGTGATACGTATCGTTGTGTTTAATTAATATTGGAGGTTAAACGCGGTAATTATAGATGTTAAATGAATTAAATATGGGTTGAATTGAAGGTTAATAATGAAATAATGGATGTATATGTGGTATTTAAATGATATATTGCGCAGATTAACAGGGAATAAAATGTATATGATATATATATAATGTGCGATATAGGAGCACATGTAAAGCGACTACGGAATATAAGTATGCCCCAGGGAGGAACCATAGCAAGGTATGGACAATAAAATTACGCATATTTAATGAAGTGTGAAAGTGGTTTGACAATAATAACAACCGGTGATGGGTAAATGAATACATGATTGTATCATATTCTGAATGAATGGTAATTGCGTGGAAGATCAAACTTGTATGCAACTAGTATGATAATGTAGTGTTGAAATATCTTTATGTAGGCATTTGCACATCTATATATGAAAAGTGCTTATTGGCTATGTGTATATTGAACTGGAATACGATACATAAGAAATTATCTAGCTAGAGTAGGGAAATCATTTGAGATTTACGTAGGATATCATCCATGTTTTATTAATATGAAATATTATTAGAGCGAATATTTAGTTAGGAGCCGTAATTTAAGTGGCAATCGGACCAAGAAACTTAGTGCGTCATTCTATATTTCATTTACTTCACTGTAGTCTGCACCAACGAACTCAGATAATTTTCAATGTAACTTAGGTCACTGATATTTGAATTCAGGACACTTTACTCAAATTCAGTTCATTTCCACGATAACTTGAACAATGTAATGGTTGTATTTTTGATGAGGGTGTATGATTAACACCGTGAGTGATGGAATAATTTATTGATACACCGAATTTTGACCGTGATCTGAAGACTTTGATGTAATATATACTTAAGTGACCCGATGTAAATTCTATTAGGAAGATGAAACAAAGCAATAATTCATTTCAGAAATACGCGACCCAGAATGTTAAGATATGATACTTATTTTAGGAGTAAGGCAGCGCTGACCTAGAATATATGATTCAGTAATTAAAATATTTGTTTATTAGGTTGATAATTGGAAGATTATGAGCAATATTTGAGATTAACCATTTCTTTCGCGAATCTTGATAGTTTAATAAATGTGTTTCTTGATTAATTTTTATAGAATGGAATGAGTTTTCATTTATAATGGTAATCAGTAGTTGTACTTAGTGAGTAAGGTTCTCATTATGTGGATGTGTTTTTTCGAAAAGGTTGACTGATGTTTATGTTCGCAAAATCCACTACTGAGCGTTGGATTACGTAATTCTGAACCGCGTGTGATGCCGTTACTTTCTCTTCGAACACACGTTAAACCAAAACAGAAATATTAACCATTTTTCTGGAGGCATGAATACCCTGAGATATGTAACTGACTAGTTGGGAAAATACTGTGGTTACCCTGACCCGTAGGGTGCAATATCTACATACACAATTATCAATGATCTGCAATTGGTGCTGTTGCCTAGGTGGCAAATTCCCTACCAAATGTTTAAAAGAAATAAGTTTCATAATGATAGATCCGTATTGAACTGTGATTACAATAGAGTAAAATAATATATTATTATTGGTCCACCTTTTCAATACAAAATGAAAATTACATAGGGACTAGTTTCGACCTAGTAATAGGTCATCATCAGCCTGAAGTAAATTAAAGCGCAAATATCGAAGAAAAACATAAACAATGTAAACACAAGTACAGTCTTTTTAAAGGTACATACCATGTGGGAATTTGAGCAGATATATTAAAAATAATAACTCTTCCAATTGACGAAGCACTGAGCGGAAGTTATGTAAAGTTCGGTGCGCCGTATATTATAAAAGACCACCGTGAACTAAATGATGTAATAAAGAAGAAGAGTAGGTTGAATGCTGGCTTCTTCTTAGCCGTTGTATATTCGAAGAAGATTACGTCGTATTTTATAAGGTATTGAAAGACGTCAAAACACATGGATGTTGGAAAGGCTCTTCATTTTTTGGAACAAGGCAATTGTTGCGCGAGGAGGCTTAGGAAACCAGAGAAGCACTATATTATGTTAAAAAATAGAGATCCTTAAAAAAGTTCCGTGCGTCGTATAAATTGTGGAAATGGAAATCGAAAAAACTTGGTTCTTAAACGATAATGTTGTTCATTCAGAGATCAATTGAAAATAAAGAATCGTAACATTGTCTTCCCAAGATGTTTATAAAGTAGAACTAATAGACGATGCGAAGCATGATACTAGGAGAAAGCTCCTCTGCCTCCGGAATCCCGAAGGACGATGGACGTTTCACGAGGCGCAATAACATATATGGAGTTAAATAAAGGTGGATATAAATTCGCAGTTCAATGCGGACCATAAATTTGATTCTGAATAAAAGACAGTAAGATATATATATTTTTTTAAATTTTTATTTATTAGCTGAAGAGAGAAACGGAGGTAGGTAAGGATCAAAGGAATATATTTTTTTGAGGAGGTGAAGGAATGAAAATAAAGGTATGAGATTTTTTTTTTATTAGCTGAAGAGAGAAACGGAGGTAGGTAAGGATCAAAGGAAAATTTTAGAGGAGGTGAAGGAAGGAAAATAAAGGTATGAGGTTTTTATTTTTTATTAGCTGAAGAGAGAAACGGAGGTAGGTAAGGATCAAAAGGATTTTTTTTTTTTAGGTGGGGCTGAAGGATGTGGGAATATGGAAGAATGATTAAGAAAAGTAGTAAAAATAGAATGAACAATCGGACCTTTAATATTAGGTTTTGATTGTCTGAAAAGTTGAATTAGCAGGTCAAAAAGAATGTTTGATTTATCGGAAATGTCATTGAGATTGAAAATGGGATTGAAATATTGGTCTAAATTTATAAAGCAATTTTCTGTTATGTTAAGGAGGGGTCCTTTATTCATAATTTTGAGAATTGTCATATCTTGTTTAATGTCAGTAAATTTATGATTATAATCATTCATGTGTTGACCAACTGCAGAAAATTTATTGTGTTTTTGGGCATTGACATGTTCAAGGTATCGTATTTTAAAGCTTCTTCCTGTTTGTCCGATATAAGAAGAATTGCAGCTGTTGCATTTGAACCTATATACACCAGATTTTGAAAAAGGATCAGTTCTATTAATAGATGATGAGTTGTGTAAGACATTAGCGTTATTATTGTTGGTTCTGAAGGAGATTTTAACATCATGTTTTTTAAAAACGTTAGTGACCTTGTAAATATCTTTATTGAACGTGAAGGTAGAAAATGAAGAAATTTTTGGTTTTTCTTTTTTCAGAGTGGTTATAGGACGATGTTTGTATTTATTGATAATACTTTCAATGAAAGAACTATTGTAACCATTGAGTTTAGCGATCATACGGATATTGTTTAATTCTTTTTTAAGATCACATTCAGACATTGGGACTGTATAGGCTCGATGAACCATACTATTATAAGCCGCTCTTTTATGGATTTGTGGATGAGAAGAAACTTGATGAATAGTGGAAGAAGTTTGGGTAGGCTTTCTGAAGATGTTGAATTTTAAGGAATATAGTTGCCTAATGATGGTTAAGTCTAAAAAATTTATTCTTTGTTCAGATTCAGATTCGAGCGTAAATTTTATGTGTGGGTCGATATTATTAAGGTTGATAAGAGTAGAAGCTGCGTCTGTTGTGCTTTCATCTAGAATTACCAAAGTATCATCAACATATCTAGCCCAAAAAAGAATATTAATGAAGTTATTATTATTATCAATTTTAGTATGTTCTAAAAAATCTAAGTAGATTTCAGCTAAGATGCCCGAAGCCGGCGATCCCATGGCCAAACCTTCCTGCTGGTAGATAATACCGTCGAAAGTGAAATAGTTATTGTTTAAAACCAATTTCAGGATAGACATAAAGTCTTGTATTTCTAAAGCACTTAGGTGACTGTATTTGCCTAAATTGTTTTCAATTATAGGGTATAATTTAGAGGTTTGAATACTAGGATACATATTAACAACGTCAAAAGAGTGAAGGGAATGGTTAGGTTGGATATGAAAGTTATTAAGATTCTCGATCAACTCTGTAGTATTTTTAATAGATTGTTTAGACAAAAAATGATAATATCTTCTTAGAAACTTTTGAATGAATTGAGAAGCATTATAAAGAGGACTTGGTCTGTAATTGATGATCGGGCGGATAGGGATGCCGGGTTTGTGAATCTTAGGAAGGGCTTTAGCGGTTGGAAGACTTGGATTCATGCTAATAAATTTAGTTTTTTCTTGTTCAGTTAAAAGGAATGAAGTGTTTTTAAGAGTTTGTTTAAGAAGGCGTTGGATTTTTTGAGCAGGGTCTTTTTTAACAACAGTGAACGAACTATCAGAAAAGAATTCTTTAGTCTTATTAATATAATTGTTTCTTTCCATTATAACAGTGGTATTGCCTTTATCGGCCTTAGTGACAATAAGATTATTATCAGAAATCTTCTTTTTGAGAGCGCGTAATCGCTTTTGATCAATGAATGATTCTTTAATGTCGATAGGGATGTTGGGGTTCATACTTGAGTTAACAATGTCGTTAATTTTACGTTTAACTTTGAACCTAACTTCATCCTGTTTTTCGAGAGGTAATTTACTGATGGCTAGTTCAGATTCTAAGATCATAGTAGTAGAGCTGTCAAGTTTATTAAGATTAGGCCAATTGTGATTAGGACCTTTGGCTAAAATTGAATTATCATCATCATTCAGAGGAACATTGGATAAATTAATAATTGGTGGATGAAATTGAATCGTTGTGCTAGAGGAATTTCTATTATTAGTAGCAAGGGTGTTATTAGGTTTAGAACCTTTTAGTATACTAAGTTTCTTATCCAAGGTTGTCTGTTTCTTAGCTAATATGTTGAAAAGTCTATTATCAATTAGAGATTGAAATAAATTCCATTGAACACTTGAAAGTGAATTTGCAGCTACGAGGTGAGTTTCATATAATCTATGATTTAAGAAAGATTTTTTCTTGTATAGGAATTTAATTTCTTCTTTTAGCCAAATTTTGTTCGTTTTAATTTGGGTCTTAGCAATGTGAGGTGAAGGTCAAAATCTTTTTAAGTTGCCTTTGAGAAAATTAGGTGTCTAATTATACGTAATACATTGTTTAAGAAACTCTATATCCTTGCCTAATTTGGCTATTTTAACTTTTAAACCTAAGTATAAATAGGCTTTACGTTTTGCCTGGTTGGCTAAGTAATTAAAAGAAATAAGTTTCATAATGATAGATCCGTATTGAACTGTGATTACAATAGAGTAAAATAATATATTATTATTGGTCCACCTTTTCAATACAAAATGAAAATTACATAGGGACTAGTTTCGACCTAGTAATAGGTCATCATCAGCCTGAAGTAAATTAAAGCGCAAATATCGAAGAAAAACATAAACAATGTAAACACAAGTACAGTCTTTTTAAAGGTACATACCATGTGGGAATTTGAGCAGAGATATATTAAAAATAATAACTCTTCCAATTGACGAAGCACTGAGCGGAAGTTATGTAAAGTTCGGTGCGCCGTATATTATAAAAGACCACCGTGCACTAAATGATGTAATAAAGAAGAAGAGTAGGTTGAATGCTGGCTTCTTCTTAGCCGTTGTATATTCGAAGAAGATTACCAGTCACCTAAGTGCTTTAGAAATACAAGACTTTATGTCTATCCTGAAATTGGTTTTAAACAATAACTATTTCACTTTCGACGGTATTATCTACCAGCAGGAAGGTTTGGCCATGGGATCGCCGGCTTCGGGCATCTTAGCTGAAATCTACTTAGATTTTTTAGAACATACTAAAATTGATAATAATAATAACTTCATTAATATTCTTTTTTGGGCTAGATATGTTGATGATACTTTGGTAATTCTAGATGAAAGCACAACAGACGCAGCTTCTACTCTTATCAACCTTAATAATATCGACCCACACATAAAATTTACGCTCGAATCTGAATCTGAACAAAGAATAAATTTTTTAGACTTAACCATCATTAGGCAACTATATTCCTTAAAATTCAACATCTTCAGAAAGCCTACCCAAACTTCTTCCACTATTCATCAAGTTTCTTCTCATCCACAAATCCATAAAAGAGCGGCTTATAATAGTATGGTTCATCGAGCCTATACAGTCCCAATGTCTGAATGTGATCTTAAAAAAGAATTAAACAATATCCGTATGATCGCTAAACTCAATGGTTACAATAGTTCTTTCATTGAAAGTATTATCAATAAATACAAACATCGTCCTATAACCACTCTGAAAAAAGAAAAACCAAAAATTTCTTCATTTTCTACCTTCACGTTCAATAAAGATATTTACAAGGTCACTAACGTTTTTAAAAAACATGATGTTAAAATCTCCTTCAGAACCAACAATAATAACGCTAATGTCTTACACAACTCATCATCTATTAATAGAACTGATCCTTTTTCAAAATCTGGTGTATATAGGTTCAAATGCAACAGCTGCAATTCTTCTTATATCGGACAAACAGGAAGAAGCTTTAAAATACGATACCTTGAACATGTCAATGCACAAAAACACAATAAATTTTCTGCAGTTGGTCAACACATGAATGATTATAATCATAAATTTACTGACATTAAACAAGATATGACAATTCTCAAAATTATGAATAAAGGACCCCTCCTTAACATAACAGAAAATTGCTTTATAAATTTAGACCAATATTTCAATCCCAATTTCAATCTCAATGACATTTCCGATAAATCAAACATTCTTTTTGACCTGCTAATTCAACTTTTCAGACAATCAAAACCTAATATTAAAGGTCCGATTGTTCATTCTATTTTTACTACTTTTCTTAATCATTCTTCCATATTCCCACATCCTTCAGCCCCACCTTAAAAAAAAAAAACACCTCATACCTTTATTTTACTTCTTTCACCTCCTCTAAAATTTTCCTTTGATCCTTACCTACCTCCGTTTCTCTCTTCAGCTAAAAAAAAAAAATAAATAAAAATAAAATCCTTTTGATCCTTACCTACCTCCGTTTCTCTCTTCAGCTAATAAAAAATAAAAACCTCATATCTTTATTTTCCTTCCTTCACCTCCTCTAAAATTTTCCTTTGATCCTTACCTACCTCCGTTTCTCTCTTCAGCTAATAAAAATCTCATACCTTTATTTTCCTTCCTTCACCTCCTCAAAAAAATATATTCCTTTGATCCTTACCTACCTCCGTTTCTCTCTTCAGCTAATAAATAAAAATTTAAAAAAATATATATATCTTACTGTCTTTTATTCAGAATCAAATTTATGGTCCGCATTGAACTGCGAATTTATATCCACCTTTATTTAACTCCATATATGTTATTCCGCCTCGTGAAACGTCCATCGTCCTTCGGGATTCCGGAGGCAGAGGAGCTTTCTCCTAGTATCATGCTTCGCATCGTCTATTAGTTCTACTTTATAAACATCTTGGGAAGACAATGTTACGATTCTTTATTTTCAATTGATCTCTGAATGAACAACATTATCGCTTAAGAACCAAGTTTTTTCGATTTCCATTTCCACAATTTATACGACGCACGGAACTTTTTTAAGGATCTCAATTTTTTAACATAATATAGCGCTTCTCTGGTTTCCTAAGCCTCCTCGCGCAACAATTGCCTTGTTCCAAAAAATGAAGAGCCTTTCTAACGTCCATGTGTTTTGACGTCTTTCAATACCTTATAAAATACGACGTAATCTTCTTCGAATATACAACGGCTAAGAAGAAGCCAGCATTCAACCTACTCTTCTTCTTTATTACATCATTTAGTGCACGGTGGTCTTTCATAATATACGGCGCACCGAACTTTACATAACTTCCGCTCAGTGCTTCGTCAATTGGAAGAGTTATTATTTTTAATATATCTCTGCTCAAATTCCCACATGGTATGTACCTTTAAAAAGACTGTACTTGTGTTTACATTGTTTATGTTTTTCTTCGATATTTGCGCTTTAATTTACTTCAGGCTGATGATGACCTATTACTAGGTCGAAACTAGTCCCTATGTAATTTTCATTTTGTATTGAAAAGGTGGACCAATAATAATATATTATTTTACTCTATTGCTACCAAATGTTTGCCTAGTCTTTTATTAAACGATTTCAAAGGGAACTTTAATTATATTCATGGTTTTCTGATGATGATGATAATAATGCTTGTTGTTTAAAGGGGCCAAACATCGAGGTCATAGGCCCCTAATGTTACGTAATGAGACGAAATGGAATGACAAATTAAAATTCTAAAATCCTCCACTGACCAGAATTCAAAACGTGAGAACAAAGAATGAATGGATGGTAATGAATTTAAAACAATCAGTGGATCCGACCCGCAATGTCTCGCATTCACAGAAACTGACGTGACACAATAGTATTACTGACCAAGGGACTGCTTCTATAGCATAATACTGAATCGATAGCACTTTTAGGCCAAAGGGGTCCAAAATCATCAGCCTCTCATAATGATACTTATTGTCAGAAAAATAGAGCCATGGTATTTGTCATGTTAGGTACTAATCAAAAGTAGCTTAGACTCGCAGCATTCCACACAGTATGGTGCTACTCACAGATAATAAAATTTGCACAGGGAATACAGACCTATGGTGTTTTGCACACTGCGGCGCTATTTGCAGGCAACGCAAACCTATGACGTTCCTCACAAAAGTGGACTAACCACACGGACCCACGCTATCCCAGGGTGTTCCTCACATAGTGGGTACTAAGCATAGGCAAGGCAGAACCATGGAGTCGCTCATCCCACTGTGTTGCACATATAGGGGTACGAATCAGAGGTACTGTAGAAGCTGCCAACGTACTCTATTGTTACTAATCACAAACCTATTTGGTACCTAACATAGTGGTACTATGCGCAAGTAAAAGCGACCCATGGAGTTCCTGGCATGGTGGTACTAAGCACAAGTAGACTCATGGTTCTAAGTTGATCATCCCTTGGTCGCCCCTTTTAGTTGCCTCTTACGACAGGCAGGGGATACCGTGGGTGTCTTCTTCGTCTGCGTCCCCCACCCACAGGGGGTTGTGTGTTTGGTCCGCGAGAGGTATTTTATTTCCCTCAAGTCCGCCGGCAAGCCGGTTAGGACCCCCTCTCTCCCTGCCACGCCAGCGTAGTCGGTTCGTGGCACGGTTTTCTGATTCAACGTCTTTTTAGTTAAGTTACTGAGTCAGACGGCTCACTTACTTACCGTCTACGTACACCAATGGTCTCGATGGTTTGATGATTGAAATCTTGTGTAATGATGCGACATATAAACTGAGAAAATACTGAGGAGTTCTTCCCAATATAAAACAGATAATTTTTAGGGGTCATGAGCATTACTCATAGCCGAGTTGAATTAATTGATGAATGTCAACGAAGTTATTATACAAAGATTCATTAAATTAACAAATAAACAACCTAATAGCCTACGAACTTGCTAGTTACTTTGGAATAATGTTTTGACTACTTTTTTAACACAGAAAATAAATCCAATTATTATTTAAACCTCCCTGTAAGAAGAGGACAGTGAATGCAAGTGGGAATTATTTTCAAATGAGCTGAGAGCAGAATTTTGTTACAGCGTATGATTCTTTCAATGTGCCATGGCTCTGTAAGTCTCGCTGCAGCGGAAGTTCAGCTCGCTGCCTATGTCCAGTGTGGCGATTATGAACCATGTGTGTGTGTTGTGTCTCTTTGATCCGTGAATGTGCCACTCAGCACAGCCTGCTCAGAGTCGGCTGAATCGTGTGCCATGAGCTCGCTGTTCCTGCGACTCTATTCACTCAGACACTTGAATGAAACGATGAACTACTTTGAATCATGCACTCAGTAGCCAACACTAGTGTTTTGATCTTGAGACAAGACAAAATGTAGCGCAAAAGGACTGTCAGTGAGAAAAGCTACCTGAAAAATTAAACTGCAGGAAAGTGAAAGCGAGGAAAATAGGAATCGAGGAATGAAAAAGTGGGAGTCATTGTTTGCAGAAGTGAACACTGGGGTATATGAGTGGTTCAAATGAGTTCGAGCAAAGTAACCATGAGTGAGTGGGCCAATGTTACAAGAAAAAGTGCAAGAAATCGAAAATAACCTGAAAGCTGAGATAATCGAATAAAGAATTTGTGCATCATGTTGTGTCGTTCCCTTTCCGAGAATACTGCAGTAACGGAAAATGTGCTAAACTATCAGACAATAACTTCACAATGAACTAAACAATAGATCATTACAGCTGATGAAAAGGAACACTTATTCAAGTTGTGAATGTCCCCTTCAGGCTATATATAAACTGCTACTCACATACACTATTCAACAAGCCATAATGTGAAGATCAAATGGGTCCACTATACAGACAATGAATATTAGCTCCAAAATCGACTCAAGAATACTTGGTTATTATAAGGACATTGAAACAGTTCAACACCAGTCACGACAGTTCCAATGTGTCATTTTAGTTTCAATTTTAAACGTGTAGTCTGACATTTCATCACCGTTTTAGATTTAGATTTTACTTAAAACATACCAATTTCTAATTTTTTATTGGTGGTTGTATGTATACATGTGTTTCCTATTTGATCATGGCTGAAGATGACCTAATGTAGCAGGGTCAAAACTAGTACCAATTACAGTAAAACCTCGTTAATTCAAAGTCGTTGGGACTCAAAAATCGGACTTCGAATTACGTGATTTCAAATTAACTGCCAATTTGCAATTCAGAAGTACCAACCCTTGCTGCGTTACGAAATATTCTAAGCCCGTTACTGCATGCAGTTAACCTTGATTCACAGTTTATACCTTTCAAATGCCATGAAAAAAGAACTACTGTATTTCCAAAATGTATCCAAAAAGGTGCATTTACAGTATTCAAATAATGCACTTGCAAATATAACCTCACGCAACGAAAGAAAGATAAAAAAAAAAAAAAAAAAAGCACGATTCAAAGACGTGGAGAAATCTATGCTGGCTCCCATGTGCAAGTGCTTTATTCATTGGAGTACTATACTGTATGCATTTTAGATGCCTTGTATTTACACAGAAAGTACCCGATGCCCTTAAAATGAAACTTTCCTATGACTCTATCCTTGTACGATTTCCCGCCATGGCACTTTTCTCGTACTTCAGAAATGTAAACACTTGCCGCGTCACAAAGTATTCTAAGACCTATTAATACATGCAATCACCTCGATTCACAGTTTAAACCTTTCCAATGCCATAGAAAAACTATTTCCAAAATGTATCCAACAAGGTGCATTTACAATGTTCAAATAATGCACTTGGATAAATCACTAACAAACATAACCTCACACAACGAAAGAAAAAAATCACACAATTCAAAGACGAGGATAAAATATGCTGGTTCCCCTGTGCAAATGCATTATTTTTTGGACATCTGTACTGTTTGCATTTTTAGATGCTTTGTACTAGGATGGAAAGTGCCCGGCGCCCTTAAAACGTAGCTTATCGAACTTTTCTATGACGAGGGGATAAAGTTTCTCGCTTCCATGTGCATTGCAATTGCAACGCACTACAATGACCCCCATCCCCGACCCTTGTACGATTCCTCGGCTGGCACTTTCTCCTTTAAAACCATAAGACCGTTTAGGCTCGCATTAAAATAAAGCAATGCTTTTTCATCGGCAATGACAGTATTGTTTGGTGCCTACGAATTTATTATATGAGCCACGCTTTTTTCGTCAACTATCGGCATCGCCAGTGTTCGCGCATTCTGTTTTCCTGCACACTGCCCGTTGCGTGATATTACGGCGTTCCTGAAAAGGTTGAATACAAAAGAATTCCGATTTCATTCAACTTGGCAATCATGAAGCCCACTGTAGACCCACCGAAGTGAGTGTAAGTGCGGAAAGCTACGCCTCCACGTTCCGGAACACGCGTTCTATTATGACACGGATAAATTTCGAGTTGACATTACTCTGTAACATACTATTGTTTTAAAATGTAAAGGCAGTTTTGAATTAAAAGTCAATTTCGGTAATGGGGCCGACATTGTACTTCGAATTACGAATTATCCGTATTTCGAATTAAACAATTTAAATAACATGCAAAACTGTATCTCATGTTTCCGGGAACGAGAGCTTCTTCGAATTACGTGGGATTTTGAATTAACCGATTTTGAATTATCGAGGTTCTACTGTATATAAGATACTATACAAGTGGACCTTTCCCAACACTTTGATAGTGACCAAATGTCAATACAGGCAATAATGAAATTCATACCCTATGATTTGTACACCCAGCTGAATGATTACTATCTGAAGCTGTAATGAATGTAAAGGCTGTAAAATCACTTGCAATATCTCCCAGGCAAATATTTAGTTAGAAACTATTTAGAATAATCAAAATAAAGATGTATGTTTACATTTAAGGTGGATGTTCCTAGCCATTAATATGTTCGATTAATTTTTACTTTTAGTTTTTTAATGAAATTGTTTAATGTACCATTTTAGCCAGCCTTCAAGTGGAGGAGGATTTTGGAAATAAAAATTATTATTACAGACACAAAGACGAACACTTACCCTTCCGTACACAGGGTTTGCTGCAGCCAACACGGAACACCTAGCATTCAGATGAGCATGAATGCCAGCTTTGGCTATAGTCACTCGGCCTTGTTCCATCACCTCGTGGATGGCTGTTCTGTCCATGTCCGACATTTTATCGAACTCGTCTATACACACCACTCCTCTATCGGCCAGCACCATTGCACCTGCCTCGAGCCTGAATTAAAAATAAATAAAACTGATTGTTGAGAACATACAGAGAGAAGTGAACAAAGATATGATGTTAGTGCTATATTGGGTGTCTCACTTAACCTTTTAAGTACTGAGTTACCACTTGACTGTTTGGTATTTCAGTGCTGAGTTTTTTCTTTCGTATGTAAAAAAATTGTAGAAGCCTCAATTTTTAACTTAGCAGTTAGCTTAAAATGTTTATAAATGTTGGTTCTTTATAAATCAAAATGCAAACGAAAAATCCTACATTTATGTTGTATATATTTTACACTGTACCACTTTAATCATTAAAGTATAATAGTATTAAATAGAGTCAGCTTTTAAGCTTCTTCCAAAACTTCTCCATCCTGTCGGCCCAGACTGCCCTATGTTTGTCTGTAATGGGGTACGTCCTTCGTTCAAATGTTATGAGTTCGAATCGCAAGTGTTTATTCCTTAGAATTCTCTTCTCTGCCTTCAATTTGTAGCATTGATGAATTTAATTCTTCTAAATCATTTATGATCTCTGTGAACCAAGTGTTCTTTGTTTTGTTTTTCCAAAAGTAACTAAATAACTGCTTCACTAGTTGGGTTTCTGGCAGTCTGAATGTATGACAAAAAAGGCAATTCTCCTTTTTCTGCATTCCATCTATTATTGATTCGCTTTCACAATATACCACTTCGTTAGGTAATACAGCTTGGTGTTTCTCATTGATGATCATCCTGATGATTCTTGTATCTACTTTCTGTAATTTATCGGTTGTTGATTTAGTGTTCAACCTGAAGAGTTTCACTAGCATAAGTTGCTTCGGGTTATACAACCGTATTGTCAAAATTTAGCATTATGGAGAGAGAATTTTTTAATAAGTTGGCCAGGTGATTCGCTGTGCTGTTCTCAGTTTAGATGTCCTGCTGTCGGTCGATGTTTTCTCTTTTGTGTTCCAGGTTATAATTTCCCCAAGATATTGGAACTTATTCACAATCTTAATCTGTTTGCCAACGTTGAGGTGAATGGCTGGTGTTTGAATTTTAAGGTCGGCATCATTTCAGTCTTTTCAAACGAGATTTGCAGTCCAATTTTTGCAGCAATTTTCTTGAGTTCTTCAATACTATTTCGAGAGAAAACAAAATTATACTTTTTGTGCCCATCTTTATACAAAGAAAATAGCCCAAAATAAAATTATTTTCTAAAATCAGTAGCCAACTAAGACATGTAACTCCTTACAAGTATATAAGTTGATATTTTAAAATACCTGGAATGTGGTGACAGCTTAATGTTTTCCATCAGTTGTTTGTGATACCGATTTGTTTCATAAACAACCAGCTGCAACAACTCCACTGGCAGAAAAAAATCAATTTTGGGGTTATCAAACACTACTTGGCTCCCAGAGTATGCCACAGTTACTTGAAAATCTGGTGGGGAAAAGTAATCCGTCCGCCACAAAAATAGTGATGAAATAGCTTTTGAACTCGCAGTGTTTTTCTTCTTTCATTTAGGACGAGGCTCTGTTACTTTCTCACAATATTTTTAGCACATTCTGTATCACTCTCACTTTCAAAATCACTAAAAAATTAAATAAAATCATCACTTTCCGCTGGGGTTAATAACTGAAAGATTCTTTGATCTGAAATAACATCGCTCCGAGAGCAACTAGCTTGTTGTTCCACCATGCTTGTTTACATCACAGATGAGCTCCACAGACCTGTACAAAAAGCTCTGTAAGTTACTTCCCAAAGCTATAAGCCGTGATTAGTTCTACATAATGCCAAACAGATGGCAGAACATGCCAGAGACCGAATCAGCACTCGAGAATGAACCGGGACACTAAAAAATTTAAAGTTCTTGTGCAACGCCTATAGACGGGCGTAGCACTCATCGGGTTGAGAGTTGTTCAGATGCCTTTTCTCTAGTGTTTTTGTAAAGCCAGACCAAACAAGGAATACTTATCAAGTATATCATGCGACGTCCAATGTCAATGCAAAACGTTTTGCTTCCCACTGAAAAGGAAATATTATTTAAAGTACAATTTTATGTGCCCAGTCGATAGAGCAGCATCAAATTAGTCTAGTGCAGTACTGCATTTAAGAATATTACAATTTCAATTGTGTAACGGGAATTTAAACTTTAAATTCAACTTCAACTACGGTTGTTTTCAAGAGTTCCACCGAAAATCACATTTTAAGGCAATTTTTATATTATTAATTTTACCTTCAAGATTCAACAAGCATATACTTCTCCAGCCTTAAAAGAAGACCCCTTATTCGTTAACTTGAATAAAAAAATCAGCTCAGTTTTACCATCAAGTTCGGAACCTCCTCTGGAACGAACAAGTTCCCTTAAGATCAAAGCAGATTCTATTCCAATCATACTTCACCCCCATGACAACATATGGCATAGAAACCTGCACAACAACCCAACAAGTGGATAGCAAACTACAAGCCGCAGAAATGAAGTTCCTACGAACTATGGTACAGAAGACAAAAAGGGACAGGGTAAGGAATGAAAGAATAAGAGAGGAAGCTGGTGTGTACCCATCCCTGAATGAAAAAGTGACAAGGGCCCATTTGAAATAGTTTGGCCATGTCAAACGAATGGACGATGGAAGGACAGCAAAACAATAAAACAATGGCTACACATAGTCGTGGCCGGAAAACGACTGGTAGGAGGACCTAGGAACGGATGGCTGGACAAAGTGAAAGAGGACATAAGAACAAGAGGAGTCAGCTGGGATGTCGTCTTGAGAGAAGAGTGGTACATGGACAGACAGAAGTGGAGAGAGCTCATAAACCACACCCAGGCAACTGGAGTGGAAAACTGATGATGATGATCATCATCATCATAATCATCACAAGTGTTTTATATGTCGTCAATTTTTGTAAATCTTTTAGCTGAAGATGTTCCATAATTGGAACGAAACATGTTCTATTTAGTATTATACTTTGAGATTAAGCTGGGTTATGTTATGTAAATAATAAACTAGCTATAAGAAACTGACAAGTATTGGAAGGTGGGAATCTCATTTTAACATAACTTTAGTTCAGTTCAATCCTTCCAAGCATGCTATATTTGGGATAAAGTTTTATAAATTATGCAAATCAAATTCAGGCTATTGTGTAAAATTTAAAATTTATACTGGCAATGACTTAGTTATGGGAAGTGGGATGACTGCAAGTGAAAGTGTAGTCCTGGAGTTGGCAGAGCCTATCTTGGACAAGGGATATGCCCTGTTCTTAGATAATTGGTATTCGTCACCTAAGCTGTTCATGAACATGATAGGAACACAAATACTGTAAGAAAAAACATAAAGATGATGCCCAAGGATTTAGTGAAGAAACAACTGAAGATAGATAAAGCAGACAGAAGGTCAAGTCATGATTTGCTATCTATCAAATGGCATGACCGCAAGGATGTTTACATGTTATCTTCAAAGCATGCAAGTCTTGAAATCGTGGACACAGGGAAAACAGAAAGGAAGAGAGGAAATAGCAAGGATAAAGCAGCAGAAGGAGAAACTATCAAGAAGCCAAAAATGGTTCTCGAATACAATAAGGGAATGAGACGGGTGGACAGGCAGGATCAACTACTTGCCTGCTTTCCGATGAGGAAATTTATGAAAGGCTACAAAAAGATTTTCTTCTACATGTTTGATATCGCTCTACTAAACATGTGTGTCATACATTTCAAGATATTGTACAAAAAAGCACAGAAGTTCACAGAGTTTCGCTTGGACTTGGCAGATCAGATTATTCAGTCTATAACACTGCCTGATTATAAAGGAAGAGGAAGGGTTTTGAATGGTGATTGTCCAGCCAGACTGCAGGCAAAGACGTGGGCACATTTCCCAAGACATATTCCTCCCACAGCAAAGAAGTCTCATCCAGCTAAGGCCTGCAAAATTTGTACTCCACAAGGAAAATGCAGCGAAACAACCTGGGAATGTGAGAAATGTGAAGTACCTTTAAACCTTCCTTCTTGCTTCAAGACTCACTACATCAATGTTAAGTAATGAAAAGGTTATTTTTAAACATGTTCACAAAATTTCAGTGATTTATGTAGTGAATTGTATGGTTTATGTCATGATCTTTGTCGCATGGGTCATTCTGTTTTACAGTATCCCTTTTAAATAAGTATTTAGTGTTATGGTGCAGCAAATCAAATTCGTAGTCAAGGGGTTAATGTGAAAATAGATGTGGTGTAATTATGGTGCTGTTTTGGTGCATTTTTACATGGTGTTCATTCAGTGCATGCATTGCCTCTTTTGTACTAAATTAACACCACAAATACACCACATTTGCATCGATAAATATATTGCACCAATTTTTTGTGCAAACTCTGCCGCAGTACCTGATAATCAGGTAAGTCTTAGGGCAATAAATCTGGACTGTACAGAGGGTGTTCCAGAGGTGTCCAGAGACTTTCCTCCACTTTTTCCCGCATTTAAAGCGGCTGTATGTAGCCCTGCATCATTAAGGAGAAGAATGACTTTTGTATCGGTTGCGGGTGTCGCTTGTTGCGATACGCAACTTTTGCTTCATCCAAAATGTGACAGTAATAGGCTACATTAATTGTCCTTTGTTTATAAAGAAAATCCACCAACAAAATGCCTACGGAGTCCCAGAAAACGGTTGCAAGCACCTTACCAGCAGATGGGCATGTTTTGGCCTTGACCAGACCTGTTTCGTCTCTTCACTGTTGTAAATATTTTTGTCCTCTTGCTTGGTTTATGTGATAGGTTGATGATGACATTAAAAAATGTGCCGAAACCAGTACCACAATAAACATATCGTAACATAATACTGTGCAACAGATTTGTATTGTACTGAAAAGGTGGAACCCTTAAATTTACTTCACCTTTGTAAACCCCTTTCTTACTTTCTTTGACTCTGGGGTGTAATGATGCACCCAAGTTTCATCACAAGTCACAATACGATGCAAGAAATCCTCTCCTTCCTCCTCGTAGCGACGCAGGAGACTTTGACAAACTTCCTGGTGTAAAGCTTTTTAATCTTGGCCGAGGAGTCGAGGAACCCACCTGGCAGACAATTTTCTGAAATAGAGTTCATATGACGATGGTTTGGACACTTCCGTAACTTATTCCTACGGCTAAAACAATTGCAAAATTTTTATTCGTCGATCTTCACCAATAATGTCAAGAATGGCAACAATGTTGTCTACAGTCTGCAGTGATGCTTGTCTGCGGTCTCCTTTCATGAGGTTAATTTTCCACAGCTTCTCTTCCTGCCACAAAATTTTTAGCCCCACTCATACACTCGAGTCTGCGAAAGTGTTTCTCCCCAAACTGTGAGCAGAGCCATCTCAAAATTTCGGAAGGTTTGGTCCCCTCTTTGGCGACAAATTTGATAATGATTGGTAGCACAACAGACGTGTGCAACTCTTGCTCACTCGTGGCGTACTGAAGCAGCCCAGCTCTCCACTGTCATTCACGCGTGCAAACCCCTTATCCGTTCAAAGTTAAAAACTTCATAGTTGTTCCGTAATGAACTGAGAGTCACAAAGGTAAATTATATTTAAGGGTTCCACCTTTTCAAAGCCCCCACCACATTGCTCTCCAGAACCTCCTTAAACACCTTCCCCTCATCACCTCATTCCTCAAGCTCCCCCCCCACCCCCCTTACACCTATGTTCTGTCTTTGCTTCCACACACTTGCTCCAGTTCTCAACTCCAGGAGTAGAAATGTTGATAAGACAGGCGCTGCCGGAACAGACAGGTCCATCTAGTATGAATTGAACAAATATTCTTAAGATCCCTCCCAAAGACCAAGCAACACATCAACGGGAACAATATTCATACAAGACTGTATCAAGTGTCTAGGATGTTCCTTCTCAATTAAGCAGCAGCCTAAAACTAGGAAACAGCTTAATATTGTACTCTTGTCAATTCTTGACGTTACATGAGACCCAAAGTCAAGACGCTAACCGTTTCATTCACAACAACGTTCTTGACCAGTCTACCTACAACAATCGGTTTTTTAAAACTCCACTTGTGCATGACAACACATTTAAATATTAGTTACATCAAGAACATGAAAATGAAAATCGTGGGTCAAATAAGCCCCAGTTTTAATATCACCCTTTCTCAAGACTTATGATAAAAAAGAAGATACATTTCATTTCATTTTTGAACATTTTAAGTTAACCAGAATAGAACTGCCAAGTTAAAACACATTTAATTTAAATTTATATTTTCAATCTTGACCAACCTACAGTACAATCAAAAATCAGTTCAAAACTCCACTTATTGTTGACGACACATCCTGTCAACAGACACGGTACGTCAAGAACACGATATGATATAGGGGTCACAAACCCCGGTATGTAATCCTCTTTACCAAAAAGAAGATCCATTTTAGTTTCGGACATTTTTCAAATTAAGATAGATTAGGACCAAAAAACTTAACTGTATTAACTTATGTTACCCATCTTAAGAGTTCATTAATGTTTGTATATATTGTATATATTGGTATGTTTATATTGGTTAAAAAGGTCCCAAACCTTGACCTAAAGGTTGTATACAGGCTGAAGATGCCCAAAATAATGGGTGAGACATGTACCTAACCTAAATAAGTCTACATAAAATCATGTAGATAATAACCACATTAAACGTGGAAAGTATTGAATAGGTGGTTTTTTATTAAATTATCCTTGATATCTATGCCTAACATACTTGTCTTGTCGATGTTAGCTGGGACCAATTGTTCTGGTTGTGTCTGAATGGCTAAGCTTGCTACTCCTAGTGCAGCATTGATGCTGTAGCGGAGGGGTGGAGCGTTGTGGGGATGGGGGCGTGAGTTTCAAATCGTGCATCCGTATTGTTGCTCGAGAGGCGTTACATGAATTGGATTGGGCGGGCCTAGCATTAGGCGTGGCTATTGGAGCCTTTGTAAAATAACCTGCAAGTTCTGGTCTAAATAAAGTGCGGGGGATGGGGTAAGGTACACCAGGATTTAGGGGCTCGGACCACTCAGTTGCCCAGCGGCTCAAGAATCCTGCTACCGGACCGGATGATGAGCCATAAAAAAGGGAATAGGGTGGTAATGTTTGCAGAGTACTATACATTCGGTGAAAATGAGCCGTACTGTTTGCTTATGTGTATCACAGTCACAGAGAAGAGATCTCACACATCAGTTATGAAGCAAAAAAATTCACATTGTCCATGGTCGGTTCACACACTGTTCAGGTTGTGGGAAATCAAAACCAGCCTCCCATCGGTCCATATAGTCGCTGCATTGTAGTTTCTACTGATAATCTGTTTCCCTGTTTAACTGTAGTGTATGGAGCTGGAACAGATCCACAGGCAAGTAGCACAATTTATTCAGGGGGATGATTTCCAACAAACAAGTAACAAAAAATCTGTATAATTCATACAGAACAGTCTTAACAGTTTGAGAAAAATCAGCCACCATCCTCAAAAGCCCACCTGTAATAAAGTACTGACAAAAATTTGTCAAACACACAGGTAGCAACTAAAAAGAATACTCAAGTTCAGATAGAAAATCTTAAATACAGACTTTGATAACTTGCAATAGGTGGTTTTCTAGTGGATTTCTACATTACATTTAACAAAGAAAGAAAAATCATTACCTTCTTTCCCCTGTCTCTTGATCAGTAGTGACAGCAGCTGTGAGACCTACTCCTGAAGACCCTCTTCCAGTGGTAGTTATAGCCCTCGGAGCTGTACACAACACGTATCGTAGTAGCTGAGACTTGGCAACACTTGGGTCACCAACCAGCAAGATGTTGATGTCCCTGAAGGGAGAACCAGTAACCATAAAAGTCATGACAATACCCTAGGTCATAGAACTGTGCAATAGTTTTCACTAGAGATCAGCATGGTACACAAATTACAAGAGCCATGACAAGACCAACAAAACTGTACGAGAAAAAATAAAGGACATAAGGCAGGTCCCCACTTTGACTTAATTTCAATTTTAGTTTGATTCAACACCTTTTAATTAGAATAGCTTTGTATTGTAAATTTTATTTCAATTTTTGTCTGATTTAACGATTTTTAATTACTGTGGATTTACAGTGTCTCTTTTATATTTTACTGAACTATGTTAAGTTGTTTTAATATTAAATTATTCATGGAGCTAATCAAAAGTAATACACAATGAAGAAACCCTTGAACAATTGCAAACATATAACATTCCCCCAAAAGTTTATTCAAGATTCTACATCATTTACTTTTTTCGTCAACTCTTCACATTGTTCCAATTGACCAACATCACGAATTGCTGGCAGTCATACAACTGGACGCTGCAAGCTTCCTATCACCTGCTGAATGTGTCATCAATGCGTCGGTGCTACGTCATCTGCATACTTTCTCGAACAAACTGTGCATACTTCCAGCACCTTCCACATGCCCTATATAAACCGAGACCTTCCCACTTATTCCCCAGTCAAGATTCGATGAGAGAGAGAGAGAGAGAGAGAGAGAGAGAGAGAGAGAGAGAGTGTGTGTGTGTGTGTGTGTGTGTGTGGAGGGCTGAAAATCCAGTTATGTTGAGTGCTCGTAACAAGCTATTTCCATCTTTATTATTGGACTTCACAGGTAGACATTCGGTGAGCAATTAATTTTCCAGGACTTACATTTTCATAGCCCATCAGGCTCTTATAACTAGCCTCTACTTAAGGTATTATATAATGGCCTTTGCCCGTGAAATGGCTGCGAGTGCTGCGATTGAAATTTTTATGTAAAGTTTTTGGAAATTGAAACATTGTCATGACTGACAGCTGGAACTTTCTGCGCATTATTTTCTATCAATACCTGATGTCCTTTTTCAGCAAGTGGTGATAGACCTCCTTTTATTCTGAGTTATTGCTTTGCCAGACGAATCCTTCGCTTCCCATTCCTGCCTGTGTCCCTCCTTTCCTATTATTCTATAGGATTCTTTTCTCTTTCAGGTGTTGTAACTTGTTCAACTTTGTTAGATTGTGTTCTTGATGTTTAATATTTCGAAAGACATTCTGGTTTGTTATCCAACTTCTTGTGTCTTTTTAGGGTCAGAGTTCTTTTGCCTTTTTAGGTTTTAAATCAGGTTGTTTTTATTCATTCTCTGGAACTTGTCGGTCATCTGTTTTTTTTTTTTTCTTTCATATTTGTATTTTGCTGGTTTAAAATACACTTGCTTAAAGGTTGTGACTTTTATGTACCTACTTCGGAATCTCTGAGTATCCACACGCTTCCTTGATCTGTTTGTGTTATATCCATGTACTGTTATTTGCATCCTAGGGCTTTATAAAAGAACAACAATACAAACACGAATGCTTAAACAAGAACATCAAAAACATTTAAGCTCTTTAGGCTTTTTCAATTGTGAAATTACCAGTGTTTCGTCCCAGTGTAGCAGTGGGATCATTAGTTGGATTGCTACACCTTTCCAAGACGCTGGTAGCTAGTGCGCCGTTGAGACAACACTGCAAGCCTCATATGTAGGACAATGTAGTGACAGTGCATTAGGGGAAGCATGTGCCTCCACTTTTATAAATGCCTGCCTTTGGCCTTTATATCAAAAAAAAGGTTTCTAGAAGGAAACCATAATTTAATTTCATTATGAAATAGTTTTGATTGGCTATAAGAATATTACCTTATACAGTGAAACATCAAAAGGAACTTTATGTGGAAGGTCATGCTTGCGATTGGTATACCAAATGAGATACTATCACCTGTGTATACTATGATGGTACTTTTTACAGAGTAAATGTTAATGAAAGCATCACAGAGAATTTTTCAATTTCAATTTTTATTTTTGTCCATAGAACTTTACACTTCTCAGACATCATCATGCAATACTATATATAGTCAAAACTGGTTAAGACGTCCTTTTCTAGTGTGTTTTCCAGGTTATTACATCATTATTCCAAAGTCCCAGTCCATGTCCAATTATCTTTAGTATGTCCGTAATTCCCACCAGAAAAAAAATTAATTAGCGTTCCCGGCCATGCTGCATGCACGATGCGGCAGCAACAACTGACCTGGGTGAGGATTTGGCAGAGAGCTTAATTTCAAGGCCTTAGCACGTCAGCCTACAGCTGTAGGGAGCGTCAGTCTCAAACCAGTCTTCGATGTGGGCGTTTGTTTATTTGGATCACGCAACAGTAGCTCGTGTAACGTGTTGCTTAATTTAATGTTCGTAAGTGCATTGCGTAACAACATACGTAGATTAAGCCTACTGTACGTTAGTATACAACAGATATGTTGGCGCTTAATTTAATGTTCGTAAGTGAATTGTGCAACAACGTACATAAATTAGACTACTGTACTTATGCGTAGTGGTTTGCAGGACATTTAGTTATGGAAAAGAAGAAAGCTAGACATTTTGCAAAGGATGAAAAATTAGTTTATTGAGAAAGCGGATGCTGATTCACACATGAATCGTGTGCAAATCGCCCAGATGTTTGACATTACTACAATAACATTGAGCATAATTGTAAGCAACGTAGTTCCCTAAGAACGTCTTTCTTTGGTGTTTTGCTATGTTAGTGTTTTTAAAATATATTAGGTCTCCATTTTATTTTCATCATAATTATTTTTAAGTTCAAACCTAACCTTAAATTTAACAGCGTACTGGTTTTTAATTTTTTAGCACGTTCGCTCTTTATGAAATCTTTTTTGGTCCCCACAAAAACGTCCTAACCAGTTTTGACTGTATAGAACAAAACATATACAGTAGAACCCCCTTTTTAACAAATTTCATGAGTATTTGATATTTTTTTCCTTAAAAAGGGATTTCAAAGATAAAAGGTTATATATCACAAGAAATAATAATTCATTCATGTTTTTAACTAATGTAATGTCAAGAAATAATTAATGAACATGTTAAGTAATACCAAAAAGTCAAATTAGCACAAGAATAACAAAATATTTACAGAACAACAGGGTAACAAATTCCTTAGTGGACCACCTGCACAACCTGCAGCAAGGAAGAGAGAAATAGGTATTACTGACTTGCAATTTTAACTTGAAGGAGCAGAGGCCTAATATAATTTTAAAGAGATTTGTGAAAAATAAGCCATGAGAACCATGAGAATAAGCATATTAACCTTCACTTTCTGAAATAGTCTAGTGCAGTAGTTTGCTTCCTCTTGCCCAGATGTGTCATGGAAAGAAGTTTTCCACCAGTTTGGTTGAAACTGTTGATGAGGTCTTCATCAACGTAGAAGGAGAAGAAGGTGATGGTGATTATTGTTTTAAGAGGAAGTACAACTGGGCAACCATCCTCTGTATAACACTAATCGGAGAGAAAAAATGGAAGGGGTCCGACACTTCGAAAAATTAAGGTATCGGCCAAAGGAAGACAAGGGCCACGAAGGGAGTGAAAATGAAAGACTCCCTAGCCCTCGCAAACCTAATAGCGTCGGGGTCGGAAAAGAACAAGAGTTGACCAAGGGAGGTCTGATAGGATAGATGAACGTGAGGAGCCTGGCACAAGTAAGTGGAAGCAATGCCAGGACTCAGCTGAGAGCCCCGTGGTCGCCAACGCATGCTCCAAAGTTCAGAGCCCCTGGGCCCCTTTTAGTTGCCTCTTACGACAGGCAGGGGATACGGTGGGTGTTATTCTACCGCCCCCACCCAGAGGGGGAGAAGGAGAAGTATCGGTGGACAATATCCAGTCGCTCCACTGCTGCCTCAAAAGTAGGTTCTGCTGAATCCTCTTCTTCTTCTTCTTCTTCTGGAGTAGTTGTCATTTTGCACCATCACGAGGACTCCAACATCCATCTTGGTACTGAGATTACGATATCATCATCACAAGTATCAAATTCTTTGAATGTTTTGGCACTCGAGTCCTTTGATACAACCCCTCAATCTTCCCCAATGTCATCAGTAGCATCAACTTCATTGAAATCTTCTAAATGGCACCAAAACCTGCATGGCCAAAGCAGTTTTGAATAGTGTCTGTTGTGAATAATTTCCATGCTGATACAAACATATGCATGGCTTGGACTATATTCAATTTCTTTCGAGGAAAGAAATAGCTCTCTGAACCAGGGCCTTTCTGTACTTCACTTTAGGGTTGGGCACAATGTCCCTGTTTTGGCGCACTGTGCCAGTGCACAGTTATGTTCCGTTGTTCTGGAACATGGAGCATCAGTTGTTCCAAAATATTTTCAAGCGAGGCCGAGATAATGTCTCTCTATCCCGTCAGAAGCGCTACTATGCACTGCCCCTTTGCCCACTAAGTGACTGTCGATACCGGCAGTGTTCCACCATGTGCTGGAGTGTTCTGTCATAACCACTTTGTTCTGCGAGTTCCATTGCACCGGCAACTGGCCTTCGGTACATGCGGATAACTTAATGTGTTCTGTTTAGTAAGAGTGTTTTCATTGCAGTCTAGTAATATATACCATACAAAAGACAGTAAACTTTGAATAATGTCACACTGGAGTCCTGTTTACGACTTTTTTACTAGAATTAAACTGGACAGAGTGTATAACCGTTCAATGACATGTGGGTCCGTTGTAGAGCCATTGAAGGTTATGCTAAGGAAGAGATCAACGGAAATTACTCGGAAAAAATATGTCCAGCAGCTACAGGTCCAGTCATCATACGTCTAATTGTGTCTGATAGCCGGAATAACTTGCTTATTTAAATAAGAAATTGGATGGATACAAAATGAGGACTGAGATTCATAAGCTCAGAACCCCGTGGTCATCGGATGCTTACAGTCATGAAATGTCGTTTAATATATGTAAGTAAAGGCTAGTAAGTAAAGTTTACATTTTCGGCAGCAGGAAGAAGCAAGTCTACAATGTGACATTTAGGTCCAGCAATAACATGCGGCGGAGGCTATGATTTAACGTTATAAGTTCAATGATCAAGAAGGCGCTGAAGAGATAATCGATTGTATACACCATGAAGACAAATATATGGTGAAATATTCCTTTGTATAACTTTCTAATTAGAAGAGATGACGTTATCACAGACTTTATTCCTCAAATGTAAAAAACATATGGAAAAGAAATTATAAACAAACGAACTTAGCAGAAAACATGAAACGCAGACTAATATTATTAATGTAACAATTTTTAATGGACTTTTGTTTTTATAAACAATTGGATTGTAAAAAAAAAAACTACAAACTGAGATTGGAGGTCGACATAAGAGCTATTTAACACGCATTATAAAGAAGCTATTTAGAGTTGTAGAATTTAAAGAAAACACATTGAAAGACATATTAGGAAGATCTAATATTGTAAAAAATAACAAAACTTAATATTTGTTATTAAAACAAGGCAAGTGTTTTGGGCTAATAGTGAAATATCATTGTACTAATTCTGTCCATACAAGTTTCAGGTCTGTTTGTTCACAATGATGGAAGATTGTGGGCGTAACGAAGTGTCCTGACAGGCCCGGAATGATGCTAGAGTGAATGACAGGAGGAGACCAATGAAATGGAGAGATGAGAGCAGTGTTATGTGATCTTCAATGATAAGTACCCAAGATATCATCTTTCTTTATTCTATCTTGTAGCACGCACAGTAGTAGAGTAGATTTTATTTCATTTTATCATGAGGTGATATTAATTGAAATAGCTTGAGTGACCTAATGTGATCATCGCAAACACCCAGTGATATTCGTAATGGCAGCTCAGTTTAATGTGGAGATATTGAAGTCTTTTGTCCCGTGCAATGTTCAACTTGTGGAATACGCATTTTATTGTAAACTACCTGGGATTTTTCCATAATTATCATGAATATAAAGAGATGCTTTCTTCATAATTTTGAATCATACTAGAACTGCGTAGATATTTTTGTAAGGTGATATGCTTTTAATGTCTATTTTAAGAAGGTCTTATGTGATAATTTTTGTACACGCGTACGTTGTACAGTTGCAAGTGTTTCGTGAGATTACTGCCGCGATGATTGTGACATATTTTGTAATGATGATAATAGTTCTTCGGATAAGATGCTTGTGAATTTCTTGGGATAAATAATTGCGAGTAGGCATGGTGCGCTTGAAAGTATGGTGTATGACAAATGATAGGGTCGTCGATAAGTGTTTAGATGGTGAAATTAAGTTATTATAGTAAATGATTTGTTGAGAATAGGTATTACGAAAGTGTATTAAGTTATCTTCGAGATTTTCAATGAATCTAGGATTGAGGAATGGATTTAAGTGTTCATCATGCAAAGTTAAGAGAATCCAGAGATAGACACGCAGTAACGTTGTTATTAATGTTTTTCGTGTAACATTTCCGAAGGTCATAAGTGTGAGATAGATGTACGACCATAAAGATATTAATTTGTGGTGTGATGCGGTGCAGATATTGAATATTTTGAATGGATAATCACCGATAGGAGGTCTTCGACATTAAATAACACTGACATGGATGTATTAGAAAGCCGGCCCCGTGGAGTAGGGGTAGTGTGCCTGCCTCTCACCCGGAGGCCCCGGGTTCGATTCCCGGCCAGGTCAGGGATTTTTACCTGGACCTGAGGGCTGGTTGGAGGTCCACTCAGCCTACGTGATTAGAATTGAGGAGCTATCTGACGGTCTAGAAAGCTAAGAATAACGGCCTGCGGGCTGAGCAGCGGTCGCTTGGTAGGCCAAGGCCCTTCAAGGGCTGTAGTGCCATGGGGTTTGTTTGTTATGGATGTATTAGAACATCACATTCAAGCAAGTTGTTATCACCTGGCGTACAAGTTGTATTCATTTGAGTGGTTGCTTTGTAGCATGGGTCTTTGTAAATAGTAGATTTTCACGATTTTTCAGGAGGATAGTTCCAGCGAGACCAGATGCGTTAACTCATTTCTAGACCTTTTGTTTATAATGATGGTATTAGCTAGATATTGTGCATTCTTTCTTAGGTGATGCTCATGAGTTCCTGGGAGATGCTGTTTCTATTCGACTGAATTATTATGAAATCCAGTTATATAATGTCTTTAAATTATGTATGATCACTTATTTAAGGATGGCCACATTGATGATAGGTTATAATTGGGAAACTCAAGTTGATAAGTACTTAGGCAAGTTATGAGAAAAACAATAAGGATAGAATATCGAAAGATGAAATTTTGGATCAATGAACGATAACATAATTGAAATGTTTAAGATTTTTCATTTCATTTCTGTAATGTGAGGACAATTAATGATAATGGAATAATTTTATAAGCGACACTAAGCCTTCAGCATGTTCCATGTTTGATTTCATCATGATAGGATATTGAATTTAAAATTAATTTTTAATGATGTGATTAATTGTAATGGTATTAGCCAACAAAGAATTTGACCTCGTTTTATTTTCATTTTGTCCAATCATGTTGCGATGTAAATATTATTGTCATTTAATTCTAATTACCATGATTTTATTAAATTGGGAAGATCCTTCCAAGAAACTAACATTTTTGATATCTTTCTTTACTTAATTGAGAAATATTTTAGCCTTACATAGTTAATTGAATGATTCCCTGTTATGACAATAAGAGACTTGCGTTAAATAGAACCTAACTGATGCTCACCGAATGTCCACGCCATGAGTGGAGACTCATGTATCACAGTTGGTTTCCAGCCTTCCAGCCGAGGCATATTCACATCTACGAACCCTTAATATCCACGACCACGGACGGTTACAGTGAAATGCCATTAAAGTTCTTCTATTTAGTCTTCAAAGGGATCTTCAACCAGCACAATGACGAGACATTAGAAACTTAAACATATCACAATTTTTTATTTCGTGTACAGTGTTTAATTTTTATCTTTATGTTTTGCTTCTATGGGTTTTTTATTTATTTTCGTGTTCTGCTTGTATATTGTGTACGTAAACAGAGTACTGACAAATGTTTCTTCAACTGTGCGAGTATATTTTTAATTGGTGAAAATAACATTGTGACATTTGTAAACACATCTACTCCCAGTGTAATTGTGACGTGTATTTCAGAATGAATGAAAACATCCTTATCCTAAAAACATTTAGACAGGATTTTCCGGGTGCCTATTTCAGAGTTCTGACTGCTTTTTCACGTGCTGTGAAGTTTCTCCTGGCCCTAATTATACTCACAATATAGGCTGATACATTCAACCGGTGAAAATATATATTTTTTTTTGCTAGTTGCTTTACGTTGCACCGACACAGATAGGTCTCATGGTGACGATGGGACAGGAAAGGTCTAGGAGTTGGAAGGAAGTGGCCGTGGCCTTAATTAAGGTACAGCCCCAGCATTTGCCTGGTGTGAAAATGGGAAACCACGGGGTTCGAACCTACTATCTCCCGAATACTGGATACTGGCCGCACTTAAGTGTTTGCAGCTATCGAGCTCGGTGGTGAAAATATCCTTGGATTAGTTACTTTTAAACACCTGCACTGCCATTGTAACCCTGTTATGTGTATTTCGCATTGACCGAAAAAATCTTCACCTAAAAGGAGCCTTTAAAGGTTATTGTTGAGTGCGAATTTCAGTATTCTGACTATTCCTTCACAGCTTTACGCTGGCCGTACCTACACACAGCCCCTCCGGTTCGGCAGCACATTTCTGCGGACGTGGAGCATGACATCTTGCCTCACGAAGTTCTCCCTACTGCACACTTACAGTTCCATGTCCCGTGTGCCAGCACACTGTACCAAAACACTCCACCTCAAGCTCCTAATGTTCCGGAACAACTAAATGTTCCGGTCTGCCCAACCTTAGTTCGCTTTCACAAAATGAATAACGCCAAGGTCTAGGTGACAGATGTAGTTAGGAGGAAAGAAAACCACTTTGATATTCTGCAGGAAAGATGTATCTGAAGGATGAGCTGGACATCCATCACCAGCACTATCTTCCTTCCTGCTGATCCTATCTTAGCATCCAAGCTTTGTAAAAATTTCAGAAATATCTCCATTGTCATCCACGCATTTTTGTTAAAATCATATTTACACGGGAGTGTATGGGTGTTCTTGAAACATCTTGGATTCTTAAATTTTCCAATTATTACTGTGGGTAATTTTTTATTCCCGTCACTGTTAACATGTATACTAATTTATATACAAATAAAAAACAAACAAGAGGCAACATGTAAAAGCCTGGGATGTCACATTACTGATGACTGGGACCTTGCTTCTGATCTATTGTAGAATTGAGCAGGCCAGAACGTAGACCTGGAAATATTTTGACAAGCAGTGGCCTTTCAATTCCACTATGCCTGGACATGACTACCCCGGTGCTGATGATGATGATTGTTGTTTTAAGGGGCCTAACATCGAAGGTCATCAGCCCCTAATGGAACGAGATGGACAACATGATGTATGATAGTTAAAAATTTTAAAATGTATCCACTGACTACAGTTTAAAAAAAATGGTGATGAAGAAATATGAAGGTGAGATTAAAACAATCAGTGGATCTAATATGCAATGCCTTATTTTCTAATAAAATAAGAGAAAATACAGGAAACAAAGGAATAAGGCATTGCCTGGTAGTACAGATATATACACATAATTTACATCAGATGTTAAAATAACACATTAAAACATGCAACACAAACTAAAATGAAGTCAATGGGATAAAAGCGCAATTGAAACAAAAAACACTAGGACAAAGGATATCATCACACATGATAAAACAGACCACTATCCTTCATAAAGCAAATGACGAGGTCTGCTGACTGCTCGTCATCTCGCAAGATGAGGGAGATTGTACTCAAGAGGTTAAGACTACGGCGCAGATCGACCAGGTCCACACACTCTGTAATGATGTGTACCACGGTAAGATGATCGCCGCAAATATACACCGGAGGGGGTTCTCCTTTCAATAGATGGAATTGAGTCAGGATACTGTGGCCGATCCGAAGAAAACATAATACCACTGCTTCCCTCCGAGAGGCCTGAAGGGAAGTCCTCCATACCTTCGTAGTACCTTTAACCGCTCTCAGCTTATTTGGAAGAGATGTGGCCTGCCACTCCATCTCCCAATGGGACATAACAAGATGTCTCAGATGACAGCGAATATCACTTGCTGGAACCTTGAAAGGCAACCGGGGGGGGGGGGGGATAGTGTTACTGCCTCCTTGGCAGCCTTATCTGCTAACTCGTTTCCCCTCTACACCCATGTGGCTTGGGAGTCACATAAAAGTGATTCTGGTGCCGGCATCCAAACACCTGGCCAGCAGGTCCTGGACCCACTGCACCAGAGGGTGTCGAGGGAAACAAGTATCAATAGACTGTACTGAGTTCAAGGAGTCAGTACACACAAGAAAGTGTCGGCGTCCATCGGACAGTGCGTACCGCAGGACTTTACAGATCGCATAGAGCCCTGCTGTGTACACACTACAGGTTTCCAGGAGAGCAAAAAAGAAACCTATCATTGTCGACAACGAACGCACAGTCCACCTTCGTTTCTGTCCTTAAACAATCCGTGTAGACGACGACTGAACCTGGATAGCGGCCAACAACTGTCAGGAAGAACCTCCGATAAATCGAAGGGTCCACGTTTTCTTTCGGGCCAGTGTGCAGATCCAGGATTATTTCAGGTCGTCGTACTGCCCACGGAGGTACCCCTCTTGGTTGTCTGACAAGGCAAAGAACCGAAGGTACGTGAAACAATCTGTAACTGCTATTCCGGTGCTAACCAAATAAGCGGCTGTGAAGTTTGGGCCCTGTCCATCAGCCTGCATTCGGGAGATAGCGATTTCGAACCCCAATGCTGGGAGCCCTGAAGATGGTAGCACCCATAATCTGACAAGTTTTTCCGCAATAAGAATCTTGTTCCGCACAAGAACTATTAACACATTGAAGAATGAGCAGGTAATGTTAGATCTTACATTGTAGACTGAGCATTTTAGTGCGTTTTCCCATTTTTATAAAAAAATAACTGATAACCTTACTTACAGTCAGAAACCTATTTTGGATTCAACAACATTTGAGCTATGTATGCATACCTTATTTTTCAAAACTGGAGCAGAATCACTAACTTTTATAAGTAAATTAAGAACCTTTTTTTCTACTTTCAATTTTTTAAACTTTTCACAATGCATATTAAAAACATGAAAAGATACACATTCACATATACCACGATACATTTATGAAACACAACATATATACTAATCGTTGTGAAATGAAGAAATGTTCATTAATTGGGGAAATTGGCTCTAGTCGCCGGCCACGTGAACCGTGCGGCTATGAAGCTGCTTCGGTAGTACCAACTTAGTATCATAACAGAATTAGTTTCTGATGACGGCTGGTAGTTTTTAATGAACTACAAGCACTGCAGAATGAGGTCGAGCACTCTGCTAACGTTTGTAGTACGTTGAAGTGGATCACCGGGAGCTGGCGGTTTGCTTCTACAAATCTATTCGTCTGCGACTTCAAGTTATTTATGATCTTCATATATTATTTGATAGTGTTGTGACTTTGTGCCTGACAGAGTGTGGAAACTGACCCTTTTGACTGTTCTCCAATATTCATAAACATTGTGAGACTTCGCCTATCATTGCGTGTGCCATACTACCATTCTTAATATTACGTACTGTTTCATCTTATACCGATCCAGAGTTTAATTAATCTTTTTCTTTTTCTTTTTCATATACATTGTTTTACATGTTTTTACGGCTGACGATGACCTGGACTAGGGTCGAAACCGGTCCCATTTATTTTTACTATTAAATAAAAATGTAATCACTACATTTCTTTCCTATGTATTGAATAGGTTGAACCTCTTTCAATTATTTAATTTTTAACGTTGAAGTGGATATACAAGCACTAGAACTAGACACCGTAGAGCGTACATTGCTTTTCCTCCATGGAACATTACCATCAACGTACGGCGCACATCTTCAAAGTGTTAAATGTATTCAAATTTTGATAGACATCTAACTTCTTTGATACCATTTAAGAAAAATCTAGATAAACAAAGAACAGGGAATCCGTCACGTGGGCGACAGCCCTGAAAGCAGATCAGTACTGACTGAACAATAATGGCAAATGCAATGGGTCGGCACTGCAAACATTATCGCTCCAGAATATCAGGCTGCAGGGTGCGCTGTTATTACATAGGGCATTGCACTGAGGCTGCTTGATCCAAAGAATGAAGGTATGATGCATCACGTAGACAGGATTAAAACTACTTACCCTCTGAGCCTTGTTCCATTTGGCAGAATCTTCTCCACGCCTCCCAGCAGCAAACACAGAATTGCTTTTTTAATATACTCATGGCCGTGGATAGAAGGAGCCAGGGACTTCCCGAGCAGCTCAAAGATATCGCCAGTTGTTTTGTTCCGCACAAGTTTCTTGCATTTAGCAACATCCTCCCGCGTAATGTGGAGAGAACTCTCTTTACTCAGAGTGGAAATGTTGTTGGCAATCAAAATTGTTCTGGAATGGAGACAACAAAGATACAATTATGGTATATGCAAGGTCTAGTTATTTAAAGAGAGAGAATATTTGAATAGCAGAAATAAACATGGCTACTGGTAAGAGTCACTAGCGGCAGTGGACAGTCCGTCAAAATTAATTCCGTATAACACAAAATTTACATGTAATAAATTTCATTGTGCCTCCTTATTGACCATTTACAATACAATAAAATGGAAGTTTAGATGTCTACCTAGTCGATATAATGATTTTATATAAAATTTAAAATAGCAAAAACTTTACATAATTAGTACTGAGGACATGTTTCGGCCTATTTTGGTCATCTTCAGCAGGACAATAGGACAACATGTAAAATATATTAATGTTACGTACCGGTAGAGAATTTTACATTCTTATGTACACAGACAAGTCAATAAGTCTGCAGTAGGTTTCGGCATTATGAGATCAGTACAGCTTGCGTTGTTGCGAAGTGAAGATGGCCGCGCCACTCTCTGTTTGCACTATAATCCGTAATCCACCTTTTGCATTCTGATGCTAGTGGTTATTTACAGCAGTGTCCAATGGATTACATATAGCTAACACCACACATATAGATTTGATGACAAACTACAGGATCAACATTTACCAGTTCCTATTGAAATGATCAGCAGTATTAGAACTAACAGTTCTGTGTATATAAATTAATACTTAATACTTGAAATTATTCTCAATGATGAACATACTCAAGATGTTAGAACCTAGTTCATTTTCAAATTTATTCATATTCCATCCCAGTTTTTAATGTCACTTTGTATATATATTTGTTTTCATTTGTTTTTATGTGAATTGTGTGCATGTACATTTGTTTAGTTATTAGGTGTTTTACATCAAGGCTGAAGATGGCCAGCCCAGGCCGAAACTAGTCCCTAATTAATGTAATTTAGAATATTACATATTATAGTATTGAAAGGTGGACCATTACTACATTAATTTAATAATTATATTGTACTTGCAATTCAATACGGATCAGAACCATGAAGTTTATAACCTATGGTAAAATCTGTCACAAGGAATTGACATTGAATTTCTGACATTATAACCTGAAACGAAAATATAATCTAGATTCTTTGTAGAACATTCTGAATGATATGGACATGATATTAATTGCCATATTGGAAATGTTTCTTTCACATATGACTGATGATAATGATGATGCTTGTTGTTTAAAGGGGCCTAACATCGAAGGTCATCGGCCCCTTCACATATGACTAACGGCTACAACATGAGAGGCTAAATCGGAGATGGAGCTGACTTTCCGACGTAGACCGCCCAGCTGTTCCTGCTAACCCGGGTTTTGAGACTACAACCTGATGGTGACGTAACGGATGTTGGGGACTTTCTACGCAGCCCTAAGATGACAACATCGGAGCTTAACCCAGTCATCTAACATCAGCAGCCGCAAGCTAAGTTCCAAAGAATTATTTTATTATCTTGAGACTAATGTGTCGTATCATATTGCCCCAGGGACTTTTATTTGCATAGTGCGCAACACTGTGGAGGCGTTAAATTTGAAAGACTTTGTTTGTGAGGTGGCAAGCAAACGGCTTTGTGCTGGGCCGCGCCCTGGAAGAGCGGCCGGAAGCAGGTTTGAATCGGCCTGTGGTTTGAAAGTTTGAACGAGGCTGTGGGAGTGTCGCGGCGTCACCTAGCGTGCGGCGAGTTTGAAAAGAGCCAATCGCGAGCTGTGAAAGCGAGTCATAAAGAATTGCGCGGGGTTGCTAACTTCGATCATCACAGTGCCGACCTATTACAAATTAGGGTGAAATCTGATAAATAACCCCTCTCCACGGTTTCGATACGCCTGATGAGTAGTAAATGAATTTAGACTTCTTTATCTGTTCATTCATCGGCTAACTTCTATATATATATTTGTGTGGCTAGGTTATAACGGTTGTGGGCTTTGTCCTGAGAAAGCGGTTGAAACCTCGCGCTATAGCCAACAGGGCCACCCCCTCTTTTTGGAACGACGCGGGTGGGTCCATAAAACCAACAGTGGCTTGGGGAAGCGGGCTGTCTTTCGTGAGGTGTCGGTGGTACAGAAGGTAGTCTCTACGCCAGTCGAGATCGCCATTTTCTTTGTCCGACATCAAAGTGCTACAGTGACGTTATTTCTTCATGATTGATATATGAATATTATACACATAGAAGCGTGCCCAGACTACAGTAAAACGTATCACCTGGTGTGAGTTACATTTAATAACTACGGGAGTTACAAGTCCGTATATGTGTATTTAACGCTACGCGTGTGACGCTTCGCTCATAAATCAAGTGCGGTAGGTACCACGTATGTGTGAACGCGGTAAATAAAAGGGACGATAGCTGTGCATACCGGGAAGATTGTCGTGAACTAATTAGCTGTATTACACGCCAACGTTTCGGGTCGGTTTCGCGATCGCGGAGAAAACGTGTTCGATCGTATCGCAATTGCTCTTGCATATGGACGGATCCGGGGCGCATTCCATGAGACTACGACTCTGATCAAGGAATTAATCTTTGTCCAATTATGTGTGCTAAGCAATATCTCCTTAAATAGTGTGCGCGTATGCAATTGAGCAAGTGTAGTGCTAACCTGTTTTCCATTCATTGTAGGAGTGTTATCTGCAAGGACAATCATGGAAGCTACATGTGTAATTCATATCTTTTGTAACGCCATCAAAGAGGATATGATGGCCGAGTAATCTCCTGACGCTGCAGTTGTGCAGATGGTGTGATTGCCGAAGACAACAAAGCTAAGTGGATATGTCAGATTTTTAAGCATGTGGGTAACATTTGAGGTCAATTCAGTTTCATCCAGTTTTTAGGGTAATATTAACGGTCAATGTCAATTTGCTAACGATGAGTAATTTTACTGTCAATAAATCAGTGGGAGATCCAGGGCAGCATGCTAGTGCCCTTATTTGTTGCAGTGATTCATAGTTAGTTTAGTTATGGGAAAAAGGGTTGTAAATAGGTAAAGTTAGGAGTGTGTGTGCATGCATTGTTTTTAATCCTTTCAGAGCATTCCTAGGTGTGCGTGTTAAGTGTTAGGAAGGTGGATAGTTTCATCATTGACGAGGCCAGGCCGCCTTCTCTTTGTGGAATCATTAGCAGTAAAGACCAGTGTAGGCCTCTTAGATTTGATCTGTGCGCGATTTCAGATATATGTTCGCTGCCACAGGAACGCCACGACGTCTTCGTTGGGTAGTTAGGTTCTTCTAATGAGCAGAGACGACAGTAGATCGGGGTGGAGATTATTGCGAGGGTTGAGAGGCTGAGATCGCCTGATATATGACGCGGAAGTCAGATATGGGTTTGAATGCCTGTAAACATGGCAAGGAAGGGATGTTAGCAGGGCAAGCTGCTTTAAACAAGGATAGGCTTGGATATGCCCGCAGAGTAAAGAGACAGAGTCGAGTATCGAACTCCCGAGCCGCTGAGACGGAAGGCCATGTGTGACGTCTTCCTTGAGAGCGATGTTTGCGGCATATGTATTGAAAGGTGAAGAAGAGATGTTTCTGTTGTCATAGAAGATTTTATAAACGGGAGAAATAATTAGTTTACATAATAAGGCAGCAGTATTTAAGAAAGAAACCTTCTTTTGTTGTGTGAGCAAGTCTGGCTGGGGTAGCTGTGAAGGAAGCAATTACCTGCACCCCGTTTGCCTGGAGTCCTTTGCGAGGCAGTATGAATTACTTTCCAGCTGGGTTCCGCTCCCATGAAAAGTGAAACTTTCCGCTAGTCGAAGGGGAATGTCCCGATCGCCCTGGCGGACAGGGGCGTGCCACTAATGACCTGGTGATGAGGAAGTGCTCTGACTGCATGTACATATTTTCTTTATATTGTAATTATGCTGTTATTTTACAGGAGTTGTGTTTGTATACTTATATACCTTGTATCGAAGTGCCTTGTCGTATCTGTTGTCAGTGTGTTGTGTCTTGACGAATTAATCTTTGTCTCTTAAATTTAGCCCGGAGCTAATTTTTTCTGGTGGTATGCAGCTTCAGGCTGGTTGTTTGCGACAGATTGGATCTGTCAGTAGAATCTGTGTAGTATATAAGTTAGGATCCCTGGATTTTCCCTTATCAGGATTAATGATTTTGTATATGTAAATAGTTGGATTATGGAATGAAACTGACGTGATTTTCTCTTGTCAAAGCATAGCTTGTGGACGGTCGTAATCGAAATTCCCCTCGGGGAAATCGGCATATTCACTTGGCGGCGTTGTCGAGAATTAAAGATGTAATTCAGGCCAAGATTTAAGATTTTGTTCTTTTATAAATCATTTGTTCGGTATTTGGACCGATATTTTTTTAGTAATGTAACATGTAGTTGTTCTTAATGTGCACGGCACATACTTTTATTATGACAGTTTGCGTCATGTTTTATTGTATTTTGTGGAATTTCGATACAATGAATATTAATCATGTGCTCTAGTGAATAAATCCATTTTACCCCTTTATCTGTCTCTTATTCACAACAAATGCAACTGTTTCCCATTCATATACACCATTGGTGATTATTTTTATAGAAGTTAGATTTAATTCTCGCCCACAGACCGAACGTAACCACGAAGCTCTAACCGACTGAGTCTGGCATTGTGATATCGATGGATGGGAACGGTTCAGTAGTATTTAAATATTTGTAGTGAACATTGGTATGTTGCTTGTTACGGAGTTCTTCGTGACGAAATCTCAGTTGATACTATCTTTGCAATGAGATTATCCTAGTTGATTTATCATTATGGGAGTAGGTATTTCTTCCAGAGTTTATAATCAATGTCATAGTATAGGAATGTTTATAATTGAACAAGGAGAGATTTAAAGTGATGTTTTCAACCATTATGGGATTGAAACAACGTATACAAAGAGACATATCCCAGACGTAATGTTTTACAGAAGATAGTTGCTTTCTGAGTAACTTAGATCTGGTTACAATTACGACGCAATGACATGTGAGTAAATATTAACTTGTTTAGTTTATACATGTGTTTCATTTAGAGGATAACGTGTTTATGTGTATTACAAATGAAACTTAACCCAGAAATGTACCGTTGCAGTACATTCATGATATGTTAAGATGATTTGCCGCGTAGTTGGAAATGACACATGTTTACGTATAGAAGTTAGGATTTGAGTGACATGTTGATGTGGTTTTACGAATAATTATTCGCTGAGACATATTTATGGGAATGAATGACGAGATATTATGGTAATTAATATTGGTAAATGGAGAGATAGATATGCTTATGGATAATTTTGGTGGTAAATACGACGTATTACTGGCCAATGGTGATGTTTGACATGTGCGGCAAGATATTAAAATGGTAATGCGAGATATATTGGGTTAGTGGTACATGAATACAATGAAATACATCGTAGATTTCGTATGTGGGTTACCGTAAACTGTCTTCAGATTAAATATCCAAATAAGAAATAAATAAGGGGAAACTTGTTGTCTTCAAAGATAATATGTAAACGTTGTACTGAATGATATTTGAAGTTTGGTATCGAGAATGTCTTTAATTGATAGAGCAATTTCATAATTTGAATCTCTACTACAATTAAATAAAATAGGTTAGCAAATACATTCCTACGAATTTTATGATACTTGATTGGACATTGGTGAAACCATAAATCATGATAGGTATATTTTCTATTTGAACTACGATAATAATTGTTCTTTATACGATACCTACATTTAATTTTAGGATGTTATCTGAATATTTTAACCAAATGACATGGTCAAAGTGACCAATATTTTCCATTTAATGATCGATATATACCGTATTTCACGGCATAATCGTCGCACTTTTTATACCAAAATTTTCGAAAAAAATTGTAGGGTGCGACCATTATACGATGAATATTTAATACCAGTATTTGTATTACTCAAAAAATGTATTTATAACTAAATTGTATTTGATACAAATTTAAGATGCACGTAATACTCGCGTTTATACATCAAAATAATTAAAATAGTCTAAAACAAAATTCATAATTTTTCGCAACAATTCGGCGAACGTTTTTCCAACCTGAAAATAAAAATGAACGTATTAAGTTAATTTGTCATTAATTTGAGTATTAAAGTTAAAATATTACACTTGCAAAAAATTATCGCTTTGTTGTGAAATGCGGACTTACAGGTACGCAATTTATTCCAAATCTTCGGTGTCGCTATCGCAGGTTTCGCTATCTGATGCGCCGTCCTCGCCTCTGTTAATACCAGTATCAGATTCTTCGTCTCCCTGCCACACTGCGTCATCTTCGGAACCGTCTAGTGCATTCGAAATCCCAGTCCTTTTGAAGCTCTTGGAGACTAGTTCAGGTGGTATAAGATCCCACGAGCATAACAAGTCCAAGGGTGGACGCCTGATATTTCCGGCGGGCGTCAAATTGCTGATCGCCGCTCATCATCCACTCGTTGTAAAATCGACGTAAGTGGTCTTTAAAGGGTTTATTAACACATACGTCTAGTGGCTGCAAAGCAGATGTTAGGCCACCAGGAATGACTATCTGTCGTGTCTTATTTGTAGTGAGAATTTGCTTCACTTCGTTCACGAGATGACCTCGGAAACTATTTAAAACAAGCAGAGCTGGTTGTTTTAGTAGTGCACCAGGTCTTCTATTCCACACAGTTTTAACCCAGTCCAGCATGAGTTCTACGTCCATCCAACCCTTTGGTTGCACTCGTACATGAATTCCACGGGGAAACTGTATATTCTTAGGCATCGTTTTCCTCTTGAAAATGATGTAAGGAGGCAACTTTCTCCCGTCAGCTGTAATGGCTAGCATTGCCGTGCATCGCAACTTCTCACTACCGCTGGTTTTCATTAATACACTCCGTGATCCTTTTAGCGCAATAGTGCGAGGCATATCAAAAAAAAAAAGATTGTAGTCTGATCGGCATTACAGATTTGAGAAAGCAAGTACGAAGTTTCCTTGCGCAAACGTATGACAAATCGGTGAAAATTTACAATCTTGTCCATGTAATCAGCAGGCAACTTTTGGCTTAGTGTTGTTCTCCTTCGCACTGACAGATTGTGTCGTCGCATGAACCCCTTAATCCACCCACGAGTCGCCTTAAACTGAGTTACCGGTATGTTGTGTTTGCGCGCTACCTCCTGTCCCTTAATTTGTAACATTTCATATGATACACTGCAGCCATTGTTACGTATTTCACTGACGTACCTAAACACTTCTTCGTCAATTATAGGAAACTTCCCTGTTTTAGGACCTCTAAACGCGCGTCCAGAAGGGTTTGTGCTTTTTAGCTTGTTTTTTACTTTCCGCCAGTCACGCACCAACTTTTCACTCAGAAAATTTTCTTTCTGCAGCTCTGTTCCCGTGCTGTTCAGCGAAGGCAATTACGCTTAGCTTGAAGCCCGCAGAATACTTTCTATATTTACCCATAATCGCTTATAAATGCTTCACACGTTAATGTTTTGCGACATAAATGACTTTCCGTAATTGTTCACTATTAAAACAAATTATTTCTGCAAACACCCAAAACACAAATTAAAAACTTAAATTCTCACGCACACATGTCTACAGTAATCACGTAAATCTGAAACAAATAAATGCATCTGTGATCTGTCCATTCCAGAGCAGCCAATACTGTTAGGCAGCAAGGAAGCATGCAACAATTTATCAGTTTAGCTCGTTGGTTGCGACGTTGCGACACACTACTGCGCTTGTGCAAAGCTCGCAAACCGGAGCTCTAGCTAGCGCGGTGTAGATCTACTGTATAGTTGACTGTATTCCGAGACGTCAGTAACAAACATTCATTTTTTTCAATTTCTTTTAAACATACGGTAATTAGGTTAATATTTCTTCCCAGTTATTGATGATTTTACATTACATTACTGACGAGTTTATAAAATAAAACTTTAATAGCATTGGATAATAATTATCTTGACTGCTTGGATAAAAGTTTTCATCCCATGCCCGGACACTTATGACGTAGTAGTAAGATAAGAGTCTAGCGATGACAACTGCGACATCGTAAATAATTCGGCTGAATAATTCCGTGGAAATCTGCGTTATCGTCTTGGATTTCACTTCGTGCGCAATAACACAGGAGCCGGCCCCATGGAGCCTTACACGGAGGCCTCGGGTTCAATTCACGGCCGGGTCAGGGAATTTTACCTGTATCTGAGGGCTGGTTCGAGGTCCATTCAACCTACCTAGCCGGTATTTCCTGGCGACGTTGCCGATAAGCGATAACTTACAGCCTTACGTATTTCAAATGGGAACTCATAATATGTAGGTGGTGAATAAATAGTACACTGTCTCGCGAACACGTTGTCAAACTGCCGATAGTCTACCGGTAAGCCATGCGTCGTACATATACCGGTATTATTATTTATACGTTGTGCAACATGTCGCAAACGTGACTGTGTTGCCAAATTGCCCATAAACCATACACGTATTTAAATTGCGCATTCATGTGCAACTTACGTTGCAGTTCCATTTACCTTTTAACCAGATTAGTGAACAAAATTTGGACGTGCGACGATTATGTAATTAAAGGTTTAAAGTCCGATTTTTGTATTGAAAATAAAGGATGCGACGATTACGCGGTGGCGATGATTATGCCGTGAAATACGGTATTTGAAATAGCCATTTTGAGCTGTTATATACTTGGAACTTACTTGCAACTGCTGACGTTATAATATTGGAAGATATACATATGTTAGTGACAGAATATCAATTTAATATCGACGAAAATAAACATTTTATTTTACTAGAAAGAAACAAGAGCTAATGGACTCAGATTAAGCATATTTATTATGAAGTTTACTAAGGCTTAGGGATTTAGATTTTTTTTTTAACCAATATTAATTTTTTTCTGCTTATCAATTAATTGTCATTATTATTATGAGATAATTAATTTCAGAGAATATTTAACTACATCTTCAACAGATAGAATATGTACCTACGATTTATGTGATTAAGAGAATTTATTCTTTATTTTTATGATGCGGATAATAAGTGCAAGAGGATCAGTTGAATCAGATTGTAGATAGATTAAATTTAATTTTTTTTCATATAGAGAGGAGGAAGATACCTGATGTAAATAAATGTTATTAGATTTTCTTTTATGATTCTAGAATCATGAAATAAACTATAGATTATTCAATTTAGAGGTTATTATTGAAGATAGGCTAATATCATTATGGTATAGATTATTTTGAATTAATTAATTTTAAAAAAAATCTTTTTTTTTTCTTTTCTTTTCTTTGAATGATTGGACTTGGACAACTTAACATTGATTTCGGTGGATGGATGGTATCGATGGTAATTTATTAAAAAGGAAATGCGGTTTCCCAGTTGACCTCACGTAAAAATAATACTATTCACAGATGCATTTTAATTATCCCTGAGAGGTGTCGTGTGGCAATTTAAGGATTATCCTATCGATAAATGTGATAAGAGAAATGAAGATTGCGATATCGCTTAAATTTTATGATGCGGATACTGTTTTTTCAATGAATGTTAGAAGCGAACATAGCTACCGACACTTAGCATCGTTTTTCTTAAATGCATTGATCCATTTAATGATCCGTAGAAGTGATGGTTGGATGAGGGGAAAATAGCCGGAGCAATTGATGGGTCGCCCAATATGGTGCAAGAAAGAAATCCCCTCAGGATGGTGCATTACATTTCACATTATTAATATTTTTCTCAACATCCACAGTCTTATCTACTTCCATAAACAATTACCTTCCTCAATTTCTCTGCGGAATTGTAATATTTCAGGAAGCTCTCCTGACCTGACGTGGATTACCTCCTACATCTCCTCAGTCTCATATATAAAAAAATTAAAATGTTCAGTCCACTAAACTACCATAAAATAATTCTATGATTCCTTCTGGCTAATTCAAAATTAACAAACTGTTATATTAAGAATAAACTAACATGAAATTATCTGGGAATAGAATTCTCAAATTCTCCTTAAATATCAAATTCTAACTTATTATTAAGTTTTATCAAGATCTTAAATGATTACATAATATTATGTTCTACATATGTACGTAATTATTGAAAGGTTTGTTCGACCATGCATTTAAAGAATGCTTCTTTTTGGTGTCTCATCCTAACATTATTTCATGTTTGTAACTGTATCATTAATAACGTAGATGGTTTAAGCAATGTTTCACATGTGTAGGTTTCAACTGCTACCTAGGCTGATATACCAATGAACATAAAAAAAATATATATGTATATATGTTTGATCATACTTGGACATATTCAAAATATTCCCTAAGAAATATGTAATAATTCTTCAGTAAAATCTCAACAAGTTTATGTCTAGGTCAAATTAAGGTCGAAATGCTTTATAAATCCAATCACTGAGTGCTAATGGTCAAGGGCTACCGTAGATGAAACTTCCACACTCGCAAATAGCAATAACATAACAGTATGAAGACACTACCGTCAATGATTTACTGTTCCCACTTAAGTCATTTTAAATATTGAGTAACATGTAAAATTTTCTTAGAAAATGCCGTCATTATGCTCTACTATAGGTTATCTAGGGTTATTTTTGAGGATCGTACATTATTACCAATCTGCAAGTTCACTAACCAAATGTCAATAACTCAAATAATAAGACAAGCCATATTACATATCGTTATATGCGTCAAATATATCCTGATCCATAACTGCTTGAAAAAAACGGACATCAATTCCTTATTCGCCGTCGTATTAATCATAATTCCACGCCTAATATCTCAATGCATATATTATTTATAACATTCACAAGTCTCACCTCAATATTCCCGACATATATGAGCTCACCGCGAATATAAATATCATTAACTCTTTTCAAAGTACCGCTCAATTCACTATATTCAATATCTCATCAGAATTCATATTATATGGATCAACAACTATCATTTATATCGACGCATACTTATCTTATCAAAGTACAAAGATATTAAGCCTGTATCTATTTACATTGGGTAAAAGTTGACGTCGTATCCGCACGTTAACCTACAATTCAATATACTACATATTCTCGTTTGAAATATCTCATTTCACATTATGTACGGCAATATTCTTTGAAAGAAAGCTAAACATTGCAAGCAAAGCACATCATTTGCGAGTGTTATCTTTCCTACACATGGGAGTGTTTATTAGTTTTGGAAGATTACCTAAATCCATCAGTTAAACATCAACATTGGTACATTCGCGCTGAAACTCGATATTGAGATCATCTCTCGAAGATATATCGACCTAGCTCCTGTACAATCACCATCGACAACTTGATATCAAATGATATACATATAACTACAATTTAAGAAAAGAAATTTGTGAAACTTAACTTAATCCATCTGCGTTTCTGGACTGGGATGGCTGCTTCCTGGTTCTCCTAGGACGTTCATCTCCGGGTTATCGCTGCATCATGACCGGGCTGCGGCCACGATCCTCGGGTCCGTAGGAATGGTTGGCGGGTTACCGTCAGACTCTCGTCCCATCTTCAGTCTAGCCGGTCATCACGTAGCTCTCGAAGACATGCATAAAACACATATTTGAAGACATCATTAGCTTGACAACCATGCTACTCGTAGATCTTCCTTAAACTATACTTATGTTGAGCAGAGTAGGTTATGATGTGACAAACGTCAATATTTTAATTTGAATTATCTTAAAAGGTATCTTAAATATTGCCGTGTCTTCACTAGATACATTAATTGATCGATTTTCGTCTTCAATAATAAATCTTTGATACTCTAGTTTACTCGGAACCTACGCTCCACTATTTACTTCGTTTATTCTTTTTTTTTTGATACTCCGCTTGGGATTTCTGTTACGACTACGAAAAATATATCGTCATAACTTTATAATGCAATCTGATTTCACAAAAATTTAGGAAGTATCCCTTTTAAATCTTCTGTTCTAGTTGCATATCAATTCATTCGTAAATCTCTTCCTGGTGACTTCATGCAATGTTTCCCCGTTCCTATTGTTGTTTCTTCCAATTAAAAGTCCCTGCATTAATCTAAATCACGGCCATTTGGATTCCACATGTCTGCACTTTCTTCCAAGATATTCATGGCCTATTTAATTCTGCACGTCTGTATATTACAAGTCGTATTTTCTGCCGCATGATTTCCGACACTTTATCGCTATTCACGGCAAAACAACGATTTTAATATCGCGATTCTAAATGACCAGGGCAATGAAATGGTACAGTATGAAATATCTAAAGGGAAGAAAAACAAAATAAGTGTTAAGGAAAGAAGAAAAAGGAGGTGAACAATGACATAAGTGAGAAATAAGAATTATTAAGTCGCTCTCCATTAGCTCCGTTATTGCAGGACACAACTTGCCACCTAGGCTGACACTAAGTTGGCAACACGTTCGCTCTTGCACGAGTGCTAGTAGCGTCATCAGAGGAAGGGAGAGCAGGAGTGGAAATGTAAACAAGGAGTAAGAGGTACTGGAAGTGGACATGCAACTAAAAAGTTACGTATTAGTGGCAAATATTAGGGTTATCAAAGTTTATAATTTCATCGTATAAAATACAGTCTTTCTCTTATGAAGTCTAACAATTTATTCAAAAGACCTTAAAAAAGCACTTCAGTTTTTAGAAGTGTACATAACTTCATTATTTAGCTATGTTTACCACTGTACAATTATGTCTACAGTGCAATACTTCTGACAAGAATAAAGGACTTCCCATATGACGTACACGGAAACCCTTTGGATATTCACAAAAAATATCATACCTATAGCTAGTGCGTCAGAGTGTTAAAAGGGTTCTCATGTATTAAAGTAGTGCGCCGGAGAGTAACATTTAAGTGTCGTCATTATGGGGCGGATTTCTATGACCTAAACAAGTACGAAACGTATGCATTCATGACCTCAAATACATACAAATATGGCCTATAAAATTCAAAATATGACTTAACGAGTAACATGTACATTATATACAGAAACACTTTTATTACAACTGCTACAGGCTGCAATTAATGTAGAGTTAAAATAGTGTTAATTCGTCTAAATCCTTAACCTAAAAATAACTGCGAAGGTAATCCCAAAAATAGGTCTCCTATTCTTTTATAAATACATAGACCTGTTTATTTCTACAATGGTTTACATTATTTTACGGCTTGAACGTTTAGTTCTTTTTCTACATAATCACCATTTTGGTCGATGGATGTTTGTAGATGCTGTGACAGTTTTTGTATGCCCATGTCATACCAGCTCGCCGCCATGCTGTTCAGGAAGTTGTGAGCGGCGCTTTGGGAAACCTCAGGAACCAAAGTGCAGAGATCAACCAGGGTGATCCGCCGATCTTCACCCATGATTTGCTCAACCTTCACGACTGTCTCGACGGAAATTGACTGTCTCCTGCTATTTTGTTCCTTCGTCGTAAATTTCAGTCCGAGCGGCTGCAAACTCTCTACACCACTTACGAACATTTTTTACATCCATGAACGATTCACCATACACTTCCATCAATTGGCGATGGATTTCAATTGGTTCAGTACCTTTTGCGTTCAAAAACCGAATAACTGCATGCACTTCGCATTTGGCGGTAACATCCAAAGGGAGCTCCATTCTCAACGGCCGCCAAGCCAAGAATGAGTGCCTCAGTGCGGCGAGCGCATGTTTATATGCAAGCGCGGGAAACACTCTTCACAATATTGTGATCAACAGCCACATGAACAGAGTTGTATTCATAAAAATAAAAAAAGACCTTATTTTTGGGATTACCCTCATATAATGCTGAGTAGTTCAAGAACTCATCAAGGTCACACTGCATACTTCTAGGCAAGGACGGACTCTGTGGAAGACAATACAGTTACCTTCACTGTTCAGTATTCAATCGGTTATTCGATGTACATTTGTTGCAATTTATGACCATTCGATTGTTGAATGAGAATCCTCTCCGGCTGTCGCTGAGTATTGTCTTGTAGCAAGAAAAACTTCTTTCAACATCACGTGATGATGATGATGATAATGATTGTTATTTAAAGGGGTCTAACATCTAGGTCATTGGCTCCTAATGGTACCAAATGAGAAGAAATGGAATGACGATTTAAAAGTTCAAAATCAACCACTGACCAGAATAAAAAACATGATGAAGAATGAATGCATGGATATGAATTTAAAACAATCAATGGATCCAACCCACTATGTCTCACCTTTCCAGAAACTATCAAAAACAATAGTATTACTGATCATGGGACTGCTTCTAAAGCACAATCCTGAATCGAGGATGCTTGTTGTCTAAAGGGTCCAAAATCGAGGTCATCGGCCCCTCATAATGGTACTTATCACTAGTCAAGTAGAACCATGGCATTTGTCATATTGCGGTACTAATCAAAAGTAGCGTAGACTCATGGTGTACCAGACATTATGGTACTACTCACAAGTATTGTACGTCGCACAATTAACGCAGACCTGTGGTGTTTCTCACATAATGGCGCCACACATAGACAAGTACTGTATACAATATTAAATAGAAGGAAGGATCTACCATTTCAATACTCTGTTATTAAGTTGAACCAAATAGGAGTTACAACCTGTTCATTTGGGACCAGTTTCAACACATTTGAAGTATCATCATCAGCCAATTAGCAAAGCAGGGCAAAAAGTAAATCACACAGTTCTAAAAAAAACATAACACAATGATCACAGTCAAAAAGAGTCCAGTAGAACCTCAATTATACGTTCCCGGAAACTATATTTTCCCGCATTATTCATTCAAATTACGTAGTCCCGCGAGCATCCTAATTAAATCACGTTGTAAAAATCCCGTATTATACGATCCTCGAAGAAACGATTTCCTGGATCAACCGTCCAGAAATTTCAGTCCCATCACTGCTAAATCCTCGATCACACGTTTTTTAAGAAACTGTATCTCAAGAAAGGACGGCTATGGCATACTTACGGATCTTGGTGTTAACGTCTCGTCATTGCGATACCAGTAATTTGAGAAAGTACTTACCAGTACTGTAAATGAAAAGCGACCAGCGGCGAACTTGCATAAGGGATCATCTTAGCATTGCATTGCAGTGGTATTGTTTAGAGAATCCATGGAAATCATAAAGCAGAGAGTGTCCACAACAACTGTATGAAACAAATTTCATCAAATGTTCATACTTGCAAAACGTCTGAATTATGTCCAGGATTAGATTTTATGTTTTATTTTTTAATTTCTTCGAGTGTATCGCCGAACAGGTTTTTGGCATTTCCCTCAGGACACTGTATAGTCACTGGGCTTTTGGGCAGGTATCGAAACTGCTCCTTCTTAAGTAACACAAATTGACAGCAGTATTTTAATATTATCGTACACGATTATGTTATCGAGACCAGAACAGATGTTGCACCTTACATACATAAAGCCACAGGAGGTTTTGAAATTGCCTATTACTGTTTTCGTCCAAAAGGCTGGGAATATCACGTTTTTGTGTTAAAATGTTGTGAAAACTGCAGTTGTTTTATTTACGCACGTTACATTTAAAGCTTTGTATCATTTAGCACTCTTACAGACGTGTACAGCGAACGCGCTTTCCAGCTGAGTTCAAGGTCGCGAATAATCGTAATTTCAGAAGTGTTAATGATATTTTATCTCTTTCCAATTTGATTATGATTAGTGATGGGCAGAATTGAATTTAATTCATTTGAGAACTTGAAGATTGATACTTACATTAGAAACCATATTCTCGAGTTCAACATAACCTTGAAAAGCCGATGCAGGCCTAATTTATGCGGTACAAGATTTTCATAAACTGGCTACGAACAGTATACCGGTGACCAAATTACAATGGAAGATAAAAATAGAGGATTTCGCCATCATCTTAGGCGCTTTCGTATCTAATGTGCTTTATGTTATTACATCAGAGATAGAGAATTAAAAACTACTTGGGGTCGATTGTTGTTTGGCTTGCCGTTATGGGTACCGTATTAGATTTTTCAAAGAGTTTGGCTCTGGCTGATCAAAGTTGCTGATCAGAAAGAAGTTTTCAGAGGAAACTGACGAAGTTTTCCCGGTAAAACTCAATGTAAAGTTTCGAGATTTTTAAGTCACATACCGTTAATTAATGTTTGAAGCCGGCATCGCGGTCTAACTTGCCTGCCTCTCACCCGGAAGGCCTGGGTTCGAGTACCGGCCAGGTCAGATATTATTACCTAGATATGAAACTTGCCTGCCTCTCACCCGGAAGGCCCGGGTTCGAGTACCGGCCAGGTCAGATATTATTACCTAGATATGAGGGCTGGTTCCAGGTTCAGTCATTCTACGATTACCTTTAATTGAGGAGCTATTGAATGGCGAAATGGCAGCCCCAGTCTAGAGAGCGCGGAATAAGTGTACTCAGAAAATACTGCATCATACAATCCGCTCTGTTCAAATGGTAACTCAAACGTACAATTGGATTTGCTTCTCTTGGGTAGAATAACTATCTGTGAGATCGAGAAAGCAATAATGAAACTCAAGCCAACGAAATCGTCAGGACCAGATGGTATTCCTCCGTTTATTTTCAAGGGATGCAAAGATCAATTACTGTATCCATTGGCAATACTGTTCAATATGATTGTTAGCTCTTCGATTTTTCCTGATGCTTGGAAATATTAAAAAATTACTCCTATTCCCAAAACTGGTGACCTTAGCTTAATCAGTAATTATAGATCAGTAACTATATTGTCAACTCCTGCAAAGCTATTTGAAAGTATTCTTTCTGAACGTATAATGAATCATGTAAAACCCATTATTTCTATTCGACAGCATGGTTTCATGCCAATGCGTTCTACCACCACAAATTTAATCCAATTTTCAGAGTATATTTCAGAGCATTTGGATGAGTGAGGCCAGGTTGATGTTGTATTTACCGACTTTCAGAAAGCGTTTGACAAAGTAGATCATGATTAGGGGCCTTAATTTTTGGTGAAATAAAACTGTTGATTTCGGCGTTAAAACTGACACTATGTCAGTAGGTATTTCGTGAAATAAATTGTTATACTGATCGATGTTTCCTGCGAAATCTTCCTTGTAGTAGCGTATGGGGTAAATATAACTAACTTTGTGATAAGGGGTTTTAAAGTAAACTCTTGTAATATATCATTGTTATTAAATCTTAGATAAACCAAATATGCCAATTGTTATAGAAATAAATATATAAATCACTTAAAAAAAAAAACAACCCATGACACTACAGCCCTTGAAGGGCCTTGGGCTACCAAGCGACCGCTGCTCAGCCCGAAGGCCTGCAGATTATGAGGTGTCGTGTGGTCAGCACGAAGAATCCTCTCGGCCGTTATTCTTGGCTTTCTAGACCGGGGCCGCTATCTCACCGTCAGATAGCTCCTCAATTCTAATCACGTAGGCTGAGTGGACCTCGAACCAGCCCTCAGGTCGAGGTAAAAATCCCTGTCCTGGCCGGGAATCGAACCTGGGGCCTCCGGGTAAGAGGTAGGCACGCTACCCCTACACCACGGGGCCGGCAAATAAATCACTGATACTTCGAAATGAAGTTAGGTGATCTGCCCTGTGATATACATTTATACATAGCCTACATTTTTAGACGTTGAATTACTTGTCTCCAAAGTACAAGCTAAGCATGGTTTCAACATTATCAGGATGCAGAGTTGTGCGACAGTCAGATTGTGTCTTTGTGTAAGCAGAGAAGCTCCTCTCGCTGACCACATTACACGTCGGAAACCATAAAGCTTGCAAACACTTGGATGTAAATTCACTGCGGTCTTTTATAAAACCTCCTAAAACTTTGCTAACACTGTCTTCTTTCACTTCCTCAACCAGATGTGCTTTCATTACATTTTTCAACGTAATGTAGCTCTGGAAGATGTTCATGGATGTGCTCTTTTTCCCCGGTCGGGGGTGAGTAGCTCAGATGGTTAAAGCGCTGGCTTTCTGACCCCAATTTGGCAGGTTCGATCCTGGCTCAGTCCGGTGGTATTTGAAGGAGTCCAAATACGTCAGCCTCGTGTCACTAGTTTACTGGCACGTAAAAGAACTCCTGCGGGACAACATTCCGGTATCTCGGAGTCTCCAGAAAACGTAAAAGTGGTTAGTGGGACATAAAAACAATACCATTATTACTACTCAAACAGGCGATTTATTTACAATAGGCCTACCAATACCATCATATTTTACAGTAAAGACAGTATTATTTATCTTTCCTTTACTATTCATTCTCTTCCTCATGCTAGGATTATCCTATTTTTCTAGAGCCATGTTGGCTTGCATGAATGCTTTTTTTGTATCTATTACAAATTGCTCTCTATAATTTTTCAACACCTTTACGATATGTAAAGTATCGCCGATTGTTATTTGCCGCTTGGAATTATGTTCATTTGCTTCATTCTGATTCTCTGCACTGTATATCGTAGCCTACATTTCAACTTTACGAATATTACCGGTACACTATTGATACATTAGAATCTTTCTTGCAACGTCAAATACATAGAACCCCCCACTGTTGTATTCTTCGGCCCTCGAAAAACCTGTTGCGACTTCAGTTTTCGGCATTTTTATACTTAAATGTTGGACATTTGCCGATAAAGGTTCGTAAGTAACGAACTCTCATTGCGCACTGCTGTATCTACGACCGCTCTTGTATCTTGTTACGACCACAACGCTATTTGCTGTAATCGATAACAGATATTGATTTTTATCGACTGTCTTAGAGATAAAAAAAAAAACAGATCAAAAATTAGATGGATGGCTTTTGATATGCTCTATTGGTGGAAAAGAATCTAATTCCCTTCATGGGAACTTAGAATTTCCATTTGGAATTGCTAGGCGGGCATTATTTCCATTGTGGAGTTTTATCTCCCGTATGCAGTTATCAGACTGTGCTTCATAAATAAGCTTCTGATAAGTTCACCTGCATACACCCCAGCGTCAGTGGGTAGGGTCTGACACATCCCACTCTGAAGAGTCTAGTGTCAGACCTAAGACGAAACGCTGGTTAATAGAGCAAACGCCGGAAAAGCCATCCATCTAATTTTTGATCTGTTTTTTGATATGCTCTATTGGTGGAAAAGAATCTAATTCCCTTCATGGGAACTTAGAATTTCCATTTGTCTTAGAGATCGCGGAACTGAATACACATACTTACGATACACAGTGCGTACCGCTATGTGTGCATTTGTGTGGGGAATATACAGCGCTATGAAGCAAATGAGAAGGAAACTACAATAGTCAAGTTCTCAGAAGCATTTAAACGTTTATTGGAGAGCTCTTCTGGTGCCATTTTGCATTTTTCACACCAAATGGTGTATATTTCGTGATTATTTGCGCAATTCGTGCAATAAATCAAATTTCGCGATATTTCGCGAGTTCATTTTGCTAAAATATAGTATTTTTAGTACCTGGGAAGTCATATATAGACAAGAAAAAAGATATCAAGAAAACTCATGCATATCGTTATTACCAAAAAATACGGCCCCTAATCATGATATACTTTTAAAGAAAATTGACTCCTTGAATTTCTCTCAGGGCTTTTACTCCTTGATAAGGTCTTACGTAGTTAACAGAAAACAATATGTGTGTTATAAAGGATATTCATCTCACAACTTTATAGCCAATTCAGGTGTACCACAGGGCTCAAATCTAGGACCTTTACTGTTTCTAATTTACGTTAATGATGTTGTAGATGTCATGTCTAAGTCTGAAATATTACTCTTTGCCGATGATCTGAAGGCATTTTCTGCAATTAAATCCACTGATGACTGTAAGAATTTACAAAACGATCTAAATGCTATATCATTGTGGAGTAAAGAAAATAAATTACCATTCAATGTAAATAAATGTGTTAAAATGTCTTTCACAAGATGTCGCCAGCATATTGGGTATACTTACAACATCAACGGTTCTGTCTTGAAGGAAGTCGAACAAAAGATGGATTTAGGTATTCAGTTCAATATAGATTTGAAATTTGGAAGTCATATTGAATATATAGTTAATAAAGCCTATAGAAATTTGGGTTTCATATTTCGAAATTCCTTAAATTTTCAACTTACGTTATTTATTTTATACAACTCTTTAATAAGACTGAAACTAGAATATGGTTCTATTATCTGGAGTCCTTCAGACACTAAGTACATCAAATTAATTGATAAAGTACAAAAGCAATTCTTAAAGTATGTGTACTGGAAACAGTTACACGAGTACCCGACATTTCTGTCCTACTCCACAATGTTATCACACTTTGGTGTTAAAACTTTGGAACAAAGACGTAAAAAGTCCATGATGTTATTTTTGTATAAAATTTTGAATAGTAAAATTGATGAAGAGTTACTTGGAAGGATACCATTTTACGTTCCTCGAAAGTCTGGCAGGTTCAAGAATTTGTTTTACATTAAGAAATGCCGCACAGAAGCCCATAAGAATTCTCCTCTTAATAAAATTCTGAAACTTTATAATACATTAAATACATATAATTTGGATATCTTTTTCATGAATCGAATCAACTTTGAATTGGCGTGTGATACTTTCCTATAATGCACATACTGTTGAATATTATCTCTGTTTTCTGTATATGTTTTTTATTTCATTCTTCTAGTTGTTCTTTTATTTCTCCTCTATTTGAATTCACAGTTTTCAAATGACCTATAAATTAAACACTTTATTTCTCTTTTAGAATATTATTTTGGATAATGTGTCATGTGTCATGTTTAATACTAAGACTGTATAACTGAATGTGTTACTTTGTGTTAGGCACCACTGTAAAATAATTATTAATGTAGTAACTGTATATTTTTATTGTGTTACCAACTCTGTATTGTTTGGGTAGTTCATTGTATTCTTTGTATTGTCTTTTTTCATTTAATGTTTAGTAGTGTAACTATTAATTTTACTGTATATTGTGAACATTGTAATTGGGCAAAAAGCCTGTTATGTTCATCACTGAATAAATAAATAAATAAATAATGGCCGAGAGGATTCAGCCCACTGACCATGCGTCACCTCGTAATCTGCAGGCCTTCGGACCGAGGGCGGTCGCTTGGTAGGCGGAAGGCCCATTGAGGCTGTAGTTTGGTTTGGTTTGGTTTAGAGGTGTTTGTGAGATTATAAGTATACATATTTCATTTTTGTGATGTGTAGCCAAATTGTTGATGATTGATTCATTCCCGGATTTTCAGTTTTCCCGTGTTGTACGTTTTTTCCCCGGGGTCCCTCCAAAAACAGAGAATCGAGGTTCCACTGTACATAGAATAATTAACACTATTTCGTGTCGAAGCAATTCCAGTTGATGTTCATAACACAATGATCACAGTGAAAAAAAGAAAAAAGATCAACACTATTTCATGCCAAAACAATTCCAGTTGAAGTTCATAAGCAGTTCTTGTACAATCTTGTTGTGCTGCATTCACATATGAAGACATATGAAGACGTATTAAAGCTCAATAACGAGTTAAAGGACTTTTCTAGATGAAAACTTGACGGATAACTCATTATGAAATTGAAATTGTGATATGCAATTATGTATAGTTGCTGCTAGGCAAGGACTTGTACGCATTTATTTTATTGGCCAAAGAGTTGAAAACGATGCAATTGAAGTCTAAGGAATACAGTGTAGGACTTAATTTCAATAATTCATAGTGGATAGAGTAGAACCTTGATTATACGTTACCGAAAACTATGCTTTCCCGAATTATTCGTTCAAATTACGTGGTCCCGCGAGCATCCTAATTAAATCATGCTGTAAAAATCCCGCATTATCCGTTCCTCGAAGAAATGATTTCCTGGCTCAATCGTCCAGAAATTTCAGTCCCACCAATGATAAATCCTCGATCACACGTTTTTCGAGAAACTGTATCTCACGAAAGGACGGCTACGGCATACTTACGGATCTTGGTGTTAACGTCCCGTCATTGGGGTAATTTGAAGAAGTACAGTGCCGTACTGGAAAAGCGATCGGCAGTGAACTTGCATAAGGGACCATCTTAGCATTGCATTTGAGTGGTATTGTGTAGGGAATCCTCAGAAATCATAAAGCAGAGTGTGTCCACAACAATTGGAAGGAGACAGAGCACATTTCGGCAGCTCCACTTGAAGACGGAACGAGTTTCGTCAGATGTTTGTACTTGCAAAACATCTACATTATGCCCAGGGTTACCGGTACATGTTTATTTTTTTTACTTTTTTCGAGTGTATCGCCGAACAGGTTTTCGGCACTTCCCTCAGGGCACTGTGTAGTCACTGGGCTTTCAGGCAGGAATCGAAACTGCTCCTTCTTAAGTAATACAATTTAGTATTTTAATATTATCGTATACCAGTACGATTTCCCTTTGTTGGCAGGACCTAGTGTTTAGTGTTTCTGGTATGTGATAGAGTAATTATGTTACTTTCATTGATCTGTCTCTGTCTTATCCTTGGCTTTGACAATATGAAAGTGACTGAGGTATGAGCGATGCTAGTAATGCCATTCCTTCTGCAGCCAGTCCCTGCTATGAATAGTGTGAAAATGTTGCTCATAGGGTCAGTTGGTGCATGCATTTTAGTGGGCTTGGCAGACTGATATGTAATAGCAACTTCTAGCTCGGTGAGGACAGCAACAGGAAACTACCTCACTCCTCATTTCCCTAGTACGCCTCTTCAGTGATGCCTAGGCCATCTATGACAGCTGATGGCGGAGCTGTTGAGGATCCAACCAGCCTTAGGGCTGAAGACTGAACATACATACACACCAGTACGATTATGTTATCGAGACCAGAACAGATATTGCACCTTACATACTGTACATAAAGTCATGGGTTTGTATCTAATGTGCTTTACTTTATTAGATTAGAGAATTAAAAACTACTTGTGGTCAATTGTTCTTTGGCTTGGCATTATGGGTATTAGATTTTTCGAAGAGTTCGGCTGATCAAAATTGCTGAACTAAAAGGAGTTTTCAGAGGAAACTGACGAAGTTGTCCTGGTAAAACATAATGTAAAGTTTTGAGATTTTTAAGTCGCGTACCGGTAATTAATGTTTGAAGCCGGCCCCGCAGTCTAACTTGCCTGCCTCTCACCTGGAGGGACGGGTTCGATTTCTGGCCAGGTCAGGCATTTTTACCTGGATATGAGGGCTGGTTCCATGTTCACTCATTACACGATTACCTTTAATTCAGGAGCTATTTAATGGCGAGATGGTGACCCCGGTCTATAGAGCCAGGAATAAAGGCCGAGAGAATTTGTCACACTGACCATGCATCACCTTGTAATCTGCAGGCCATCGGACCGAGCAGCGGTCGCTTGGTAAGCGGAAGGCGCACTGGGGCTGTAGTTTGGTTTGGTTTAGGGGTGTTTGTAAGATTATAAGTATACATATTTCATTCTTGTGATGTTTAGCCAAATTGTTGCTGGTTCATTCATTCCCGGATTTTCCGTTTTCCTGTGTTGTACGTTTTTTTTCCGTGGTCCTTCCAGAAACGGAGAATCGAGGTTCCACTGTATATAAGAAGAATTTAAATCATTAAAAAAGAATAGAACCAAATAAAAATATTTTAAAAATAGGAAGAAAATTTAAAAGAATAACAATATGAGACTCGAACAGCTTGCTGTGGTGATTGATAAATGTATGGGAGACTATAAATAAAAGTGGGGAATAATGAGCGGTTATTAGAGGGTGGGAGGGAAAATGAAAAAGGGGGGTAAGGGAATATCTAAGGAGGCTCATGGGGGCATGCAGAAGGGGCAAGTAATATGAGAGGGTATTGTGTAAATTGTGAAAGATTGATCGTGTACTTGTTGACTTGAGGTTATTTAAAATGGAGATGAGAAAATCGAAAAGGGCCTTAGGCTTCTCAGATATATCATTCAGGTTAAGATTTGAGTTGAAAAACTGGTCAAGGTGTATAAAACAGTTTTCAGTGATGTCTAAGTGAGGGCCTTTATTTAGAGTGCTGAGAATTTCGATATCCAGTTTCCGATATTTCATATAATTTGTGAGCAGGATTGTATTTTGAATGTGCTTTTTGAGGTATTACTCAACAGTTTCTCCTTGAACAAGCCTCACAACAAACCTTTACACACTCACTCCCTGCACATTGGATTCAACCCTCCCCTACTCTCCCTTCGAACTAGCTTTCATCATGCACAGCCTCCACAGTTCACCTCCAGTCAGCTGTCAAGATTAACATACATTTCAAGCTAACCACTCTTGGGCAGACAAGAACATAAGTAGTCAGATGTGTCACATATTATTCCAATTTCACTTGTAATTAAAAGATGCTTCAAACTTGCCTACTTTTAACGTTGCTAATAGCCACTGTTTTCGTTCTAGGGATACTCAACTACAACACAATTTTTCCATGTATGAAATTACAGTCAAATATTCTGCCTGCCTTATGACTAAGAATGACAAGAAGAGTTCAATTATCTTATTTTATTGGAACTATCACATGTGTTTAATATCTTTGTCTTCACTTTATTAGAACCAAATATTTGTGCTCCAGAACAGTCTCCAAACAAAATTTCTTTTAACTGACTTATGCGGTAATCCGAATTACATTTTAATACATCATCATCACGCCAAGAAAAGCTCTATTACCATATTTTATTGAACTATCACATCTTCATTTTAATAGAACGAAATATTTGTGCTTCAGAACATTCTTCAAACAAATTTTTAACATGAATTTTTAACTGACGTGTTCGGTAATCCGAATCATTTTAGTGTGTTTTTTGTCCTTGTCTATTCTACTTGTTTTTATAATAATTATTCGGCTGATGATGTCCACAAGATAGACAAAACAGGTACAGATATTTTATTAATTGTTAATTAAATAAAAAATCTTTTAGTATTATAAAGGTGGAACCTTTGATTGTACATTTGGAAATAAGTACATGAACGACAATACAGGCTTTACAATGGAATTTATTTCATGCAAAAACTGTCACTCTAACCTCGTAACATGCCAATTTCCTGTCTATATATTTTTTGGTTGTGAACACACAGATAACTAAAACATCCGCGAGTGGTTAAATAACATATGAATAATAACACAGTAAAGGTTTCCACCTCTTCAATACTAAGATGTATTTACAATATTTTAAATTACATGGAACTAGTTTCGACCCACCTAGGGGTCATCATCAGCCATATTAAAGCACGAACAACTCTTGGCGAAATCCTAAAACATGTTATTATAACGGTAAGAATCTTATGGATTTATAATTTATAAAGTGAAGTGTGGTAGATGAAATGAGAGATGTTAGTATAGTACAGGTGAGTAATAGTTGATAATTATACAAGGAATATACATACTAAGAAGTTTGGAACAAAGTACAAATGGGGTGCTTAGTATTGTAAAAATTATACAGTGAAACCTCGATTCTCCGTTTTTCGAGGGACCGTGAAAATAAAACGTACAACACGGGAAAACGGAAAATCCGGGAATGAATGAAAACTATCAATTTGGCTGAACATCACAAAAATGAAATATGTATAATTATAATCTTACAAAAACTCCTAAACCAAACCAAACTACAGCCCCAGTGAGACTTTGCCTGCCAAGCGACCGCTGTTCAGCCCGAAGGCCTGCAGATTACGAGGGGCGCATCGTCAGTGCGACGAATCCTCTCGGCCGATATTCCTGGCTCTGTAGATCGGGGTCGCCATCTCACCATTAGATACGGTAGCTCCACAATTAAAGGTAATCACGTAGGCTAAGTGGACCTGGAACCAGACTTATATCCAGGTAAAATTGCCTGACCTGGTCGCAATCGAACCCGGGCCCTCTGGATGAGAGCCGGGCATGTTAGACCGCGAACCGCATTAATTACCGGTACGCGAGTTCAAAATCTCGATATTTTATATTCAATTTTACAGGGGAATCTTCGTCAGTTTCCCGTGAAAACTTCTTTCAGTTCAGCAACTTTGATTACGCTAGCCAAACTCTTCGAAAAATCTAACAACGCCAAGCCAAACGACAATCGACCACAAGTAGCTTTTAATTCTCTCATCTAATAAAATAAAGCATATTAGATACAAAAGCACCCAAAATGATGGCGAAATCCGTTCATTTCTTAATCTTTCATTGTAATTTGGTCTCCGGTATACTGTTCGTAGTCAGTTTCTGGAAATCTCGTACCGCGCAAATTAGGCCTACATCGACTTTTAAAGGTTATGTTGAACTCGAAAACATGGTTTCGAATGTAAGTATCGAGTCTTAAAAGTTCTCGAATACATTATATTCAATTCTGCGCGTCACAAATCCAATCAAATTGGAAAGATAAAAGAAATATCAAAACTTCAGAAATTACGGTTATTCGTGACCTTGAGGTCATCTGGAAAGTGCGCTCGCCGCACATATCAGTACGAGTTTGAAATGATACCAATCATTTAAAATGTAACGTGCGCAAGTAATACGACTGCGGTTTTTGGTATTTTAACACGAAAACGTAAAATTCCCAGTTTTACATTAGTAACAGTAATAGGCAATCCCAAGACCTCCCATGGCTTTCTTTTTTTTTTAAATGTAAGGTGCAACATCTGTTTTCGTCTCGCTAACATAATCATGTACGATAATATCAAAAATACTGAATTTGTGTTAAGGAGCAGTTTCGATTCCTGCCTGAAAGCCCACTTAGGTCTGCAGTGCCCTGAGCAAAGTGCCGAAAACCCCTTCGGCAGTACGATCGAAAAAATGTAAATAAGAAAACATCTAACCCTGGACATAATATGGACGTTTTATAAGTGCGAACATTTGACGAAACTCGTTCCGTCTTCACGCAGAGCTGTAGAAATGCGCCGTGTCTTCTAGCAATTGCTGTGGCCACTCTCTGCCCTATGATTTTCCGAGATTCTCTAAACAATACCACCCGAATGCGATGCTAAGATGCAAGTTCACCGCCGATCGCCGAACGCCAAGATCCATAAATATGCCATAGCCGTCCTTTCGTGAGATACAGTTTATTAAAAAACGATTGATCGAGGATTTAGCGTTGATGGGACTGGAATTTCTGGACGGTTGATCCGGGAAATCGTTTCTTCGAGGAACGGATAATGCGGGACTTTTACAACGTGATTTAATTACGATGCTCTCGGGACCACGTAATATGAACGCATATTCCGGGAAAACGTGCTTTCCGGGAACGGATAATCGAGGTTCCACTGTACACTCATGGAAATCAGTAAGTCCTTGCAATAAAGAATACAATGTAAAATGACACATATAAAAATATAAACAAGTATGTATAAAGTCTGGAGAGTAAAAAGTAAAATTTTTTACAACACTAAGCACCCCATTTGTACTTTGTTCCAAACTTCTTAGTATGTATATTCCTTGTATAATTATTAACTATTACTCACCTGTACCATACTAACATCTCTCATTTCATCTACCACACTTCACTTTATAAATTATAAATCCATAAGATTCTTACAGTTAAAATAACTGACATGTTTTAGGATTTCGCCAAGATTTGTTCATGCTTTAATATGGCTGATGATGACCCCGAGGTGGGTCGAAACTAGTTCCATGTAATTTAAAATATTGTAAATATATCTTAGTATTGAATAGGTGGAAACCTTTACTGTGTTATTATTCATACGTTATTCTCAGTTCAATACGGACCAACAACATGAAATTCATAACCCTTGAGTGGTTAAATAGCGACGCCTATGAACCAGGATGTGAGAAGCTATGTGTTGCGGATATAGTGAACAAAGTGTGTATGGTACAGGAGGAGAGCAAAGACGAGGAACCAGTTATCACACCGAGGCAGGAAAAAATTAGTTTGACTATACCATTGTCAGGAAACGCATGAATGAAAAACAGAAACAGAAAAAATTTGGACAATTATTTTCTGGAAGTGAAAGCTAGTCATCAAATTACAGCAGAGCCTGTTGAGGCTACCAGTGCTGCTGGACTGGCGTGACGTAAATGTGAAGCGAGAGAGCGAACACACTTTGCAGGAAAACGAGGGAGCATTGACGTTCGACTGTTATTACGAAGCTCTCCTCCACTACACAGCGAAGTGTTGATTGGAGTAGATTATTTAAAATAACCACAACAAAGAAAAACTCTGACCTTTCCAAGATATTCTGGTTTCATTTATACTGCACTACATGTAAACAGTCTGTTTTATTTTCTTATATTTTTTCATTCGAAGAAAACAGACATGTTATGATTTTTGTGTTATGATCTACAAATGTACAGGGTTTAAATGTACAACTCCTTGGATGGGAACGACAATATTGCCATTTCTTTTAAAATGTAACATTCCTGTTGTTCATAAGCAAAAAGTAATATAATTACATAATGCAACGGTGATTTTGCACAATGCTGCAGTGTTGTGTGACTTTCCCCTTTCACCGAATTTCTGAAAATAGTATTTAAAACTTAACAGGCATCTGGTGAAAATAGCTAGCTTCTGAATAGCAGGACAGATATTTACTATCCAAGATTAAAGTACAACAACAATGTAAATATATCTACCATATAGATGTACAGAATGCCTTCAAAATAAATAACCTCACTAACTTTGTTCCCAGTAAGCATGATTGGATTGATGGTGAGTGTATCAGATAATTTAAACCCAAAACACCACAAGCCACAGCTTATCTACCTTAACTTTGTATTATATTAGAACCGTTTCTAAAGCACCTCTTAAAATCTAATAGTAATAGTGAAACTTGTTATTCATAAACATACATTATAAAAATATTTGAGGTTGTAGGCCTAACTCTTTACTGTATCCGGTCAAAATAGATAAAAACTGCAATGAACATAAACTTATTTCTTACAACTTAAATTGAAAAACATGTGGATTTCTGTCCCCTTTCTTTCGTTATTTTCTGCCTCCATTTCAAACTCGGGAATCACCGCAGTGATCGAGAGTGACTGGGAGAACTTCGCCCAATCTTCACAGCCTGTGACATGGTCACAACGTCACTGTGGTTGAATAGCATATGTTCATCGCCTGGGTGTTTGCCCACTGACAGTGCTAGGCGCCCGCGAGACGGAATGACTAGTGTTAGCACCTCTGAATTACAGATTTTTAAAATGGTTTTTTTTTTTTACAACTTTCTTTACAAAGCACCGACACAGACAGGTCTTCCTTCTTTTTGCTAGTTGCTTTACGTCGCACCGACACAGATAGGGCTTATGGTGACAATGGGACAGGAAAGGCCTTGGAAAGGGAAGGAAGCAGCCGTGGCCTTAATTAAGGTACAGGTATTTGCCTGGTGTAAAAATTGGAAATGACTGAAAACCATCTTCAAGGCTGCCGACAGTGGGATTTGAACCCACTATCTCCCGGATGCGAGCTCACAGCTGTGCGCTCCTAACCGCACGGCCAACTCGCCCGGTTCAGACAGGTCTTATGGTCTATGCCTTGTGTGAAAATCGGAAACCACAGAAAACCATCTTCAGAGCTGCCGACAGTGGGGTCCAAACCCACTATCTCAGGAATGCAGCCTCACAGCTACGTGCCCCATAAATCGCTGCCACTTGCTCGATGAATGTAATTTTGTAAATAAGTTGTCAGTTTCCGGCGAGCTACACGAAAGTAATACAGTGGGCTTTCATATGTAGCATGTTCATAAATAAGCATTATCCGCTTTTTTCAGTTAACCGTGCAGTTCTGGATGGTCAAGGGTTTGCAGCATTTCATTATTGAGATGTCCAGCCAAATTGTTGATGGTTTTAAATTTATTCTCAGATTTCCCGTTTTTCCATATTGTACCATTACTTCTACCAGGCTCCGTCCAAAAAACGGAGAATTGAGGTTCCACAGTGTATGTAAAAATAACGTTGCTTTTAACAGAAGAGAATTGTACCAAGCAAAATCAATATAATGGTTATCAGAAGTTCTCTTACATGACAGAACTTAATGCTGCAATGGAATACCTGAATGTTCCCGTTGTAAAGCTTCCTTGTTTCCCAGGCAAACAGCGGTAATTACCAATCACCTGCACTCTGTCTCCTGGTTTACAGAGGTCGACGAGATCATTATCGCATACAACATCAACCGAGCGGGGCAACTGGCCTGCAAAACATCATCACCATCAGATAGGGACTGAATTTCTGGTAGAAGCAATACATTAAGAGAGAAACTACCACTAACCTGCAGGTGCCTTCTCAGGCATCTCTTGTACTGTCAGAGTTTGATGGTCCTTGTACACCGAAAGTCCAAACTCTGTCTCCAGGGTGTTCCCATCTTCATCCTTAAACAAAATTCAACGAAAAGTGAGAAAATAAGACCTCCATAAAAAAAATTGGTGGTAGCTCTTTCAAGAGTGTCATTTTCCATGTTTTCCCACTTGAAAGAGGAAAATAATAGTTTGGAGCTAGGACATAAAATCAATTTTAGCATGAATTATGAATTAAAACATACTCAATAACAAACACACTTACAAGAAAAAATTAAAAAATAAAGTGATAATTAACCTTGTACCATACTTTGATGGAATGTTCTGTCCAGCGAGTGAAAGGTGCAGACACTTGACGGACACTTCCATCCGTGCGCCGAGACTACCCACAGACCCAGTTAGTGAGGTTTGTTCTATGAGTTTTGAAATGTAACCAACAGACGTCAGGAACTACCTGAACTTCATTTTTATATGATAAACTGTAACTCACTCCTGGAATAAAAAGTTAAAAGCACCTCACTGTGTGTAATTTGTGAACAAATATGGCAGTCGCCTGGACTGGAGCAGATGGTGTTATTCATGATTGGCTTGTGAATATTGATGTTGAGATTCACTATGAAAGTGTGCGAAGTGAAAATAATTCATCTTCAATGATATTGATGAATGTGGATCTGATTCTATTTCCGAAGAACCAGCGCCAATGGATAATTCAAGATTTACACAGCGTGCAACAACATCAACAGGTAGGAACGTCAGTAATGACTAGATCTGAGAACTTGAAGCTAATAAAGTTACCGATGTCACATATAAACCAGTTTGTAAAATTCACTTATGGCAGAGAGAAGGTTAGAAGATAATCAAACTGAATTGTAAGTGGTCAATGAATTCCTACCCCACAGTTCTGGAATTACGTAAAAAAAAAAAAAAGAAATGGCACATGGCACATGGCTACTAGTGCTGGGAGTGCCCGAGGACAGGTTCGGCTTGCCATGTGCTGGTCTTTTGATCTGACGCCCGTAGGCGACCAGTGCATCGTTATGAGGATGAAATGACGAAAACAACACATACACCCAGCCCCCGTACCAGCGAAATTAACCAATGATGGTTAAAATACCTGACCCTACCGGGAATCGAACCCAGGTACCCTGTAACCTAAAGCCAGCATGCTAACAATTTAGCCATATAACCAGACAAAAAAAAAGAAGAAACCTATGCTCATGCCTGCAAGTATCTTGCATCCTTGCCAAATTCCCCTCACACTGGTAATACCGTATTCGCTCGCATATAACTCACACTTTTTTGACCAAAAATAAGTGTGAACATTTTCGGTGCATGATATATGTGGGGATTTGTGCACGAAATATCATATTCCCGAAAAAACGTAAAATTTGCATTAGGCTATTGAAACAAGACAACTGCATGCTTGCCCTATATTCATTGTCACTGCCTTCAATCTCCGAGCTATTCTCGCGTGCATCGTTCTGGTCACCATCCCATACTGCATCATCTTGACTTCCGTCCAACGTATTTGAGATGCCCGTCTTCAAGAAATTCTTCACAATAACGTCTGTCGACACAATAACCCATGCATGCATAACCCCCATCACACACGAGTTCAACTGACGGCCTCTTTATTTTGCCTGCTGGCGTCAGCTCATGCCCTTGCCGACCATTCAGCGTACAATTTACGTATGTTGTCCTTGAAGGGCTTGTTGATGGAAACATCTAAGGGCTGTAGACAATGTGTGAGTCCACCAGGAATTACGAGATCAGTTTTAATTTTCTGAAAACATTTCTTTGTGTCTTCCACCAAGCGTCCGCAGAAACTGCTGAGTGTTGAAGCAGTGACCCTGGCCATTAGTGTTGGCTACTGAATGTATGATTCGAAGCAGTGTATCGATTCATTCAAGTGTCCGAGTGAATCGATTCACAGGAACGGCGAGCTCACAGCACACGATTCAGCTTACTCCCAGCGGACAGTGCTGAGTGGCGCACTCACTGGACGTTGACGGGGAGCCGAGCTTCCGCTGCAGCGAGACAGTGAATCATGGCACATCGAAAGAATCGCGAACGAGCACGGCTCAGTGAGACACATGATACACACGGCTCCTTATGGGCTCACTGGACACGCAGAGAGCCGAGCTTCCGCTGCAGCGAGACAATGAATCATGGCACATCGAAAGAATCGTGAATGAGCGCGGCTCAGTGAGACACATGATACACACGCCTCCTTATCGGCTCACTGGACATGCGGAGAGCCGAGCTTCCGCTGCAGCGAGACATACAGTGAGCAATGGCACATCGAAAGAATCGTGAACGAGCGCGGCTCAGTGAGACACAAGATACACACGGCTCCTTATCGGCTCACTGCAACCAACCAGCCATGTTACACTGAAAGAATCGTATGCTATAATGGACTCTCGAGCTCAGCTCATTTGAAAATAATACCCATTTGCATTCACTGTCCTCTTCTTACAGGGAGGTTTAAATAATAGATGGATTTATTTGCAGTGTTAAAAAGGTAGTCACAACATAATTCTGAAGTAGCTAGTAAGTAGGTAGGCTATTAGGTTAACTATTTATTAGTTTAATGAATCTTAGTATTATAACTTAGTTGACATTTGACTAACTCGACTCTAGCCTGCCCTATGACTATGAGCCATGCTCATGACCACTCAAAAGTACCTGTTTTATACTGGGAAGAATGGCTCAGTATTCTCTCAGTTCATATGTCACATCGTTGCACAAGACTTCAATCATTTGTGGACAGACGCAATAACAGTATGTTGAATCAGAAAACCAGCGGGCTACTGTACATCTCGGGTGGCCTATACAAAATATGACTATTTAAAAAAATCCTCAGATGATAGAAAAATACTTTTTTAATAAAATTGACTGAGCGAGTTGTCGTGCGGTTAATATCGCGTGGCTATGCGCTTGCATTCGGGGGATGGTGAGTTCGAATCCCACCGTCGGCAGCCGTTAAGATGTTTTTTCCGTAGTTTCCGCATTTTCACACCAGGAAATGCTGGGACTGTACCTTAATTCAGGTCATGGCTGCTACCTTCCTAATCCTAACCTTTCCCACCCTGCGTCGCCGGAAACTTTCGATGTATTAGAGTAACTAGCATTTTTTCTAAGAAAGGAGTTCATAGTCTGAAGACCAGATGGCAGCTGCGAGCACTGAATGCTGTTGCTGCTGTCTTACCAGCACATACTACACAGATGCAGTAGGAGCGGTGACCAATGAGCCGTGAATCGGATCACTGTATCGATTCAGTAACGTGAACGGAATCAAATGAATCAATTCAGTAAAATGAATCGAATGTCCCATCACTACTGGCCATGCTCCCCACAATGTACGGACCCAGTCCTTGACAAGAGCTGTATACATCCATCCTTTCTCTTGAACCCATACATGAATGTCTTTGGGAAACTTCGCTTTAGGAACTGTTTTTCTTTTGAAAATAACATACAATGGCAAATTTCTGCTGCCTGCGGTTATTACTAGCATGACAGTGCAACGCTATTTTTCACACCGAGTTGTACATACGAGCACGCTAGATTCTCCCCTCTTGTTGATGGAGGTGTTGCATGGCATGTCGAAGTTTATCGGGGTTTGATCAGCATTGCCCATTTGAATTAAGAGATAATTGTTTTTCTTCCGCATTGCTATCACATGACGAAAAAAATCTATACTTTTGTCGCTGAAATCACTTGGTATTCTCCGACACCTTCGCAGACACAATCCCTTTTGTGTCATGAATCTACGGATCCAATCCCGGCTCACTTTCAGATCCAAATAGCTGATTCATCATTTAATCGCTAGTTCGCACGCTTTGAAATGTAGCATCTCATGTGAGATACTAAAGTCATCATTTCGCTTCTCTGTAATGTAATGAAGCAACTTGTCCTCCAGCTCAGGAAACCAGTTTTCAGCCCTCTGAATGCCTTGCGTGTTCAGTTGGTGGTTTCTAGTGCAGCTTTCAGTTTACGCCAGTAGCGAACATTAAACTCAGTCACACTGAATTCTCGACCAGCAGTTCTCTTACCATGTTCTTCAGCATTTTTTTTATCACTTTGAGTTTAAACCCAGCCTTATAACTCCCACCTTTCTCCATAACTTAAAGATCGACCTACACAAGAAAACTTAACTGAGAAACAATGAAACGTGACGACAGAATACTGGCACTTATCGACAATACAACAGATGGAAGATGCCTAATACCCGTGATCACGTAACTGCCTGGACAGAGAAACACTCCCAGTTCACATAATCAGCTCTACCGGACAGGTGGCCATAAGCATATTGAAAAAGACAGAGGAATGAGAGGGATGGCTGAGTGCGACTGACTGGCTAGGAATGCAGCCTTGGGCAGCGGTTTGCAAGTTAGGTATTTTTGTTACAACAGCTGGCATGAACCGTTCTGCAGATAGAAAGAAAAGCAGATTCTTCTTGTAAAGTACCGTAACGGCAATTGGTACAGTCCCACCCAAATATTTTGTGTAGTATGTACCGTATGTCTGACATCAGAAATTAATGCAAGTTATGTGTGGCGATTTTTTCCTGCAATTTCAAATGTTAAAAATGGGGTGCGAGACATACGCGGTGGCGAGTTACATGCAAGCAAATATGGTATTTCCATGATGCCTCAAGGTTGCTATACTGGATACTACCTATCAAAAACAGCTCCAACTCAGAAGAAATTAGAGCCGTCCTGCTGATGCAGAGTGGTGCAGCACAGGGATTCTGCAGGGAAACTCTCATTAGAGTACCTCAAATGAGAGGTAGCTTTGCATGTGAACACCTATCTTTTTCAGCGTTGTATACATGAAAGGACTTCTCCAAATCATAAATGTATGGTGGAATACAATAAAACTTTTATATGTGCATGTAACATCCATGCATATATTCATCTGCATTTCCTTAAAATAAGTGAAAAAATAAATAGTATGTAAAGTACATTTTTTTCCCAAAAAATTGGTAGGCCACAGTTAAAGGAACACAGGAAATACCTCATAGGGATCACTAAGTACCTAGGTGTTAATGTAAGACCTTCACTGGGGTATCACATTAACAAAGCTGTAAATAAAGGTTAGATATCTCTTCATATGTATATGTGGGTATTTAGGGTTTGGTCAAGATGTAAAGGATAAATCTCAGGTAAGACCCCAATTAAAGTACGGTTTCATGGCAAAGGACCCTTACCAGGATCACTTGATCGGAGAACTGGAAAAGATCCCAAGAAAAGGAGCACAATTTGTTGAGTTATTTGTGACAAGGGAGTAAAGTTGTGAACTTGGGAGTAGAGAGACGAGCTGCTTAACTATGTGGTATGTTCTGTGTTCACTGGAAGTCCCTGGAGTAGATCTAGCAATATACAGTATCCGGTTGCAGAATTGGCTACGGGAGTACCTTCCTAGGGGTACATTCTTTAGGGACAAAAGATCCACATGGGTCGACGCCCCGAACAAATAGCATTTTTTTAGGGGTACATCAAGACGACCGCAGACAGCCACACTCATCTCCTGACACAATCATGCTATCAATACAAATGAAAAATGAAATGGTGTATGGCTTTTAGTGCCCGGAGTGTCTGAGCACGTTTGGCTCACCAGATGCAGGTCTTTTGATGTGACGCCCGTAGGCAACATGCGCATCGTGATGAAGACGACACACACACCCAGCCCAGGTACCAGCGAAATTACCCAATGGGGGTTAAAATTCCCGACCCCACCAGAAATCGAACCCAGGACTCCTCTGACCAAAGGCCAACATGCTAACCATTTAGCCATGGAGCTGAACATCAATGCAAATCACAACTGGTCATGAGCCATTTTGCTGGCTTTCATACCTCTAATGATACTGGGTAACAAAGAGGCATTGTTATCTTGGATGCTTTAACATTTCATGAATTTTGGCACCGTATGTGAGGAGAATCTGTTGCTGTCTATTTTCTTGTAGAAGTGGAATTTCTGATTCAATGAGTAAGGCTAGTTGCTTTACGTCACACCAACACAAATTGGTCTAACGGCGGTGATGGGATAGGATAGGGCTAGGAGTGGGAAGGAAGCACCCATGGCTTTAATTAAGGTTCAGCCCCAGCATCTACCTGGTGTAAAAATGGGAAACCACAGAAAACCATCTTCAGGCTGCCGACAGCGGGTTTCGAACCCTCTATCTCCCGAATGCAAGCTCACAACTTTGTGCTCTTAATAGCACAGCCAACTCACTCTGTGCAGTTTTTGTAGCTGAACTACCATGGTAGATACAGGAACGAACCTTAACCATGTAAAAACATAGCTGCATTGAACAGTCAGCCCCCAACAAAGAGCTTCTGTCAAACCAAAGCACGTTACATCTGTTCATGCAGGCAGCTTTCAGCTGACGGATGTGACACTGTCACGCCAGTCTCTTATCATAATAGAGTCCCAGAAACCTGCAGGTGTCTACCAGTTGCAGGACACTGTTCTTCAAGCGAAACTCCAGGTCAGGATGCACAGATCGGCATTTACAGAAGTATACAACTGAGGTTTTTGATGCAGAAATTCGAAAACCACAGAGAGCCCACCTGTCATCTATTCTGAGCTGAAATATACATCTACGTACAGCGTCAGACCAAATGCAAGTCCAACAGCAGCAACTATGCCATTGATAAGGATAGGGAATAGCATGACACCCAGTACCAACCCCTGTGGCACTCCATCTCCTTGAATGTTATATTGAGAATATGACCTCCCTACTTGGAGTCAAAATTGGAGCACATGAAGTTGTTAATCATCATCGCCCAGTTTCCCCGGAATCCTCACCGATGTAGGGCAGAGATAATCCCACAATCTTAAGCCTTTCCAAGGACCAAAAACCACACTTTAGTCAGGAGACCTCTGTCATCTACGGCCGACCCATTTTGTCAGTTCACCATCAAATAGTTAGAGACCATTTGTTAAGCATATTAGCTAATAGTTGATGAGTTCGTTGCTTTCAAAATCAAAACAAGCCTCGGATGTAAAAGTATTAAAATTACCAGACATGACAACAACTCTTCATGCAACTTACGAATTTATGAGGGCCAACAACCTGAAGCTCATTGCACGTGAAGGAAGAGACCGACATTACACAGAAACAAATAGCTCAGAATTGGAACCCTGATTATCCTCATCCTTACTAGTAAATGTGAAGAAATTGTAGACCTAATGGACAGATGTACATTTGGGGATTTAGGGTAGAGACGAAATGGAAAGGTTCAGGAGAGAAAACCTTACAAAATGGTTATATATTGTACTGGAGTGGGAACCCTAATGAAGCTAGAAATGGAGTTGCTTTCGTTCTCCACAAAGATGTTGATGTGCAGGTGGACATCAGTTATATGAGTGACAGAATCATTAAAATTAAAGTTGTGTTGGCCAGGTACCTTTCTCCAAGTATATGCCCCACAGACAGAAAAACAACATCACAATTATGGTTGACCTGAATGCCCAAATTGGGACAGATAGTCAAAGTTGTAAATACATCACAGGCCCCCATGGCTATGGTGGCAGAAACCAGGAAGGAGAAAACCTGATAGACTTCTGTGCACAGAATAACCTGAACATACAAAACTCTTGATTTCAGAAGAGAGGCAGGCATAAAATCACACACTACAGTTGGGATGGGAAGCAGAGGACAGTGATAAGACTGTATAATAACTCATAGATGTGCTAGCCAGTTCATCAATGATGTCAAGGTTATTCCAAGTGAAAGTCTCGATGGTGACCACCGGCTTTTGGTTGGACACTGCAGAATGTCAAGTGCAAGAAAATGCCAAAGGTAAAGACCTGGGTGCTAGGAGAAGATGGGAAGAAAGAAGAATACCAACAAAATATCTCAGCCAAATTACCAAAAAATGAAAAAAGGAGGAGTAGAAGAAGAGTGGCTGTCATTCAAGAACACCCTAGTTTCAGAAGTGTAATATGCAGGGAGAAGGAAACACACAGTGGAATGAGAAGGTGAAAACTGCTGTGAAAGAAAGAAATGCAGCAAAGAAGAGGCTAGATAACAAAAAAACCGAAATCGATCCACCCAGATGAACTTCAGAACATGGCACAGGAGTACCGGAACAAAAAACTAGATTAAAAAAGAAAAGTAAAGTGCTGGGACAAGTTCAATACCAGGCTAACAGAAGACAGTGAAAGTAATAGAAAGTTGCTTTGTGAAGAAGTCAAGAACAGAAGAAGTGAGCATAGTAATATCCTTACACTGGAAACAGATGATGGGAATCTGGTGAAGACAGATCAATGCATCAGAGAAGAAATGAACTATTTCAATACTTTATTAAATGGAGAAAGTCTTCAAAATATCACAGAAGACTGCAGTTTAACTGCAAGTGATGGAGCACAACAACAGCTAACATAGCTAGAAGTGGAGTCTTAACTGAAGAGCATGAGAAATGGGAAGTCCCCAGGGTCTGATGACCTCACTGCTGACATGATAAAGGCAGCTGGAGCACAAGACATACAATGGTGGACTCTGTCATCTGGAAAGAGAACAGGATACCAGAGGACTGGATGAAAGGTATCATCATCCCCGTGCATAAAAAGGGAGACAGGAAGAAATGCAGAAATTATAGGGCACTTTCTCACTCAAATTTCTGGAGAAGATAATTGAAAGAAGAATCAGGAATATAGTTGAACCGTTATTGGAGGAGGAACAACACTGGTTCAAGAAGAACCAAAGCACTACAGACCTGATATTTGCCATCAGAATGCTAACAGAGAAGCACTGGGAATATGGTAAAAACTTAGTGATGGCTTTTATGGATCGAGAAGGCCTATGACAGTGCACCTAGAGAGATAATCTGGGAATGGCTAGAAGGTATAGGTGTGCCAAACTTCCTGATCAATAAAGTAAAGATGTTCTTATCAAAAGTGCTTGAGCTGTGTCCATGTGAGGGATGGAAGATCAGATTGGTCTGAAACCAAAAGAGGAGTCCAGCCTTGTCACCACTCCTGTTTATCATTGTTATGGATCAGATCATAAATTCCATCAAAGAAGATTGCATCATTGTTATTGATCAGATCATAAATTCCATCAAAGAAGATTGCAAAGAGCCTAACACACTAATATTTGCAGACAATGTTCTGATCTGGGGAGTAAATAAATGGCAAGTTTAAAGAATATGGACTAAACACCAATAAAACAAAACTGTTGAAATTACTATCAACAGGAAAGGCACAGATCCAAACATTTTTCTGGAGGGATCTCTATGGCAGTCTGTTTCTAACTTCAAATATCTTGGAAGTATCATTTCAAAAGAGAACACAGTAAAACTAGAAACAATTAATAGGACTCAAAGAGCTTCTCAATTTTATTTTCAAGTGAGAAATCTACTCTGGGGTGATAAAATATCCCAGAAAGTAAAACAGACCATGTTTTATACTTACTTCATTCCAATTCTCACACATAGACTCGAAACATGTACCCTGCATAACAAGGCAAACAGTAAAATCCAGTGAACAGAAATGAAATTCATCAGAACAATGAACCAAAAGACCAGGAAGGACAAGATTAGGAATGAAGCAAATAGGAAGGAGGCTGATATCCAAATACCTGTTACAGAGTTTTTAGGAAGACTCGAGCTACAATGGTTTGGACATATTATGAGGATGGACTGAATGAGAACAGCAAGGAATTACTTTGACAAAGAAGTGAAAGAGGAGAGGCCAGTTGGGAAACCAAGGAATAGATGGATAGGCACAGTGAAATCAGAGATCAGCAATAGGAATGTCAGGTGGGAGGACATAGAGGAACAGAAACTATACTCTGGCAGGAAGAAATAGCAAGTGCTTGTACACTACATCTGCAAAATGATGATAAGCTAATTGCTACGCAGAAGTTTTTGATCTTTACCTGGCTTGGGAATGGGTATTACAGCTCCCTCACACTGCTGACACCGTCGTATCGAGTTTGAAAGCCTTCCCCAATTACATTTTCGTTGTGGCCTATCTGCCGTAGAAATCTGTGGCACATTTTGTTTATTTCCCAACTTGTCTTCTTCCAATTATTTCTCTACGCGATTATCATGTTTTTGGAATTGAATAGCCTACTCAGCTGGAGCGACTAATTCTTATTTTTTAAAAACCTTCCATGTTCTATTTCGCCTTCTAGGCACTAGAGAGAGCATATCCGACTCTGGGTTGTGCTGCTCTCGGCGGCAAGTGGTGTAACTTTGTAACCTTGTTGGTGCTCTCCGGCCAATGAGAGCACAGCTTGATTATTGGCACGCCTTTTTCTTCTTACATGCCTGTAGCAACCATTATTATTATCTGTTTGACTACCATGAGGGAGAGAGACACGTTCTTGGTTGGCGTTCTGTCCCAGATTGGGACAGGACAATGGATCCGGGCTAGCTGGATGAGGACGTCTTCATCCTCAGAAGAGTTCTTAATATTTTTTTTTTACTTTGTCCTTGATTACTTCTGCAGATTGAGGTTCCTTCTTGTGAGTATGAGCATCGCGTTACCACTCATGGGAAGCTACAACTGATATTGTAAGTCTCTAACATTTATTCCCTTCACCTTGGAATTATCTCACCATTAGAACTTGGCCTTTGTGAAAAGCCATAGAATTCATCGTAATCTCTCGTGTGCGGTGCCTACTAGGAATTCTACCTTTCCTTTTGGACTTTTAAAAATCACCTATCTTCGATCTATGTAAGTGTTATCGGGTTCTAAATTTGTATTTTACGATCAGGTTACTACCACGATATGATTGTTATTCTTAATTTCAGAGGAGTTACCTTATGATAATATTATATGCCTAAAGAAAATCTGTCAATGGGTTGTTAAAACAACCACCTGAGTTTCTGCGATGTTTTAATCATTTGGGTTTATTCTTTTTTTAATATCCGCTTTTGATTATCTTTATTTGATTCTATTTTTCTTTGGCGTTTTTCCATCTATTTGATTTGCCTTGTTTGTATAGGTAAATTACGTTTGCTCCTTGCCATGTTAGCGTATTTACATTGCTATGTTAGTGTATTTACTTTGCCATGGTAATGTTGATGGTGATAGTTACTACTGTTGAGTTGTTGATTCCTGAGGTTGATGTTTTGGAGTTACACTGATACAGTGTAGAATCTGATGGGGTGATTTCTTGTTTATTTGTTCATCTTTAAGATTTTTTGATTTTCTGCTTCATTTGTGTTATTTTTCTTCGTGAGTGGTTTAATGACCTACAAGTTCCTTCTTGGGGTCGCAATAAAATATTGTGGAAACTCACGATGCAAAACTTCACCTGGAAAAAGGAGAATCTGGTTTTAAGAAAAAGGAGAAACTTAAAAATCTGTAAAATACCTCTAATTAACTTTGGAAAGAGGTTCTAACAGGAAGTAATGTATGCTCAATCTGATCTTATTTTAATTTTCTTTTCTTGTAATTTAACCAAGTCAGTAGGCTGCGTTTAAGTTTTATAATTAATTGAATATCTCATTAATAGCTTATTTCTGAAGTTCAGCTAAAGAGGATGATTACCTTACTTTGCTCATCTGTTTTATGAATACTTCTTGGATTAAAAATAATTCTATATTTTGAAGTATATGTGTTCTTCTTTCTTTACGTGTAATCACTCCGATACCAGGTACAGTGTTTCTTTTAGTATCCACAGGTTAATTGTGACACCTTCCGCCTGTTAAAGATAAGTCCTTGATTTTGTTGTTATTTGGTGGTGTTTATAGGTGTCTGTTTCTTTTGCCTCCTAATTTGCTGTTTTGAACTGGGTCATTGGTAGTAATGCTGGTTCGAAGTGGACTGCCGTTAACGGAGTGTCTGGATTGACTGAGTTACCCTACTGAGATGGAAATTCTCCCACACTCCATATTCTGTTGAATAAAATGGTGTACTTGTATAGCATGAGCATGCTCCACAATTCCCACTCTGTGAAAGGCATGTTGTAGGAATACATAGCACTAGAGGTGAAAGAGTGAAAGAAAGATGGTGGGCTTCCACCTCATGCTTTACTGGAAGGAAGTCAGAGTGATATCTGTCAGAGCTGGACGTATCAGCAACTTGTGACAAGATAAGTTTTGCAATGACCATTGCTAGAGATGAATTATGGGTACTGTCGATGTACAAAGGGCACTAGGAAAGTTTTGCAATACGCAAAAACGTGGTGAAAACTGGTCTAGAAGACAGCAAGGCACGACCTTCACGCCAGTTGTTACCAAGCAGTGGGATTGAAAGCAAGTTAAGATGTCAGTGTGGTCTAAAGGTGAAAATCGCACAATTATCCGTTACAATTTTTCTCATGGATTAAATGTTGACCAGTGCCTGTAGGAAATGACTCCTGTGCTGGGGAAAGACTGTCCACATCGGACAACAATTTTCCGCTGGTACAAAGAGTTCCAGAGGGGAAATTTCGGGGTTGAAGACGATCCTCGTTCTGGGCGACTGTCTGAATCAGTGACTGAGGAAAACACTGAAGCTGTAAGGAAAATGTTGCAGCAAAGAGGTGGTTGACATATCGGCAGGTAGAAGATACCCTCCACATTCCTGCACCAGCTATTCATTCAATTCTACGCGACCATCTCCATGTTAGAAAGGTTTGTTCCTTTTGGGTGCCCCATTCACTTTCAGAGGAACAAAGGGCACATCAAGTGAAATGGTGCTGAAAAATGCTAAAACAGTTTGAAAATGGGACTTCGTGCAACGTCAATAGTATTGTTACCGGTGACAAAACTTGGCTTTATTATTATGATGTCTCAACAAAATCCCAAAACAAGGTGTAGCTGTTTGAAGATGAGGGTACTCCTGTGACTGTGCAAAAGTCAAGGTCAGTAAAGAAAAGGATGATTGCAGTATTCTTCACTAAACGGGGCATCCTGACTTGTGTTGTGCTAGAAACACAAAGGACAGTTACTGCGAAGTGGTACAGTGAGACTTGTCTGCCTCAGGTTATCCAGGCTCTCAAGCAGTTCCTTCCAAAGTCACTGCTCAACACTTGGCTCTTGCATCACGACAATGCTCCAGCACATCGTGTTAATGTAACAATGGATTTTCTTGCCAGATCAGGGTTGACTGTGCTTGATCACCCTCCATACAGTCCTGATCTTGCCCCATATGTCTTCGCACTCTTCCAAGAAGTGAAGCTGAAAGGGCGGCGTTTTGCATCTGACGAGGAGCTTCTGGCAGCATGGGATCAAGAGTGTGAAAATGTAACTCTGAGGAAGCTTGGTGACTATTTTGTGGGAAGAACAATTTGTTTACAGCAGAGCTTTGTCTCAGTTTAAAAAAAGTCAAATGTGAAGTCAAAAAGGACGTGGTGAATATTCACTGTTTTATTCACCAAGAGGCACTTGGTGCTGCAGCAGTGGAACTGGAATCTGTTACGGAGGTTGTAGTGACTTGTGTAAATTTTATCTGGCACCACGATGTAATTACAGTCAGTCCAAATGGTTTTTACAAGACCTCGAAGTGGCTTACAATGATACATCCAACAATGAAGAGTGCTCTGCGCATCACACAGCACTGGTTCATGGTTAAGTCTAGAAAAATTCTTGATGTGTTTTTCGTAGTTCATGAAGAAATCGCTCTTTTCCTGGAGATGAATGGACAGGAAGAGCAATGTCTGTCTGGTCCAACAAGGGAATCAGACTTGGCATTTCTTGCAGATATAACAATAGATCAAAAGCAACTGAATAAGCCACTGCAAGGGAAAGATCTAATAAAATCGTAGACACGCACAATAAACTCAGAGCGTTCACAGAAAGTGGCAAATTTGAAATGGAGATTTAATGTTTTTCTATCATCTTGCCTCTTTAAACTTGCCTCCTAGACCTCTTTGGACAATTATCTAAAGAAGATCATTAAGCTTCTCCAGTCTTCCGAAGCGAGGTTTCAAGAGCTCCATATTTTGGAAAAAGAAATGAGATTGTTCAGTAGTCCTTTCTCAGTTACCCCTGATAATTTCCTGTCTCAATGCAATTTGAAATAATACACTTAACACAAGTCATAATTTACCAAAAAGATATTGCAACACTGGATCTGTCACGATGGAAGAAACCTTACCCAGGCTGCACAAGAATGCAGTACAGTAGAACGTCGATTATACGTTCCCAGAAAATACGTTTTCCCGTATTATTCGTTCAAATTACGTGGTCCAGTGACCATCCTAATTAAATCACATTGTAAAAATCCCGCATTATCCGTTCCTCGAAGAAACGATTTTCCGGATCAACCGTCCAGAAATTTCAGTCCCATCAATGCTACATCCTCGATCACGCGTTTTTCAAAAAACTGTATCTTACGAAAAAAACGGCTATGGCATACTTACGGATTTTGGTGTTGACATTCCGTCAATGCGGTAATTTGAAGAAGTACTGTACTGGTAAAGCGATCAGCGGTGAACTTGCATAAGGGATCATCTTAGCATCGCATTTGGGTAGTATTGTCTAGAGAATCCTCGAAATCATGAAGCAGAGTGTGTCCACAACAATTGTAAGAAGACAGAGCGCATTTTGACAGCTCTATTTGAAGATGGAACGAGTTTCGTCACATGTTCGTACTTGCAAAACGTCTACATTATGTCCAGGGTTAGATGTTTATTTTTTACTTTTTTCGAGTGTATCGCCGAACAGGTTTTCAGCATTTCCCACAGGGCACTGTATAGTCACTGGGCTTTCAGGCAGCAATCAAAACTGCTCCTTCTTAAGTACCAGTAACACAAATTTAGTATTTTAATATTATCGAATACGACTATGTTGATATAGATGTTGATTCCCATAGGGAATCTGAAATATTTGTTCCGAATGAGTAAATTTATAATACCAATATAAATGGTCTGTTATTGGACATTACAAATTTTCCAGCTAACTCATTCCTGGTTGCCAGCGTTTCGCCCTCGTGTGCTAGGCTGGGCTCATCAGTTGGTACCTAGCACACCTACCAAGACACTGGCTAGTGCATACAATGGAGGCCACTGCATAGGCTAATTGTAGCCACCGGCAGTGCCAATGCACTACGAGAGACTTTGTCTCATTATCAAAAATTGATGCCTGCTTCGCCATCAGATGATATAGATGTTCACTTGTACAGCGAGCGTGCTTTCCAGCTGAGCTCAAGGTTGCGAATAATTGTAATTTCGGAAGTGTTAATGATATTTTTTCTCTTTCCAATTTGATTGTGATTACCGATGGGCAGAACTAAATATACTGCATTAGAGAACTTGAGGATTGATACTTTCGAAACCATATTCTCGAGTTCAACATAACCTTTAAAAGTCGATGTAGGCCTAATTTACCAGGTACAAGATTTCGATAAACTGACTAGGAACAGCATACCGGTGACCCAATTACAATGGAAGATTTTTAAAAAAAAGGATTTTGCCATCATGTTGGACGTTTTCAAATCGAATGTGCTTTATTATATTAGATTAGAGAATGAAAAACTACTTGTGGTTGATTGTTGTTTGGCTTGGCTTTCCGGGTATTAGATTTTTCTAAGAGTTCAAAGAGATCAAAGATGCTGAACTGAAAGAAGTTTTCAAACGAATATGACGAAGTTTTCAGAGGAAACTGACAAAGTTTCCCCGCTAAACTGAATGTAAAGTTTTGAGATTTTTAAGTCGCGTACCGGTAATTAATGTTTGAAGCCAGCCCCATGTCTAACTTGCCAGCCTCTCACCCGGAGAACCCGGGTTTGATTACTGGCCAGGTCAGGCATTTTTACCTGGATATGAGGGCTGGTTCCAGGTTCAGTCATTCTATGATTACCTTTAATTGAGGAGCTATTTAATGGTGATATGGCGACCCGGTCTAGAGAGCTAGGAATAACGGCTGAGAGGATTCGTCACACTGACCATGCGTCACCTCGTAATCTGCAGGCCTTCGGACCGAGGGCGGTCGCTTGGTAGGCGGAAGGCCCATTGGGTTGTAGTTTGGTTTGGTTTAGGGGCGTTTGAGATTATAGGTATACATATTTCATTTTGGTGATGTTTAGCCAAATTCTTGATGGTTCATTCGTTCCTGGATCTTCCGTTTTCCCGTATTGTACGTTTCCTTTCCGTGGTCTCTCAAAAAACGGAAAATCGAGGTTCCACTCTATACATCATGTGTATGTCAGGGTCCACATACTGTTGCGGGCAACTTTTCTTGGCCATGAACAGAATAAAAGGCAGACAGATCAATGCTCGGAGATCCAACAATGAAGAGTGCTCAGCGCATCACATCAGCAAATACACTGACTCCCGATATATCATCACTTGTTTCCAAAGTAAACCGTGTTAGTTCTCATACTCAATAAACATACTGTATTCTGCATATCGAACCTGTCTGTTGAACACCTCCTATACTCCCAATTCCTCAGTCATACAACCTCTTTCAACGATATTCCCAGCCACCGGTCTCCGTAAGTATCCACCGGGCCGTGACAACAGGTTGCCTCAGTGGAGCTCTATTGCATGCTGCAGGCACGAGTACTCCGCTGCTCACTGGCGAGCACTCTACATGGAAAAGCCTGATGCAGGAGGGCGTTGAGGTTTGCCCTTCACTTCCATTTTGTTCTGGACCTCGGTAGAAGGGCTGGAAAAGGATTTGTGATGCACTAGATGGTTTCCAAGAAGGTATGGGTATTTCTTGGCACCATCATTACTCTTCATAGCAAGAGACTGTTGGCAGTTACTTATCAATTTTTCAGTTAGTAAGGAACTTGCTACAGGTACAAAGCCCTGTGACACGATCTGTACTTTCATAAACCCCCTTTTTTTAGTTTGCCTTATGTCGCACCGACACACATAGGTCTTATGACAACGACAAGACAGTAAAAGGACAGGAATGGGAAGGAAGCATCTGTGGCCTTGATTAAGGTACAGCCCCAGCAATTGCCTGGTGTTAAAACAGGAAACAATGGAAAACCATTTTCAGGGCTACCGACAGTGGAATTTAGGACTAATATGAAAAAGGGAGGGTCCTGTAGGCGAGTAAATATGGTACACTTTCTTGATCATAACCATGCCAAGAGATTAAAACAGCCATTACTACTCACCTTCGTGGGGTACACTGCGCTTGAAGGAAAGGCTTCAAAGGATGTCAAGTCAGTGTAACGACGTTCCAAAATCTTCTTGGTGGCAGGACAATAGTGCACACTTCGCACAACTTTCGGCCGTACCAAAGAACCTTAAAATTGTTAGAATATGATTACAATAATGTAACCTATAATGGGAGCATGTAGGCAAAAAATAACTTTTTTGTTGTTGTGAAAATGCAGTTCTTTATGGAACAATTGTCAATGATAAGCCCTTGACCCATACTTACCGTTTGTTTGAGCTTACTGTAACAGATGGCCTCAAGATTCCAACTGAATGGTTACTCTAGTCAAGACGTTCAGCTGTGAATTGTTTAAGTTTATTATATCTTCGTTCACAAAATGGACATTCTGTACAGCTAGCTGTGAATGACTCAAGCATCCTTTTGAAGGAAATACCTTCCATTTTCATAGGAAAACCAGTATTGTGCAACATCTCTCAGCCAATTAAGAAGAAAATATCGTGAATTTTCGCAGATTTATTATTGGTTACCGTCAGTGAAATTTGTATGTAGTGTCGCAAATAATTATGTTTGTTGTTTAAATAAAGGGGCCTAATAACTAGATCATCGGCCCCTAATGGTACAAAGTGCAACAAAAGGAAACGATAATTAAAACTTCAAAACGTATCCCCTGACAAAAATATAAAACAAAAGATGATGAAAAATTGACCATGAATCCAAAACAATCAGTGGATACAATTCACAATACCTTTTTTTCTGAGATGATGCTTGCTATAAAAAAAAGGGGTCAAAATCCAGGTCACCGGGTGAGTTGGCCATGCGGTTAGGGGCATACAGCTGTGAACTCACATCCGGGAGATAGCGGGTTCGAATCCCACTGTCGGCAGCCTTGAAGGTGGCTTTCCGTGGTTTTCCATTTTCACATCAGGCAGCACTGTACTTTTATTAATGCATCGTCTGCTTCCTTCCCACTCCTAAGCTTTTCCTGACCCATAGTCGCCATAAGACCTATCTGTGTCAGTGCGACATAAAGCCAATAGAAGAAAAAAAAATCCCTGTCACTGGCCCCTCGTAATAGTACTAATCACTGGTAAAACAGAACAATGGTGTTCCTCCTACAGTGGTACTAATCACAGGTAACGTAGACTCATGGTGTTCCTCGCATGGTGGTACTAATCATAGGCAACAACCAAACGCGTGGTGTTCTTCATATAGTGGTACTACTCATAGGTAATGCAGGCCCATTCTGAACACAGGGGAACTGACACATTCATGCGCAGCGTACGGCACCTTCTCTCGCATGGACATTAGTCTGACCAGCCAAGTGCCCAGCCCCCCCTCCCTTGTTGGAGTGCACACGATGGTACAACACAGACAATGCCTAGACCCGTGGTATTCCTCACATAAGGGTACCTATGCAACGTCGACCCATGGTGTTCCTCACATCGTGGTACTAATCACAAGTAGTATCATGGTCTTAATTTCATCATTCCTTGGTTGCCCCTATTAGTCGCCTCTTACGACAGGCAAGGGATGTTGTGGGTGTATTCTCTGTCTGCGTCCACCAACCACACGGGGTTGTCACAAATTGCTAACACGGACCAGACGTATTTACAATTTTCAATATTCATATTTTTCAAAGTTATGCAATAAAAAATGTGTTTATTCTTCAAAATTTCCCTTTCTAAAATCAGGGTGCCAAGATTATTTGCGTACTGTATATATGGTAATTCCATTTCAATATTATCCAGTTGTCACCAAAATATGTTCATTTTTGAATGTCTGATTTGGTTCCTGCATATCCAGATGATCTGCCAATTATGAAGCAGAAACAGAAGAATCTGCAAGATATGTTGAAGTACAGGGATGATCAGGTATGCTTTACTCCAGTGCACACATTGTATTTCACACTCACTTTGTGTGGGAAGGAGATGGAGTGGTAGGCCTATGCCATCACAGGTACTGTTCTAGTTTCTTTAAATTTTCTGTTTTGTTTTACAAATCGTTCAGAGTTGTTTCTAGTTCTCCCCTATCCTATCTAATTTCTTTAAACCATCCTACTTGTTGCTTCAGATTGTACAGTTTCTATATAATTTTTCTTGATAATCTGGTTTCTAGTGTCCTTATAATGTGGCCTAAAAAAAATAAAAAATAAAAGAAGATCCTCTTCTTCCTTATAGTATTTGTGATGGACTCCTGTTCTCTGTACAACACTCCATTTGGCACAATCCACCACTGTCTCCCATTCTGATAATTTTTATTTATGCATGTCCTTGCTATTCTTCCCTCTACTTTTAGGATTTAGTTGATTCTGTTTCTCTGAGTGACTTTAAAAATAATTTCACTTCCATATGACAACTCTGGTTGAACCACCGTTTTGATCAATAGACATTTTTTATTGTACTAGACCATGTTCATTTTAGAGCTTTTATCATTTTATTAGTTCGTTCTTGATGATGATGATGATGATGCTTGTTGTATAAAGGGGCCTAACAGCTAGGTCATTGGCTCCTAATGGTACCAAATGAGACAAAAAGTAATGCCAATTTAAAAGTCCAAAATCATTCACTCACCAGAATTCAAAATGTGATGATAAGAATGCATGGATGAATATGAATTTAAGACAATCAGTGGATACAACCCACAATGCCCCCACCTTCCCAGAAACTATCTTAAAACAATAGTATTACTGACCAAGTGACTGCTTCTAAAACACATTTTTGAAGCAATGGTGCTTGATATCGAAAGGGGGCCAAAATCTAGGTCAACGGCCCCTCATATAGTGAAGTAGAACCATGGTATTTGTCATGCTGTGGTACTAATCACCAAAAGATAAAGAAAATATAAGATTGTCTGATTTTGTAATTTTTCACTTTTTTTCATATGACATGGCAATTTAAAAAAGTATTTGGTATGTGCATCTACAGTCATTTATAATGGAGTTTATTTATGAGGGTGCAAAAACCTACATTGTAGGGTATATCAGTGCTTCACGGTGTTCCACACATTATGGTACTAATAAGTTTTGTACATCGCACAGGTGTTTCTCACATAATGGCACCACTCATAGGCACCGCAAAACAGTGGTGTTCCTCACATAGGTGTACTAATCATGGATACTAATCACACGCAACGCAGACCTACGGTGTCGCTCATGTAGTGGTACTAATCACAGGTACTGTAAACCCATAGTGAACACACTGCTGCTACTAATCACAAACCTGTTGTGTACCTAACACAGTGGTACTAGGCATAGAATTTCAAGGATAATTAAAAAAAACACCTATTTATTACTTTCCACGTTTAATGTGGTTTGAATCTACATGAATTTATGTAGACTTATCAGGTCTGGTACAGGTTTCACCCATTATTTTGGGCATCTTCAGCCTGTAGACAACCTTTAGGTCAATATATACAAACATTAATAATCTCTTAAGACTAACATTGCAGGACAATTTAAAAATGTGAACTAAACATAACTGTGGGTAACATAAGTTAATGGTGTGTTAACACATTAAAACTTGTCAGTCCTATTCTATCTAATTTGAAAATATGTTCGAAACTAAAATGGATCTTGGCTAAAGAGGATATTACATACCACCAGGGTTCATTTGACTCCTGTATCATATCATGTTCTTGACGTACCGTAACTGATGTCAGGATGTGTTGTCAACATCAAGTGGAGATTTTTTTTTTTTTGCTAGGGGCTTTACGTCGCACCGACACAGATAGGTCTTATGGCGACGATGGGATCGGAAAGGCCTAGGAGTTGGAAGGAAGCGGCCGTGGCCTTAATTAAGGTACAGCCCCAGCATTTGCCTGGTGTGAAAATGGGAAACCACGGAAAACCATCTTCAGGGCTGCCGATAGTGGGATTCGAACCTACTATCTCCCGGATGCAAGCTCACAGCAGTGGAGATTTTGAACTGGTTGTTAATTGTAGGCTGGTCAAGATTGATAATATAAATTTAAATTAACTGTGTTTTAACTTGGCAGTTCTATTCTATTTAACTTAAAAATATGTTCAAAAATAAAATGGATCTTCTTTATCACAAGTCTTGAGAAAGGAGGATATTGATACTGGGGCTTATTTGACCCACATGTTTCATTTTCATGTTCTTGACGTAACTAATATTGGAATGTGTTGTCAAACACTAGTGGAGATTTAAAACCGATTGTTATAAATAGACTGGTCAAGAATGTTGTTGTGAATGAAACTGTAAGCATCTTGACTTCGGGTCTCATGCAACGTCAAGGAATTGTCAAGAGTGCAATATTAAGCTGTTTCTTAGTTTTAGGCTGCTGCGTATTTGAGAAGGAACATCCTAGACACTTGATACAGTCTTGTATGAATATCATTCCCGTTGATGTGTTGCTTGGTCTTTGGGAGGGATCTTAAGATTATCTGTAATGAAGTAAAAAAGAAATTTTCCCCGCCCCTCCATTACTGCACCAATACAACACCAGGAGTAGAAATGTTGATAAGACAGGCGCTGCCGGAACAGACAGGTCCATCTAGTATGAACTGAACGAGTAAGTCATTTTACAGTTATGAGGTGTTAGTTTAATACATTTTGTCACAACGCGTACTCTAAAAAAATGTTTAAATTAAATTTTTTTTTTTTACTTTATTACAGATAATCTTAAGATCCCTCCCAAAGACCAGGCAACACATCAACAGGAATGATAATTCATACAAGACTGTATCAAGTGTCTAGGATGTTCCTTTTCAATTAAGCAGCAGTCTAAAACTAAGAAAAATCTTAATATTGCACTCTTGACAATTCCTTGACGTTGCATGAGACCCGAAGTCAAGATGCTTACAGTTTGGATGTGGATTTGTTTTGTACACTTTCTCTTTCAATGCCCCCCAGAGATAAAAATCGCAGGGGGTTAAATCGAGGGACTGAGGAGACCATATGCTGTTAGTGATAACTATCTTCAAACACTGCATGATTTCCTGTAAGGAGAAGTGGGCTGTATGTGCCGTTGCAGAGTCTTGCTGGAAAAATGCAACAGTTCTTCCCCTCTCAGTTAATTCTCAAAAGAAAAAAAAAAAAAAAAAAAAAAAAAAAAAACCTGCCACAAAACGGTTTTCACATACCTATCACTATTGATAGTTTCAAAAAAAAAAATAGGGCCAATTATTCTTTCGCAGCTAATAGCACACCACACTTCTATTTTTGCATCATGCAGGGGTACTTGATGAAGCTGTTTAGGCTTTTCAGTACTCCGATAACGATTATTTTGTGTATTAATATACCCACTTAGGTGAAACTATGATTCGTCCGAAATAAACATTAGATTAGGGTTAATTTCTCCGTCACGCATCGCATTCAAAACCCATTCGCAAAATTGCATTTATAATGCAGAATCACCCAGTTTCAGTTCTTGCACTGCAGTAATTTCATACGCCTTTACCTTTAATATCTTTGTATCTGTTTGAATGGAATCGTATGAAATTTCCATTTCCTGAGCAAGTCGTCAAAGTGATTTTGTAGGAAACCTTTCCAGAGTGTTACCAATTACGTTTCTTATTTCACATAATCTATTTACAGCACTAATCTAGGAATCGAAGTCCAACTGGAACTTGAACATCAGGAAACATCTCTTGAAATAATCTCCTTATGGCCCTCACACTTTCCGTATGGACGTATGAATCGTAAACAAATACTCTTTGGGAAACAGAATACCGATACGCGACTTGAGCCACCTGAGCCATTTCACTGAATTCACACACTGTACTAATGTCACCAACGAAACACGTGCCATGTTTGCAAACGTTCAACAAAGACTGGCGCGGTAGCACGGCCTCGAGTACATCCAGCACAGTATTTCTTCACCGGCTGACTCACTCAAGAATACACAGCAATTATAATAAGAAGTACTTCTTGTCCACCTATTCAATACAAATCACCTTTATTTGTGTTTACACTTCCATACAATTAATTCTTCTAAGGGACATGTTTTGCTCATATAAAGAGCATCTTCAGCCTTAATTTTTTAAATCTTAAAATGATGTTTCTGAACAGTCGTAAACATATTAAAAAGACTACAGTGAAACCTCGGGATGCGAGTAACTTGGTCTACGAGTGTTTTGAAAGACGAGCACACATTTTAAATAAATTGTAACTTGATAAGCTAGCGAGGTTCCGCAATACGAGTGTCATGTGTGCCTATGTTTTCCCCTCCCCTGAGCCTTTGTTGAATGGATGAATGTGGTCTTTGGTCCTGTGTTGAAGAAATACCTTTCAGAAAATAATCAGCCGCTCAAAGTCTTGCTGGTTATGGACAATGCTCCTGCTCATCCTCCAGGCTTTGAGGCCTTAAGGACGACTTACTGGATGAATTCAAGTTCCTTAGGGTAAGTTTCTTCCTCCCAACACGACTCCAGCCTACGGATCAGCAAGTCATTTCGAACTTCAAGAAGCTATACACCAAAGCACAATTTCAGCGATGCTTCGAAGTGACCAAAGGAATAAACCTTACCCTCCATGAGTTTGGGAGAAATCAGAGGTACTCGTCCACGATGCAACAAAACTTGCATGCCACTTTTGTGGTGCGCAAGAAAAATGGCAGGCACTGTTTACACACAGCACGCAAGTTTGCCTTTTTTCTTGTTGCGCAACACGAAAACTTGCGTGCCCAAGGAAATGTTGCACCGAGTGTTTACACCACGCTATTTAAGTGGCGCAAGTTTTCTCGCATGCAACTTTCCTAGTCAGCTGTTCTAGCGGATGTGAGTGTTGATAGTAGCAAGCATGTCTTCTGGCGAGGTGTTATCGGCGGCTTTCTTATCGCTGATTTTATTATGGCGACGAAAATAAAGACGAGAAAGAGCGAAACGGAAATGTTGGATGAGGAAACGGATTTTAGGTCATGAACATTGTGGTGTTGTTAATAACTTGCCACAGGAATTGTACATGGGAGACCAAGTCTTCTGCAAGAATATCCTGCGAAAGTCAGCGACTGATTTTGAATATCTGCTGAGAAGAGCAGCGCGGTTGATACAAAAGAAAGACACGCTAATGAGAAAATGAATATCACCAACGGAACGCCTTGAGATATTTAGCAACAGGTAAGCCGATTTTTTAAAAATATGGATTTTATACAGTACACATAAGGATCATTTCTTTTAGCTTATTGTAATTTCCTACATTTTGTTTTGTTACAGGTGACAGTTATCAGTCATTGATACTGACATGCTCTATTTGACGTGTAATATCTGAAGTTTGTGATGCTATTTACATCGTGATGAACGCTCTCTGCCGTTTTTGTTTATTTTTGTAGTCCGTTGCCTCAACCTTCCATAAACATTCTTGTGTTTCAACTAAATATATCAGCTTTCTCGTCATCTCCCTCGTTCATTTTGTGTTCTGAGACACTGTAACCTGTAAATGAACTTACGTAAATTATGCAATTATTACTAAGATGGGTATCTATTTTGAGGCATGTTATATTTCATTTACAATATATACAGGCACGTACTTATGTTAATTTATTCCCGAGTGTGACCCTCTCAAACATCAGTATAATGTCACAGCAGATGGCCACGTGAGAAAGTTGCGCCACAAAAATTATCTATACTTTTCACGCCACTTTCAGATGGCGCAACTTCCTCTCTTCCGCTGTGTACACGATGCCACTTTTGACTTCGCACGCCACTTGGAAGTTGCGCAGAATTCGAGTGGCGCGTGCAACTTTTCGAATTGCATGACTGTTTACACGAAGCCACTCAACTTTTCTTGCTCAAATCGAAGTTGAATGCCATTTTAGTTGCATCGTGGACGAGTAGCTTAAGGGACATGTTTTGCTCATATAAAGAGCATCTTCAGCCTTAATTTTTTAAATCTTAAAATGATGTTCTTGAACAGTCGTAAACATATTAAAAAGACTACAGTGAAACCTCGGGATGCGAGTAACTTGGTCTACGAGTGTTTTGAAAGACGAGCACACATTTTAAATAAATTGTAACTTGATAAGCTAGCGAGGTTCCGCAATACGAGCGTCATGTGTGCCTATGTTTTCCCCTCCCCTGAGCCTTTGTTGAATGGATGAATGTGGTCTTTGGTCCTGTGTTGAAGAAATACCTTTCAGAAAATAATCAGCCGCTCAAAGTTTTGCTGGTCATGGACAATGCTCCTGCTCATCCTCCAGGCTTTGAGGCCTTAAGGACGACTTACTGGATGAATTCAAGTTCCTTAAGGGTAAGTTTCTTCCTCCCAACACGACTCCAGCCTACGGATCAGCAAGTCATTTCGAACTTCAAGAAGCTATACACCAAAGCACAATTTCAGCGATGCTTCGAAGTGACCAAAGGAATAAACCTTACCCTCCGCGAGTTTGGGAGAAATCATTTCCCCATTGTGAACTGCCTGAAGATCATTTATAAAGCCGGGGATGCAGTCACCAAGAGAACTCCACTTCCGCTTGGGGAAAGCTGTGGCCTGGCTGTGTTTTTGGACGTGACTTTGAGGGGATTGTTGGTGACAGTGAGCCACCGATTGTTGATGAAATTGTGTCCTTAGGGAATACTGTGGGGCTGGAGGTGAATGACGTGGACATTCAAGTGCAGGTGGAAGAACATAGCCAGGAACTGACCACCAACAAACTGATGGACCTGCATCGCGAACAATAGGAGGGTGATATGGAGGAGATCTCGTTTGGGGAAGAGAAAGAGGAAAAGTCAACGGAATCTCTCACTTCAACTGAGATTCAGGAGAAGTGCAAAATGTGGGAAACGGTGCAAAATTTATAGAGAAACACCACCCGAATAAGGCTGTAGCAGTGCGAGCGATGAAGCAGTTCAATGACAATGCAAAGCAATGTCACATTTTCGTGAAATCCTAAAAAACAGGCAAAAGCATCAGTCATTGGACAGGTTCCTCAAAAAAAGTTGCACGAAAAGAAAACAATTCCAGTGAGCCAACAAATAGCAGTGATTCCATTCGTGAAATTCGTGTTACGCAGTAACTTTTCTCATGCCATCTCACGTCTCCCTCACACCAACAATGATTCTATGGTAAGGTAAAGTGCACTTTAATTAGTTTTACGTTATATTTTGTTCTAGAAATGGTATGCGAATAAATATTTTTGTGTTGTGGACGAACCATCCGCGTTTCATTTGTTTCTATGGGAAAATTTGCTTTGATATATGAGCGCTTAAGATTACAAGCATGTTGCCGGAACGAATTATGGTTCCAATCCAAGGTTCCACTGTATAGTCAAAATTAAAATTACAGTAGTCTAAAAACCAAATTACATAACATTTAAAAAATAACATTAAAGCACTTCTAAAAATGTGATAACAAACACTTAAAATTATCACAATGTCAATTTAAAACCTTGTCTGAAACTATTATTGAATCTTCATCTTAAAAACAGTAGTACAGTAAAACCTCGTTAATTCGAAGTCGTTGGGACGTAAAAATCGGACTTCGAATTACGTGATTTCGAATTAACCGCCAACACGTACTTCAGAAATGCCAACCTTACTGCGTCACAATATATTCCAAGACCCGTTATTGCATGCAATTAACCTTGATTCACAGTTTAAAGCTCTCAAATGTCATGGACAAAATGATTTCCAAAATGTGTCCAACAAGGTGTATTTACAGTATTCAAATAATGCACTTGGATAACTCACCGCAAACATAACCTCACACAATGAAATCAAAAGAAAGAAAACATGATTCAAAGATGAGGAGAAATCTATACTGGCTCCCCTGTGCAAGTGTATTATTCATTGGATTACTGTACTGTATGCATTTTAGATGCCTTGTGCTTGCACGGAATGTACTCTATGAACTTTCCTATGACGAGGAGAGAAATTCTCTCACTTCCGTCCACATTACAACAGTACAGTGACAATAATGTACGATTTCCCGCCAAGGCACTTCTCTAAGACCCATTAATGCATGCAATCACCTTGATTCTCAGTTTAAACTTTTCAAATGCCATGGAAAATACTATTTCAGAAATTTATCCAACAAGGTGCATTTACATTATTCAAAAAATGCACTTGTAGAAAACAATGACAAACATAACCTCGCGCAACGAAAGGAAGAAAAATACGATTCAAAGACTAGGAAAAATTATGTTGGCTCCCCTGTGCAAATGCTTTATCTTTTGGATTACTGTACCGTCTGCATTTTTAGATGCCTCTACTGGCATGGAAAGTGCCCGATGCCCTTAAAACATCACGGCTTTTCGAACTTTCCTATGACAAGGGAAGGAAGTCTCTCGCTTCCGTGTGCAGTGTGCACTGCATAGCAACACAGAAAACTATAAGTCGGTTTGGCCTCAGCATTAAAAAAAGCAACAAACAAACAATGCAGTTTCATCGGCATTGACAACATTGTTTGGTGCGTACAGGCTATAAGCCACGCATCGCCAGTGTTCACGGATTCTACCTCTCCGCACACTGCCTGCTACGTGACATGACTGTGGTGATATTGTGGCGTTCCTAAAAATGCCGAATACAAAATAATTACGATTCCGCTCGAACAAAGCAGATATGAAACACACTGTAGACACGCCGAAGTAGGTGAAAGTGCGCAAAGTTACCCCTTCACGTTTCGGATGATGCATTCTTTTATGACGTGTAGAAATTTTGAATTTAAACTACTCTGTAAAATACTATTTTGTTCAAAATGGAAAGGCAGTTTCGAATTAAAAGTCTGAATTTTGGTAACGGGACTGATATTGTTCTTCGAATTACGAATTATCTGTATTTCAAATTAGACGCTTTAAATAACATGCAAAACCATACCTCATGTTTGCGGGAACGAGAGCTGCTTCGAATTAGGCGAGATTTTGAATTAACCGATTTAGAATTGTCGAGGTTCTACCATAATTGTTTTTCTATAAAAACACACTGCCTGATGCAAACGCATGTTTCTCCCAATCAAGCAGAGTAGCTTTACGACGTGCGGGTTTGCCAAAGCGATCTCTAAATGCACTCATTATCACTGTCATGGTTTGCCCCGTATGTGCTAGTTCGTGCACCCACACACACACCACTAATCGTTCCTCGACAGTGTAGCTGTGTCCGCTCAAGTCCGCCATGACTTAACAACTGAAACGAGACTGACAACAACGCTAGCAGTAGGGATACGAATACCAATAAAACAACTATTGAATTCCGCAATTATACAAAGTCAATTGTCCATGTCATAATGTAACAAAATAATAATATGAAACTAGGGGTACGGGGACTTCTCGGACACCCTGGATAAGCGTTATATAGCAGCGAGTAGCAGAAAAAGAAACGAGTGAGCAGTTTATTTTCGTGGTATTTACTGTGTGCAGTAATATAATTGTGGTGAAATATTCGACTTATCCATTCAACATTGAAGGAATGGACGATAACGTTCATGATTTTCACGATATTTTAAACATAGACATTCGCCATTTAGGGGTTATGGAGGCTAGACATCTTCGTAAAGTAAAACACTCTTAAACAGGCGGAATGACAATGAATAACTATAAAAGAAATTTTGGTTGGGCGAATTTTTGAGTAATAATGTGTTACTGCTTAATAGACTTTTGAAATTACGAGTTTATTATACATTATCTGCCTCTATAAAGATCTTTCTCAAATTTGAGTATATAAAGGGACATATTCCTTGACATAAAAAATGGTACAACTTGAAAACCGTACGTAATATGATTTCCATACTTTGTAGTTGAATACGCAGATAAATGCCTAATAGAAACTTTTTTGATCAAACCTTTCTTTTAGGTACAAAATGGTTTTTCCTTTCTCCTGAAAAGTAAGGATTTTGGAATGTGTACCCTTTTCAACACACCGATTCAATTACAATTGCTTATGTTTTCCGTACTATCCTAGTTAGGAGTTCTTGATATTTTCTTAAGCTTTTCATTTCTTTTGTGGCGTTCATTACAGAAGCAAGCTGAAGAAATTTTGACATCAGTATAAGCCAATTTCCAGCCGTCTCACTTTGTGTTGCCACTGCCTTTCGATGTGCCGTGCTACTGCACGACTTTCCGGAAAGTTTTGCCAGTAGATAACAAGTAGAAGCGATTATAAAGGCGGTGAACACGCGAAATACGTTAGTGAACTGCAGAAAGAGATTCCTACGACTTGGAACGAGTGTATACGTGCTGTATAGTAATACAATGTGTAAACCCTTACAGGACAGTAACACATCCGGTGGTGGATAATTCTTTTCAGGCAACGTAAACACTTGAAATAGACACCCCGGCAAAATCTGATGTTAGTTTTGCGATGCAGTAAAACCTCGTTAATTCAAAGTCTTTGTAATACAGAAATCGGACTTCCAATTGCATGATTTTGAATTAACAACCATTTTGTAATTCAGAAATGCCAACCCTCGCCAGTTTTCGCGGATTCTGCTTTTCCGCATACTGCCTGCTACGTGATATTGTGGCCTTCCTTAAAATGCTGAATACAAAAGAATTACGATTTCACTATTTTCATCTATGAAACACACTATAGACGCACCAAAGTGAGTGAAAATGTGAAAAGCTACCCCTGCACGTTCCGGAAGATGCGTTCTGTCGTGACGCGGAGAAATTTTGAATTTAAATTACTCTGTAAAATACGGTACTATTTAAAAAAAAATGTAAAGTCAGTTTAGAATTAAAACTCTGAATTGTTTTCCGTTTAAATATGACATATGGGGACAGTTTTCTTCCATCTACGGTTTCACAAAGCATAACTGTACACTCAGTATCGAAAACTAGGTGAGCCAGGAGCGTGTTGGTAACCTTGACGCAAATAAAACCTGCACCCCAATTTCGTGCCTCAAATTTTTTTTAAAAATATGCGGGGATTATTTGCGTAAATATGGTAATATTCGTTAGAAACAAAGTTAGAATTTTTGGATCGCTATGAGAAAGGTGAGCGTACTGTGCTTTGGGACTTGGGTGATTCCACTGTGAGAACTATTTGTGACAATGTGGAATCAGTTCAAAAAACTGCTCAATCTTCTACTAACTTACCCCCTCGTGTGTGCTTCTACAATTGTAGGGGGCTAACCTTGGTTACCCTCTTCAATTGAAGATCCTCTTCGCGGTGAGGGGGACTAGTAGCTCCTTTCTTGCGATGCCGAATGGAGCCCTATTGGGTAACCGTTCGGCATACAAGGAGGAGGAAGCTAAAGCACCGCCCAACCCTAAGGTGTAACGCGACCCGTGCCGATGGGGTGCATGGCACATGGGAGATGTGTCTTGAACGGAGCCTTCGAGATACTTGGCGCCCTCTCGAAGTAAGTAGCCTTACCCAGGTATGCGGGGCTCTGCCTGGGCGGACATATATTTCCCTAGCTACTCGTGGGACCTACATGAGTTCCGTAGCCACCCATAAACCGGAGAGCTCTTCTGGGGCCTCCGAGAGAAATACCAGCACAACAACAACCGAAGGAGACTCTTCGGAGATACCCTCGGATAGTTCGACTTCAACAGTCAGAGGGCTCACTCAAGAGGTGGGCAATCTGCAGGTTCAGAAGAAGAAGAAACAGCGCTCTGGCGCTGAAAAGAGGAGATACAAGAAGGCCTTAAAGGCCCGGGAGCAGGCCAAAGAAGGCCTAACTCCTGGGGCTGAGGGGACTTCTACTACCACAACAGCGACAACAGTGGAGGGATCCAATGGGCACAAGAGGCGGGACCCTGAAAAGGGCTCTGCTTCTAGGGAACAGAGGACCCCATCCACCAAGATGCCAGCGGGGAAACGACTTCTGTCGGGGGCAACCCCAGAAGAAGATCGGCAGACCCGCAAGAGACCCAAAGTGGAGTACGCCAGGATAGCTAAAGCTGGGATCAGGATGGCCATAGTACCTGTGGGATATCCTGACCAGCAGCTATCCGAGAAACAGGTGGAAGCTGTGGAAGAGGCTATCATCAATCTGATAGACGAGCTTCCTTAGCAGGGGCCCATTAAGCCTCAGTTCCTGGACTGCTATCTGTCAAGGGGTGCGGCCGTCATCATAGCGGAGAACAATGAAACTGTAGCATGGCTTTCTAGCCTTGTTACAGGTATACAACCGTGGGAAGGAGCCAGGCTCACAATTGTGGGCATGGACAAACTCCTTTCCTACAAGAGAGTCATGGTCTGGATACCAGGACAACCAAAGGACAATAACGTCCTTTTGAGAAGAATGGCACGCCAGAACCATGGCTTAAATCCCGCCAGCTGGAGGGTCTACGACCGCAAGGAGGAGAAGAGAGGCGTCCGCCTTGTGGTCAGCATGGACTCCAGGGATGTGGAGAAAGTGGTGGGGAAGAAGATCTTCTGCGGGGTGCATGTGGCTACCTTCACATTAGTGGAGGGCAAGCGTGACAAGCAGAGGACCAACCCCACCACAGATAAAACCGAGACCAGCAGGGGCGAAGAGCTGGAGCCCGGACAGGAACCGGGGCCAGCCAAGCCCCAGGATCCATCGCGGGAGACGGAGCTGCAAGTTCCGGAGACCGCATAAGGTAAAGTATTCTATGGAAGTAAAGAATGATTACTTTCATACAAGCAAATATACAACATTGTATAGCGGCCTCTAGGGTACTTAATAGAAGTATCCAGAAAGGCGGGTTTTCGGTCGCCCTGATACAAGAACCCTGGCTTAGACAGGGACATATCATGGGACTAAAATGTGCAGGTTTCACTCTATTCAGTGGAATAGCAGAGGAGAAGCCTAGAGCATGTATACTAGTTAAGGATCATAACGCTTGGGCTATACCGGGTTTCATTACTAGAGACCTAGTAGCAGTCCTAATGAGATGAAGAGGGCGGACAGCCAAGAGACTTGGTTGTCTGTTCTGCATATTTCCCAGGAGACTCTGAATCTCCACCCCCGCCGGAGGAGTTCAAGAGACTGGTGATATACTGTAGGAAACAAGGATTAAACCTCGTAGTAGGATGTGATGCCAATGCTCATCATAGCATTTGGGGAAGTAAAAATACAAACCGAAGGGGAGAGCACCTCATAGAATTTCTATGTACAACTGATCTTGAGATCATGAATATTGGTGATACCCCTACCTTCATTAATAATAGGAGCGAAGGGATCATAGATCTTACCCTGGGTTCCATGGGAATCATGCAGGAATTTAAAGACTGGAAGGTCTCTTTGGAGCCTTCCTTGTCAGATCATAGACACATTGTGTTTTATATAAAGGGCTCCATCGAGATCCCGTCTTACAGAAACCCTAGACGAACTGATTGGATATCTTTTAGGGAGGACGTGAGGAGGGGACTGGAGGGAGGACCCTCAAATATAATTAAAAACAAAGAGGAGCTGGAGCTCAGTGTGAGTTTTCTCACACGGACACTGGTTACCTCTTATGAATTAAACTGCCCTATTGTTAAGGCAAAAAGAGTAACAGGAAGCTTCAAGTGGAATAGTTATCTTGAACAACTGAGGAAAAATACACGAAGGCTCTGGAATAAATACAGGGAACTTCAGGATCAAGAAAGCCTAGATTCTTACAAAGAATCACAAAGAAGGTACAAGTCAGAAGTCAAAAAGGCTTCTAGGAAATCTTGGAGACAATTTTGTGACTCCATTGAAAGTCAACATGAAGCGGCAAGGCTTCATAAAATTTTAACCTTGGATAGAAGGGCAAGGCTGGGCTCACTGGAGACTCCTTCTGGTGGATACACATCCACAGAGGGGGAGACCCTGAGCTTATTGCTTGATGCCCACTTTCCAGGTTCGGTAATCACGAATAGTGAGGTAGAATCGAGCGGATCCTTCAGACCCGATAAAAGTGGCTGGAGGGAAGCCGCAGAGATTGTTACCCCAAGAAGGGTTAAGTGGGCATTAGAATCCTTTGCCCCTTACAAAAGCCCAGGTGTGGATGGGATCTTCCCGGCGCTTCTTCAGGAGGCGGGGGGGGGTCCTTATACCATACCTGGTCAGAATCTTTAGAGCCTGTCTCACTATGGGGTACGTGTACTCCTTGTGGCGTCAGGCGAAGGTGGTATTTATACCTAAACCCGGAAGGTCTTCATATACTAGACCTAAGGATTATAGACCCATTAGTCTAACGTCTTTTCTACTTAAGACCTTGGAAAGACTGGTGGATAGACATATCAGGGAGAAAGTATTAAGAGACTTTCCCCTGCATTCTCATCAACATGCATATCAACCGGGGAAGTCGGTTGAGACGGCACTACACCAGCTGGTTTCTAGGCTGAAGAGTGCCTTGGATCAGCAACAACTTGCTATGGTTGTATTCCTAGATATAGAAGGGGCCTTTAACTATACATCCTTGGGCTCCATAGAACGTAGTCTAGAGAGAAGAGGAGTGAGCAGTATGCTCATAAAATGGATTATGGCCTCACTGCAGGGCCGTCAAGTTCTGTTTACTCTCAACGCTGTAATGTTGAGAGCTAATATAGACAGGGGGTGTCCACAGGGAGGAGTATTATCACCAACATTATGGTGTTTGGTAGTGGACGAACTACTTACCAGGTTAAATGTTGGAGGAATATACGCCCAAGGCTATGCAGACGACATAAGCCTGATGGCGGTAGGAAATTTCCCCAGTACGGTTTCCGAACTCGTACAGAGCTCTCTACTTAGGGTGGAAAGATGGTGTCACGAGACAGACTTGTCGGTTAATCCCGATAAGACGGAGCTCGTGGTATTTACCAGGAGGAGGAGGCTAGACGGACTGCCAGAGCCTTTCCTATTCGGAAAAAAATTAGTTAAGACAACCTCGGTTAAGTACCTAGGGGTAATCCTTGAGGCAAGACTGAGTTGGAAGAAACATATAGATCATAATGTGGATAAGGCTCGCAAGATTATGTGGGCCTGTCGCAGGGCCGTCGGGAAGACTTGGGGCCTAAGACCTAGGGTGGTCCAGTGGCTCTATATCTCCATTGTACGGCCCACGATCACCTATGCATCTATAGTCTGGTGGACAGGCTCAGAGAGTAAAACCGTGAGCACCAAGTTAAACAGTGTCCAAAGACTTGCGTGTCTAGGAATAACAGGGGCACTGGATACTACACCATTATGTGCAATGGAGGCCATCCTAGGTTTTCCCCCCTTACATTTATATGTTAAGGTAATAGCGGGAATGAGTGCCTATCGCCTTTGGTCACTCGGAGGATGGTCCTTCAAAAACCCGAATAGAGGTCATGCCTCTGTTCTTACAAGGCTTCACCAGACTTGCCCTATGACAATGATGATCGGGGATCTGATGAAGCCTAGCTTTAATTTGAATTATAAATTCACAGTGGTGATACCCACAAGGGAGAAGTGGGCCGCGGACGCTGGGGCCCGTCGTAAGTCTGGGGGCTGTACATGGTACACAGATGGCTCGCGGACAGAGGCGGGCACGGGCGCCGGGGTCTGGGGGCCTAAGACAAGGCTCTCCCTTCCTATGGGTAAATATGCTACTGTTTTCCAGGCTGAAGTATACACAATACTAGCCTGTGCTTTAAATATATGAAATATGCCTGGACACAGAAGACACATCACTATATGTAGTGATAGCCAGGCAGCGCTAAAAGCACTATGTGCAGTTAAAACAACATCAAAACTGGTATGGGAATGCCAAAGGATGTTAGATCAGCTGTGTGAGCTTAGCTCAGTTACCTTATTATGGGTTCCTGGGCACACAGGAATCAGTGGAAATGAAGAAGCTGACAAACTAGCAAAACAGGGCTCAATGGGTTCCTTCACAGGACCAGAGCCCTTCCTGGGAGTGTCACTCCGAAGTGTGAGACTGGCAATATCCCAATGGATAAACCAGTCTCACCTAGATATTTGGAAGAGGTTAACCATAGCAAGACAGGCACGTGAACTTATCAAAGGGCCTAGTCAAAGTTATAAAAAGGTCCTAATGAATTTGAATAGGACCAGAATGAGAATGGTAGTTGGACTGTTAACAGGCCACAATACCTTACAGAGACACCTACACATCATGAAAATCACCCAGGATCCGATGTGTAGAAGATGCGGTAAGGAGGAGGAGACCTCCGCGCATGTGTTATGCCAGTGCGAGGCTTTTGCAGGCACTAGACATCGATACCTGGGCTCACACTTTGTGAGCCTGGAGGACATCAGGAATGCCAAAATCCGGACACTGGTATCCTTTATAGGAGCACTAGAGCTGGACTAGGCAAACCCGTTCAAGGGGCACAAAGGGTCTTCATAGACCTACGTGTGGAGCTCTGCGAAAACAGGGCTCACCCATTTCTTATCTATCTATCTATCTATCTATCTATCTATCTACTAACTTAAGTGTGACTAGAGTGAACAAATCTCGCTCAGAAGCAATTGAAAGAATGTATTGGATTGAGCATCACAACCAACAACACATGCCTCTCTGTGGAGCTGCTATTTAAGCTAAAGCCAAGAGCTTGTACACAGAGTTTAGTTTATTATTGTGTTAAATTTTTAAGTTTATAAAGTTTTGCATTAAAATGGGTTTCACAAACATAATGGTTATTTTTTGTACAAATATTAAGAACTCTGCTATTTTAAATTCATTTTGTGAGTAAATGGAAACCTGACCCTATGTGTTACATATAAAATGACTATTTACGCGAATTTGGTATGCACAGCAATATTACATGTTATGAGTCTCATTATGATAGCCATATTGGAGTACAGAATGTAAAACTTTCAAACAAATTTATTTTAAAAACTATTGGAATGGTGGTTTTTTAAATAAATTTGTTTGAAACTTTTACATAAATGCATGGCAATTCCGCAGAACGTAACTATCGTGTATAACAAGGTCTACCTATATAACTTTTAAGTTCTTCAGTCTGTCGAAACACAAAATAAAACTATTAGGGCACTATAATATACCTGCAAAATAACATGACATACTGAAAAACTTAAAAGTTATATTTTTCTAATTACACATGAAATGTAACATAGTTTGTTCTCAATTTTACTGTAACTGTTGAATAATAATCCTACATTAAAAATAAAAACTGTACTCACATTTGGTAACAATGCCTTCTACACAGACCAAATTTCCTAAATATCTGCAAGTGAGTGTTCGAGGTGTAACATGTTTGTTTCCAAAACTACCTTCGAATGCTACAAAGAACTGTTCTGTATCTTTGCTGTACTGAGGATCAATGCTGCCAACATATTCCTTGAGAGCCCTTTCAAACGCTAGCTGCTCCTCAAAAGGGTTGTTCAGCAAGCTGGAAAAAAAAAAAAATATATATATATATAGAACACAATTAATAAACAGAGAAAGAAATGATAAGGATATGGTTCATGCTTTAGAACTCGTACTAAAGATTTCTGACTCTTAGTATTAACACAGCCATTTTTGAACTTCCAGCATTACTTTGTATGGTCCAACCTCTGTTTAATGAAGATCAAAATAATGCTAAACTTGCATTAACCCTTGAGGACTGGCGCGAAAAAATATAGCGCGAAGACTGGCGTATGGGTGTATTTGACCCGGATTTTAAAAATCAATTTTTTGCCATCAGGCACTACGTACGAAATTGATTTCCACCTGGACTGTTCTAATGAACTATTCTAAATCCTTTAATGTGATTTTTAAACATGTATTCAATAAAACATGCAAAATAATTACAATAATTTCATGAATTGTAAAATAGGCTATAATATTGGCAGGGAAGTATTTATCTTCAATGTCAGTCATTTACGATCAACAATTCAAAGAAATATTCACATTAATATATAGCACAAGTCTCAATAAACATTTCCAATCACTTGCAAATCGTTACCAGTATTTTTCAAGAATTCATGGCTGTCCAAAATGTGCCCTTCTATTCATGCTGGCTGGTAGTGATACCCGTACACTGGAGACACATGGGAGTGGTGTGTTGACCTCAAATCATTATTCCCTAATTGTTGCACTCAGTTTTAGTCTTCCTGTCAGCACTGGAAGGACAATACCCACATCTTGTTCGGCCTTTCTTAGCTGGACGTCCAGTCATCGGAGTTTCAATTCCTACATATCCAGCTATGTTCGACCTGAGTGAACGAAGAAAGTTCTCCATTACGGCTCGGCTATTCATGTGTTCGTGGACCATTTCCTGAGACAGTTGCTTGAGAAAAGTACGTCTAACTACCTTATCAGGTCCATTTGATTGGTAGACAATGAGAATAGTTATACCAGCTACATTCAGCATGGCATAAAATACTGTTAGTGGCCAGTGCTCGTCAACAACATCAACGCCAGACTTTGTGCAGTTGTAAAATTTATGCATCTCCGGCTTCTGTTTGTCACCAGTCTCTCCTTCAATGGCTGCCTCATGCTGCATTGCTGATAGGAGCAGCACGGTCTTTCCTTTCCTCAGAGCATGTGATACCAGAGTCACTTGATTATCAAATGCAAATGTACTTGAATACTGTGGTCTGTGGTGTGTTGTACAAAACTAAGAGGAATTAATTTTTTTATTCTTACGTATCGTTCCGACTAAAGCAAGCCGACGATTGTTCAGCAAATATTATGCTAAGCTCACTTTCTGACACACAGTCATCTTCACTTTCACTTGCATGTCCACCGATTACTTACTCCTCTTCATCTTTTTGAAATACTTCATCAATTAGTCGTTTTAAACGTTCTTGTTCCTTATTCCAATCCATCGACACAGTCATCAAGATAAGCACTGATTTGACAGAAAAATCACGCGAGGACTGGCGCCTTGGGTAAATCTGACCCGCCAGAGAGTAACACACTAATAACTCGGGTGATGACAAAGCTATCACATGTGAACTTTCTCAGGATTTAGTCCAAGGTCAGGAAGGAAGGTACCGAAGGCGACAGGAAACGAGGGGTGACCAAATCAGAATTATAGGCTAATGTTTAAGTCTCGGGTCAAAAACACCCATGCGCCAGTCCTCGCGGGTTAAATGACAGTTTTGGTCTGTACCAGTAACTTTCTTGTATTATTATTAATTGTTCTCCATTACATCGATGAAGTAATTTCAGTAAAACCCTTCTCGGAAGGTGACAAGCCGGTCCCAGCGTACAGTACAGCTTAATGACCTGTGGATGGAAATTTCTATAAATCGATGGAAGACTGGTACATGATCTTTAAAAATACCCAGTCTTCTCAGTTATTATCTGGTGTGTAAATGCAACAGCAGTTGCAAAAAAAAAAAAAAAATAATAATAATAATATCTGTGGATTTTTGTGATCTACATTTGAAACATTTCTCAATTTAAAGAAATATTTAGAAATTGAGAAAAATGTTATGAGTGGAAAATCTGATGAAAGCAACTGAAGATGGCAGTATCAGACAATATCAATAGTTCAATAAAATGGTTTAATGAAACAAAGACTAAGAATGTCCCTATAAAAGGTTCTATGATAGGGGCCTATGCCAAAAATAATTTTGAAAAACTGCCCAGAGCAAGTAATAGTGGGCCACGACATTTCAAGGACAAACATGGCACTGTCTTCTCACATACACAATGGATGTATTCTGTATACAATTTCCTATCTCTATTCCTACAACATTATAATAATGCTCCAATAACATGATCATTTTAGGCCCGAAAATACAATTAAGCGGAGGGTCAAATGTACGAGCCTCAGTTGAGACACCTACATCTGAGGTCTGCACAGTGTTGCCATATTCTCTGTAGCCTAGCTCCTTCAGGCCATCTACGGATTAAGGTACAGCCCCAACATTTGCCTGGTGAAAAAAATGGGAAAGCACAGAAAACCATCTTCAGTGATGCCGACAGTGGTGATCGAACCCTCTAGCTCCCGAACACTGGATACAGGCTGCACTTAAGCAACTGCAGCTATCAAGCTCGGTCCCAAAGGAAAGCAGAACATTTTGTTCTGGGTGATATCCAACAAAGGAGCAGTGTTACAAAAATGTTGCAAACTATCAGCTGGGAAGATCTGGGAGTAAGGAGACGAGATGCTGAACCTAAGTGGTACGAGTTATGTGAACGAATCCGATCCATGAAATGTCACAATAATAATTAAATTAATGTTGTATGGTTCACCTTTTTCAATACTATATTATGCGATATTGTTAAATTATATTACTAAACTAGAGACTAGTTTCGGCCTTGGCCGGCCATTTTCAGCCTTAATGTAATACCTCTAATAACTAAACAAATGTAAAAACAAACAATTGAAATGAAAACTAATGCACAAAACACACAATTAACATTAAAATCTATGATGAACTAAGTGTAAAATCTGAAGAATGAATTAGGCTCTAAATTCTTAGCATCTGGAGTATGCTCAACATCTAGACTCTTTCTTGTATTGATATTCATAGAATTGTTAGTTCTATCACTGCTAATCATTACAATTTCAACTGCAAAACAGGAACTGGTAAATGTTGATTCTGTAGTCAGATCATCAATCTAATGGAAACAACAGTCTCTTTATTAAGAAAATAATCAAATATAAATATTGCCCCTCTAGCACTTTGAAAAAAGATAAAACAACTCCTCCCTTTCTATCTTTACATTCAACGAACAAATTTATAAAGTCACCAACATCTTTAAAAAGCAAGATGTAAAAGTAGTTTTCAAAACCAACAACAGGAATGCACAAGTCTTACATAATGCCACATCCATAAACAAGATCAATAGTTTTTCAAAATCAGGAGTATATAGGATTATTTGCGACAGCTGTAATTCTTCTTACGTCGCAGAGACCAGGAGGAATTTTAATAAATTTTAATAGAAGGTACTCCGAACACGTCAATGCCCTGAAGTACAATAAATATTCAGCTGTAGGACAGCATATGCCCGACTATAATCACAAATTCACAGACATAAAATAAGATACGGAAATTCTCAAAACCATCAATAAAGGACCCCTCCTTAACATTATTGAAAGCTGCTTCATATATATAGATCAATATTTTTTTTTTTTTTTTGCTACGGGCTTTACGTCGCACCGACACAGATAGGTCTTATGGCGACGATGGGATAGGAAAGGCCTAGGAATTGGAAGGAAGCGGCCGTGGCCTTAATTAAGGTACAGCCCCAGCATTTGCCTGGTGTGAAAATGGGAAACCACGGAAAACCATTTTCAGGGCTGCCGATAGTGGGATTCGAACCTACTATCTCCCGGATGCAAGCTCACAGCCGCGCGCCTCTACGCGCACGGCCAAATCGCCCGGTGATCAATATTTTAACCCGAATCATAACCTTAATGAGATTTCAGAAAAGCCAAATATCCTACTTGACCTAATTCCCATTTTTAGAAATGTCAAACCAAGTCATAATTCAGTTTTTCATAATATTCACAGCACCTTTCTTCAGCAGCCATCTCTTTTCCCACATCCTTCGGCCCCGCCTTAATTCCCCCCACCCCCATCTCCTTGCCCCACTGCTTCCTTTTCCTTTGAATCTCACAACCGTTAGTATGAGGCACACAACAATACACCACGCATCACATGCCGCAACGAGAGGTAAGTTTCATATAACCTATGCCATTTGAGTAACACGCTCTCTCCTTCAATTAATCAATTTTATCTAACATTTATTCAGGTTAACTTCATGGACACCGCAATGAATTGTGAATTCATACCAGCCACAAATTAAGAATGTGTCAGTTTTAACCATATCTTCATGTACCGTCCAACAGCATTTCAGCAGATTTTAACAAGCACTAGGGAACATTTCATTTTATTCACACTGGTCGATGTGGAAACACCGTCTAGCAGTTCTGCGTCAGCTGGTGGTTATTTACAGTGGCATCCATATTGCTAACACCACTCAAGTAGATTTGGTGATTGATGATCTGACTACAGAATCAACATTTACCAGTTCCCGTTTTGCAATTGAAATTGCAGGCCTAATGATTAGCAGCAATGGAACTAACAATTCTACGAATATCAATACAAGAAAGAGTCTGGATGATGAGCATACTCCAGATGCTAAGAATTTAGAGCCTAAATCATTTTTCAGATTTACATCTTAGGCTATTTCATCCCATATTTTAATGTTAACTGTGTGTTTTGTACATTAGTTTTCATGTCAATTGTGTGTGTTTTATATTTGTTTAGTTATTAGATATATTACATTAACTCTTTTGCTGCACGAGTTTTAAACAGAACACTTACAGAAAAAATGTAATTTTTTTTCGTATTTTGCAAATGAACTGAAACTTTTTTTTTTTTTTTAAGGTTAGTGACATTCAACACCATTGCACCATTTTTAACTCAACTTTGCCAAACTAGCAGTGACATTTGATCTTGAAACACACATTAATGTGATACATTTCGAAACATGGAACTGGACACATTGCAGGCTGTCCTGGACAATTTGTCACAAAAATACTGTGTTTTCTCTTTCACAGTCCCTTTCCTTTCTTTGAACATTTTGCTGGTAATGTGGAACATGCAACACAATTAGGTTTGTGACTTGTCCTGCTGCTCCCCATGAAAGTGCCTTTCCGTGAGGCGCGCTTGAGGTATGTAATCAGGTCTTCCTCGTTTCGCCGGCGGACGACGCTGATACTCTCGTAAAGTCCCATTATGACAGAATTTCTGAAGTAAGGAGCACTAATTGCCCTCTCACATAATTTCATTTTTGTAAATCTTATGTCATCACTAATATCCCGCCAGTCTGATACAAAACGAAGATCTTCCTCATTGGTTCTTTCTTCCAAACAATCACTATGCACATCATCACTTTCCAAATTTACTGAACAGTCTGAATCAGAATCGGCCACTAAAAGATTGAAGATTCCTTCTCTGTCATTACTAATGTTGCCATTAGTAATGTTGTTCCGCGCGCTCATAGCTGCTGAGTTGTTATCGGCCAGACAGCTGGCAGGAATTTTGGCAGGAGAGCGAGTGAAAGATAACAAATAAACATAGATCCAGTATTGGTGGCAATGTTTTCAAACAATGCTTAGTACATAGTCATTATATGACTATAGATGTTTGTATTATTAAATGCGCCTTTATTAAAGAAGCACGCGGAAACTACAGCAGGAAAGTACCAAGTCAACAAAAGTCGATTACCGCAGCGAATGCTATAGGGAAACAAGTCAACAAAAGTAGACTGCTGCAGCGATCTATGACATCAATTTAATAAGTATTATTGTGATCACAATTCAATACAGATCAAAACCATGAAGTTTATATCCTATGATGACCACGATATGTCACTGTAATATTTGTCCCAAATGGAAGATAATAGTTACTTTTATTCGAATAAAGTGTAAAATCTGCAGTAAAGTAAAAAATACCGTCATTACTAGAGAAATATATATACGTACTTAACGGGCTGTAGACAGCATTCCTCTTATGTTGCATTCTGCTGCTCGTGCCGTCTTTTGTTTCTTTCTCGAGATCCAGGGCTAGCACTGACGAATGGGAGTGCTATGTCTGTGGATTCTCATTATCTTTGTCCATATGACTAGCACGGGCAGTTCAAACAGCAAAACAGCATGATCTCTGGACCAATCAATATATTACTGTTTTGTTGAAAGAAAAATAGCATGATCCCTGGACCAATTAATAGCCCATATCAATGAATGAGTTAGGGCAAAAAACGAATGAGCAACATGAAGAAAACGACACATAATTAATTCAAATAACTTCAGTTTGCAAAGACAAACAAAACGCATAAGGAAGCGCTCTGATGTAGCAGAAAAAAATAGTTGTAAGGTAGTAAAGTATGTATCCATACTATTTTCTACAAGTAAAATATTTCATAATATTTCTTAATTTACTGCAGATTTTACACTTTATTTGAGTAAAAGCAATTATCTTCCATTTGGGACAAATATTACAGTGACATTTCATGGATCCAATTCGTTCACTTAATTGTGGTATGTTTCGGGCTGTGGAGAGATGGCAAGGAATGACATTAGTAAACGAATAAGCTTGATGACGATTATGCTTGTTTAAAGGGGCCTAATATCTAGGTCATCGGATCTCAATGGCACGAAATGAGATGAAATTACATTTTTTAAAAGCCCAAAAACATCCGCTGACCACAATTCAAAACATGAGGATGAAGAATGAATGGATGGATATGAATTTAAAACGATCAGTGGAACTGACCCACAGTGCCTCACATGCACAGAAGCTGGCGTAGAACAATAGTATTACTGACCAAGGGATTGCTTCTATAACAAAATACTGAATCGATGATACGTAGTCAAAAGGGGTCCAAAATCCAAGTCAGTGGCCCCACACAATGATACTTATTGATAGCAAAGTAGGACAATGGTATTTTTCATGTTGCGGTACTAATCAAGAGTAGCGCAGACTCGTGGTATTCCACACATTATGGTATACGACTCACAGGTAATGAACTTGCACATGTATTACAGACCTACGCTGTTTCGCACACTGCGGCGCCATTTACAGGCAACACAAACCTATGGTGTTCATCACAACAGGGTACTAACCGCAGTGACTCGTACTATCCCGTGGTGTTCCTCATATAGTGGGTACTAATCATAGACAAGCCAGAACCATCGGTTCCCTCATCCCATGGTGTCCCTCATTTAGTGCTACTAATCACAGGTACTGTAAAAGCCGTCACGCTCTTGTTTGCTACTAATCACAAACCTATTTGGTACCCAACATAGTGGTACTATGCGAAAGAAAAAGCGACCCATTAGCGGTACTAATCACAAGTAGTTTCATGGTTCTAATTTGATCATCCCTTGATCGCACCTTTTAGTCGCCTCTTACGACAGGCAGGGGATACCGTGGATGAATTCTTCATCTGCATCCCCCACCCACAGGGGGTTGTGTGTTTGGTCCGCAAGATGTATTTTATTTCCCTCAAATCCGCCGGCAAGCCGGTTAGGACCCCCCTATCCACCACCTGGGAGGCGCCACGTGGGAGTATCACCTCTCCCCCTGCTACACCAGCGTAGTAGGTTCGTGGCGAATAAGCTTGAGCGGAGCTTTTTAAGAAAGAAAGAAAGAAAGAAAGAAAGATCATAATATGAAGACAAATTTAGAATTCAAGAGGACAAATTGGGGCAAATATTCATTTGTAGGAAGAGTTGTAAGGGATTGGAATAATTTATCAAGGAAAAATGTTCGATAAATCTCCAAGTTCTTTGAAAACATTACAGGTAAACAACAGATACGGAATCCTGCCATCTGGGTGACAGCTCTAATAGCAGATCATGATGATGACCAATGAGCATACAGTACCGTGGAGTGGGGTGACATTGATCCTAAGGGGTGAGATTGATCAAAACATTTCACTTTAAATTTCATTCTGTGCAGCCTAAGTGATTTTAGGGAGTTTTCTTATTTTTATGTTAGCAAAGAGTTCAGATTTTGAAGTTGGTGAACTATAAAAACAGGGTGTGTACAACATAGTGGAATGTGTTTGGAAGCATGTGAAAATATTTCCTGATAATCACCTATTTCTGTACTATAAATAATAAGAAAGTTCAGTCTTAAAGTTATAGAAACACAGCATTACCATCATAGTTATCTGTTACTGCTATTCATGGGCTATTAGTTAATGAAATTTTTTTCTTAAATATTCATTCCTGAGGGTGATATTAACCTTCAAACTTGATGGGGTGACATTGATCACTTTTAACCTTAACTGTTTTCTACCCGTTTTAAAAATAGTTTGTTTAATTCCTTAATAATTAAGATTTTTTTAAAATACTAGGCATCACAATGGGAAGGGTATATAAAAAGAAGCCTGGCAGTAGAACATATGGCAATTTCTCTGAAGGACAGATCAGTGCTGCCCTACAAGATGTAATAGACAATGTGTCTCTGAGAAAAGCTGCTGAGAAGCATAAACTCAGTTATGGCACTCTCAATAATAAGAAACATGGCAGACAAACTGTGTTTAGGTTAGAGGAAGAAAAACTAACAAAAGCCGTCATAAGCTGTGCAGATTGGGGTTTTCCACTTGATTCATTCAATATGAGAATGTTTTTCCAATATTATTCAAATAAGAATGATAGACAGGCCTCAAAATTTAAAAACAATCTTCAAGGACCAGACTGGGGCGGGGGTTTGCTCAGCAGACACAAGGACAAAGCAGGCAAAAGACTTGCAACAAACATCTAGGCAAATCGTGCATAAGGCTTTACAGTACTTGGGTGGGAAATTGACCAAGAGGCCAACCGTGTTGTGATGCACCATGCTGTTTTAGAGGAGCAAGATACAACAGGACATTCTGTGACTGGTCTGATACAATTTTTCTGCCTCATGCAAAGTGTTTGCCAGGGAAGAAACTTCTTCTGGGAGATAACCCATCTTCCCACTTTTCTCCAGAAGTTCTGCAGTCATGCAATGACACCATCTTCTTTGTTTGCTTACCACCTAATTCCAAAAATATATGCCAGCTTTTAGATGTGGCTTTCTTTTGGCTCATGAAACTAGCGTGGCATAAGACACCAACAGTATGAAAGCCTAGGAACAGAGATTAGACCGGGCTTCCTAAGCCACAGTTTCCACAGCTTCTAAGGGAAACTCTTGAGAAAATGGATAGTGTCCATCAAAAGAATGATGATGAATGCCAGTCAGCAATAAAGAAGAACCTACAGGCTCGTTTTAGGGCAACAGGTGTGTACCCATTGGATGCTGAGAAGGTAGCAAACTCCCTTACAGTACTGACCCTAACATGGAAGAGAATATCAATAATTCATTGACAGAGTTTTTGAAAGAACAGCGATATAAGGAAAATAATACCCTGCACAGAAACAGGCAGCTGAAAATGATTCCTGGAAGGAGTATCACCTGCTTAGGACAATCAGACGAGTCTGAGGATGAAGAAGAAATCCCATCCAATCGGGCTAGTAGTTTAAATGGCGATAATAAAGATGATTAAGAGAATCTAATTTGATCAATCTCAACCCATCGATCAATCTCACCCCCTTAAATTCAACAAACCATTGCTAGAAAACTACTTGGTAGAATTGGCTAGGGGTGAAATTGGTCATATATGAAAGCCTCTTCTCCACATCAATGCTATTCATGGAAGCTGATCAATCTGACACCACACTATGGGTGAAATTGATCACTGACAATTTTTTATTTTTTACAGTCGTAAAAATATCATGAAAAATTATGCACTACATATGATGTTCTACTATCTGAGCTTAGTACGAGAGTATTTTATTGACTGTATTATCTCCATTAATATAGAAGTAACGGGTAATAACAGATTGAGAATGATCAATTTCACCCCACTCCACGGTAGTAACTGTCAACAGTAGGCTATACAAAGCAGATTACTGGCACCTGCTACTTGTGCATTAAGGGAGGTAAGTAAGTACAAAGTAGACAGCCTAAAGATGTAGCCTGACCATGGGTCGGCTTAAGCTGGTTATTCCAGTAAACATACCAAATTAAACAATTGGCTTTTGTGAAGAAACCCCTTATACCAAACTTCACTCTACATGTCTACTGAACCGCGAATAATTTTAATGAACTTCTTGTCCTAGTTTTTATGACTATATTAACCAGAATTCATCACAATAAACCGACACCCATCGTCCCACAGGAACTTACTGTACGGCACAACGGCAGAAGTAAAATAAATAAATCATCATAAACAAAGTGTTCACCGAAAGTGAAGAGAACAAAGATAACAATTAGAAAATAAAAACGAATGAAAAACGCACGATTTAACATAAAACTGCCACATACCTTGAACATCTCTTTGGATTCTTTCTACGCAAGTCATTAACATTGACTAATAACCGCCTCTTTTTGTCGGACACCATATTTTTAACAAGTTTGCTGTATAAACCTTGATCTTCCTGAAATACACGAAAAGTCATCAATATAGCACAAAATAATCTTCACTATTAAGGTAATAAACTAGGTCTCAGATAAGAAAAGAAAACTGCTGAGGTACAAAACTCCACATCACTGTTCACTCACCTCATCATCTAAGAAATCTAAATATTCACGCTGGCAATCTCTAATTCGTTGATCAACTTCTGCGTCTATCATTTTAATATCTACTATTCGTCCACTATACAAATATTAAAATACAAAGGGTTTCCGTCAATGAAGACACCACCACCTCAAGCTCACTTGTCTTGTCTTGTCTTGCGGATATTTAATTGGGATTCAAAAGACTTTTTCCCAGCTCAAGCTCACTTGACACTTCGCGCGGGAAATCTCTCTTACCGTGACAGGATTGCCAATACACTCTCCGTCAGGGGAGCGCGTCAAAAGCGTCTTGAAAATATCAGAACACTTGAATGATGTGTCAGTACATGTTTTAGAGCAATTAAATGGATTTATTTAAAGTATATAATGCAACCAATACCATAATCAATTGTAATGGATTCACAGGAGATACAATTCAAACGGAATGGAAATGATAGTTTTGTTGGTGTTTTTGGAGCACTCGATTGCGGGATCACGGCCTACTTGATGCGCAGCTCCTTCGCGCTCATCGTAGGTTTATAGCACGGCCGACTGGTCTTCTTCTTCTTCTTGGTTAGTTTTTGGACATCGTCGTAAGACGCTACGTCCAGTCACTGGTTTGCGGAATCATTAATGTCTGGGAGAGGTACCAACATTAGTAGAAAGTAGTACACTACAGGATAGTAGGGTGAGCTATGTAATGAAGCGAATGACAGCCGGAAATAATAAAACTGAGGAAAATACTAATAATATGGAGACTAAACTAGCTAGGAGAACACAAAAACACTGGGACACAGGGTTCTAATGCTTCACGTCTGTGTGGTCTACCACGACGTCTTACTACAAACAAACTCGACCGGACCACAAATAAGGGTTGGGATACGAAAGTTCGTACCTATAGGGAAGGAAAAGGTTATAATTGGATGTTACAAGTAACTAAAAAATTGAGTATTAAGTCTACAACGCGAAAAGTCGGTGGTAACACTAAACACGAAACATTTAACGGCAGTTGGTAACCCGCATGAGGAAGCTTAGCTAGGAAGTCATGACGGTGATGTTCATATGTCTGGCACTGAAAAAAAATATGAATGACAGTACCCACTGCCCGATCACATGGACAAAAGTTACTTTCGATAAGATTAAGGCGATAGAGATGAGCAGGAGTACACACATGATTTAAGCGGAAACGTATGATTGTAGGAATATGACGCCGAGTGTAGTAACCAACGGCGAACCACGGTTTAGGAAGAATATCAGGCAGAATCGTAAAGAAATGCTTACCTTTCAACGGAGAAGTTCGGCGCCAGTGCCCATCACTGATCGTGGAGGACGTGACGACAGTGTTCCCATAAGGCTGTGTGTAAATCTGCGTTATAGTAGACCAATCCAGAACCCTGGGCGGCCTCGTGAGCTAGGATATCCGCTGTGACGTTGCCGTGTTTTCCAGAATGGCCCGGAAGCCATGCGAATAATACTTGAAAATGACGGAGGGACAAGTCTGAACGTAATATACGGAAATGTTGAATGTACCAAATATTGGAATGTTCGGGATTGTCTAAAGCCATCAAGGTGCTTTAGTAATTAGTACAAATGAGAGCTGGGAATATTCCAGAATAGTGTAGGATGTTGCTTATGTAATATGTACCTATAATTCCATTACAGTATCCGCATATTTTACTTGACATTAGGGGAAGGTCCCACGAGATTAAAAAACGCGTCATATACTTCTTGTAGCTGAAGTTTCGCTGGGTCGTTTGGGTCCTTTTTTGCGATGAATTCTGCAAAGCCGTTAAGGAGTTTCCGCTGCCGTTCAGGAGAAAGAACGTTTGATTGACAAGGTAATGCCCCGACAGAGGGGGATGCCGATAATGGCGCGGGAGGAGCCGAAGGTTGCCCGTAAGGACTTGGCTGCCGGGATGTACATGCAGGCTCGTTAGAAGTAGCAGATAACAAACGCACAACTGGAGTGCCAGAATGTTCTGAAACCGTCTTCGGATTACTGAGCAAATTAAGATATGATGCCCTGTCATAACCGGGTTTAGCGGGTGGGCGGGAAGGGTTACTAACCACCATAGTAAATTTACGCTTTCGAGGGAGAGTTTCATCCGATTGAGATGATCTATGGGGTAAAGGAGGAAAAATGTTGGGGCATCAGAAGGGGGTTAGATAAGGACTGTAATGGGGCAAAATAGTTTTTCACTTCGAAATATGATTTGTTTTCAACACTCATAATGCGTTTAATTTCTTTTTGTTGTTTGTGTATTTCGCAATGTTCTGCTCCCGCAGGATGATTTCCGCCACAGTTAGCACATTTAACGACTTGGTGAGTGCAATCTTCAGTAGAATGAGTAAGGGAACACTTTCCACATCTCGGCTCCCTGGATCGACAATTAGTAGCGGTGTGTCCATACCGCTGACATCGTTTGCATAATAAAGGAGATAATATAAAGGCCTGAACCTCTAATATTACTTTAAAAATGGATACACTTTTCGGAAGTTGTTGACTTTCGAATACAACCTTCACAGTACCTGTAGGGATATATTCAGTTTTTCCGTCTTTAGATGAACGTCTATTTAGACGTTGTACCTTCACTACAGGATATGGTGAGTCTAAATAGGTGAGAATGTCGGATTCGGAAATAGTAGTGTCTACTCCCCGTATGACCCCTACTCGCTGAATATTCGAAGACGGAATAAAAGCTGTCAATTTCTTTTCCGTAAGAATGGGATGAGAAAGAAAGGCGTTTGCAGCCTTACTAGACATAAAAGTAACTTGAATTCTATTTCTTCCTTTCCTATGGATGGCCTTGACGTCACTAATGTGCCTCTCGTAGAAAATCCGTCCCAGAGCCATAGGGTGAATATGTCCTATTTTATTTGTAGAGTCAATCGATTCGACAAATACTATGTAAGGGCCAAGATGAGTGGTAGAATAGGTAGCTACAGGAACGTGCGGACGCTGGTCCGAATCACGTATTGTATCTTGAGAACTGTCTCGTTGGGTAGCAGTATTACTAACGTCCATGGGTAAATCCTTACGCACGGCACCAGTACCAATATCAGGAGGTCGGCCTAAAGGGCCGCCTCCACTATCTACAGACATAATAGCCCAAAAGGAATTACCCTACACTAGCACCAGAACAAACACAAAAAAGTACTAGAATACAAACACAAACATAAAACACTCTACTTATCTACAGACAAGAAAAAGCCGCTGCACCAGTAACCGGAGCGAGACGTGTGCACCGCACAACAGCCGAACACCGAATCTGAATTACGACCGACTGGTCCTTTGTCTTGTCTTGTCTTGTCTTATCTTGGTAATTTAATGGGCTTCGCTTGGGAGCGCTATACCCAGCCACGACTGGTCCCTCACTGCGCAGCTTTTACCGGCCTTCTTCATCTTTCTTGAGGAGTTTGTTTGGGATTGAAGTGTCCTTTTTCCCAGTCTCAAGCCATACGTCTTAATATTTCACATAATGATATTATTCAATTTGCTATGCACACGAATGACCAAGTGTGATGTGAAATATTAGGAACCATGGCAAGACTATCAATATGAGATAAGATGCTAACTAAGCCCTTACGACCCTGTAGGAGTGTCATTTCCATGAACGTAGGGAACAAACAAATGAATGTATTATAATTACAACCGTATTTGAGTAGAATCAAGAAATTGGTTAATAAGAGTGATTATATGTGGTGATGGTTGAAACAACAATACTGAAACACATGTTGGCAGAGGTACGTGGAGATTTATTAAGTTCTGAATTAGTAAACGCTGTTGTAATGCATATTGTGGACATTGGAAAAATAGGTGATCACTATCGCTATGTCTGTGGCCACAAGCACAAGATGGATGATTAGAAATATGAAATCTATATTTGTAGGCCGGGGTTAAGGAGTGATTAAAACGTAATCGTATTATATTGATAATGTGCCGGCGCGTGTAAGTACCTTTGAAAAACCATGGTTGTATTGGGATGTTGGGCTGTAATTGATAATAATATTCTCCTTTCTCACCTGCAGAAAGTCGCCATAATGTTAGCCAAGCCTGATTGGCGTCTATCTTAATGCGAGAAAAGAGATCAGAAAGCGGAATTTTGATTTGTAGTAGGTTTGAGGTATCGTGACTTGCCTCCTTTGCTGCAGAATCGGCTTGATCATTACCGAAATGATTAGTACGCCCTTTTATCCAGATCAACGTAATATAGACGCCTGACTTCTCAAGTTGATAAAACAAGTATTTAACCTCGTATAAATACATATTGTGGGAATGTGAAAGGGACTGTAAAGCCTGGAGAACACTTTGGGAATCTGTAAAGATATTTATCCTTCGGAAACCAAGACGTTGGACATATAATAGCGCTTGAAAAATCGCATATAGTTCTGCTGTAAATATAGTTATGCTATTCGGTAAAGGATATTAAAAACTTACGTGTGCTTGAGGGTCAAAGAAAGCTGCTCCTACTCCATTAGGCGATTTTGCCCCATCAGTAAATATATTATAATCTTGTGGGTTTAATTATCCTTTAAATTTTTTGTGAGTGAGGTTATTAGATTCTGTTCCGCGGGAAGATTGGGCAGATGGGAGGGAAGAAGGTATAATTATTGACGGTTTGAAAATGAGAATATCATAATTGTATGAATACATAATTAAGCGAGGTGTTCGTAGGGTCGAGTCCTGAATATTCTGCATGTCAACATATGCCATTTATATCGCTGGGTATCGACTATTTATTGGGGGACGCTGCTGGTAACATTCATACAATAATTTCAGTTTAGGAATTATCATGGAATTAGAACGAGCTATATGTTTGAGAATAAATTTTTTGCTAGTTTTAACCTACGAATGTGAAGAGGTGGTTCTGTGGCTTCGACTAACAGAGCATTAGTGGGTGTAGTTTTAAGTGCACCAATACTTATACGTAAGGCGGAATATTGTATTCTATCTAATTTTAGGGAGAGTTTGTTTAGGTGCTAAGTCAATTACACTGACTGACAGAGCAAATCCAACACCAAGAAGGAGTGGTTCGAAAGGGATGAAAGTTGGGGAAAAAACAGAGACGGCACGGACGAATAATTGATGTTTATTTCAAACCGATATGCAGGTTACACAATGCGCACGGCATCGACTCAGTAGGATGTAGGACCACCGCGAGCGGCGATGCACGCAGAAACACGTCGAGGTACAGAGTCAATAAGAGTGCGGATGGTGTCCTGAGGGATGGTTCTCCATTCTCTGTCACCTATTTGCCACAGTTGGTCGTTCGTACGAGGCTGGGGCAGAGTTTGCAAACGGCGTCCAATGAGATCCCACACGTGTTCGATTGGTGAGAGATCCGGTTGAGTACGCTGGCTACGGAAGCATCTGTACACCTCGTAGAGCCTGTTGGGAGATGCGAGCAGTGTGTGGGCGGGCATTATCCTGCTGAAACAGAGCATTGGGCAGCCCCTGAAGGTACGGGAGTGCCACCGGCCGCAGCACATGCTGCACGTAGCGGTGGGCATTTAACGTGCCTTGAATACGCACTAGAGGTGATGTGGAATCACACGCAATAGCGCCCCAAACCATGATGCCGCGTTGTCTAGCGGTAGGGCGCTCCACAGTTACTGCCGGATTTGACCTTTCTCTACGCCGACGCCACACTCGTCTGCGGTGACTATCACTGACAGAACAGAAGCGTGACTCATCGGAGAACACGACGTTCCGCCATTCCCTAATCCAAGTCGCTCTAGCCCGGCACCATGCCAGGCGTGCACGTCTATGCTGTGGAGTCAATGGTAGCCTTCTGAGCGGACGCCGGGAGTGCAGGCCTCCTTCAACCAATCGACGGGAAATTGTTCTGGTCGATATTGGAACAGCCAGGGTGTCTTGCACATGCTGAAGAATGGCTGTTGACGTGGCGTGCGGGGCTGCCACCGCTTGGCGGCGGATGCGCCGATCCTCGCGTGCTGACGTCACTCGGGCTGCGCCTGGACCCCTCGCACGTGCCACATGTCCCTGCGCCAACCATCTTCGCCACAGGCGCTGCACCGTGGACACATCCCTATGGGTATCGGCTGCGATTTGACGAAGCGACCAACCTGCCCTTCTCAGCCCGATCACCATACCCCTCGTAAAGTCGTCTGTCTGCTGGAAATGCCTCCGTTGACGGCGGCCTGGCATTCTTAGCTATACACGTGTCCTGTGGCACACGACAACACGTTCTACAATGACTGTCGGCTGAGAAATCACGGTACGAAGTGGGCCATTCGCCAACGCCGAGTCCCATTTATCGTTCGCTACGTGCGCAGCACAGCGGCGCATTTCACATCATGAGCATACCTCAGTGACGTCAGTCTACCCTGCAATTGGCATAAAGTTCTGACCACTCCTTCTTGGTGTTGCATTTGCTCTGTCAGTCAGTGTATTAGTGCACTGTAATCCAATGTAGATCGAACTGTAGCTCGATATAACTGTAAAGTTGAGGGAGGGTCTGCTCCCCAATTACGCCTATTTTCAGGATGTTACGATAACCTTCTGACTTTCGATATAACAGCTGAAGCTGAAAAGTCCAATTTAGATTTTGATCCAGACAAATACCTAAATACAGGTGTTGAGGGACAAAGGGGATACTATAGCCATCAAAAGTGATAGGACTTTTATCAGACACTCGATTGGTAGTTAAAACCATTGCTGCACACTTAGGAAGTGAAAGGTGGAGGCCATGGGAAGTTAGCCACTGAAAACAAGACACATGACTTGCGATATTGTGTTCCTACAGGTGTCAATGTTAGTATGGGAAAAATAAATTACATAATCATCGGCAAAAGCTAATATACGTGCATAAGAGGTTACAATAGTTTCTAGTTCTTTCATATATAAAGCGAATAATATTCCACTCAATATGGACCCCTGTGGCAAGCCATGTGATGTTTGACGACTGTCGATTTGGTATTGAGCAGATTTTAGTGTTATTGTATGGTTTGTGAACAATTGGTGCAAAATAGATGTAAAATTAAAGGGAAATCCATGACTAGATAATTTTTCCCATAAAATATGCAGTAAGACTGAATCGTAAGCACCTTTGATGTCCAAGAAAATAGCGATAGTGGTTTGCTTCCTCCATCTAGCTAATAAAATATCAAGGATCAGTATTATGATAGTATCTTGTGTACTGCGTCCTCGCATAAAAGCAAATTGATACTGTACCAGGAAATGATTGTGGGTTTTGGGCATGAGAAGGATCTTAAGTAGTGTTCGGTGTTTTTGGAGCTGATACAGAGGATAGAATCGCAGTGCGAATAATAGATGGTTGTGCTTTTTTCCATGAAATTTATTAATAATAATATCAAAGGATGTATCACCCTGCAATCTTACTGTAGAACTCAAATCTGTCACCAATATTTGTCAAAATCAAAGATTTATATTGTGATCTTCTTGAAGTCAGTTTGAAAATGCCAAAATAAACATCACTCCTTCATGGGACATTAATATCCTACAGTCTTTCTAAATCTCGTGAAAACACAAAATATCAATTTTGCACCTACATTCTTTCTAAGTTTTAAATCACACAAAATGAATACAAACACTTATCATGAAAAAATTGAATAAAATATTTAAACTCTTGTTGAGTGTCTCTCAGTTTGTTTGGATTGAAGGAAATGATAATAAAGCACTTAAAAACCTTAAAGTTTGCCTAGGTTACGTAAATTTGAAAACAAATTTATCACAAAATGTGAACTTCTTTGATATGACGAGAAAATTATGGAATACTATTCACACGAAGCACTGGTAATATCACTGTACTGGATTAACTGTTTGGTAAAAGTCAGTCAGTTTGTAATTACTCACTCTAAATAGAAATATCTGCTTACGAATGTTGAAGGTGGAGACTTGGTGTCTGGAACATTCCGCGGAGTGCGGATGAAGACTCGAACTCGGCGATGTTCCGTGAAGAGACCACGTCGACGTCCCGCGATGGGTACCATAGATGAAGAAATGATGTTCGATGTAGCAGGATGTATTATTTCGCCAAGATTTCTGTCGCACTTGGAGGTGATATTAGCACACGGAAAGTTCAATTGGCACTTGTCAATTCAGTAATCACGGAAATTATTACCACTCGCTGTCGTGATACACAGTTCTGTTCTAACTCTAATTTTACGATATTAGATTAATATTTACAGTCCTTGCTGCACAAAACACAGTTCATAATCGTCACTGATTACGTCTGAAAATATGATTGTGAAGTAATAAGCACAGTTCAAACACTTGAAAATGTAATTTGCAATAGTTTTTATCACAGTCTCTGAACAATTGTTGTTGGCAGATTAAGGTGATTTTATGATCGTGTTTATATAACACTAGTCTGAATTATTTAATATAACTATAAAAAGTTCTTAATGTTCTCTGAGTTCATTATAGTGTTGATTGAAATATCGAGAAAGTTCACTAGGAAAAATAGCGAAGTCTTGTCCTATTATGGAACAAATGTTGAAAAAATAAGGTTGCACACAGTTCACTCTTATACTGTCTTAAAATAATGTGTCCTAGAATGATTTCCGTTTGCCACACACGATGATTTAAGATATCGTCATAGTTCACAATTACACGAAATTAGTAAAGTGTTAGTAATGAACTCCGTAAAATAACAGATACTTGAATTCTCACTCCGAATTATGGTCTTATTCAGTTAATAATTTCACAAATGTTATATTACGGAAACGTCTAGAATTTTACCGTCGTCGCGGCGTGTTGGAAATTTCACGTACGGTACTAGTTCAACGGCGTTCGATCATGGCCGTAACTACGTCCTCACGAATCGCGACGGAGCATACTTTCTTCACTGACGAGACTGCACTGACAGACTGTACTCGCTACACGGGTCAGACTGCTCTCTCTCCATGGCCTTGGCCCAGTGGCCTATATATACACGCCAAGTGGGCGGCGCTAGGAATCAGGTGGCGAAGAGTGCTCATTCTTCCCAAACTTTAAGTCGTTATATTTCGAAAACTACTGGACGGATTTACTTGAAATTTGCAGGGTTTTACTTCCATAATGTTAGCTACAGTTTAGCGTTGGTCTCATTTTAATCGGTCCAGGCTTTGAAGAGTTCATGAAACAGTCTAGAAACGTCTGTAGGGGAAGTAAGCTGTAAGCGGCGGTGACGTCACTTGACCTTGCTTGACTTGCTCGTGAAGTGTGGTAGGTACTAGAACATTCCTTCACATAGCCGTTCACGTATCTGAATGGAATTGTATGCTGGAAAAAAGTTTTTAATTTATATTGTACCGGTAACGGCGGTACAGACTAAGTCCCCGTTATGAAAATCTTAAACTTACGTGTTATGCTCCGGAACGCTTACGAAGAACTAACTCGACAGCGAGCGACAGCTGCGCGCGGGTGACGTAGTGAGCGGGTGACGTCACAGCATGCCTCGCTGCACTACGAAACCTGGATTGATGTAGAATGTTCTACGAGTTTCGGATCAAATATAAATACGTGCTGCTTCGCTCAGCAGATCAGTGAATGTGAGTGTGTATTGCAGCATGTTATAGTGAGCAGCAGTGCGCTGCAGAATGTGATACCAGTTCGTGGCCGGGATTTCTATAAGCACATTAGACCGTAGTATTCGCACCGTCAGTTCGCGGGTGTGGTAATCGAGCGTGAAGCCGCTGCTAAGTTTCAAGTTCGTGGACTTTAATATAGTCACGTTGAATGTGGACTTATTCAGATTTCCTTATATTGTGACAACCTTTTACTCCGATAGGACGTGAGGTGAATTGTGTATCGTCTGGACATTATTTATTGACTGTTACTCTATACGAGTGTCCGAGACCCGCAAACATTTTCGAGTGTTCGAAATTGAAATTTTATGGACTTGAATCTGATTGCTCCTTGCCGAGGACTCGATACTTTAAGTTATAAACTGTGTTTAATCCAAATTTAATTTACCAATCCGTAAGCTGTGGTCATGAACTGTGAACTGTGCAGGTGTGAACAGCGCATCTCTATTTTAATGAACAGTGCATTTCCATTCTAATGAACAGTGTACATTTAGTTTACGAACAGTCAAAACCAAGGACTGTCAGTACTCAGTTAATTTCGTCTTTTGGTTTCAACACGTGAACGAGTTTGATTCACGAGCGGAACATCTTTATTTCATTTAAATTGAACAGTGCTTCAATGAACTTACTTCATGTTGTCATAGGTGCAACAAACTTTAAGTAACTTTAAACTGGACAATCAGTTCCGAGTGGACTTTATTTTGTGAATGTTTCTTTCACTTGACACGTGATAAAGTTAAGTGACATTTCACCGAGACATTTGTGTTTGGACTTTGTTAAAAGCATTTATAAACACTCTATCATCTGTGCAGAAGCAGCCTTTACACTAACTCGCCCAGAGCTGAACGATGTTCATTCATGTTCACCATTTACAAGGACTACCTCGACGCCATGGATCTACAAAGCACCGAATAGATCTTCTAGAACTTCCATCGGGGGACGAATGGTGGTTCGCTGCTATGGAAAATGGAGCTGCCGGAATCCAAGGACATCGCCAGCCATAGGACGAGGAAAATTTTCGACTGTATACGCTGTACAGAGGTGATATTAATTTCAATCTTTTAATAAACTCTGAAAACAAAGTTTTTAGGATTTCTTTTAAACAAAACCCTCTCCCTCTGTATGCACTTCAGCGACTGGTACACGCCCTGCGTCTCATCTCTACCAAAGTACCAAATTTACTGTTACAATATGTGCCAGGACCTAGGCCTTCCTGGTACAATACTTAGGAAACACGTTATAATACTCCAACGTCCACACAAGTCTTCGAAGTAAAATTTTGCAAAATGTTTTGCGGATGCATGAACCTAAAACGATTCCTCGAAAATTTTCTGGCACATTTGGGCATTTATAGGGTTTTAATATTGGAGTTATAAAAAGTATTCCATTGCGTTGGAACTTGAACGGAATTGAGGATATAATTATAATACTGCATTAATAAAACCTGAGCTTGAGAGGGGAGTAATTTAAGCATGTTAGATGTAATGGCATCTGCTCCCGGTGATGAACTATTTACATAGGATATTACTGCTTGAAGTTCATTATAGGTTATTGGTTGTAGCAATGTAGGAAATTGCCGAGGATCATGAGCTGATGGGGTATAAATGGGGGTATTGCCGAGGCCGGGGTGATTGACTAGAAATTCTTCTAATACAGTACGAGGAAAAGAATATTGGGTTTGATATTGGAACGTTCGTGTAATCATACGAATGGCGTTCCATAATTGTGCAGAAGGTAGATGAAGCGTTAAAGGGGAGAGAAATGCTTGCCATGCCTTACGTTTCTTGGAATTAAAAATTAGTTTCGTTTTCGCGATATGCTTACGTAATTGCAGATAATTATATTGAGTCATGGACTTACGATATAATTTGAATAACAGTTTGCGCCGAGATATAAGATCGTGGCAGTCTTTATCCCACCATTTGTTTGCGGTAACTGGGGGAGGTCTAAATGTCTTGATGGGTCTACAAGGGTGAAAAGTATTTAAATAATGGGTCCAAAAGGCACATAAGGACGGAAAAGTAATGTTGTTACCTCGTTCACGTTGCAGGATTTGATTAACGTATTCACGATAAGCTTGGGGATTAAAATTTTTATATGAGCGGACGTTACGTACTGTTTGCAATGCTAATGATGTCGGGCCACATTTACTAAGACCATACGTGATGATGATAGGGAAATGATCGCTAGTGTGAGTATCTGCCAAAGTATGCCATGTGGTAACTGGAACCATGTTCGTTCAGCAAAGTGTTCGATCGACCCGCGCTAGGTGGGGAACCGGGAGGTGAAATACGAGTCGGAGAGCCGTCGTTTAAAATTAAGAAATCGTGTCTGTTGGACATTAATAATAAATGTAACCCTTTGACTGTATCTGTTGCACTTCCCCATTCGGTATGATGACAATTGAAGTCTTCTACAACGAAGATGTTTTGGAATTGTTCAAATTGAGCAAAAAATTGCGCCCATTGTCCTTGGGTGATATATATTTGCGGAGGACAATATAGATTCAGAAAACAAATATTATTATAAATAAGTCCTACTGCATAAGCGTGCGGTATCAGATATTGAATAGATAACGTAGTATAACTTAAAGACTTTTGAATGCACGTGGCTACCCCGTCATAACCGTTACCATCGTGTTTTATGATCTGATAGCCAAATAATCGAAAATGAGAGTGAGGTTTAAACCATGTTTCTTGTAAAAATATAAGATTAGCCTGAGTCTCTTGTATTAGTAATTGTAATTCATGCCACTTGGAAATGACACTTCTACTGTTCCATTGTAGTAGTCTGATCATGAACTGATAGTCATGATATGATCCCTTAATTTATAAATTACATTACTAAATTGGGGTTCGTGACCCAAGAGTTGTATTAACATTACCAGGATGCGTTGTATTTCTTGATGAAGGTATTCCTTCGTTGGAGTATAATTTTGAGCCTGAGAGGCTGAAATATTTCTCTGCCCTCGGTGTAGGGGCGTAGGTTGAGTGTGCAACACTGATTCAGCTGCCGCTGATGTACTCGGTAGAGGAGTTAGCCGCTCTGAAGGTACATTTTCGTTCCGGAGAATGGCTAAATAACCCTGTTTGTCATAACCTGGCTCAGGCGCTGAGGGCTGAGATTGCAAAACAACCTGAGTAAACTTACGCTTCCGTGGATTTTCAATCGGAGGTGACCTATTTTCTTGCGATAATGGGGGAAACTGGTTCGGTTGTTGGTCTGGGTAATAAACTGGAAGTGCTACCCGAGCTTTTGCCTCAGAAAATGAAAGGTATTCCGTACTCATGAGTTGTTTTATTTGAACTTGGTATTTATGCTTGGTACAGTCCAGTGATCCCCTGAGATGGTCTTTTTTGCAATAGGCACATTGAATAAATTGTTCAGTACACTCGTTAGTTGCGTGTAACTGTGAACATTTACCACAACAGGAATTTTTTGCTTGACATTGCTTTACGGTGTGGCCATATCGTTGACACTTTCTGCAACGAATAGGTGAAAAAATGAAGGGTTCTACATCCATATATACTTTGTACAGAGCCACCTGTTGAGGAAGCGTTTGTGAACGAAAAATAATCTTAATAGAGCCGGTAGGAAGATAAGTTGTTACACCGTCCTGTACGACTCTTCGATTAAGCCTCTGAACGGACTTAACCGGTACTACAGTATCTAGATGGTTGAGGATTTCCTCATGTGAAAAGTCCTTATCAACACGACGTATTATTCCCACTTGTAATACCTGTGATGATTGAATATAAGCTTTGATTTTAATGCTTCTAATATAGAGTTTCGCAAAAACGCATTAGCTTGCATGGCAGTATGAAAGGTTACTTGTATCATGTTTCTTCCCTTGCGTTGAATTGATTTGACGTTTAAGTCCTGTTCATAAAAACGGCGACATTCTTATCTACAGTGGATTCTACGAAAACTATATATGGGCCATTGTGGAATTTATTATAATACTCAGGTGCAGTAACCACTTGCTGTACTGTTGATTGTCGATCGGGCTGTCCTTCAGTAGAACGAAGTTGAGTTCCTATATCTGGACTTCACTGATCACTATTGATTGAATTGGGTGGCGGAGGTTGCTCTGAATCAGAAGTTTTATCAGAGATGGAATCCTCCTCCATTTGAACTTCAATTTCACTCTCTACGAATATCTTATCACCTGTCACTGTCAATGGCCCTCCACTGGAGGCAGCCATGGCTTACCGTCCACTATCCACACACACACACACACAAAGAAAACTAGTCACCAATGCCGTACACGAATAAGACTCACTCACGAGCTATCGTACCTCAGGGCGAACAAACACGAACTGTTTATACAGGCCTTGACAATCGCTTGTGAAGCCCAGCATAAAGCTGTGATCACGGCTGACTTGATGCATCGCTCTAGCTAGCTCCTTACCGGCCTTGACAATCGGGTCCACGCACTGTAATCGGAGCAGTTACACAGCTCGACACGTGGCGCTGGCGGCCGATCTATTTGCGGTAGAAATGCATACTACTTTATGGAAAATATATTGACTTTGATTGCCGATTTATCGTAATTTAGAGTTATGGAGAATGTTACATAGGTTAATTCTGTTAAAATGATTAATCCTAAAGGTTACTTTCGTTGATATTTGCCAAAATGATGTCGTGAAATGAAACTGCGGAGATATGGAGTAGTCCAGCTGACGTTCTGATATTGACACTGATTGCCGATGTATCTTAATTTAGGGAATAAAGGAGTATGTCACATTGACTAATATTGTTAAAATGATTAATCCTAAAAGCTACTCATTGATATGTGCCAAAATAACGTCATGAAATGAAACTGCGGTGAATGGAGTAGTCCAACTGACGTTCCTTTATTGTGAGGAATAATAGTAATCGTTTTTATTATCATGGCATTTAGATACATAGCAGAATTTACCACAATACTTTTGTCTTCTGATATTAATATTGAGATTAAGTGTCATTGTTCAATTAGAGTTTAAAATTCTTCAAGCGCTGCTCTCAGGAAGTGGGCTGGACAAAACACAAAAGTCCTACTTTTTCCATATTCGTTGTATGCATAACATAAATATTTTGACTCAGACATGTTTAAATTTTAATTTCAATATATATATAGTTTCAGATTTCATTTCATTCATACCTTTCACTAGAATATTAAATACCGGGCAAGTTGGCCGTGCTAAATTCGGACAATAATTTGTACTTGAAATGCAGTAGAGTGGAGCAAGTTGGCCGCGCGGCGTGCAGCTGTGAGCTTGCATCCGGGAGATAGCGGGTTCGAACTCCACTGTCGGCAGCCCTGGAGATGGTTTTCCGTGGTTTCCCATTTTCACATCAGGCTTTACCTTAATTAAGGCCACGGCCGGTTCCTCCCGACTGCTAACGCATTCCTATTCCACCGGCGTCATAAGACCTATCTATGTCGGAGCGACGTAAAACAAGTAGCGAAAGTAGAAGAAAAATAAGATAAATTTAAAATAAAAATTCAGTGAGAGAAAAGTATTTTGAGTAAATAAATAGTAAATTTTTATCTGCTCGATGATGATGATGCTTGTTCTCTGAAAGGGCCTAACATCTAGGTCATCGGCCCCATTGCTCAGGTAACAACACTTCATACGTTGGCCTCACCGTCATAGCAGTAGTGATTCTTACTTGCCAATGTTTAAATGTTAAAGTTCAGATTATCTTGGATAAAAATGTGTTGTGTTACTGTCATATGGCAAATACGACACCGCCTAAAGGGTTATTCTATGAAAGAACATTCATGGGTAAACATATCTGATTAGCGTGATTAGCTGCCACACCCGGAGGCCCGGGTTCGATTCCTGGCCCTGCCACGAAATATCAAAAGTAGTCTTGGGAGGTCAACTGTGTAGAGGGGGGTATCGATTCCCACCTCAGACATCCTCGAAGTGGTTTACCATAGTTTCCCACTTCTCCTCCAAGCAAATGCCGGGATGGTAACTAACCTAAGGCCACGGCTGCTTCCTTCCCTCTTCCTTGTCTATGCCTTCCAATCTTCCCACCCCCAACACAAGGCCCCTGTTCAGTATAGAAGTTGAGGCCGCCTGGCCGAGGTACTGGTCATCCTTCCCGGTTGTATCCCCCAACCTGCAGTCTCACGCTCCAGGATACTACCCTTGAGGTGGTAGAGGTGGGATCCCTCACTGAGTCCGAGAGAAAAGCCATCCCGGGAGGGGTAAACAGAGTAAGAAAGAAAGAAAAAAGAAAGAAAGAAAGAAAGAACGAAGGTGAATACCCGAAATAGAAACAGAAAACTAAGATGCGAGTGCTACCTGCTTTTAGCCACTCCGTAGTTTTGTCCTGGTCTACAGAGAATTTGTGAAATGATAGTGTCCCTTTGCTCTTTATTTCCTGTTCGGAATACAAAAAAGGCACACAGCAATATATATTCGAATATTTCCTACCACAGTTAAAGAAAAGCAAATCACCACACCATTAAAAACGAATTAGCGCATAAATTAAAATCCGTGTTCAGGTCGAAGTTACAGCGAGAAATCACTTTGTTCTTGTTTCCGTAAAATTTCTGGTCGAAGAATAAAAAGGTGCACAAGAATGTCACAAATTCCAATATTTGTAAACAATTTTAAAAATATAATCACCATACTACACAATAAAAAATAAACTCACTAGCGCATAACTATCAGCTCAAATATCAAGCCAACAAGCACATTATTGCGAACACATTGCCAATATTTACAACAGCAGAACCATATAAAGAAAGATGGAAATGCGGCAATTTGTGGTATACAGCTTCCTGTCAGTGGGTAGTAGGCCAGTGCTCCAGCGGGATTACGGTGAAACTTTCCAATTACAGCTTTATGCTGGGCTTCACAAGCGATTGCCAAAGCCGGTATAAGGAGCGCAGCGAGGGATCCAGTCGGCCGTGCAGTAATTGGAAAGTTTCACCGTAATGCTACTGGAAAGCTGGCTTCCTACCTACTGTAACTGTTCCACCTCGTCAAAACACTTGGGGAGATGAAAGTTATTATCTTGGGACACATGAATATTAAATAAACTATTTGTGGCTTGCCCATCAAATTGCCACGCAAATAGAAACAATTAACATTCCATGGTTCCCCATTTCTCTATGTTATGTTTGGCCGCCATGGTTACAGTTTTAAACAAAACTGTAAACCAAAATTTATACTTACTAGCATAGAGACTTATACTGAAATCACAGGGGTAGGATTTTAAATAATTAACCATTAAGTATCGCTTAAGAAAGAAAATTAACGCAATATAAAATACAAATGAATTTATTATTAAAAAAAATGAGATGAATCGGAAAAGTTTCCTTAAAGCGTGGAGGAATTTATAATATACTGAATTTACTATTGCTTGCTTTATCTAATTGAAGCTCACCAATTGCAGCTTCCGTTGAAGTCATCTGGTTTCCGTGGTTACTCGTTCTCTCCTTCTCGATGTAGAATTTGCTCCATGGACATCCTTCCTTCCTTCTCTGATATGGTACGGGCTATCTGGACTAGCACTCCCTGCTTGCCTAGTCTTCAAATTAGACATTGGCCCTATACTTGTAAAAACTGATCAGCGTTGATCGTAAGAGAAGAAAATTCAGAGATATGAATTTTTCCATATTACTAGAAATCTCAATCCAACTGAGCTATACTATTTATACGGTACAGACTTGTACCAAAATTCCGTAGACTTGAACTAAACATAGTTCTTCGTCCACAATATTTACTGAATATCACACAAGCCATAAGCTTGTTTCGTTTCTCGTAGATCCGATAACATAACCGAAACGACAACGCATTGTACAAAAGTAACTATGTCGCTGAGCGACCACACACTGTTTCAAAAATCAAATCACGTCGTTCAAAGTAGATGTTCACAGTAGAAGTAGTAGTGATGGAGTTCACGTAGTTAGGTTGTAAGGTTGTAAGGTTGTAAGGTCGGAAGGTCCCGTTCTCGTGTTGAGAATCAGTATATATCCGGGCTCACCCCCACTCCTAGTAACAGTTCAATCTCAAAACTCATATACAATGAGGTATCTGATTCGATAGATCGAAGCATCAACTCCCCTCCTCTTCTTCCTCGACAAGTTTAGAAGGCGTGGCGATGATGTAGCTGACCAGCTTGCAAGCCTCGCGCACGGGTCGCTGTTTACTAGCCTTGGTCATAAAATAAACCCATGACGCAAGCAAAATCCCAAGCTTCAAGAATAACCCTCCGTATACACAAATACGAGATGAAATGAAAACAACTATGTCTCAACATATTGACCGTATTTACAACATAATGAATTCTTATCCTACATAATATAATAATTTAAATACTAAAACGATGTTATTATATATACAATATGATTCCAAAATGCCTTGATTACAAATGATTGACGTTGAATAAATATGTTATTACAAATAATTGCCGATGGCGGATAAACTTGATATCAAATGATATCGCGTAAAATGATATTATATTAAATTAGTAGGGCTGGAGAAGCCTGGACGGTTACATACGCCCTCCTGTTATTTACAGATATAACATATATGAAAATAACACACTACAATAAAATGGCTGATATATACATCATTACATCTGACAAACACTTAATGAAAAACATACATAATCAAATCTTGTATCTCACTGTAGAGTGTCTGTTTCAACGATACCAGATTACATTAGTAATAATTCCTGCCGATTTTCTTCCGAAAGTTTGTCAGCAACACTCATATATACAACAAAACAACAGGTAAATAACTCTATCTTTGCACTTCACCATCAAAGTGTTCGGCAGTTCCAGGTTATCATAGTATATACACCACACACACACGTAATCACACGTGGCTTACCTCTCATAGATGGCCGCAAGCAATTTCTTGTTTTCATTGCAAAAAAAAATACTACTTAGAAAATTATTGCATTAATTTCCTTCTGCAGTTTCAAAACAAAATCCCAAGTTACTCATGGCTTCTACAATGGTGTCAGGTCTAGGTTCACCACCTATACATGAATTCACGTTTTCCAACTCAAGTACATTTAATGTTATCAAAACAACACCTGGGAGACATTACACTTAATTCGCAGAAATATATCGTCTCAGAGAGCGAATATTATAAGTGCCCAACATGACACGATTACCATCTTTCAATTTGTATGCACAAGGACCAACCCGACAATGAATCTGGAATGGACCCTGATACAACAAAAAGAATTTCTTCGTCACTTTCTCTTCACTGGACGAGAGCATGGGAACACATAACAGAACAGAATCTCCTACCTGAAATTCGTCTAACACCTGACGTTTCTGCTGTCTGCTACGCTTCTCGGCCGCTTTAATCTAATTCTCTCTCGCTAATCTGACATATATCTGAGAGTCCCGCTGAGGTTCCTGTATAATACCTAGTACTTTTGTCAGCTCATTCCTAGGATTGCTGCCAAAATGAACCTCTAATGGGGTGAATTTCATACTATCATGCTGAACCATGTTAATCCATTTCTCAATCAACGCTTAAGAACCAACCCACGCAGTGTGCTTGTCATGAACTAAAGATCGAAACATCCTACTTAATTCCTGAACATACCTGTCACTAATAATCTTACTACAACTGAGACCTGTCGCTTTACTCAATAAAAGATTGACACACTCACTACTCGAAACTTCAATAATACCGTCCTCTAACACAGCTTCAATTTGACTGTCTACTGCTTTAGCATATTTATGTGGTATCGGATATCTCGGTCCAGCGAATATACTTGTATCCAGCACTGAAAATGAGTGTTCATACACATGTGTTTTGCCAGGTTTCGATGAAGATACTTACTTGTGTTCTCTCAACACATACAACAATCGGTCCCTCTGACCTTCTTCCAAATTGCTACTATCTACCGCTTCTCTCAAAGCATCATCGTGGTTCTCCTCTAACCACACTTCACACAACTTAAAATCCGCTCTCTCTTCTTCATCTTTTGAAACCTCATTAACACACCACATGTTACAAACCTCCACTTTCGTCTGAACTTCGGCATCCCACGTGACTTGAACATCCTCATTATCCCACCTTAAATATACTATCGCCTCATTGTAATTTAACCGAGCTGAGTATAAACTTAGCCAGTCAGATCCCAAGATAACATCAAATATAAGATTCGGAATAACAAGACAGATCTGAATTTTCGACTTCCCGTTAATACAAATAGGTATGGGAACTTGTTTACATATTTGCTTGGATCGTTTACCTACAGCAGTGACGATATATGTAGATTTCACAGGCATTTCTTCAATCTCAATATTCTCCTTCTTTCTGTCCTCATACCACTTCAAACTTACACATGATCTTTGACTGCCTGAATCCAATAAAGCCTGATACTGCGCCCTCCATATAACGATCGTAACAACGGGGTTCTCACTTTTACTACCAACATCGACTTGATTCACTTCCACCTCCCGTAATAACTCATCTCTAACATCGAGATCATAATCCATGTGCGTCATTACACAATTTCTGGCAACATGTTCTGAAGACTGATAATCTGATCTCTCATTACCGTCTACAATCAGTTTAAATTACTGTGTCGCCTTGTATCCTGATTTCGGCTTGTACCTTTCTTTACATTACGTTCCCTCTGAACATTCCTATTTTGCTGGTGTGACTGATTACCTACAGGTTGTTGTCTCGGTTGAAATTGACCACGGTGATTGTGTTCTTGTCTTCTGGGTGGTGTCTGATAGTTTGTGTGCTCACGTGTACTACTACTATTTAAAACATACATCTTAGCATTAACTTCCCTGCTACTTTCGGTTTTAGTCTGTTCGATATCCTTTCTATTTTCTTTAATCTCTGTCTGCTTTTTCTCTACTTCCTTCTTACTTTCATTCGTTTCGTTCCTAATTTCAGCCATCCCTTTCCTAATTTCCTTTAACCCTTTCGTTTCCTTCCTAATTTCATCCGTTTGCTGTAATATCCTTTGCATCATTAAAAACAGTTGTTGAATATTCATATCACTATTCGTGTTACTTTCCTTCTCGCCGTCCATCCTAGCTACATCAGATTCTGTACTATTTTCCATGCTCCCACCACTCTCTACCGTTTTATCTACTTCAATAGTTTCATCTACAACATTCCTAGAATTCAGTGTCTCGCCTCCCTTTACTAAGTTTCCACTACGTAATTTCATGTCCTTTTCACCTTGTGCAGCCATGATTCCCCGAAAATCACACATACAAATTATATGGACACTCATGTAACCCCCACAAACACAGATTCTACTTTACTGCTTTCCTTCCACGAATACTTAATGGTTTTCGAGCTCCACGTTGGTGCGACAAATGTAACTGTTCCACCTCGTCATAACACTTGAGGAGATGAAAGTTATTGTCTTGGGACACATGAATATTAAATAAACTATTTGCGGCTTGCCCGCAAATTGCCACGCAAATAGAAACAATTAACATTCCACTGTTCCCCCATTTCTCTGTGTTATGTTTGGGCGCCATGGTTACAGTTTTAAACAAAACTGTAAACCAAAATTTATATTTACTAGCATAGAGACTTATACTGAAATCACAGGGGTAGGATTTTAAATAATTAACCCATTAAGTATCGCTTAAGAAAGAAAATTAACGCAATATAAAATACAAATGAATTTATTATAAAAAATGAGATGAATCGGAAAAGGTTCCTTAAAGTGTGGAGGAATTTATAATTTACTGAATTTACTATTGCTTGCTTTATCTAATTGAAGCTCACCAATTGCAGCTGCCGTTGAAGTCATCTGGTTTCCGTGGTTACTCGTTCTCTCCTTCTCGATGTAGAATTTGCTCCATGGACATCCTTCCTTCCTTCTCTGATATGGTACGGGCTATCTGGACTAGCACTCCCTGCCTGCCTAGTCTTTAAGTTAGACATTGGCCCTATACTTGTAAAAACTGATCAGCGTTGATCGTAAGAGAAGAAAATTCAGAGATATGAATTTTTCCATATTACTAGAAATCTCAATCCAACTGAGCTATACTATTTATACGGTACAGACTTGTACCAAAATTCCGTAGACTTGAACTAAACATAGTTCTTCGTCCACAATATTTACTGAATATCACACAAGCCATAAGCTTGTTTCGTTTCTCGTAGATCCGATAACATAACCGAAACGACAACACATTGTACAAAAGTAACTATGTCGCTGAGCGACCACACACTGTTTCAAAAATCAAATCACGTCGTTCAAAGTAGATGTTCACAGTAGAAGTAGTAGTGATGGAGTTCACGTAGTTAGGTTGTAAGGTTGTAAGGTTGTAAGGTCGGAAGGTCCCGTTCTCGTGTTGAGAATCAGTATATATCCGGGCTCACCCCCAATCCTGGTAACAGTTCAATCTCAAAACTCATATACAACGAGGTATCTGATTCGATAGATCGAAGCATCAACTCCCCTCCTCTTCTTCCTCGACAAGTTCAGAAGGCGTGGCGATGATGTAGCTGACCAGCTTGCAAGCCTCGCGCACGGGTCGCTGTTTACTAGCCTTGGTCATAAAATAAACCCATGACGCACGCAAAATCCCAAGCTTCAAGAATAACCCTCCGTATACACAAATATGGGATGAAATGAAAACAACTATGTCTCAACATATTGACCGTATTTACAACATAATGAATTCTTATCCTACATAATATAATAATTTAAATACTAAAACGATGTTATTATATATACAATATGATTCCAAAATGCCTTGATTACAAATGATTGACGTTGAATAAATATGTTATTACAAATAATCGCCGATGGCGGATAAACTTGATATCAAATGATATCGCGTAAAATGATATTATATTAAATTAGTAGGGCTGGAGAAGCCTGGACGGTTACACTACTGATAAGAAGCTGTATAACGCATATTGCCGCATTTCCAGTTTTATTTATATGGTTTTGCTGTCGTCAATGTTGGCAATGTGTTCGCAATGAGGTGCTTGTTGGCTTGATATTGAGAGCTGATAGTTATGCGCTAGTGAGTTTATTTTTTAATATGTAGTGTGGTGATTATATTTTTTAAATTGTGTTTACAAATATTGGAATTTGTGACATTCTTTTGCACCTTTTCGTACTTCGAGCAGAAATTTTATGCAAACAAGAAAAAGTGATTTCTCACTGTAACTTCGTCCTAAACAAGAATTTTTATTTATGCGCTAATTAGTTTTTTAATGGTGTGGTGATTTGCTCTTCTTTAACTGTGTTTGGAAATATTCGAAAATGTATTGCTGTGTACCTTTTTTGTATTCCGAATAGGAAAAAAGAGCAAAGGGACACTATCATTTCAAGAATTCTCTGTAGACCAGGACAAAATTACAGAGTGGCTAAAAGCAGTTAGCACTCTCATCTTAGTTTTCCTCTTCTATTTCGGTTATTTCCTTTCTTTCTTTCTTTCTTTCTTTCTTTCTTTCTTTCTTTATTTCTTTCCTTCTTTCTTTCTTAGTCTGTTTACCCCTCCAGGGTTGGCTTCTCTCTCGGACTCAGTGAGGGATCCTACCTCTACCACCTCAAGGGTAGTGTTCTGGAGCGTGAGACTGCGGATCGGGGATACAACTGGGAAGGATGAACAGCACCTCGAACTGGCAGCCACAACTGCTATACTGAACAGGGGCCTTGTGCTGGGGATGGGGAGATTGGAAGCCATAGACAAGGAAGAGGGAAGGAAGCGGCCGTGGCCTTAAGTTCGATACCATCCCGGCATTTGCTTGGAGGTGAAGTGGGAAACTATGGAAAACCACTTCGAGGATGTCGGAGGTGGGAATTGATCCCCCTCTACTCAGTTGACCTCCCAAGGCTGAGTTGACCTAGTTCCAGCCCTCGTGCCACTTTGGAAATTTCGTGGCAGGGCCAGATAACGAACCGGGCCTCCGGGAGTGGCAGCTAATCACGTTAATCAGGTATTTTTACCCATGAATTTTCTTTCATAGAATAAGCCTTTAGGCGGTGTCGTGTTTGCCATATGACTGCAACACAACACATTTTTATCCAAGATAATATGAACTTTAACATTTAAACATTGACAAGTAAGAATCACTACTGCTATGACGGTGAGGCCAACGTATGAAGTGTTGTTACCTGAGCAATGAACTGTTTACAATTTATTTATTAAAAATACTTTTCTCTCACTGAATTTTTATTTTAAATTCTTCTTCTTCTGCTTAATTGTCGCTATTTGTTTTACGTCGCACCGACACAGATAGGTCTTATGGCGCTGGAGGAATACGAAAGGGCCTGCAGTAGGAAGGAACCGGTCGTGGCCTTAATTAATGTACAGCCTGATGTGAAAATGGGAAACCACGGAAAACCATCTTCAGGGTTGCCGACAGTGGGTTCGAGCCCACTATCTCCCAGATGCAAGCTCACAGCTGCACGCCGCGCGCCCAACACTTGTTCCACCCTACTGCATTTCAAGTAAAAGTTATTGTCTGAATTTAGCACGGCCAACTTGCCCGATATTTAATATTCTACTGAAATGTATGAATGAAATGTAATCTGAAACTATATACCGTATGATGAATTTAAAAGTTTAACATGTTTGAGTCAAAATACTTATGTTATGCATACAGCGAATATGGAAAAAGTAAGACTTTTACGTTTTGTCCAGCCCCCTTTCTGAGAGCAGCGCTTGAAGAATTTTAAAACTCTAATTGAACAATGACTCTTAACATCAAGATTGACATCAGAAGACAAAAGTATTGTGATAAGTTCTGCTATGTATCTAAATGCCATGATAATAAAAACATCAGTTGGACTACTCCGTCCTCCGCAGTTTCATTTCACGACGTTATTTTGGCACATATCAATGAAAGTAGCTTTTAGGATTAATCATGTTAACAATATTAGTCAATGTGACATACTCCTTTATTCCCTAAATTAAGATACATCGGCAATCAGATTCAGTATCAGAACGTCAGCTGGACTATTCCATCTCCCAGCAGTTTCATTTCACGACATTATTCTGGCAAATATCAACGAAAGTAACTTTTAGGATTAATCATTTTAACAGTATTAACCTATGTAACATTCTCCATAACTCTAAATTACGATAAATTGGCAATCAAAGTCAATATATTTTCCATAAAGAAGCATGCATTTCTACCGCAAATAGGTCGGCCGCCAGCGCCACGTGTCGAGCTGTGTAACTACTAAGATTACAGCGCGTGGACCCGATTGTCAAGGCCGGTAAGCAGCTAGCTAGAGAGACGCATCAAGTCGGCCGTGATAATAGTTGGCCGTCCTGAGGTTATTTCGGAACAGTTATTGTGACGTCAATACCCGGTTGTATCAAGTGAACTTCGAGTAAATATAGCGGCACATTTAAACAAGACCGACTCCAATCCTCAGACGGTAATATAAAAAAACATGGCGGCCGAAGTAGCCGGATTGCTGGTATTGGCTAACACGAAAATATCACGTATACATATTATATAAACGGCGGTAATTTAACATGATACATGTAACATCATGGGGAAAATCACTGTTACACTTATGAAAACGCTTCACCAACAAGTACGCACCACATATAATCAACTAGAATCAGATATATTCTACTAGAAAAGAGCACAACAAGGTGATTATTTAGAAATTTCAATTCGTCAAATAACGTTTTCTCTTAGATTTCACTTCTCTGGATAGATAAAAATACATGATAAAACTGTTAAAATGATATATCTAACATAATTTTGAATGTTTCAAAATTAATTAAGGTGCGGAATTCCTCTATTTATTCGCTCTCATGAGAACAGTGGAACATAATTTGTTACCTTAGTTTTGAAGTGATGTACAAATTCTTAAATTCAGCAACCAATGAATGGGTAGTACACCCTAAATAATAAAGTTATTGCCTTTACGTCTCACTAACTACATTTTTTACGGTTTTCGGAGACGTCGAAGCGCAGTAGTTCTTTTAGGTGTTAGTAAATCTACCGACACAAGGCCGACGTATTTGAGCACCTTCAAATACCACTGGGCTGAGCCAGGATAGAATCTGAGTAGTATAATTGGACAGTTCTGCCGCCTCCTCCTCCTCCCGCGGGAAATTTGAATTTTGGCGGGAGATTTGAATTTTGGCGCGAGATTTGAATTTGTAAACAAAGCCACGTGCTTTGTGACAGCTGTCATCGACAACAACGCATCGCTAACCTCACTCCTGCCATCTTGACGGGCCTAAAACTCAGTGGTACCAACTTAACCTAACTAGCGCGAGGTAAACAAAGCCACGTGTTTTTGACAGCCACGTGCTTTTTGAAAGACAACAACGCATCGCTAACCTCAGTACTGCCATCTTCACGGGCGTAAACCTCAGTAGTACCAACTTAACCTAACTATCGCGAGGTAAACAAATCCACGTGTTTTTTGACAGCCACGTGCTTTTTGACAGACAACAACGTATCGCTAACCTCAGTACTGCCATCTTGACGGGCCTAAACCTTAGTGCTACCAACGTAACCTCACTAGCGCGAGATAAACAAAGCCACGTGCTTTTTTGACAGCTGTCATCCGCCATCTTTAAACTACAGAGCACCGTGCTGCCCTCTTTATCGCAGTAGCTGCAAATTCGTCACCTGTCATCGGCAGTGCTGCCATCTTGGCGGGCCTAAACCTTAGTGCTACCAACTTAACCTCACTAGCGCGAGATAAACAAATCCACGTGCAGCTGTCATCCACCATCTTTAATCTATAGAACACAGTGCTGCCCTCTTTAGCTAGATACCTGTGATGGCAGGCACTTCTACGAGACAACAGTCATCTTTGAGCACCGTGCTGCCCTCTATGTGGTGGCGGCAAATTCTACATGCTCTTGTTTGGAAACAAACCCACGCGCTTTTTTTGACAGCCATCATCCGCCATCTTTAAGCAACAGAGTACAGTGCTTCCCTCTTTATGGTGGCGGCAAATTCCACGTGCTCTTGTTTGGAAACAAAGCCACATGCTTTTTTGACAGCTGTCACCCGCCATCTTTAACTAACAGAGCACTATGCCGCTAGAATGCGGGGCAATTTCGTTAGCTGTCATCCGCCATCTTTAATGAACAGAGCACCGTGCTGCCCTCATGCGGGGCAATTTCGTCAGCTGACATCCGCCATCTTTAAACTACAGAGCACCGTGCTGCCCTCATGCGGGGCAAATTCGTTAGCTGTCATCCGCCATCTTTAATGAACAGAGCACCGTGCTGCACTCATGCGGGGCAATTTCGTTGGCTGTCATCCGCTCGCATACCCGCAGTGATGCATGTTTAGACTTGAACACACATACTACTGTTCAAAACTTATTACAACTTGAACTGCATACTAGTGCTCGATGTTGTTGAACACTGCATTGTATAACTAGAATCGAGCACTGTTTAGAAAGAAAAAATAATATCTTCTCAACATACTTACTAAGCTGCTCTTCTTCCTCTGTCAAGGCACATCTCTATCGAACATGCATTGCAAAAGCAAGAGTGTGCAAGTTTAGACTTGAACACATACTACCGTTTATAGTTCGATGTTGTTGAACACTGCATTGCAATCAAACACTGTTTAGAAAAAGAAAAAAATTCTCTTCTCAACATGAGCTGGACAATAACATACTTACGAATCTGCTCATCACCTTCTTTCTTGCTTTTCTTCTTTGAGTAATAAACGAAACTCTATCTTGCAAATAAGGAGCGGGAGGAAGGTAATACCTAACCTAAAATAAAAGAATATGCCAATTCTACATTATTTATTTACATCTTGTATGTACATGTTTTATCTCGAATCATTTTACCCTAGTGATGTTTGCGTACTTCTCCCATTCTCGGCGCAATTCTTGTATGTACAAGTTTAAACATGCCGTACTACGCTCTCAGCGTACCTCTCCCTATCTTTATACAATATGTACAGTGAATTGTGATGTAAGACAGCGTAACGTATATATTACAAAGTACACACCTCTAGCATAATGTTTACACACATCTGCTTTATGTAAAGTAGTACCGATCAATACTACTATGCCCCCAGGCTAGAGTGTTGGTAGAATTTGGAATGACAAACCGTTTGCATTCAACATTATTAAGGCTACCTTACTAATTAAATGAGTGTACAACTGGTGCTTCTTGCTTCTAATGACAGACATTTGCTTATGCAAAACAGGTGGATTAATTTTAATGCAATTTTTATAGTTTTCAAAACTTAGCTGATTCTGAACGACATTCTTTTTAACCCCCTTCAATCCCTTTATTTGTAATTCATTTAATAGTTTTATGCAATATGACTTGGATTTAGTACCTACAAATGAATCGATAATATTCCCAGCACATTCATCTTTCATTTTACCTAGAACCTTTTTGTTCACTAGCGGTAGAAGATATTGATTATTTGCAGGATAGTTACTTGTATCAAACCTACCCAAGTCTGGCTTTATATCATTGTAATAGTCATCAGTTTTGATTTGATAAATAAACGAATCGGTATCTGTGTAGAGCAATTGCGCATTATGCGCGTATTTCTTCATCATACAATCGTAATGGAATTCATACATGAGTGTTTTAGCCAATTCAAGTACTGCAAAGCCGACGTAGGTAGGTTTGTCATACTTAACCTTAACACGATTCATCTGTATAATAACTAAATTCTCATGTATGATGGTGCAGCTGTGGAAATTTGGTTTACTTATTAAATAGTTAGCACCATACCTTTTCTTAATATTTTCCCAGTTTGTAATCAATTTTACATCAACGCGTTTGTCAATATTTTCCATAGTCTTACCAAACACACTGTTATTCATGAGCTTGTAGAAATCTTTTTCAAACTCGTTAACCCTATTCGTTATTAAATTATTGTTCAGATCGATATATGGCTTTAGCCACGGTGACTGATTAAATTCTAGTACGCGATGAATTTTGGATAACTTCAAACCATGCTGCAAACACTGTTTTAAATTTCGGTAATGAATGATATACTTAGATTTATCACACAAATTTGCAATTAGCATTTTCGTCGTTGATGCGCTGTACGGAGGCTTCATATTTTCAGGGCAGAACGGTAAGTCATTATGAGAAGTGTGTAACTCTTTAGGATACTGTAAGTCAACTTCGAGGAAATAGCCTTTATCAGCTTCATCGCCTAGGGCGTGCAGCTGTAAAGCATCAATTTCGCACTGCGTTAGCCAGCGGAAACCACTCACCGGTAGATGCTGACTCATCGCCCACACATACTGATTATTAGCATCGAGATAAACAATATACTGAGATTCCTGACTAGAATCGAAACTCGGCATGTACTCATTATTTGCTTTAGAATACCGCCCGCTGCACTGACTTAGACCGCCTCGAATAGATGATTTTATAAAGTGCACCATATCAATATCAGTTAGCAGTTCCAAATTCACCTGCGTGTATTTTAACATCGCATCCCAACTTAACCCAGGCGCAGTAAAATACTGACATGGGTCAAGGCTGTAGGTTTTCTTACAAACACAGCGAAAATCTTCAAAAACATCAGCTAACAAAAGTACATCCGTCTTTAAATATAAGTCGGAGTATTCACCCAGCGTTTGAATGTGGAACTGCTCCCAGATATGTTGTGCATGTAAATAGTCATCATCACTAATATCTGCTGAATTCAGCGAGCTGTAAAAGGATTGTTTCGATGGTAAGGCACGTTCTTCGAGGCGTTCTAAGCAGTCAAGATATTCATAACAAAAAACACCCTTACGCCGAAGTAAATTAAACTGCTCTTCTTCAGGAAAAACGCGTCGAATTTCCGTAAATTGTTCTGGCTGTAAATGACTAGAAAGTTTATCGAGGCTACTCGCCATAAAGCGAAACGAGTCAAGGAATCTCAGTTTTATGGAATGCTCCGCATCTACTTTTACAGACTTTGCAAACGCAATGTACCGCTCTTTATTCTGAGGGATTATATCTACTTTTTCATCTGAAGCTCCAAATTGTGAAATGATGAAATGTGAGTCGTAACCAGATAAGTTATGAAAAATTACAGGGATAAATTTAGGAACTCTGTACTTAAGATTACAGCTATAATGAGCGGAACATCTGTAGAAACCAGTTAAATGATCATGATCAAAAACTTTAGGGTCATTTTCGGAAAATTCCCCATCACAAATGCTACACTTTGTAGCACGTTCATGATCATTTAACTGAATTTCGGTGAGTGGCTTCATAGGAATATTACTATTTAGAATACGACCAAGACGAACTGCATCACTTTCAAGTCTTTCTAAAAATACTTTAGTAGCATCAGGTCCTCGATACAGCTCTAACTTGTTAAGCGTACTATCATAACTACACTTGATGTAATACGCGAAGCCATACGGGACATGCATGTGCGTAGTATTAGTGAAAGAGTTGTCAGGATTAGGTAAGCATGTGTTGCATGGCGTGAGGATGGCATCAAAGTCTGCATAAATCGCGAAAGGTACCCACATCTGCTTGTGAAAATTTGTAAATTTTAAAACATCATTGCCTGTAGTAGGTATCTCTGTACGTACATGATTGCAGTCATTCTTGGAATGCTTCGTTAACTGATCTTCAGTTCTAAAATACTGCAAGCATCCATCACATAGCCACTTTTTACCATCATGTTTTGACAACTGACTACTAACAAGTCTACTCAGATTTTTAATCCAGCAAAAGTGGCTATTCTCACTGTCTTCGATATAGAGTAAGTTAACATGAGTACTCTTCTTATGACATGTATAATACAGAGGGCCTACTACAGACTTTTTCTCTACACTATACACATTAATGCTAATGTTATTTAGTTCTTCAAAGCGCTTAATATCTTTTAACTGTACAGGAAATTCTATACTATCGAAATTTAGCTGCGTTGAATAGTGTGGATACGATGATGTTCTATTCGCTACATTCGATTTAGCAGGATTTAAAGCCGACATCACCGCCCATGCAAAACATGCTTCGTCATTGTTTTGGATGTTTACAACAGCTTTTCTTTGCTGAATCCATGTCGGCAGCTCGATGTGCGAAGATCCTCGCATAGGATTGTACTTATTGATGTTAACTTCTAGATACATTATTTCAACTAAAGCCCACCCTGATTCCTTTTCCTGAAATTTCTCGCTCTTAGTTGAAATAATGTTAGAGACATCCCTAAGTACATCACCAAAATTAGTCGACTCACTTATGACAAAATTCTTCGTATTAAATGATTTAATGTCCGTTATTTCGGATTCAACCGTGCTTTTAATGTACAAGGCGAAAAGTTCAAAATTAACTTTAAATAAGTTATGATTGGACAAAGATTTAGCAAGAAGCTGTTGTACATCCGGTTGAACAAAATTTAAAAAGTTTGAAGTGCTCTGAAACTTTTGACTGGGACGAATTCTGCAACTAGAATTCCTACTTTTAAATGCTGTATTAATTTCCTCGATGTTTGCGTTACTACCACTTCTACACGCATTATTTTTATGCGCATTACTCCGCAAGTGCCCCTGAAAATGTGAAGATGGTACATCAGTGTTACAGTGCTCGCAGTGAATAGTTTGAAGTTCATGATTTTTTCTAGGTTTTTACTACTAGTACTTTCTACAGCTACATCCGTTTTTTTACGCTTTTCTCCTATTACCTGAGGGCAAGTAGATACCTGATGCGCTTCTACTAAGTGAGCCTCGTATCGCTCTACGTTAGCGAAATACACAATACAAACTTTACATAAAGCAGATGTTATGCTAGGGTGTTTTGATTTCATATGGCGCATGAAGTTATCTCGCCTTGTAAACGTTACATTGCATTCCTCACAGCAGGGGAACATCTGAAAAGAGAAAAACCAATAGAGAGTAGGCGAAAGTTGCTATGTTCGAAAGAAACCATGTTTCAACCTATAGAAATCAGACATTGCTGAAAGTTTGAAATTATAAGATTAACCTCTTCTACAGCATGCTGACTGAAGAGAATAACTATTTATCATTAGACTAAATTTGTGATGTTCGGAAGAAACCAAGTTTCAACCTATAGAGGTCGGACATGGCTGTGAGTTTGAAATTATAAGATTAACCTCTTCTACAGCATGAGGATTGAAGGGAACAACTATTTATCATTAGACTAAAGTTGTGATGTTCGGAAGAAACCAAGTTTCAACCTATAGAGGTCAGACATGGCCGTGAGTTTGAAATTATAAGATTAACCTCTTCTACAGCATGAAAGATTGAATAGAACAACTATTTTTCAATAGTCTAAAGTTGCTATGTTCGGAAGAAACCAAGTTTCAACCTATAGAGGTCAGACATTGCTGAAAGTTTGAAATTATAAGATTAACCTCTTCTACAGCATGAAAGATTGAAGAGAACAACTATTTATCAATAGACTAAAGTTGCTATGTTCGGAAGAAACCAAGTTTGAACCTGTACAGGTCAGACATTGCTGTGAGTTTGAAATTATAAGATTAACCTCTTCTACAGCATAAAACATTGAAGGGAACAACTATTTATCAATAGACGAAAGTTGCTATGTTCGGAAGAAACCAAGTTTGAACCTGTACAGGTCAGACATTGCTGTGAGTTTGAAATTATAAGATTAACCTCTTCTACAGCATAAAACATTGAAGAGAACAACTATTTATCAATAGACTAAAGTTACGATGTTCGGAAGAAACCAAGTTTCAACGTATAGAGGTCGGACATTGCTGTGAGTTTGAAATTATAAGATTAACCTCGCCTATAGCATGAGGATTGAAGAGAACAACTATTTATGATTAGCTTAAAGTTACGATGTTCGGAAGAAACCAAGTTTCAACGTATAGAGGTCGGACATTGCTGTGAGTTTGAAATTATAAGATTAACCTCTTCTATGACATGCAGATTAAAGAAAATAACTATTTATCAATAGACTAAAGTTACGATGTTTTAGAAGAAACCAAGTTTCAGCCTGTTGAGGTCAGACATAGCTATGTGTGTTTGAAATTATAAAATTAACCTCGTCTATAGCATGAGGATTGAAGAGAACGACTATTTATCAATAGACTAAAGTTACGATGTTCGGAAGAAACCAAGTTTCAACGTATAGAGGTCGGACATTGCTGTGAGTTTGAAATTATAAGATTAACCTCGTCTATAGCATGAGGATTGAAGAGAACAACTATTTATGATTAGCTTAAAGTTACGATGTTCGAAAGAAACCAAGTTTCAACGTATAGAGTTCAGACATACCTTAAAATCTTCGCGCTGCAAACTGTTACTTGGATGAATAAAATGCGTGCGTTCAAGCCTGAAACTCGAATGATAATATTCTGGTCGTGCATAAAAAAGAAGAAACATATATGAATGTAGTGTAGGGTACATCAGCTAGCCTAGCTATCTTTACAACTCAAAGTTCGAAAACATACCTTAAAAATGCACGTGCTGCAGACTGTTACTCGGATGAATAAAATGCGTACTTTCAAGCCTGTAACTCGAATGATAATATTCTAGTTGTACCTAAAAAGAAAAGAACAAACATACATGAATGTAGTGTAGGGTACATCAGCTAGCCTAGCTATCTTTACAACTCAAAGTTCGAAAACATACCTTAAAAATGCACGTGCTGCAGACTGTTACTCGGATGAATAAAATGCGTACTTTCAAGCCTGTAACTCGAATGATGATATTCTAGTTGTACCTAAAAAGAAAAGAACAAACATATATGAATGTAGTGTAGGGTACATCAGCTAGCCTAGCTATCTTTACAACTCAAAGTTCGAAAACATACCTTAAAAATGCACGTGCTGCAGACTGTTACTCGGATGAATAAAATGCGTATTTTCAAGCCTGTAACTCGAATGATAATATTCTAGTTGTACCTAAAAAGAAAAGAACAAACATATATGAATGTAGTGTAGGGTACATCAGCTAGCCTAGCTATCTTTACAACTCAAAGTTCGAAAACGTACCTTAAAAATGCACGTGCTGCAGACTGTTACTCGGATGAATAAAATGCGTACTTTCAAGCCTGTATCTCGAATGATAATATTCTAGTTGTACCTAAAAAGAAAAGAACAAACATATATGAATGTAGATGTTTATTACCTAGCGTAGAAGTTGCTTTGCAAACAGTAACTAACAGTTCAGGCTTACCTTAAGTTGAAGGCTGAAGAATAATATTCACAGCGGACAGTACGTAGACGGGAGATGTGCACGTAATAGACATACACAAAGAACTGTGAGCGCTTCACGCAGAATCCAGCGAGTAAATATGCTCCTTGTTACCAAGCGGATATCAAGAATTGCAGACGTTTGCAGTACAGTTGGAACGAAATGTTTATGTAACAAGAGCTCTCCTGAGGGTCTTACGCTGAGTTCTGCAGGCTGACGTATTTAAGCCGGGATCGAACCTGCTGTTGATGCCGAGGTGTCAGAATTTAAGAGTTCTGCAGCGGATCGAGCCTTGGAAAGTTAGCGCGCGATCCTCGACCTCTGGACTTAAACGGGAGGGTACTAAGCTAAGCAAGAAACCGACATCCGCGGTATTCCTTACCTGTAGGCACTTAAAGGTATTGAGCTAAAACCGCATCTAGCTAGATCATGTAATTACACGTTATGACGATCGCGCAGGTCCCTCGCCTAGCATTTGCTTTTTACGGCTTCCGACAGTAGGAGTTCGAACCCGCTATCTCCCGAAGTAGCGAGAATGATTGCGGGTACAAGAGTGTTGAGGGTGATTCATCTGTCGTATGGGGGGCGATCCTACTGTTACATATTACATTCTCAGGTAGTTTCTAGGGCGTGCAAAAAGCCAGCATTAAGTAAGGGCTGTTGATGGGGACGTTAAACCTTGTGCAGACTCCTTCGAAAATGATTGTGAGTACAAGATGTTGATGGTGATTCATCAGTCGGATGGAGGCGATAAGCCTTGTGCAGGCTCTTTCGGCAGGAGTAGGCTATGTGCCGGCACCGGGTTTTACCCTCCCCCTACTGTAGTATATTACATTCTTAGGTAGTTTCGAGGGCGTGCAAAAAGCCAGCATTAAGTAAGGGCTGTTGATGGGGACGTTAAACCTTGTGCAGACTCCTTCGAAAATGATTGTGAGTACAAGATGTTGAGGGTGATTCATCAGTCGGATGGAGGCGATAAGCCTTGTGCAGGCTCTTTCGGCAGGAGTAGGCTATGTGCCGGCACCGAGTTTTACCCTCTCCCTACTGTAGTATATTACATTCTTAGGTAGTTTCGAGGGCGTGCAAAAAGCCAGCATTAAGTAAGGGCTGTTGATGGGGACGTTAAACCTTGTGCAGGCTTCCCCGAAACTGATTGTGAGTACAAGATGTTGAGGGTGATTCATCTGTCGGATGGAGGCGATAAGCCTTGTGCAGGCTCTTTCAGCAGGAGTAGTCTATGTGCCGGCACTGGGTTTTACCCTCTCCCTACTGTTGTATATTACATTCTTAGGTAGTTTCGAGGGCGTGCAAAAAGCCAGCATTAAGTAAGGGCTGTTGATGGGGACGTTAAACCTTGTGCAGACTCCTTCGAAAATGATTGTGAGTATAAGATGTTGATGGTGATTCATCTGTCGGATGGAGGTGATAAGCTGTGTGCAGGCTTCTTCGGTAGGAGTAGGCTATGTACCGGCACGGGGTTTTACCCTCTCCCTTCTGTAGTATATTACATTCTTAGGTAGTTTCGAGGGCGTGCAAAAAGCCGGCATTAAAGGCTGTTGATGGGGGGCGTTAAACCTTGTACAGGCTCCTTCAACAGGAGTAGCCTAAATGCCGGCGCCGTGCAGGCTCTTTCGATAGGAGTGGGCTATGTGCTGGTACTGGGTTTTAACCTCTCCGTACAATCATAATATTTTATGTTAGGAACTTACACTAGCTAAATGGTACACGGCTAAGAGAACGTTCCGTGAGTTACAAGTGGCTTATCAGCACGCAGTGTCCTCGTTCAAGGTTACTACAGCCGGAAGATGAGTGTACAATTTCAGTCAACGCATGCATTCCGCACCTCGCTCTGACTGACTGCGCCGATACAACTTCAAAGATAGTGTTCTATGCGGTAGAACAAAAAATGTAACCTATAGCCTGTTCCTAAAACTTAACACTGTAAATGTTTGGAGCTCCTGTTTTTACAGCTAGATGTGGTTCCTAACGTAACAGGGCCGGGATTAAAAATATATTTTACAGCCGAGTGCCCCCTCCTGACGCAAGAGTTTAAATCGCAAGAATCTGTTTTACAGCCGATTGCCCTTCCTGACGCGGAAAGACCTGGATTTAGCCAGTTACCCTTCCTGATGTAACAAGACTAGGATTTATTTTTAGTCTGCACTTGGCTAGAAATAGCCACACGAAATTATTATATAGAAAGAGAATTACCGGCTCTTACGGTTTGGTTTAGTGTGCTTGGCTCTCACCCGGCTGTCTCGGGTTCGATTCTCTTGGGATTAAAAATATGTTTTACAGCCGAGTGCCCCCCTCCTGACGTAAGAGTTTAAATCGCAAGAATCTGTTTTACGACCGGTTGCCCTTACGGACGCTGAAAGACCAGGATTAGGCAGTTACCCTTCCTGATGCAACAAGACTAGGATTTATTTTTAGACTGCACTTGACTAGAAATAGCCACACGAAATTATTATATAGAAAGAGAATTGCCGGTTCCTACGGTTTGGTTTAGTGTGCTTGCCTCTCACCCAGCAGTCTCGGGTTCGATTCTCTTAGAACGAAGGTGCACCCCAAACACATCATTCAACGTTCTGATCATATATTGTATCGATTATATTCTTAATCACTTATTTTGTAATATAATCTTCAAGTATTCGATAAAGCTATGCCTTAACAGAGCAGGGAAAAGGAGGTTATAACAATCGCTATCTTACGCAAGCCGTTCAGAACCGTAGTCTTGTTTTCTTTTAGAACAAAGGTATTCCTTGACTTGTTCTTTTTAAATTGTCCGCCACAACGAAGAGTACGTCACGGTGCTCTCAGATTGTGGATGTAGAATTTGCCACCACCACATGTCAAAGAATAAAGATGCCAACACAAAGATGGCAGCACGGTGCTCTGTTCATTAAAGATGTCGGATGACAGCTAACGAAATTGCCCCGCATGAGGGCAGCACGGTGCTCTGTTCATTAAAGATCGCGGATGAGAGCTAACGAAATTGCCCCGCATGAGGGCAGCACGGTGCTCTGTTCATTAAAGATGGCGGATGATAGCTAACGAAATTGCCCCCGCATGAGGGCAGCACGGTGCTCTGTTCATTAAGGATGTCGGATGACAGCTAACGAAATTGCCCGCATTCTAGCAGCATAGTGCTCTGTTGGTTAAAGATGGCGGGTGACAGCTGTCAAAAAAGCATGTGGCTTTGTTTCCAAACAAGAGCATGTAGAATTTGCCTCCACCACATAGAGGGTAGCACGATGCTCAAAGATGGCTGTTGTCACGTAGAATTGCCTGCCACCACAGGTATCTAGCTAAAGAGGGCAGCACTGTGTTCTATAGATTAAAGATGGTGGATGACAGCTGCACGTGGATTTGTTTATCTCGCGCTAGTGAGGTTAAGTTGGTAGCACTAAGGTTTAGGCCCGCCAAGATGGCAGCACTGCCGATGACAGGTGACGAATTTGCAGCTACTGCGATAAAGAGGGCAGCACGGTGCTCTGTAGTTTAAAGATGGCGGATGACAGCTGTCAAAAAGCACGTGGATTTGTCTATCTCGCGCTTGTGAGGTTAAGTTGGTAGCACTAAGGTTTAGGCCCGTCAAGATGGCAGTACTGAGGTTAGCGATACGTTGTTGTCTGTCAAAAAGCACGTGGCTGTCAAAAAGCACGTGGCTTTGTTTACCTCGCGCTAGTTAGGTTAAGTTGGTACCACTGAGGTTTAGACCCGTCAAGATGGCAGCAGTGAGGTTAGCGATGCGTTGTTGTCGATGACAGCTGTCAAAAAGCACGTGGCTTTGTTTACAAATTGAAATCTCGCGCCAAAATTAAAATTTCCCGCCAAAATTCAAATTTCCCGCCGAAATTCAAATTTCCCGCGGGAGGAGGAGGCGGCAGTACTGTCCAATTATACTACTAATCTGCCAACTTGGGGTCAGAAGGTCAGCGCCTTAACCGTCTGCGCCACTCAGCCCAAGTACACCCGAAATGATTATGCTAACCCAATGAACGGCCCTGGTAATGTTAACATAATGTTGACATATGGCATAACAGCACTTCACACGATGATAGTACCTTTAGTAAAGAAACGTTCAGACACTAAAGATATAATAGGTTTTTACCCATTAAAGAACATGAGTGCAAAATCTCTATTGAGTAAACATTGATATTTAACCACATAGACGAGCTTCAGTTCGGCGCTATCTGCTTGATAACAGATAACCACAGCATGAATCTGAAGGTGCTGGTAGTGTAAAAACCTACGTTACAAACCCAACTTATCCCTATAAGTCACTATTTCTTCTGTGTAACAGTATACAGATTGCTCCATCTGTCACACTTATAAGTTTTGTTATACTCCAAGATCCAGCCAAACATTTTCGCAGGCAAAGCACAGATTATCGTAGAATACACTTGCATCTAAATCACTCGACATTTTGAAGCACATAGACACTGACGGAATAACACAATATCAGTTATATTCTTTCTAAATTAATATGTTTCGACGGACACGAATAGTTTGGAAGTAGAGAAATGGCTTCCCTAACCTCAGACTTATTCTCAAAATGATGTATGCACGCTACAGTTTTCTCATGGACTTCAAAATAATCACGGTGTATATTCCTAATCCATTTCTCTCTTAATGTTCTATTCCGTAGAAAACTTAAGAATTGTTTTATAAGAGGCATTTTTAATAGTTAGACTAAAACCTGGTCCACCTAGTGCACTCGTGTTCGTTAATGGGTAAAAACGCGATCAGAACAAGCACATTCTCACATAACTGTGTATAATTACAGATCCTGTGTGTCCACTGACTCATATAAATACACTCGCACACTTATATTCTACCAAGAAACTAACATTTATCGTCAACTTTCATAAAATTACACCGACTACATACGATAACAACAAACCAAAACAAACCCACATTTCCAACAATTCCGGCTACTGGATTCGCCATCTTTGAACGATCGAGAGTAGCATTAAGGTCTGAGGATTGGAGTCTGTCTTGGTTTAAACATGTTATTCGTATGACCATTTAAAGGCATTTCACCCTCCGATTCAACGCTCTTTTCCTACAGTATAATAACCGTAAGATCTGTAACGAACTCGTCTCGTATAGTGAACTCATCCTAATAATGAAAGAAGACTACGGTATGCTGTTTAGATTGATGCTTTCACGGCCTGTAGTTGTAGACATGATAATAAGCGTTTGGGCTTTTGCCGTGTCATGACAACAAGGTGAAATACTTTACGTTTCGCAGAGAGCTCTGCTCTGCGTCTTCAGGATAAAATCTCGACTGTTCACGAGGAAGACTTCTTCAATAATGAAGCTTTGAATTTAACCCACTTCAATCCAAATTTCTTTTCTTAAATGAATAATTGATGCAGTTTGTTTATTTATTTCTTTTGACATCCAAACACATTATTAATGCACATTTTGTCACTGCATAGACCTATACATATATGCCAAAAATAAAAATTTTACTTTCGAAAACAATATAAAGGAGAATAAAAAAAATTGGCATTATTTAGTATTGCCCACAATATAGAGAGTCGAGTTCTTTTAAGTAGGTACGTGTTTTCTAGGAAACACAGCAAAACACTGAACCTAGAGTGCAATTTTATATTTGTCGCACTTTAATCTTGTATTTATGTATTGTGATTGCTTCTCAATGGTTTCAAGTGGTTTTCAACATCAAAATGGACGAAATCCATGGCCTTCTTCTCCAAAGCTCTCACACTTGCGATAGGCCTCCCTGTCTTCGCCACTCCTGACGATATTTAAATAGATTTTCATTTATCACTAAAAATAACTCCTACAAGAATTTTTTAAAAATACCGGTATAATAGGCAGACCATTAAATGCTCATGAAGAACCCTAACGTAGTTTTAAAGAATAATATAGCCTACTTATGAGAAATAATACTAAAGATAGCAACAACAGCGATAATTCTAAGGAGACACTAAGGGTAAAACACATGTAGGGGAAGTGCAACATGTCATCGAACTGACCAGGGTGGATGGCGTGCCGTAATGGAGGGACAGCGGACTGACAGCCATTTGGATTTGAGGTATGTATTGAAAGAGCAATGGTTTTTCAAACGCCTCGCACTGTATGCTGGAATGCTGACAAAGCAGGACTTCAACTTCCAAATTTCAAATTCATAGATGTTTGTACAGATATAAACATAAATATATTCAAATAATGAATACCGTAAACTGGGGTTACTTTGTGACAGGTGCACGCCAACTATTTATTTCATATTTCGCGGGATATGCAGCGATCGTTTGACATTGAACAGCAAATGTTTCCGCTCCTCAATAACGCTGCTGCCTGTGCGTAGAATGACAACTTCTTTAGTGTTGAATTCTTGGCAACAGAGAGCATTTTTCTGTTTTTTACTGAGCGCGGTGTTTTGTGAATAATGGGAAACTTTTGTTGCCGACATAAAATGTCAATGAGGTACACACATCAAGTTTAGTGGAAATCTTAATTTCATGCTTCCTGATAAACATGTGCAATTCTCACGTCACTTTGGGCTTTCTTTCAGTTATTTATGTTAAAATAAAATAAAAAACAAGAACTTTAAGGGGTTACTTTGTGACTACAATGGTTCTCTCGAAAATTGCCTTTTTAAATAATCTGGATTCGTAAAACGATTTTGTATTATAATGAAGCAAGCAGGGGCGAATGCTGGTCATGAAAGTCAGGCTTGCTCTTCCATTCGTGAAAGTTGGTGGGGTGGGACATGCATAGTTCTGAATGAATAAAATTTATAAACCCAAAAATCGCTAAATCACACGAACATTTTAATCATGCATTCAAACTGGTTACGTCACACATTCAAGAATGGCCAAAAGAATAACAATCAGACACATTTTATAATTATTAACAAATCATGACAAGCCAGTGATTATATAATTTATAGAAGTAAACGTCAAACTACGTACACAGAAAAACTGCAACTATTTATTAGATCTTCCTACTTGAAAACAAACTCTACTCTGCGGCTTCTCTTTACAAAACCATCCATAACTTCATCATAGAAAGAGGACTGTAATCTAATTTTTGCAAGCAATCCTTTTTCAATCGACAACATAGCTGAGATACAGAGAACGAACGTACATATTCTCTGTTTTTCTCCCTGTGCCGTGTCTTTAAATCTGGCAGCGCCGGACAGGGCCTACCATTCTTAATAATGTCAGTTTTCTCTTGGATAGTCCTCCGAGAAAATAGATTTGATAACAAGCTGTCAATGATGCACGGTTCGGAACCCATTGCAGCACGTCAAATCATTCAGAATAGATGATCAGGAACTTACAGTACACTACTCACTGACATAACACACTAGATCTGTAGCTCTCAGACCAGAGCTTCCAACTACACATTACAAATGTGACAGCTTGCAACCGGCCTTGGAGAGAAGAAACCTGCGCGCGCATATATTTCTCGCTGTGTCGACAGCTCCACTGAAGCTCCCAAGATACGAGCAAGCCTCGCTAGACTCGCCAAGATAAATGCAACATGCGATTTGTATAATGCAGATCTATTACAGATACGGTACATATTGTAATTTTTTTAACTCGCCTACTTTAGAAAAATATTGCGCTTGCGCAGCAAGCGTAGCATGCTCGGAGAAATCGCCCCTGGAAGCAAGAATGTCCACTTCTTGTTAGTTCTAATTGGGAACTAGATCAAAATCTTCCGAATAATCTACATTTTGGATTCAGAAAGTGTGGAATTTGCCCTATGAACTGGGATGAAATGCTGAAGCATCCGTACAATAGGGAAAAGAATGTAAGTGATGATGTGAAACAAGCTGTAAGTAAGTTTCATTGAACATCTGAATCACGAAAGAGGTGAGGTAACAACAAATGGCCGAAGAAGGGGAAGGTGCACGGATGTGCCACCTGGAAGAGGTATGACAGCTTCAGATTTTGACATTGCAGATGAGATTCCTAGCTGTAGTGGCACCAACAAGAACAGTTGCTCAAAGAACAGTAAAGGCACCCGAACTGAGGATTCACGCCAAAATGACAACGATGATCTACACTGAATCAAAAGACAGTTCAGTGCGTGAAGAAGAATCTAATTCCGGCTCTGAAGAACTTCCTATTCGTGAAAATCGAACCTTCCAATTCGAGGATAAAACTGCTGGAAACAGTGGCGTATGCTGGGATCAAGATGCGGGCTACTACAAAACAGCTTACCCGTTTTCGATAGTTGGTTTAGTGAATGTCAAGCCCTAACCATTCTGAGCTGTATCCAATAGCCAACGGAGTAGCCAGCTGAGTTGTCAGTGCTGTTTCACAAACCCTGGCCTCTGCTACTGTCAATAATCAACACCTGATCAGTGAAGATGGTAGCCTAAGGTTTAGCAAATTAAATTCCGGACTTGTGGCGGAAAGTGTAGAATTCTTGCCTTTGCTCCCATGGGCCCGGTTAAATTCTTAGAATCAAACCCCCGTACTCTTAATTCTCCTGGGTTGGGGACTGGATATTTATGACGTCTTTGCCATTCATTTCATCCTCATTAGATCACCACCAAGCCTATACAGATGCCATGCACTATTATTATTATTATTATTACTATTATTATTATTATTATTATTATTATTATTATTATTATTATTATTATTATTATTATTATTATTATTATTAAATGTCTGGGTTTTGCAGCATTACAAACAGTCGTACCCAACGTTCACTGATTTATTAGCTTCATCGGGAGATCAGTGGTGGTGTCCGACCTATGATCACAGGTTCGATTCCAACCAACCAAAGAGAGCACTAAATCTGAAAGAGTGCATATCATTTTAGCAGATCCACCTATAAAAAGAAAACTATTCTACTCCTACAACAGTAGCCCTGCAGTGTCTTACTAGACGGATGTAGAAGCAAAAGGGAGTGAAATACCAGCACTCTGTTGTCTGTATAATTAAGTCAGAAGTATGAGTTGAAGAAGGATATACGATGAGGAACGCATGTGTCAATTTCGGAAACTTCCGGAGAAGTTCGAGTCTTTGAGCTATCTCTCCTTCGTTAGCAGCGGCGATCTGACAGACCGAAGCCTAGAACACCTATTCCCCTCTTCTGTCGGCCGTTTAGCTGCAAGCCATGTGAGGTGAGGCGAGGAGAGAGGAACGCAGTGCCTCGGCTGCAATATCTTTCTCCGATGCCTTGCACTCAGAAATGCGAGCGACGTTTTATCTCATTGCGGTCAAGTTTGGTAAATGGAACAATGTGCCAGATGCTTACAATATAAAGTGCTTTAGATTTCCATCGTTCTTATTTGAGGCTAGGACTTCACCGGTAGCCTTGGTAGCCCTCAGAATACGCCTCTGGTTGGAACACACATAATCGTAATATTCGAAGGAAATTACTATCCCAGGAATTGTAACAAAAGTATACAAGCGACGTGCAATTGTCAGTGCAATGGAGAGCACTGAGAAGTAGCCGGATATCAAGGATGAAATCTAGCACGCAGATGACAAAATATGACGTAACATTAATCCAATCACACAAAGTGGAAAACTTGAAATCTGTGACATTCCAGAACTCACAGAACACAGAGCAAAATAAAGTTTGTAAACTATTCTTTACTGAATGATGCAAACATTTCTAGTGTTTATATGTGAGAGTTTAAAAGATATACAGTAAAACCTCGATACATCGTTTTCCGAAGGGAGGGGGGAAATGACGATGGATGCGAGGAAAATGATAAATGCGGGTGACATAAAATAGGGGAAAGCAAAGTAACAAAATATTGGTTCTATATTTAGGCATTTTTTCGCATTTCAAGTGTAATAATAATAATAATAATACTAATAATAATAATAATAATAATAATAATAATAATAATAATAATAATAATAATTGTACCGGGCGGTACACCTCCGCGCCGCTAATTCAAACTTTGCGCCAGTTGAAACTCCTCTACTGGAGGAAGCCTGAACTTTAACTATCGTGTTAATTCTCAAGTTTCTCAGAAGATGTCGCTACTTGTAAATTTTGAAGGGTTCTGAACTATGTCAATTTGGATTCATTGTTGTTTTCTCTGTAGCAAGAAGTGTGAACATTCTTTTCTAGAAGACACTACTTACGAACTACTATTGTGCACCCTAGTGCGAAGTGAGGGAACCCTTTTTTGAAGAAATTTAGTATTTATAAGTTTGTTCCTTATTAAATTTCTTTCAGCTTGTGTTTAAGTTGGCAACGTTAACCCTTTCATTCTGCCAGTTTTGAAACTGGCCAATCATAAATTTCTGTAATTAATTTTCCACCAATCCTGGTTTTCTTCTTCAATTCTGACATGTAATCTTTTGGTCGTCCAATAAAAGGCTTGTGGGCGGGTGTTCTCATTCATGAAAGGTCTCGAATGTTCCGCGAGGGTATATAAACTGCTGATTTTCGGGTCTCCGCGCCACTTCAGTAACACCTATCATTGTGTAAATTATGTAGCAGGGGGTTGGAAGCGCCTCTTTCTTCGGGCAGCAGTTCATCCATAAGGTAATGGCCTTTTAATAACTTCTTTTCTTGCCAGCTCAGCAGTTTAACTCTCGGGGCAGGTTCGATACCTTTTATCATGTAACTTTCCTCTAAAATGTAATAGACTCTTGGTATAAATTCTGTCTCCTTAAACTACAAATTGGGATAGAGAGTGCCTAACCCTCTCAAGCTCCCTTTCATATTGTTTTTGAGGTGACTACGTTTTCTCAACCATTTTTCTTCGTTTCGTTATGTAATAGTTTTCCTATCGTGTCACAGCTTTAGTATGGGATTAGCCCTTGCATAAGCGGCCTAGTGCCCAGTAGGTTTTAATAAAGTGCATTAGGAGTGCAGTTTCGCCTCCTCTCAAGTTGGTATTTTGGAGGCCATGTAACTGACCTGTTTCTTTACTTAATAGGCCTCAGTAGGTTGGGTATTTTTACCCCTGTTTTCGTGTGTTTGGAGGTCAGCTTGAAAGTTGAGTTTGGTGTGGCCTTTGATGGGCTGGAACTTTGAGAGCGGGTTGCTCTTCCCAAAAAAAAATTTGTTTCTGTGTGCCTTGCGGAGGCTTTTACTATGTAATTGGGAGCAAGTGCTCTTGAGCATGATTGGGATCTTCTACCCCTTGGTTGAATCTGGTATACGGGTAAAGTTGGGCTTATAGCTCAAGAATTGTGTGTCTGGCTCTCGGAGCCCAAATCCTGTAACTACTGTAATTGTACATTCTCGATTTGTTGCTAGGCTACTAAGTACCTGTTATATTTGTTATTTCTTGATCTTGAAAGGAAAATATAACCTTGTTAAATTTTAAATTAACTTTAATTTCGTAGATTGAGACATATTCATCCCAGCACCTTCTTTCACCTCTAACTACCACGGATAACTCCGTAACAAGTGGTAGCAGAGCGTGGTTGAGTGGGTCTCAATTTAGCCCCTTTTGATGGCTAAACATTGCTTTATTCTCGAACTCTAACAATTTTGTCAGTTGCTGGAATTTTTTGATTTTTCCGTTTGTTTTCAAAATTGCTTTGTCATCATGCCCGGCCCTCGCGATGTTCTCCATCTCAACTATTTGCGCAAGGAGGAGTTAATCTATGAATTAACAATTAGAAATGTGCAATCTGGAGGCACGGTTGTGGTAGACACAAATAAGCTTAGAGAGTCCCTTGATTTGCCCATTTCCATCCCCACTTTGGGAGAGAAAGAAATTGACGACTCTCTCTCCACGATCACGGGCAATACTACTGAGCTGGCATCTGTAATTACCTTTTTTGAAGAAAACGATCCTTCTCCTAATCAAATTAAACGTGTGCAAGCCAGGTTATTTCATTTTTCTAATAGAGTTAACGATCTGTTGTCTCTGAAGTTGAATGACGTTCAGAGGAAGGAAGCTAGTGTGGTTCTTGAAAATCTTTCTGATATTGTCCAGTAACGTTACCCAATTGTTAACCGGGGAGGTTCCTCCCAAAACCGACCAACCCGCTACGGTAAACGTAGTCAGCGAGAACCGTTCTCCCACCGGGGAAGAAAGTACTAAATCTATAGGAGTTCAACAAACCTCTGCCCCATTAGACCATGAATCTGAACGACGTACCTCATTGAATAATGTACGTTCTGAATTAGCTTCCTTGCCACTTAAACCTTTACCTACTATGTCACCCGGGTTCAGCAGCTTACCTCATCCATTAGCAATGTTGCTCAGAGGTATTTCTAAGTTTTCGGTTAACTCTACCAGTGAAGTTATTTCATTCTTATGGTTTTTAGTTGAGTTTCAGGACCATGCTCTTGTTTTTTCTCTTTCTCCATGTCAAATTTTGCAGATAATTTATCCCTAGGCAATTGGTGTTCTCTCGGACAAAATTGTTAATGCAATAGCAGAACAGTCATCTATTGAAGATTTTCATGCACACCTTCTTGCAAATTTCATTCCTGCTCGTGCGAGGTCATCTCTGTTTCAGAAGTACTATTATCGAGTACAGAGACTGGATGAAAATCTTGCTGACTTCATACAAGACATTAAATTCTATACCAGGGTGTTTGCTCTTCACTTCCCTGAAGATCAGATTGTACAGGCCATTGTGGAAGGCATTTCTCCATCTTACAGATCATACTTGTGTTTTGCGTCGCGTCCGCAAACATTTGCCGAGTTAGAGGCTATGGCCGTCTCCGCCGAAGGAGTTAGATACGCCGATACCTTGCGTGTCGCGAAAGAACCGCCTCCTTCTTTTAGTAACCCTTGGCCTCCACCTCGCCTACCAGTCACACCCCGTAAATGTTATGCCTGCGGGTCGCCTGACCATCTTCGCAATAAATGTCCATTGATCAAATCTAGTAGGACAAATAATGGAGCAGGTTCATCACAAGGCTGTTTTCTCACATATCGCCAAGAATTGCCCAAATTTGAATAGCACCCCCTCCTGCTCAACTTCTGGTGCAACTTCCACCAATGCCAATAATAATAAGTGACTAGTGGCTTCGGCTGAGTCGGTGAACCCTTCTTCTCGAGGCTCAGCCCCAAGCAATCATGTCAAAATTTCAGGGAAAACTCTGTCTTCAAAGTTATCATTTGAAGCTCCCAAAGAATGTCTTAGGATTGCAGCGGATACCCCAGCACCTGTGCCTTTTCTCAAAATTGAGTTAAATAATGAACCTGTAACAGCTTTACTAGATTCAGGCAGTGTGTGTTCTATTATTTCAGCTGAATGGTATTCCAAATTGAAAACAGTTTGTAAACTTCCTAACTATTGTTCGTCTTCGGTTCAATATGTTTCGGCTAATTCATCTCCATTAGAAATTTTAGGCTCTTTAAATGTCAAAATTCGTATTTCTAAATTTACTTGGAAAGTTAAATTGTTTGTGGCTAAGCATTTGTCTTGCCCCATTATATTGGGAGCCGACTTCATGTCCCCTACTGGTCTTGTGCTCGATCTTCCGAGTAGGTCGTGCACTTTCAAATTTGCTTCTAATTGTAAAATCCCCTTATTGAAATGTAATTCTGCACCATGTTCATCTATTTCACCTACCCAGGATGAGATGTTGTTAGATCTTAGACATCTACCTGAGGAGCAGGCTGACAGTATTCGTAAGTTGTGTCAGTCGTTTCCAGAGGTGTTCTCTGATACTCTTGGTGTTACTGACCTGATCGAATACAAAATTGAGGTCACGGATTCGATTCCTGTCCGTTTTCCACCTTATAGGCTATCTCCACCTAAAATGAAGGCATTGAAAGAAATAATCGATCAAATGTTAAAGGATGGTATTATTAGGCCCTCTAAGTCGGCGTATTCTTCGCCTATTTTTCTAGTCCCGAAACCCCAAGGTGGCTTCAGGCCTGTCATTGATTATAGGGCTCTCAATCGGAAGGTGGTGTTACAATCTGTGCCCCTTCCGGACCTTCATTCTTGTTTTTCATGGTTTCGCAAAGCTAAGTTCTTCACCATCTTGGATCTAAATCAGGCCTATAATCAAATTCCTCTGGCTGAAGAATCCAAACATCTTACAGCGTTTGCCACGGATTGGAATTTGTATGAATACAACCGCGTGCCTTTCGGGCTCCCCACCGGAGCAGCTGTGCTTACGAGGCTACTAGATAGGGTCTTCTCCGACATCAAATTTGAGTACTTGTACCACTATCTTGATGATGTCGTCGTATTTTCGGAGACTTTTGAAGAACATCTAGATCATCTAAAGGAAGTTCTCAATCGCCTTCGTAAGGCGGGGCTAACTGTGAAGTTGTCCAAGGTAGCGTTCGCTAAGCCCTCTATGTCATTCCTAGGGCATATTGTGTCGCCCGATGGTGTTGCAGTCGATCACTCTAGAACGCAGGCCATCCGTGATTTCAAGCCTCCCAAGGACATCAAAGGTATTGCTAGGTTCATTGGTATGGTGAATTTCTTCAGAAAATTTATTCCAAATTTCGCCAATAGAGCGGCGCCCTTGAACCTTCTTCGTAGAAAGGCATAAAATTCGAATGGGGGCCTTCGCAACAAGCCGCTTTTGAAGATCTTAAATTAGCTCTTTGTAATGCCCCTGTCCTTGCTATGCCAAATTTCTCGAAGAAATTCATCGTCCAAACCGACGCGTCGTCGTCGGCGGTAGCTGCAGTCCTTCTTCTAGAAACTGAACTAGGAAGGCGACCCACCGCCTATGCCTCTAGGACTCTATCGGCTCAAGAAGCCAAGTATTCCATCTATGAGCTCGAAGGTTTGGCAGTCTTATTTGCCTTAGAAAAGTTCCGTCTCTATCTGAAACATGTCAAATTCGACCTGGAGACTGATAATCAAGCCTTAAGCTGGGTCTTAGGTAGGCCGCGTCGTACTGGTCGTATAGCCCGGTGGGCCATCCGAATTTCTGCCTTCCAATTTGACGTCAGGCATATCAGAGGTACTGAAAATGTTGTCGCAGACGAACTCAGCCGTATGTTTTCCAATGACGTCGCGACCCATGAATCGGCTGATAGTTCATCACCTCCCGAGTCCATGCTATCTGAGGTTAATGCCATCTTAACAGATGCTCCCATGCTCTTTAGGGATCTTGAGAAATATCAACGTGAAGATCCGACGCTGGCTCCGATCATGGAAACCCTTTCTTCTGGGGAACATGTTGTCCCTTATGTACTGAGGAATGGTGTTTTATGTTGCCCGTCGAGGCATGATCAAAAAATGAAAGTTGTAGTTCCAGCTGTACTTGTGCCAATGATTTTCAAGTACTACCATGAAACCCCACTGGGGGGGGGGGCATTTAGGCATCTTCAAAACCCGGGAAAAGATCCGTGAAATGTTTATCTGGAAAGGTATGAACGGTGAAATTCGTGAACTAGTAAAGGCTTGTAAATCTTGCTTGATTAGTAAACCCACCATGTCTACCAAGATAGGCCTTTTGTCCTCTCATCAAGCGTCGCGCCCAATGGAACGCCTGTATATTGATTACGTAGGACCTTTCCCCCAGTCAAAGGGGAATGCCAACAAGTTCATCCTTGTATGTGTAGATGGTTTTACAAGATTTTCTTGGTTATTCCCGACTAAGCTGGCTACCGCTCAGTCCACCATTACTTGTTTGAATTCTATCTTTGCTTCTTTTGGTCCGTGTCAATATATTGTGTCTGACAAAGCTAAGGCTTTCACATCCAATCTATTTCGTAAATTCTGTTTTGATCTGTCCATATATCATGTGACTACTTCTGCTTATTATCCCCAACCATCTCTTGCCGAAAGAGTCAATCGTAATCTCAGGTCGGCTCTTATTGCTTATCATCATGAAGACCATTCCAGGTGGGACACGTCCCTGCATTGGTTAGCTTTCGCTCTGAATTCGGCGGTTCATGAATCACATAAATTGACTCCAGCTTCTCTGATGTTCAAGTTTGTTCCCAACACGCCGCTCTCTAACCTTTGGTCTCTGAGTGACATTATACCCGGGGCAATAGATCCAGATAATATTAAAGATCTCTGGAAGAAGGCTAAAGCCAATCTTAAAGTGTCTCATGAAAAGGTTAGGGAAAGATATGATCGTGGACGGAGACCCACCAATTTGCAGGTAGGCGACCAGGTGATGGTCAAGAATTTTGTTCCCGCGGGCAAGCTTGCCCCCAGATTTCATGGGCCGTGCATAATCCTTGATTTTCTTACGCCGGTTACGTTGTTATTAAGCAATCCAGCCACCGAGAGGATATTTAGGGCTCACCTGTCGCAGGTGAAACCTGTGTAACTTCCGCGCTAACGTAGCTGCATTTATAATTGTTTTAACATTTTGAAGGTATTCAGAAGGTTATATTTTTTGGGGGGGGGGTTCATTGTGAGGCCTTCTGCCCTTGGAAGCAAGTTCTTAGTAGTTAAGCATTCATTGTAAAACCTTCCCCGACCAGTTAAACTGCCATCCTGTCCTTACCATGGCCATTACCACGCTCCCGTCTCCTGCTCAACAACACAGAGTGGCTATTTAAATGAAATAAATATCTCCACGCCGCTGGCCCCTCAACCTCACCACAAGCTTGTACCCTAAAATAATTATGGTCCAACAAATTCTGCCGCCGAGATCTTAATGTTTCAGTGCCCCCGCAGCAGCGCGGCGCCGTACCGCCACTGAGGTGGGGTATGGGCCCGCCCCTCTTCAGTGAGGCCAACCAGTGTACGGCGAGCCGGAGCCCTCCTCCCGGCCAAGGCTGATGTGCGGCGCTCAACTTGCAACTTGCCCGCGACCTGTATGTTCGCCGCGGGCGCGGCGTGCTTCAACTCCACGGCTCCTCTCATAGTGCGGGCGAGGGGTATCTCAGGGTACTCGAGGGGTCCGAGCGGCCTCCTCTGGACACAAGCAGCGGCGGCTGGTCTGGCCGTCAAGCTTAATCAACATTGAATGTACTTAATCAGCCACATGGACATTTAATATCAACAATTACTACATTTTTGAATTCAACTGCATTATTTGGTGGACTTAGAAAATTTCTCTTCACTTTCAAGTATTAAAAGTTTTTCCTTCTGAATTCAACTTCTACAAGCATAAAGACATTACATCAGAAGTAACTACAAAGAATTTTGAAACTGGATCCAATCATTTTAAGAAAACTTGTTTGTAAATCCTTCTGCAATTAATTTCTATTTCAACAGCATAAGTTGGACCTTGTTTTAAAACAAAAGTTTATGTTCTTCTGTGTTACCCCTTCGAGGGACTTTTGGGGGGGGGGGGAGGTCTGTACCGGGCGGTACACCTCCGCGCCGCTAATTCAAACTTTGCGCCAGTTGAAACTCCTCTACGGGAGGAAGCCTGAACTTTAACTATCGTGTTAATTCTCAAGTTTCTCAGAAGATGTCGCTACTTGTAAATTTTGAAGGGTTCTGAACTATGTCAATTTGGATTCATTGTTGTTTTCTCTGTAGCAAGAAGTGTGAACATTCTCTTCTAGATGACACTACTTACGAACTACTATTGTGCACCCTAGTGCGAAGTGAGGGAACCCTTTTTTGAAGAAATTTAGTATTTATAAGTTTGTTCCTTATTAAATTTCTTTCAGCTTGTGTTTAAGTTGGCAACTTTAACCCTTTCATTCTGCCAGTTTTGAAGCTGGCCAATCATAAATTTCTGTAATTAATTTTCCACCAATCCTGGTTTTCTTCTTCAATTCTGACATGTAATCTTTTGGTCGTCCAATAAAAGGCTTGTGGGCGGGTGTTCTCATTCATGAAAGGTCTCGAATGTTCCGCGAGGGTATATAAACTGCTGATTTTCGGGTCTCCGCGCCACTTCAGTAACACCTTTCATTGTGTAAATTATGTAGCAGGGGGCGGGAAGAGCCTCTTTCTTCGGGCAGCAGTTCATCCATAAGGTAATGGCCTTTTAATAACTTCTTTTCTTGCCAGCTCAGCAGTTTAACTCTCGGGGCAGGTTCGATACCTTTTATCATGTAACTTTCCTCTAAAATGTAATAGACTCTTGGTATAAATTCTGTCTCCTTAAACTACAAATTGGGATAGAGAGTGCCTAACCCTCTCGAGCTCCCTTTCATATTGTTTTTGAGGTGACTACGTTTTCTCAACCATTTTTCTTCGTTTCGTTATGTAATAGTTTTCCTATCGTGTCACCTCTTTAGTATGGGATTAGCCCTTGCATATGCGGCCTAGTGTCCAGTAGGTTTTAATAAAGTGTATTAGGAGTGCAGTTTCGCCTCCTCTCAAGTTGGTATTTTGGAGGCCATGTAATTGACCTGTTTCTTTACTTAATAGGCCTCAGTAGGTTGGGTATTTTTACCCCTGTTTTCGTGTGTTTGGAGGTCAGCTTGAAAGTTGAGTTTGGTGTGGCCTTTGATAGGCTGGAACTTTGAGAGCCGGTTGCTCTTCCCAAAAAGAATTTTGTTTCTATGTGCCTTGAGGAGGCTTTTACTATGTAATTGGGAGCAAGTGCTCTTGAGCATGATTGGGGTCTTCTACCCCTTGGTTGAATCTGGTATACGGGTAAAGTTGGGCTTATAGCTTGTGCCCGTTCGCATCTCGTAGACCAGTTACAAAATGGCGGCGTAGGAAGGTATGGCCCATGCGATCTACTATGGCAATGAACTTATTAATACAGCATATAGGAGGCTATGCACGTCACGGAACGGACTGATTTGGAAGACACTGCAGAACAGTAGAGGCTCATTTTGAATTGTTTTAAAAAAATATAGCAGCGGAAGGATTGTTTAAGTTGATACTTTAAAAATTGCATCCGAAGAAGTAAGACGCAGATACGAGCGAAGCTTCATTACTGAAGAATTTCCTAAACTACTGAGGAGGATATTAACGATTTACAATCGCCGATAACATACGATAAATTAATTCACCGGCGTTTGCTAAGAAAGGAGACGAAATATTATATAAATTAATAATTTGTGGTGAGATACGACTGACTTGGATTCGTGAGCTGCCACTCAACGATTGAAGCAAAAGGGACTCACCATATTGTAGAACTAATAATTTCATACGTGAAGATAGTTACCGCTGTGGTAGTAAACTCAATATTTATCTACGGAGAAATTATTTCAACTGAAGAAAACTTCGTCGTTTACAATAAGTAATAGAAATATGGAATATCTTATGACTGATTGCTCCGCAAGAGGAATTTTCTTCGTTGTCCGCAGATTCGAGATGATGACTGTCTGCTAAATTAACATGATGGACTGAACTGGGGATATGCACCGTCGAGCCAGAGGACCAGCCGATGATGTTTGGACCGGCCAACCAGTGGACATGGTGATGAGGATGAGCACCGGCCAGCCAAAAGTCCGGTCGATGAGGAGTGGACCGGCGAACCATGTGACCAGCTGATGACCAGGAACATGCTATTTAACCAGAGATCCAGATCCGATCGGAGGGTCTAACTACAACCGAGGAATGGAGCAACAACCAGACCAAACGTAGCAACTGACGAGCTAAGTCCATACATTTCTTTAGTAGAGTAGTTTCTTGTAATCTACACCCTCAATCTAACTCGGCATGTGCTGAATATTTGGTGATATTTATGAATTAATTAAGAACGTGTGTGGAATACAAAGTGAAGTGTGAGATATTTAAGGCTATAAGATAAGATGGAAGTGTAGAATTAGAATTCTATTATGACATATACAAGCTACCGCACTTGCATACATACAGTAGAAACTAGCTTGGATAAAAGAAAGAAGTGTTACTTGTGAAGACCTAGTAGCAATGAGTCTATTTAACTAGTGAAATTTCGATTAATCTCGCTTACCTGTACATAGATTACGTCACGAATTACCTGCGCGATACAGATGAATATTGTCATGTTACGTATTCCTTTCTTCATAGAAAGAGGGCATTGAACTCGTACTGCAGTTTTTTTAAGATAAAGGTTATTAAATGCGTATTTTACAATGCAATTCTAGAATGTTTAGCATATAGTTTTGGGTGTAATTGGCTATATGCATACGGCAATATGTATGCCGGTGTTATGTTAATGTATGTTGGAATGGCGTTGAAATGTGATTATTTATTGGAGTATATTGATGAATAGTTGAAGTATAGAGATTTGTTTATATTCTACGGAAAGAGTAAGAATTGCCATTCGATGTGGAAACGTTGTGTTAGAATTACGAGGTGAGTTTCTGTGCCATATTGGAAATAATATGTCAGTGTGAACATCGCGCATATGACCATTTTAAGGTAAGATTGACATGTATTATGATAGAATTGTGTATCGTGACAGTTGTATTTGTCTGACATTGGTGAATGACAGGTACTGAATATAAGAGAGAGCTATAATATATGGTTTACTAGGCTCATGACGTAGTATACATCTGATTTTCTTTAGTGCGGTGACGATACAGTATAATACGTAATATTTTCATTCTATACTGTCCATACGAGTTGAGTAGCTCGTATACATATGAGAAATTGAGAAAGAGCAGATTGCTAAAGCACATTGAGCCGTTGATAGAGGAGTGTGTGGATTGGAAACTACTTGAATAGTTAGATAGATGTTTATTTCTTTTCATGCAGTAATGATTTCAATTGAAGTATTTTAAATATGAAGAATATGATAATGGTTAGTTAGGAGCCATATGTCGTAGGCTTTACGGAGGTATTGTCTTAGTCCGTAAGTTGTTATTTGTGCGTACTCGAAATAGGTGACCAAATAATCAGAGTTCAAATTTATGAATGATTAAGATTTATGAATGGAAAAGTTGGAGAACACTTTTACGATTTAATACTCACACAAGAGTTTGTTTGGGAAATACTTACGTGAAGATAAGAGCAGATTTACATTTATAATCTGACTTTTTCCCATTTAATTTTATTACGTTTTCAAGTTAGTAAACCATTCATTTTATCTCTGCGAGATGACTTAAATATTGTGTGAATAATTTAAATAATTAGCGTGTCAGTATTCACAACGAGTATTTTTATTGATACCGTGATTGCTCAGTGATCTCATGAATATATTTGGAGAAAATGAAATACTTTTCGGAACATGGCTACGAATATTGAAGTAAATATTAATAAGAATTTGAACATTCAATAAGAAAGAATGTAAATATTTTAAGCCTTAATTGTTTTATTTTATTTGAGCCAGCGCTGACTCTAATCTTTCATTCTTAAATATTACTCAAATAATACTACCCAGATTTCATTTTTTCTTGCATTGAACATTTTTTTTCAATAAATAATTTTATATTTTTCTTTTTGTAAGTGACTGTGTCTTAATTTCTTTTTGAGTTACGGCTAGTTTGTAAGTTAGTTGATAAGTTTTGTAGATATAAGCAATTGATTAGTTTCACAAATGGAAAGAGATTCTTATGAAGTTATCGGCCACAGGTTCGTACTGGTGCGTGTAGGTACTCCCGTGACGCGTATCCCAGCGGACTGATTCTCATCCGAAACCACGTAAAATAACTATATAGAAAATCACAGATTTTATGAGCGGAAAATTGAATACCCTGAGAAGAAATCAAGAGCTACCGGGATAACTTGGCGCTGACTGCCACATGGGCGGGTGCAAGCTCAAGAATTGTGTGTCTGGCTCTCGGAGCCCAAATCCTGTAACTACTGTAATTGTACATTCTCGATTTGTTGCTAGGCTACTAAGTACCTGTTATATTTGTTATTTCTTGATCTTGAAAAGAAAATATAACCTTGTTAAATTTTAAATTAACTTTAATTTCGTAGATTGAGACCTATTCATCCCAGCACCTTCTTTCACCTCTAACTACCACGGATAACTCCGTAACAATAATAATAATAATAATAATAATAATAATAATAATAATAATAATAATAATAATAATAATAATAATAATAATAATAATAATAATAGTAGTAATAATAATAATGATGGCGTGTGGCCTCCGAAGCCGGCTGCAGATCTTGCGAGTTGTCGCGTGCAATGCGAACTACGCGCTTAGGAAAATGTGGCTCTACCTAAGATGAATCCTAATGCGTAGATGGCGCACACACACAGCCCCCGAACTGACGGTATTAACCAACAAAAGTTAACATCCCCCACCCAATCATGACCTCTTGAACTGAAGGACAACACGTGCTAACCATTTAGCCATGAAGCCGGACATGCTCATACGGTACTGTACATAACGGTATCAAACCACTGCAATCATGACATACACGATGAACATAAAATGCGCGACTTTTACATCGTTTCGTTTCACTTTTCCTTACATCTGGTAGTAACTGGACAACCTTCAAGGTCAGCTCTCTTATTGCAAATTAATTATGTACGTGGATACGGCGATAACCTGTATTTTAGTAGAGATTCTGTAGACCCTTCGCGAACGATAGGTTAGAGATCCCACATGACGCGGCTCGGACGATGTCACAGAGGTTAGAAATTCAACATGTAGCGCCTAGAACGATGTCACATTGGGCTAAGCGATGCTGTCAACTTTGGAATTAGTTTCAAGACCAGGCTACTAAAAAGATTAGTCTGGCTTGGCTAAGTCCGGCTTGTAACAAGACAACTGGGCAGGGGCAACAAAGTGGTCAACAGGTCTCTAGCATCCCATACACATCGCAAGGTACGACGCGATTAATAACCCTGTGACTAATTAAAACGTACCCGGCGTACTCCGTAACAATTTTTAAACTGCTCGATTTTCTCATTTTCAACGAAACTGGCAGCCCCAGTCAGCCAATAGCAACGCAGAAAACGGTGGCAAATTTAAGTTTTACAGTGCCTCCGTTTAAATGCTTGTAAATAAGAGTACTTCTAGGGGAAAGTCAGTGGGTCGAGGAGGAGCGTTGGCGCCAGGTCTTTACTCCCTGGCGCCAGAAGGCTCGTAGTAAGGTTGCGCGTTGCACACAGCACTCCAGCAAGTAGACTACATTATAGACAATACTGGACACTTCGTCATTCTCCCGTACTGAACTGCGAGACATGTTGACAGTGGTGCACCTGGCAGCCCGACCTTAAACGCCAGGTGATAAGATTGAAACTACACAAGTTGCATGTTGATAGTTGGTAGAAATCATGAAACTAAATAATTATGTTTGCGTTGTTCTACTACGAAAGTTGAATGTTAAAACTGATAGAAATAATGAAACTCAAATCATTATTTCATTTTGTCAGAATTCTTGGCTGGTTGGCCGGCGTTGAGGTCTTCTCTTCAGAAGGTCGAAGATTCGATTCCCAGCGGTATCGGAGATTTTAATCGCGACTAATTCATTCTTCTGTTTTGGGGACTGGGTGTTCTTTTTTACGAGATGTTTTACGTCGCATCAACACAGATATATCTCATATCGGGGATGCTACAGGAAAGGGCTAGGAGTGGGTAGGAAGCGGCCATGGCCTCAATTAAGCAGCCGCAGCATTTGCCTGGTGTGAAAATGGGAAACCACGGAAAACCATTTTCAGCGCTGCCGACAGTGTAGTTCGAACTTTGTGTTTGTTCCAACACTTTATCTTCATTTACAGACAATACACTACACTTCCAACCATTACAGAAACATGCAATAGTGTGCCAATTCACTGTCATAAATTGACACGCTGGAACTAAAATGGACGCAGTTACCACGAGACGAATAGATACGGCACCTAAATTCAATAATAGAAATCGAGAAAGTAATATATATACCGTAACCGAAGCAAGAAATATCAAGGCGGCGGTGAAAAAGTAAAGTAAAGCCTAAGATTGTTATATCATTACTACTACTTCTCGTAAAAGACTGATAACTGGAAGAAGCAAGGTACCCGTCATGGCAAAATAAGCATATGATACGAGCGGCTGACTGAGGTTTGAAGAGAATTATTAAGACATTTGGGATAAGATGATCAGAAATACAGAGTGCTACGCTGAAACGCGTAAATAGCCGACAATAAATCAAAGTGGTATATTGAGAAGAAGATTGTGGGAAGAATTACGTCACGAATCCCGAACAGCAGCAGATAGCATTCATAGCTGACCAGAAAGAAATATTTAAATCTCGGCAATTAGTATCAATATATCAAATAGAAATCGTAACAGATAATTGAATTTTAGGCAGATATATTTTTTAATCTAGAAGAAAAATCAGAGTTGAAACTTAAAGAAACGCTACATTTGACACCAATATTAATAAATACAAAATATGTTGCAAGCGTTATTTTTTTAATATCCACCTATTCAATACAAAGAGATCTTTTTAGAAATTAAATATTATTATAAAATGTTAAGGGACATGTTTCGCCCATATTAAGGGCATCATCAGCCTCAAACTCAAACCTGCATGGTGAAAAATCAGGATCCTGATTGCTTTTACAAGTTATAAAAAGAGGATATCAATGTAGGTGTCTGTCCAAACATAAAAATTATTAGAATGTACTTGGCTAAAATCGCAGTATCAAGCTGCATGTCAAAAGTTCACACGATTATACTTTCCGGAGCGTTGATTCCATGCGCCCAAAAACTTGTTGGGGTAGAGCAATAAACAGCTCAATCTTGATAATGAAACAGAAATGTGCCTCCTTGAATACTCCTGTTAGAGGATAACAAAAAGCAAAGTTGATAGACTGTTAAAGATGCCAATTTCGTATGTTGTGATAAGACAACAGCCCTCTTAAGGGGCTGTTCAGCTGCCTATAGTCTATTTAACTGGCTGAAGGAGTGAAAGTCGAATGTATTACGACAAGATAACAGTCTTTCTTAAGTAGTTGTGGGAGCAAGGAAAAACATTCGGTTGTCTGTAGACGTATTTATCTCGCTTAAAGGAGCGAAAGTCGAAGGTATATCGACGCTGATAGAGCTCTTTGGTGTGAAGTCTGTAACAAGAGGAGAGTGAATGCTTAGGAAAGGTATTTTAGAAGAGAATGTGGGTTTAAAAAAAGGAAAACATGGAAAATATATATAAAACACTTACCCTTTCGTCTGTAAAGATGTAAATCAGTTATAGAAAGTTTAGTTGAAGAAAAACAACGTTATGTATAGGTTCATTTATTTCTTTGACTGTTATGGTGTTAAACAGTTGCTATGGTAGCGTTGAATGACTGACACTTGTGCTTCTAGAATTGTATCGATGTGAGATTGGCGGAGGAGGGTGGGGTGGATGGGGAGGTGTAGGTGGGGCGTTTATGTGTTGTTGGTTGCGAGAGATTTGTATGGTCGGATAGGGAGGGAGTGGTGTTGGGTTGTGGGAGAATTTCGGGGGCGCACATGAAAGGAGTCAAGATAGTTAAAGTAGTGGATGTTCTAGAAGATGTTAATTGAAGATTTTTAAGAATGTAGTTATGTTTTGAATTTGGAGTTTGCAATAATTTGGGTAAACTTTCGTATAATGGATTCTTGACTTCAATTAAGTCATTGAAGTTTAGATTTTTGTTGTAGTATTGGTCCTAAAATATATAGATGGTTTCAAGTTCATTCATCAACTTTCCTTTGTCTACTCTTTTAATAATTGTGAGGTCTCTTTCTATCGTTGTGAATTGATGTCCTGTTTCTGTCATATGGGTGTTCATAGCTGAAAATTTATTGTGCTTAATGGCATTATATTGTTCTAAGTACCTAGTTTGAAAACTTCAGCCTGTTTGACCAATACAAGAGAGGTTGCATTGCGTGCAGGTGAGCCTGTATATACCTGAGCCTGAGTAAATGTTTTTGCTTGAATTGACTGTTTTGTGATTAAAAAATATTTTTGGTTAGTGTTTGTTGTCCTAAAATCTATACTGGTATTTTTGTTTTTTATTGAGTTCAAGACCTGGTGAAAGTTTGAATTCTTGTGGGTGAAGGTAACGAATTTGGATTTTTTGGGTTTGTCAGGGATTAGGTTTGTTGTTAATTTGAATTTGACCTTATTTATTAAACGGTTAATCATTTCAGGTTTATATACATTTATTTTTTCTAAATCCTTTATATATAATTTATCTCTGTTTGAAGGTTCTTGGGTGTTAGAGGGATTCTTAAAGCTCAGTAAATTAAACTGTGAAAAGTGGCCAATTTATGGGAGTTAGGATGTATAGAAGTATTTTTGATTGTTAATGGGGGTGTGAGTAGGTTTTCTGTAAAATTTGAAAATCGAAGTTACCATTAATATGAGCTATTGTGAGATCTAGGAAATTTAAGGATCCACTGACTTGATCTTCCTTGGTGAATTTAATATTTTGGTCTAGGTTGTTTAAATAATTTAAAATATCGGTACTATTTTTAAGATCTTTATTGATTATTACGAATGTGTCATCTACATACCGAAGTCATAAGCTAAGGCCTTTTATTTTATTTATTATTTTATGGTGTTCTGAAGAAACTAAATAGATGTCGGCTAAGATGCCTGATAATGGCTCACCATAGCTAGGCCATCTTGGTGGTAAATTTTACCATTAAAAGTGAAATAGTTCTTTTTAGCACAAAATTTAGGATTTTTATGAGGTCTTCTAATTCAAGCTTGGTGAGGTTGCTGTGTTTTGCGAGGTTGTCTTTGATAATATTTACAGTTTCCTTTGTTGGTACATTAGAATACATATTAGTAATATCAAAAGAGCACATAATGTGATTTGGTAGTAAGGTGAATTTTTAAAATTTCGCAGAAGTCTATTGAATTTTTAAAGAGGATTTATTGTTAAACCTGCAATGACTTTTTAGAAAATAGTGGATATATTTTGAGGTTTTATATGTCGGACTATTTCTACACCCTCCTCCGCCAATCTCACATCGATACAATACTAGAAGCACAAGTGTCAGTCACTCAACGCTACCATAGCAACTGTTTAACACCATAACAGTCAAAGAAATAAATGAACCTACACATAACGTTGTTTTTCTTCAACTAAACTTTCTATAACTGATTTACATCTTTACAGACGAAAGGGTAAGTTTTTTATACATTTTCCATGTTTTTCTTTTTTAAAACCCACATTCTCTTCTAAAATACCTTTCCTAAGCATTCACTCTCCTCTTGTTACAGACTTCACATCAAAGAGCTCCATCAGCGTCGATATACCTTCGACTTTCGATCCTTTAAGCGAGATAAATACGTCTATAGACAACCGAATGTTTTTCCTTGCTCCCACAACTACTTAAGGAAGACTGTTATCTTGTCGTAATGCATTCGACTTTCACTCCTTCAGCCAGTTAAATAGACTATAGGCAGCTGAACAGCCCCTTAAGAGGGCTGTTCTCTTATCACGACATACGAAATTGGCATCTTTAACAGTCTACCAGCTTTGCTTTTTGTTATCCTCTAACAGGAGTATTCAAGGAGGCACATTTCTGTTTCATTTTCAAGATTGAGCTGTTTATTGCTCTACCCCAACAAGTTTTTGGGCGCATGGAATCAACGCTCCGGAAAGTATAATCGTGTGAACTTTTGACATGCAGCTGGATACTGCGATTTTAGCCAAGTACATTCTAATAATATTTAATGTTTGGACAGACACCTACATTGATATCCTCTTTTTATAACTTGTAAGAGTAATCAGGATCCTGATTTTTCACCATACAGGTTTGAGTTTGAGACAGATAATGCCCTTAATATGGGCGAAACATGTCCCTTAACATTTTATAATAATATTTAATTTCTAAAAATGATCTCTTTGTATTGAATAGGTGGATATTAAAAATAATAACACTTGTAACATACTTTGTATTTACGTACATTTAAATATGGACCTAACATGAGAATTATAACGTTAATATCAATATTATTGTAAGAATGCAGTGAAGTTCCTGAGTTGACGAAACTGACTCTGTATTCATTTTTGTTACATTTGCGCATGTGATGACCGTCAACATGAGCTAAGGAGACCATGGTACGATGTCCAGGAGTAGCTGTTTTGGTGGGGGGGGTTTCAGCCGCCACCGCCACCACAGGCCATCGGCAGAGGCCTCCACCTCATTGACCTCTGGCAAGGTCATAACCACGTGCTCTTGTTTGTAAACAAAGCCACGTGCTCTTTTGACAGCTGTCAAGCTGACAGCCACGTGCTTTTTGACCGTTGTCAGCGGCCACCTTTAATCAACAGAGCATCGTGCTGCCATCTTTCCGGCACTAAACCGTATATGCACCTAGTAGCGGGATATTTGAAAAATTCCACGTGCTCTTTGACAGCTGATAAGCTACCACCTTAGGCACGTAGTAGCGGGAAATTTGAAAAATTTCACGTGCTTTTTTGACAGTTGTCAAGCTGACAGCTGCCACATTTAAACAACAGACGATCGCTAATCTCAGTGCTGCCATCTTTACAGCACTAAACCTCACGGCTACCACCTTTGGCATGTGGTGGCGAGAAATTGAAATTCCACGTGCTCTTGTTTGTAAACAAAGCCACTTGCTTTTTGAGAGCAGACAAGCTGACAGCTGCTATCATTAATCAACAGAGCACCGTGCTGCCAACTTTATGGCACTAAACCTCACGGCTACTACCTTAGGTACGTGGTGGTGGGCAATTTGAAATATTCCCCGTGCTTTTCTGACAGCTGCCATCTTTAAACAACAGAGCATCGCCAACCTCAGTGCTGCTATCTTTAAGGCGCTAAACCACCTGGTTGCCACCTTAGGCATGTAGTGACGGGCAATTTGAAAAATTCCACGTGCTTTTTGACAACTGTCAGCCTCCATCTTTAACTACATGTACACGGCTTACTGCTATTTTGACGGAAGTAAACTTTATAGCGCGGAATCTAACGGGACAAGCAAGCTAACTGCCCTTCTCAACTTACTACGATCAATGAATAATAATGTTATTTGCTTTACGTCTCACTAACTACTTTTACGGTTTTCGGAGACGCCGAGATGGCGGAATTTGTCCCGCAGGAGTTTTTTAAGAGGCTGACGTATTTGAGCACCTTCAAATACCACCGGACTGAGCCAGGATCGAACCTGTCACGTTGGGGTCAGAAGGCCAGCACCTCAACCGTCTGAGCCACTCAGCCAAGCACTTACTACGATCATAGTTATAAAGCAAGCTGCTCTTCTCAACATACTGACCGAGCTGCCCTTCTCAAGATACTATTATCTTAGTTTTTAAACCAAGAAGCTGTTAGAGATGCCGGCTATAGGTTATTGCACAAGATGGCGGCTATACATAAGCTCTCATGAGATGCCTAGGGGCGATTGCGCAAGATGGCGGCAATACACAGGCTCTTACGAAGAAAGCTAGCTTAGAGGCTACTGCACAATATGGCGGCTGCTTTTATGAAGAAATCTAGCTTAGAGGCTACTGCACAAGATGGTGGCTATATATAGGCTGTTATGGCCTCCTCCTCTTCCTCCTCTGCTAAGGCATAGCATTATGTCTCTGTCGAACAAGTTTAAACATGCATTAGTATAAGGCCGTGATCTTATGCTTAAGGCTAGAGTGAGCACGTGCTATTATCCTGTTCTTAACCTGCAGCGCTGACGTCATCATAGTTGTGCATGTTTAGACTTGATCATTATGAAGGTTACTTACTGACTGAAAGCTTTAGTCTTCGAGATACAGTGATAGAGAGTAGAGCGCAAACATGACGAGAACATTAATAGTTGATGTACAAGGCTTTAAAGTAAACGGCAACACATTTGTGTTCAAAGAGGTGGCTGTGTTAGATTGCAGTGTGTTGTGGGCACCGAAACTTGTTAGTTTAGTATTTGGTCCACTTTTCCCTTATTGTTTACAAACAGATGAAGATAAAAAGCAGACTCAATCGATCGAAAACCTTAGGTTTGCAGAGGGAAGAAAAAGGAGTACCTTATCATTTTCTATCTTTAATGATGAACGCACATTTGTCAAGAGCAGGTCTTGTCTTTTAAAGGGTTGTGAAAGGAAGAAATGGTTGCATGAGTACCTACCATCATAGTGTGAAATTATCAACATGCGTGAATTAGGGTGTCAATTATTTAAAACTCTTCCGAAGGAGCGTAGTGGAGAAACAAGTAAACAGTCTTTACAACATGTGTGCATGTTGATTGGTTGTGTTGTAGTGCATGCCAGGAGGTGAACAACATTTGTAAACTGCAGTGTCGAAATAACGTTAGTGTGAAAGAAACATTTGTAAAGTAAATACATCATGTCATTTCTAACTGATACTAAGTGTAACGCAGTTGAAAAGGCAATCGTTAAGTTTTATGCATGCAAAAAGAAACTAAACACTTTTACTGAAGAAGAGTTAAATGCATTACCAAAGGCATTTTTGGTTAATGTAGCTGCGAATGCCGTAAAGAAGATTTGGGATAAGGTGCCTCGTAAGTGGATTCAACATCCTGTTTTTCAGAGCTTAAAACGTGTAGTTTACATCGTGAACAAATGAGTTTAGGTAGGAGACCTTCTGTGTGACAGTGTTGTATATGTAAACTGATTAAACTGTATCACGGACTTAAAACTAACGAGCTGTCATCGCTTATAAACACTTATCATGGCTGTGAAAGGAGTAAACAGGAAAAAGGTGATGAAACGTGCTGGGAGAAACGCGAGGAAGCGATTGATCTTCTTCGCTTCGAGCTTCATCTTCCTAATTATGAGTATTGTGGCCCTAGAACACGACTTGACGTTCGCTTGGCACGTGGTGTTCCTGGTATTAATATATTATATGCTGACCTTGCTTATCGACAAAACAACCCTAAACTAAGACGTGTAGCTGATGAAAATCTGCTTCGTAAAGCTATGTTGCGTGTGTCGTCACCAGGTGCTTCTGTTCCTGAGAAGATAGCAGCACTTGTTGTTGTCGTCGGTACAATAAAAGGAAAACTGTTACTAGGTAGTGGCAAAGACAGTAAAATAAAGAAAGGATAAAAGAGATTTTCTTGAAGAAAAATGTATATATATTTTAAAATAAATATGAATTGTCAAAACATATTACAGGTGTTATTTAATATTAATCCTATAGCATGTCCTAGTAATAATGTTAACTTAGAAGAAAGGAGAGGTAGAGGATTGAAAATTAAAACACACAAGATTTAAAGTACATCATCTTTATTAATCCACGAATTAATGCTGTTATTAAAACCAAGCCATTTAACATACAGTTTATTACCACGACGTCGAATAACAAGTTCAATTAAATAATGATCAGGATATTTTGTTTTCTGCAGTTCTTCGATGTAGAATCCTCCTTCAATAGGCTGCCCTCTGAGATCGCGAAATAAATACGTAACTGGATTAGTAAGCTTAACACTCCTGATTTGAAAAATTTCAGTGCTCCAGTTGGGAGTGTATCCTTTTGCAAAGATAGACTTGTGTTTGCTGGTGCGAACGAAATGACCTTCTTTAAAGCGATAGCGGCGTGGATCAGCTGTTTTAATTACAAGATGAATAGCATCTGGGCGATGTGTATTCCTTGTAACAAGACATGCCTTTGTTCCGATAGTGCGATGAGGTGTATCGTTGTAGGTAGATACAAGTCTAGGTAGCAGATCAATCCAACGATATGAACCTTGCGCTGTAAATTCTCGCCACATCATTGTTTTGAGTGTACGATTAAAGCGTTCTACAACACTTGCCTTGAGATTGCTGAAATAAAGTAGTGCTGAATGCGAAGTAACTTGAGGTAAGAAGAAAAATCCTCGTTGTAAAACTCTTTACCTTGATCAGTTTGAAGGAGCCTTGGGCAGCGTTTCGATTCTTTAACAATATTTTTAAATGATTCTTTGACTTGAGCTGCTGTCTTAGAACGCATATGTTGTGCAAAAGCAAACTTCGAGTACATATCGATAACAGTAAGTAGATACTTATACCTCTTATTGCTAGAGACATATGGAATTATTTATACTAAGTCTGCTTGCCAGATATCATCTTTTCCTCGTGTAATAACAATTCCGCGACAGTAGGTGCGACGTGCTGGTTTATGTAACTCATGTGCGATGTTTACCTTTACAGATGAGATCTTCTATTGACGAGCCATTACAAATAATACCGGCATGTTGTAATTCTCTCACTATTTCTGGAATTTCTGGTTCATGACCTGTGTGACCAGCATCTTGCGATGCTCTTAGAAGTTGTAAGCGTTCAACGAGTAAGTTTCGGTCATTCCAGTATCTTACGTCTACATACGTCAAAAAAGGCTTGTAGATACCATAAAGAGCACGTACAGTAGGAAACAGCTTAGAAATAAACTCACGATACTTGTAACTATTATTTGAATTAACATTTTCTGTTCTCTTGCAGTTACGTCATGTTGCATCAGTAGCAAAAGTATTGCTTTATATTTTAAGAGCATCTTGTAAAACTATATCCTTGTCAGGTATTCGTGAGAAAAGAAATTCTATGAGTCCTTTCGTAGGTTTATAAGTAACACCTTTTACAGTAAGTTTGTTGCTATTAATCTTAACATTTGAATTTCCTATCCAGAAACAGTCGTCTTCGTAGCGAATACTGTAATTAGTGTCAATTTGTCCTGTAAAGATTTTTCTATATAAAAGTGTAAATAGAGATCCATAGGTATCTTGAATAAAAGTTCTGAACTGATTACGATACCCTGGCGTGATCATAACCTCAGACAAAGATGTTAGATCTTGTGTCGATGTAGTAGGTGTTTCAGCAATAACATCTGTAGTTAAAACTCAACACCCTTAGATGGCGAAGTATCGTTATAAGTTCTTCTTCCTTATCCTCTTCTTGATCTATATCTTGCTTCTCCCCTTCCTCATCTTGCTTCTCTTCTTCTTTATGCTTTTCCTATTTATGCTTTTCTTCTTCATGCTTTTCTATATCAGATATCAGATGATGTTTACATAGAAGCAAAACTTGAAGTAGACTGTGGCAATGAAGTACAATTGAAAATAAAAATAAATCCGTGCCTGCTTGAATACGTTTAAGCTCTTTAAATTTCCGTCGAATATTGTTCCGTGCATGGATGGTATGTTTTGTAATCTCCTTGCTAGATATTAACATGATGATGGTTTTCGATCAAGTAGTGACTGTAATTCTGTCTTAATGCATATAAAATGATCAAAACCCACGCGATATCGTCCATGGTGAACATCATTTTCTTTATCAATAACTAAAAACTGTATAACGATGTGATGACCAACATGTAACACACATACGTTTAAAGTCATTGAATGTCATATCAGTATTAACATGATCATCATACACATGTCTCATGTTGCGCTCATCTTGCCGAAAAAGCACAATAACATTTGCGTTGTCGCGTATCAACTGTTTAGGCACACGAGAATAAATTTGGCATAAATAGATGCAATCAACATATTTATGCCTTTCCATAGTAAAGAATGCAGGAATAACGTTTTACTTTTCTGTTGCGACATCGTCAAAGATCATAAGAGAATTAGTAAACGTGGACGAATTATTCCTGTACCAAAACGAGGAGGATTTCTTCCTGCGCTGTTTGCTGGCCTAGCAGCTTTAGGGTCATTACTGGATGGTCCTAGCGCTGTAGTAAGAACTGTTAAGGCTGTAGAAGCAGGGAAACAACAGTTGAAAGAGAGTGAACGTCATAACAAGACCATGGATGCAATTGAATTACTAGGCAAAGTCGTACACATGAAGCTAGCACCATACAAAAAAGGGCTTGGCACCTACTATTCTCCAAAAAACGTCTACTGAATGCACTGCCACATTGAGCAATAACGCATGAAGACGTTTTTACGTTTGCTGAACAACTAGGAATTCTTTATTTTCGAGGTGATTATATGCGCGATCAACTATCAGCGAGACCACGTGAACGCGAAAGTGCCGTAATTAACTTAGACCATAGTTCCGGACCTGGAACTCATTACGTTGCTTATGTAAAACGTAAATCTAAAGTATGGTATTTCGATAGCTATGGAGACTTACTTCTTCCCTTTGAGCTCATACGTTATTTCGGAAGCAGTGAAGACAAATTTTACACTAAAAACCGTGTCCAAAAGTTCAATACACGCATGTGCGGACGATTATGTCTTATGTTCTTATATCAAACTCAGACAGTAGAGAAAGAGAATTAGTGTATACGTGATGACTAACGGTGAAAGAACGTTTGCTGTACGTGGGAAAAGACCTGAAAACTCTGTCTATTTTAATACCCCGATCGAACTTGGTTATCAGCTTCATTGTCTTGGACTATTGTCGTCTGAAAGCTACAATAAAATCTATAATGTGCGTGTTGGTGTAAACAAGTTCTATTACGATGAGTATGGGCTAACGCTACCCTCAGGCAGTTATTCAGTAGTCGATATTCATGAATATATTGAAAGTACGTTAATTGATCAGTTTGGAGAAGAGAGTTTTAGTACCGTAATCATAATTACTAGTTTTCACTTACTGTAAGCAACATTACACATAAATGTGTTATTGAATCATCATTTAAGATTGAGTCAAATCACAACCTGATTCGGTTGGACCATTGTTGGATTTTCATCAGGGGAGCTCCTACCGAACGTACGTTACGAGTCTGATCAACCTATAACACCCTTCGATGATTATCATGTGAACATTACTTGTAATATTATTACAGACTTGAATAGTAATCTACAACCTTCGCACGTCCTGCACGACTTTTACAGAGGAACTTGGATATACTATTCGTGAGAGGCCAGCAATATTTCTTTATCATGCTGTGGCTGTAAAATACATTAGTAACATCACTCTTAGGCTTGTAAATAAACATAATCAGCTTATTCATTTAGAATGGTACGCGTACGTACCTTACAATCTTCATCTCAAACCAGTATGAAAAACATCTATAAAACACGGTGTACATTTCGAAGACCGTCCCTGCTCTGGCAAACTAACGAATCTGAAAATTGTCAAAAGGTTAGGAGAGCTGAAAGATGTTGTGATTACTCATGTCAAATCAATATTTATACTTAATTATTGGTTTTATGTGTTAGGCATACAGAATGAGCTGCAGATGTGAGACTTTGTCAGAGGGTAGACAATATATAAATAACAAAATCTAGACCAGAACTTCAGAACTACAGATTCCTTAGTTTGTCAGTTTCGCTAGTTTGCCAGAGCAGATACGAACTACATGTTTGCGAAGACTCATCGAGTTAACAGATAACCATAAGCAGATACTCCAAGATTTAGGTTATTCGCTACAACCACAATATAGAAGAAATACTAGACATTATGAATACAGTAGAAACTCGTGAAGATGTAGTACGATGTGAGCTTCATTCTTATCATCCTTTTATGTTTGGATTAAATAATAATAATGAAATTCACTTTATTATTAATCAGCAAGATGTATACACCTTACCACACGAAACCTTCCTCTATATTGAAGGACGGCTAGATAAGTCAGATGGAAATGGACCAAGTACATCACAACTAAACAACCATGCTCTAGCTTTTCTCTTTTCTGAAGCGCGATATGAAGTAAATAATGTAGAAATAGATAGAACGAAGAATGTTAGTATTACAAGTGCAATGAAACTCTACCCTTCTTTTTGTTTTGAAGAAAATAATCTTTTGCGGATGGCAGGATGGTGTCCAAAAGCTACTTACAACTGGATGATTAATGAGGATGGAACTTTTACAGGTATGTTATCACTGACACATACTTTTGGTTTCACAGAAGACTTTACACGTATTATAATCATCGCAAAACAAGAGCTTATTCTGATCCGTGATCGAAATGATTACAATTCTCTTAAAGCAGCAGAAACACCAGTAGACTCGAAAATTACACTTCATCGTATATTGTGGAGGATTCCACATGTAACCTTATCTGATCGTGAAAAACTTCGATTACTGAAGATTGTAGAAAATGATACACCATTACCTATACGTTCTCGAAGTTGGGAACTGAATTAATATCCTGTGTTACTACCTACAAACAAGCATAGCTGGGCTGTCAAAACGTCACGTTTTACTGAGAAGCCCTTGTATATTATTCTTGGATTTCAAACCAATCGTAAATTCAATCACAAAAAAGATAGCTCACTGTTTGATCACCGTAAATTAAAACATGTTAGACTACACTGACTTAGCAAATGTCATGGGATAGTCACCTAATAACGTGTGGGGCCTCCTCTGGCCCTGCGAACTGCAGTAAGACGCCGTGGAAGTGAGTCGACAAGTCCCTGGTAGTCCTCTGGACGCACCTGACACCAAATCGTTTGCAGAGTGGCCGCCAATGCTGGTCTGTTCGAGGGTGAAGGATCCATGGCACGGAGCCTGAGTTACAGGACATCCAACATATGCTCGATAGGGTTCATATCGGGGCTGCTGGGTGGTCATGGCAGTCGTTGAACCTCCTCTGCATGTTCCTGGAACCATTCCCGGGCGACGTGGGAGCGATGTGGCGGCGCGTTTTCATCTTGAAACACCGCAGAACCGTCTTGGCGCTGGAAGGCCAAAAATGGGCGGAGATGGTCTCCGAGCAGCTCAACATACCGCGTACCATTCAAAGTCTCTTCCAGAACAACTAGGGGGCCCATTCCATACCAGCAAAATGCACCCCAGACCGTAATAGAGACACGAGAGCCCTGGGCCACACATTCGAGGCTGGCGGGATCCATCGCTTCATGTGGTCTGCGCCATACACGCTGGCCCCCATCGGCATGGTGCAGTTGAAGTCGTGATTCGTCCGACCATATCACGTTACGCCATTGTTCCAGTATCCATCCCTGATGACTGGCGACAAATGCGCGTCGTTGTGCCCGATGACGTTGGGTTAACAGTGGCACCCGTGTGCGGCGCCGGCTCCCATACCCCATAGAACCCATATTTCTACGGATTGTCCATTGGGAGACGTGTCTAGCATGGCCTGTGTTGAATTGAGCCGTGATTTTTTGCACGGCTGCCCGTCTGTCACTATTGACAATCCGTCTCAAATGTCGCCGGTCACGGTCATCGAGGGTGGCTGGACGGCCGGTCGTTCACCTGTTGTGGACGGTGACACCCGCATTCAACCATTCACGATTCACACTGGACATTGTTGGTCGTGTGAAGCCGAATTCCCGCACCACTTCCGAAATTGCACTTCCCATCCGTCGGGCACCAACCACCATACCCCGTTCGAACGGTGTCTGCTCACGACAACGTTCCATGTTACACCTGTCACATTCGAAGCCACTGCTCACAAGGTCTCCTATACAACTGCCGCTGGCACAGGGGGCGTGCGGTGCGCAGACAACACACGTGCGCATCTGTGCTCCGCTATCCCATGACATTTGCTCAGTCAGTGTATATCTCAACGGAATTACGTATCCCTACGAAAACATAGTCATTAACTTTGAGAAAAAGAAATTTGGGATGCTCTGTGACATGATGTGTAATTTCCAATCATCGTATTATCAGAAAGAAGATCGTCCGCTATTTTCGCCTCAAGAATTAAAAATAAAGCACCGATTGTAGTTATAGACAGCTATTATCATGAAGAATCTATAAAAGAATCTCCTGTTGATATTCGTTTAGATCTGAAAACATTCCTGCTAACACAGCAGCCTATTTTCTTATTATTCATATGCGTGATATTTCTTACCATTTCCTGACCAAAGATTTATTATTTCGTTTAGATGACTACCTATCATCCCTTTGCATTGTCACACGTAGGGGAGAGTGCTGTACCAAGAGACGTATGTACCAAGGGGCATATTTTATTCTGGCATCATTAGAGGAGCTAGAAGTTCTTTGTCTTCAATATTCTGTTGGCAGTACTGTAACTTACTCTCCAATAGGGATGTATAGAACTAGCACCGATAGAGTGTTTGTTATGATTTTTAGTGTTTGGTGTGGGTAAGAGCTCCAACATCTTGGAACACATCATCGTGACCTGTTAATAGGGCATGCATGTCTATTACTGACTTGTCTGGCTGGTTGAGATGTATATTTCATTGGTGTTCCTTGACACTAGTACCAATGGACTGGAATATTTGGCCAATGTATACCTTGTCGCTAGTACAGGGAATTTTGTGTAGTAGTGGGAATAATTTGTCCTTGCTTTTAGCTAAACTGTGAGAAATTTTAGTGACATTGCCAAACACAATGTTTATATTGTGCTTGCAGAGGACCTTGGCTATTCAATCCGTGATAAAGTGAATGCAAGGCGGGTAGGCAGTTACTTTCAGTTCTTTCTTCTGTGAGATTTGCTTAGTTGTCCCTCTGGGATGCAGAAATCTATGAATATTAACATCGTTGTAACCTTAAACATGACTTTGAGTGTGTCCATCTCCCCCTGGATATTTTCTGGCTCACAAATTTATGTCGCCTTCACGGTGGCTGTCATGAGAATGCCCTATTGTGTAGGCTATGGGTGAAAGAACGAGTTTGTAAAGAATGCAGCTTAGAATTTAACAGTTACTAATTTATTATCAAATGATCCATAATTTCATGCTGTACACCTATCTATATTGCTAATGAGAAAAGTAAACATAAAAATCTGATATTTAACAGAATGTAATGAAAAAATTAAATATTTTCATGTACCAAATGACAAAAGGAATTACGTGCATTGATGTGCAAATTTGTCCGAAATTCTATCCAATTTTGGTTTTTAACACTTGTTTTGCTGAATAAAGAAATGATTTTTCTGCAGCTGAATCTGACCTGGCCCTTTATTCCTTATCTCTCTTCATATAATCTCTATATGACAAAGACATGAAATTCTAGTTGTAAGGCTCATCTCTAGAGATGATGTTTTAGTACTGTATTGGAACCTTTCCCACCTTCCCCCATGACTCATGGGACCATGTGACAACAAACCAACCCTTTCGGGTCACGAACACATGGGACCATGCTCCACGGAAGTCGATAGTCAAGGGACCTATTCGGCCTGTGCCGATTTCCCCTCATTGGGATTGTATCGTTAATCCACTCACATGAGAAGTTATCGGCCATACAGCACAGCCAGGTCAGAGCTACTCTCCCGTTCCTGAGGTCTGAACACGGACTCCTCAGGGTCGAAGACCTTTCGCGGCATGTATAGTCTATTAACCTTAAACTATCTTAAAGGCCTACAATGAACGGAAGAGGTTTTTGGATGCTTGTTTTTCGGTAAAGATAGGCACAAATAAGTTTTTACCAATTTACTAAGGCGCTCGTTGAAATCTATACAAACACTATGACATCCTTGGTAAAGTAATATAAATTGGCAAAATGAATACAATTACTTAGCAACGGAAAAATCCGTGCTACCATCCATCAGCTAACGTCATCCACATTCCATTAGAATATCTGTGTGGATGACCACAGCTTCTAATAATATTTCAGATGAAGGAAAAAACTTCCATCCGAACCAACAACCTGATGGATACCTAATTTGACATAAAACAAAAATATTTCCCATCCCCAAAGGATGATCGTACTCGTAGACATACTACGTTTCTACCTCTGGTTTTTGTTGTCTATCTCCCGTTGAACATTAAAACTGTTGAGTGTTACATAAAACAAAATAACACATATTACCTATTTACAGTTACAATTACGAACCATTTTCCTCCAAATACCAGTATCCCCTGGGACCGAATCCCACATCACTAAGTTAAAAGTTTACTTACACTAACTCAGATTCACCCCAGAGTGGTCGTTTATCTTACATCTACCGCCACCAAATATCTATACATGAATAAAAGTATACTGGAGAATAATCATATGCTTTACTTAAACCATGGAAAAGAGAATAAGGTTACGCGTCTCCACTAATTAGAAGAAAAATGAAATAAAAATCAAACGAACACAGGCTTGACAACGAACTCGTCACTTACAACAACTATCAGTGAAATTTCATGAAGTCTAAATTCGCGCAGAACAGTACTTATCACAAACAAGGTTACACCCTGAAAAGAAAACATACATTATACCACAACACAAAATATAAATGGCTGTATTTCATCTCGTAGAACCCGCTACTTGTGCGAGCAGCCGTCCTGTCTATGTGCAGTCGAGGTTCGAACTGGAGACTATGTTCGTCTCCATCAAAGTGCAATCAAACCCTAATTTACCCTAATCATGTGAACACTGTCATACAACGGAAACATCTACATTGCTTCGTGGTTCGTGGCTTACGGCATATGTGGCAATTACAGAACTCTACTGTCATTATTTCTCAAAGGCAAGGCAGCCTGTTAGCACGACCAACTTCTTCGCTCGTGCCGGGACCTACCCTCGCAAGTCGCTCCCCTCCTCCTTGCTCGTAAATTACAGCGGTCATTCTTTCCACCGTCTGGAAGCTAAAAACACCAACCAACCTGCTTACGCTAGGATATTGTGTCTATAAAATTTAATTCATTAGAAACTGGCGCAATCTATTCATTGCTCAAGCCAGCCCACATACTTTCAATACACGAGAATCATTTCTCAAATTCAATCGTTAACGCACATCAAATTCTCTCATATCTCTGGAGGTCTGGAGTTCGACTCGTATCTTCTCTCCTTCCTAATATTCACCATACGTCAGCCACTGACCACAGCAATATTCCCAGATCTCCGCCTTCTGAGGCGAGATTGTGTACCTGTCATATTCTACCCTATTGCTCGAGATATATCGGTATAAAATCACCGATCAAATTACTTCAAGAAAATACTACTAATAATAATAATAATAATAATACTAATAATAATACTACTAATAATAATAATAATATTCAGACATGATCAAACTCAACTAGTAAATCTCTACTTTATTAGCCTAACTAATGTGTAGGGGGGCCGGGTTCGAACCTCCGCACATATCTTCTCGAACATCTTCAGTTACAGCCAAACTTATACACTAGCATGTAAAACAAACTACTGCCTCTACTTTTATGAATTTAGTGCTGTCACTATTCCACATTAATTTCTGTATAGGCACATGTTAATGATCCTGTCACCTGCTAATCCCTGCTCGTTTCATGCAGTCACGCAGATTAAATTTACGGCATTAACCTGTTCAATTTTCTACTTATTTCCCCCCTCAAATCTTTCTCAGCACTCATAACAAAAATATATATTGTAGCATGCACATGCAGCCTCTAAAAGGGGTCCCAAACTCTATACATCTTCCCTGGTTCAATTCCTTCCCATATCTCATTAAATAAATCAAATTGAACAAGGGTCATCCGACCACTCCAGGTAATTAACCTATCAATTACATCGTCATTAACCCTATCTTTACATTAACTCTATTTACAAGGGGAAATACTAACATTGGAAGGAAAATAGCTCAGTACTCAACAGTTTTGGTGTTTTCTGGCCCCGTCCGGAGATTTCGGGGGGCCTGCCATCGGTGCTCACTCCATGTCGCTGGCTCGTGCAGTCCTGGGTTCTAGGAGTTCGATGACATTGCTGGCGTAATCCATCTTCCTAGTAAACAGATCACTGAAATTATATTTACACAATCTTGCACACTTGTTGATCACTCGACACCATCAAACTTCCCCTCTATCGTTCTATGACCGATGCAAGTTACGTGATACCAATTATTATGGATATCTCAGCTAGTCTATTTCATTTAAATTAGGCGAGTTGAACATTCATGACCTCCTCCTTCCCAAGTCTATCGCCTCCTACTTCCGTGATCTAAATCAACCGTCCTTCTCCTAATTTTCTGTCTAGATCTTTCAGATCCTGCATTTATCACTCCCCGTTACTTAGTGTGATAATCTGATCCTGAAATCCTGTTCTCAATTTTACATGGATTTATTTTTATAGTATTTCTTCACACGACGACTGCTTTTCTTTTGAAACAGAGTTTCCCAAATCCCAAAATTATACTCCTCGAAAAATGAGCTCCCTCACTGCTACAGACATCACCCTCGCGATGAGCGTTCTTCGTCCGGAGTTTGATCCCCACGGCGTACTCAACTTTTCACAGTCACTACCTACGACACAATGACAAGTATTCAGAGTTTACTTCGCGATCGGATGTCGCACAAATATCTTTGTCATATAGTTACATTTCCTACTATCACTGCACACTGGAAAACATCTTTAGAACTTCACTCCCGTTTCTTTGTGTCAGTTATTCAGACAAAGAAGAGGTAGATATCGCTCGCGAACCGACCGTAGTTCCACCTCTGAAGCTCGTTCTCGACTGCGGACTCTCCCAAGAAAGTGCAACAACTTATAGCCAAACCGGGAATAGGGGTAGCTAGCGGGCCTTTCCCCCTCCCTTATTTTGACCTCTCCTGGATAAACCAGCCTGTTGAAATCAGCAATACGCTAGATTGTGTGGCTATGTTACGCGCAAGTGCGCTATGCCATGCGGAGTTGATTTTGTTCGGCGGATCTGCCGTAATCAATTAATAAGATCGAAGGGGAAATGGTGAATCCCCAAAGACATCTGGCTTCACACATCGCGTCCGTACGCTAAGCCAGTTACATAAGCTGTTCTCAAGTGCCTTTACCTTGGAGAATCTCTTCTACTATAACTCCTGTTTTAAAATTTTTGCCAATATTCTCTCTACCGCTCTGACGGATGCATTTTTGTTAACCAAGCCTTTTAAGCCGAAAATACATTAAAATTGGCCCGATCGCTTTGGCATCGCTGTACGCTGGCATTTGTTTTCAATATGGAGTCGCTAAAACAGTGTTCTTCTGCTGCTTCTTCTATGACGTGTGCCTAGTTCGGGGATTCTTTAAGCCACCCAGTGGGTGTGTAAGGCGCCGCGCTGGCGGGCGTCCTATTGCACAATCTGATGCTTCTCCCAACATACACACAAAGAAAGATTGCTGCCTGCTTCCTTCCCAAACATATCATTTGAAATAAATATTAATTGTGCCGATACGGTCACAGTATAGACCTAGAAAAGGTAACGCAAATGGTGATTCAGAATCATTTTTAAGATAATCAGCAATGTGGGAAATGATACGGAAAGGAAAGTGATTGTAGCAGGTGATCTGAATTTACCAAATGTCAATTGGGAAGGTAATGCGAATGACAGAAGCATAACCAACAAATGTCAAATAGTTTAATCTTGGAAGGACAGCTGAATCAGAAAGTGATGAAACTAACTAGAGGGAAGAATATTCTGGATGTGGTGCTGGTAAAATAGGATGAGATCTATAGAGAAATTAATATTAGTGATCATAAAGTTTGTTATCATAGTTAAAATAAATGTGATAGAAATGAAGGTCATAAAAGTAGGACTATTAGACAATACCATATGGCTGATAAGACAGGCATGAGGGAGTTTAAAAAAGTAATTATGATCGGTGGAAAATGGTATAGCTTTAGAACGATTGTTGAGGAATATAAAAACAGGTGTGTACCTTTGAAGGTGCTAAGGAATGGTAAAGATCCACTATATTACACCAGAGAAGTAAAGAGACTATGAAGGAAGCCTGGAAAGATGTAAAGTTAGAAATGGTTGTGCAGGTAAGGAGAAATAGAAGGAACTTAGGAAATTGAATCTAGTGAAGAAGTCAGCTAAGGATAACAAGATTGCAAGCATAATTGGCAGTCATGCAAATTTCAGTGAAAAATGTACGTATACGCACTTTACGGCAGAAACAGGTCGCAAGAAGGACTTTCCAGGAATCATTAATGAACAAGGGGAGTGTGTATGCGGGGATCTACAGAAGGCAGAAGTATTCAGTCAGTAGTATGTAAAGATGGTTGGTTACAAGGAAATTGTCCAGATAGAGGAGGTGACTAATATTAATGAAGTATTGAAATTTACCTATGATAAAAAAGACATTTGTAATAAGATACAAAAGTTGAAAACTAGAAAGGCAGCTGGAATTGATAAGATTTCTGGGGATATACTTAGGATAATGGGTTGGTTATAGTACCAAATCTGAAGTGCTTATTTGATTACTGTTTACATGAAGGAACTATACTAACTGAATGGAGAGTTGCTATAGTTGCCCCTGTGTATGAAGAAAAAGGTGATAAATATAAAGCTGAAAATTACAGGCCAGTCAGTATGACGTATGGTACATGTAAGCTTTGGGAAAGCATTCTTTATGATTATATCAGACATGTTTGCGAATTTAATAACTGGCTCGATAGAAGGCAGTTTGAGTTTAGGAAAGGTTATTCCACTGAAGCTCAACTTGTAGGATTCCAGCAAGATACAGTATATCAGATATGTTAAATTCGGGAGGTCAGTTGACTGTGTAGCGATTGACCTATCCAAGGCATTTGACAGCGTAGATCATGGAAAACTATTGGCAAAAATTAGTGCTTTTGGACTAGGAATTTGATAGGGTGGATCATCGGAGACTACCAGCAAAATTGGACTAGAAAAAAAGAGTGACTGAATGGGTTGCTATATTTCTAGAAAATAGATCTCAGATAATTAGAGTAGGCGAATCTTTATCTGACCCTGGCAGTATTAATGGACTTTTATGTTTCCTTATATATAAATAATATGAATAACAAAATGGAATCAGAGATAACGGTTTTTGCGGATGATGTTATTCTGTATAGAGCAATAAATAAGTTACAATACAGTGAGCAACTGCAAAATGACCTCGATAATGTTGTGAGATGGACAGCAGACAAATGTATGATGATAAGCAGGGTTAAAAGTCAGGTTGTGAGTTTCACAAGTAGGAAAAGCCCTCTCAGTTTTAATTTCTGCGTTGATGGGGTAAACATTCCTTATGGGAATCACTGTAAGTACCTAGGTGTTAATATAAGGCAAGATATTCATTGGGGTAATCACAAAATTGGGACTGTGAATAAAGAGTACAGATCTCTGCACATGGTTATGAGGGTATCGAGGGGTTGTGGTAAGGATGTAAAAGAGAGGACATATAATTCTCTGGTAATACCCCCAACTAGAGTATGGTTCCAGGGTACGGGACCCTCACCAGGATTGCTTGATTCAAGAGAAGGAAAGGGTGATTTCCGACAAAAGAGTAGCGTTACAAAAATGTTGCAAAGTTTGGGCTGAGAAGATTTGGGAGAAAGGAGACCAGCTGCTCGACTAAGTGGTATGTTCTTAGCTGTCATTGGAGAGATGGCGTGGTATGACATTAGCAGATGAATAATTTTGAGTGGTGTTTTAAAGGTAGGAAAAATCACAGTATGAAGATAAAGTTGGAATTCAAGAAAACAAATTGGGGCAAATATTCGGTTATAAGAAGAGGAGTTAGGGATTGGAATAATTTACAAAATTTCCATTTTTTTTGCAAATATTTAAGAAAAGACTGGATAAAAAAACACAGATAGGGAATCTGCTATCTGGGCGACTGCCCTAAGTGCAGATCAGTGGTGATTGACTGACTGACTGACTGACTGACTGACTGACTGATGCTACAAACTCAATGTGTCACCACCCGTCGCGCAAATGTGCCTACAAAAATAGTATTTCGCCCATTTCTTTGTCATCAGTACTTTCAAAGGATCACCATGCATCAGATGATTTTTGTGGTAGCCTATTTCTGTTGAAAATTCCCATAAACTTTTCTTACAATAAAATCACCTTTAAATTTACTAAAATTATACATACTATGTAACAATAGGATTAATAAAACACCGCTAACATTACGTAATTTACAAAACACAATGGCATCACTAGATCCCATCTGATAGTAAACAGGCGTTCTACAAGGTGACCCGCTCAGTCCACTGCTCTTCATAGTTACTACAGCAGACATTACGACAATAACAAAGGACGTCACAATGCTACTGATGTACACGGATTAAGTGAATTAGATGAAAATTAATGAGGATAAAACTGTCTCCATTACTTTTAGGAAAGGAGGGAAGGAAGTCATTTTTTACACAAGGAAGAATCAACTCAAAGCAGTTACTAATTTAAAATATTTAGGGGTGGCTTTCCAGACTCAAGGTAACAATTTCAGCTTACACCTAGCCAACAGAGAGAATGCCACAATGAAAGCTATGAATGATATTAGATTCCCAAGCAGCGGTCATGAAGCCGTTCAATTTGAAGGTTAGACCAATACGTGTATACGGCCTGGAAAATGTGTGGCCATGTCTTCGGAAGAAACAGATGTAACAAAATTCACTAAATTCACTCCATCTCGTAGCACGCATGAGTAAATCAGAGAGCCTTTCTTCATTGAGGAGCTATGTCTACACTTCCTGCTAGCTGCATCGCTGGGATTCTTAAACACTCTGGTGAGAATAAAGGAAAAGAAAGGAACAGTTTTATGCAACAGATGCAATGATCAACTGTGAATGGATGTGAGGAGGCACATAGTGACAAGACTTTCCGTGCATGGTTTATCACTTCAAGCTCTGTGGTGTGAAACAATATCATGAGCCAGGTGCAGGCTGGGTGTGTACAAGATGCACTGAACCATGTGGGAGGCACCACGCCATGGCATGCAAAATGCGAACTGAATCCCTTAAAATGTTTTTTGCAAAATATTTATTTGTACTTACTCTTTGCAAATTATGCACAATTGCAATTTCATTCATAATCCACAAAACACAAAAAGAAGATAAAATATAGGCCCCAATTTGATAAGCACAGTCAAATACTTTCAAACACGTGTCATGCGCTATACTGTGCATCAGTCCTCGGCGAGTACTAACAGTTGAAAACAGAGAGGATTGGTGATGTACTCAACCGCTAAAACCGGATTACTCATCGATATAACTCGCTCCACTCCCGGCTCTACGTCAAAACTAGAATCATATACGAGGTAGCGTAATTGCCGTACATCAGGTGCTCAAGTGGGTACTCATATCGATCTGTCCCTGCATTGTATCTGCAAGAATTCATGCATTTTGCATGATAAATGTATTACGATTCATTCTACTCACACAGATCATAAACATATGGTACGGTAGAGTAAGGGTTACCAGATATCCAGAAAAGTCCCAGATATGCCCTACAATTTAACCTTCTGTCTGGTGTCCGTGAGAAATTTCCTAAAATTCCTAACAGTCCTAGATGTTTAGAAATTCAAAACAGTTAGTGGATTAAAAATGTTTTTTTCCACTTTCCAGTGGAAGAATACATTTTCAACTTGCCCGTATGGACAATAGTTTTTGAGGTGAGAAAGAAAGCTTTCCAGGTGCTTACAGGTCAGGTGTCGAACTTAAGTCAGCGTGATAAGCAGTTGTCTGTTTCCATTTTCCGTCACAAAAGAGTTCAGGCTTTAAAATGATATGTGGGTGGAACATTTTAGTGCCACTGCGTACAAAACTTGAAACACTGAGCTGTTGATAATTGAACGATATTTTCATCAGTCAATTATGGCTATCAGCCGGGTGACAGATTCCCTACCAATTGTTAATCTATCCGTTTCATAAATATTTTCAAAGAACTTGGACATTTATTGAACACTTCCCTTACTCCTCATCCTAAAAATTAATATTTGCTCTATGTTGTCCTGTTCAATTCCAATTTCATCTTCATCCTTCCTACATTTAAAAGTTCCACTCAAGCTTATTCGTGTGCTGCCATTCCAGGCCATCTTTCCGCTGAGCCTAGTGCCTTGGAAAAAGAAATATTGGTGACATTGGGGCCCTTAGCTGAGTCCTGGCATTGCTTCCACTTGTTCCAGGATCCTCACTTTTATCTCTCCTGTCCAACCTACCTTGGTCAACTCTTCTGCTTTTCTGACCCCAAAGGTATTTGAGCATTTAAAGCTTAGGGAGACTTTCATTTTCATACCCTCCGTGGCCTTTGTCTTTCTTTGGCTGATACCATCAATTTTTGAAATGTCGCATCCTACCCATTATTTCTCTCTGATTAGTGTTAATAGAGTATGATTGCCAAGTTCTACCTCCTCTTAAAAACAATAATCACCACCACCACCACCACCACCACCACCACCACCACCACCACTCTCTCCTCTGACGCTTGGAACATACTGCTTATTGCAGGTTATAATTTTTTTTTCTGTATTGAAGATCTACAGTACTTGTGATACAAATTCTTATAATTTTATTAAATACCACTTATTCAATACATAATAAGCTAATGAGAACTTATATATTTATTAAATTGTTAATATATGGTACATGTTTCCTTCCTTTTTGTGAGCATCATCAGCCTATTATCATTTACTCAAGGTTTGAATTGCAAGAACCATGCTCAAAAGGACTGTGAATGGACGGAGACCAAGAGGTAGGAGGAGATGGATGTAGGAAGCAAGGGAATAAGTGGAGAAAAGAGTTGTTGAAGTGCCAAGAGTATTTAGAGAAAAGTGCCGGACACTGATCCTTTACAATATCCGACAGGGAGAAGAAGAATTTTGCGAAGGATTGGACTTCTTCAGTTTTTCCCTGTGTTCAGAGAGGTTGACAACCACTACAACATCTCAATGAATGAATGAATGAATGAATCAATCAATCAATCAATCAATCAATCAATCAATCAATCAATCAATCAATCAATCTGCACTTAGGGCTATCACCCAGGTGGTAGACTCCCTATCAAATGTTTACCTGGCTTTTTTCTTAAACGTTTTCAAAGAACTTGGGAATTTATCGAACTTTTTCCCTTGATAATTTATATCACTCCCTTACTCTTAATTAGTCCTCGTGAATTCCAAATTTATCTTCATGTTATGATCTTTCCTACTTTCGTCAGCTCTGCTCCATACTCTAATAAGGGTCTTACCAGATATTTGTATGCTCTCTCCTTTATATCCTTACTACAACCCCTGAATACCCTCGTAACCGTTTGATGACATCTGCAACCTTTCTTAACAATCTCGTTTGTATGATTACCCGAATGAAGAGCATTCCGTATATTGACACCTAGGTCCCTACAGTGTTCCCCATGAGGTACTATCACACCATCAACACAGTAATTAACAATGAGAGGACTTTAACTCTTGGTGAAACTTATTACTTGGATTTTCATCCCGTTTACATTCATACCATTGTCTGCTCAATCAATCAATCAATCAATCAATCAATCAATCAATCAATCAATCAATCAATCAATCAATCAATCAATCAATCAATCAATCAATCAATCAATCAATCAATCAATCAATCAATCAATGTTGATCTGCATTTAGGGCAGTCGCGCAGGTGGCAGATTCCCTATCTGTTGTTTTCTAGCCTTTTCCTAAATGATTTCAAAGAAATTGGAAATTTATTGAACGTCTCCCTTCGTAAGTTATTCCAATCCCTAACTCCCCTTCCTATAAATGAATATTTGCCCCAGTTTGTCCCCTTGAATTCCAACTTTATCTTCATATTGTGATCTTTCCTACTTTTATAAACGCCACTCAAACTTATTCGTCTACTAATGTCATTCCACGCCATCTCTCCGCTGACAGCTCGGAATATACCGCATAGTCGAGTAGCCCTTCTTCTTTCTCTCAATTCTCCCCAACCCAAACTTTGCAACATTTTTGTAACGCTACTCTTTTGTCGAAAATCACCCAGAACAAATCGAGCTGCTTTTCTTTCGATTTTTTCCAATTCTTGAATCAGGTAATCCTGGTGAGGGTCCCATACACTGGAACCATACTCTAGTTGGGGTCTTACCAGAGACTTATATGCCCTCTCCTTTACATCCTCACGACAACCCCTAAACACCCTCATAACCATGTGCAGAGATTTACAATCCCATTTATGTGATTACCCCAATGAAGGTCTTTCCTTATATTAACACCTCGATACTTACAATGATTCCCAACAGGAACTTTCACCCCATCAACGCAGTAATTAAAACTGAGAGGACTTTTTCTATTTGTGAAACTCACAACCTGACTTTTAACCCCGTTTATCAACATACCATTGCCTGCTGTCCATCTCACAACATTATCGAGGTCACGTTGCAGTTGCTCAGAATCTTGTAAATTATTTATTACTCTATACAGAATAACATCATCCGCAAAAAGCCTTACCTCCGATTCCACTCCTTTACTCATATCATTTATATATATAAGAAAACATAAAGGTCCGATAATACTGCCTTGAGGAATTCCCCTCTTAATTATTACAGGGTCAGATAAAGCTTCACCTACTCTGATTCTCTGAGATCTATTTTCTAGAAATATAGCAACCCATTCAGTCACCCTTTTATCTAGTCCAATTGCACTCATTTTTGCCAGTAGTCTCCCATGATCTACCCTATCAAATGCTTTAGACAGGTCAATCGCGATACAGTCCATTTGATCTCCAGAATCCATGATATCTGCTATATCTCGCTGGAATCCTACAAGTTGACCTTCAGTGGAATAACCTTTCCTAAAACCGAACTGCCTTCTATCGAACCAGTTATTAATTTCACAAACATGTCTAATATAATCAGAAAGAATACCTTTCCAAAGCTTACATACAACGCATGTCAAACTTACTGGCCTGTAATTTTCAGCTTTATGTCTATCACCCTTTCCTTTATACACAGGGGCGACAATAGCAACTCTCCATTCATCTGGTATAGCTCCTCCGACCAAACAATAATCACATAAGTACCTCAGATATGGTACTATATCCCAACACATTGTCTTTAGTATATCCCCAGAAATCTGATCAATTCCAGCCGCTTTTCTAGTTTTCAACTTTTGTATCTTATTGTAAATGTCATTGTTATCATATGCAAATTTTAATACTTCATTGGCCTTAGTCTCCTCCTCTATCTCGACATTTTCCTTCTAACCAACAATCTTTACATACTGCTGACTGAATACTTCTGTCTTTTGAAGATCCTCACATACACAATCCCCTTGTTCATTAATTATTCCTGGAATGTCCTTTTTGGAACCTGTTTCTGCCTTAAAATACCTATACATACTTTTCCATTTTTCACTAAAATTTGTATGACTGCCAATTATACTTGCCATCATGTTATCCTTAGCTGCCTTCTTTGCTAGATTCATGTTTCTAGTAAGTTCCTTTATCAGCCATATGGTACTGCCTAATAGTCCTACTTTTAAGACATTCCTTTCTATCACATTTATTTTTGACTGCGACACTAATGATCATTAATACCATCTATTACTTCAGTTTCCCTATAGAGCTCATGTGGTTTTATCAACACCACATCCAGGATATTTCCCCTCTGGTTGGTTCCATCACTTTCTGAATCAGCTGTCCTTCCCATATTAACTTATTTGCCATTTGTTGGTCATGCTTCCTGTCGTTCGCATTTCCTTCCCAATTGACATCTGGCAAATTCAGATCGCCCGCTACAATCACATTTCTTTCCATGTCGTTTCCCACATAGCTGACTATCCTATCAAATAATTCCGAATCCGCGTCAGTGCTACCCTTTTCCGGTCTGTACACTCCAAATACATCAAGTTGCCTATTATCTTTAGAAATGAGCCTTACACCTAGAATTTCATGTGTCTCATCTTTAACTTTTTCGTAGCTTACAAATTCTTCTTTCACCAGAATGAATACTCCCCCTCCCACCATTTCTATCCTATCTCTACGATACACACTCCAGTGCCGTGAGAAAATTTCTGCATCCATTATATAATTTCTCAGCCATGATTCAACTCCTATTACAATATCTGGTAAATATATATCTATTAAATTACTTAATTCTATTCCTTTATGTACAATACTTCTACAGTTCAACACTAACAATTTTATGTCATCCCCACTTGATTTCCAGTTCCCTGTTCCTTGTCCATCTCATAACATTGTTTACGTCCCCCTGTAGTCGCTCACAATCCTGCAACTCATTTATTACTCTATACAGTACATAACATCATCCGCGAATAGCCTTATCTGTGATTCTAGTTCTTTACTCGTACCATGGGTCATTTCGGCCCATTTCTGAGGAAACGTCTAATGAGATTCATGAACGAAATTCTAATTGTTTGTAAGATCGCATCTCTTCCACTTTTCCCTGGTTACTCTTAATATAGAATGCTTCCCTGGTTGGACTTCCTCTTAAAACAGTAATTAACAACAACAAAAACAAAAACAACAACGCTATCATCGCGGGGTTCTAAATTAGCTCATATATATATCGAATTACGTCAGTTCTCCAGGGCCTCGCTGGAGTATTTGCTACTACCACCAAGATCTGCACCGACGGCGGCTCCAGGCAGGCTCACGCCTAGACCCTTCTGCGTTCACCGTCGCGACCCTGCTACTCGTCAGGGCTTCACGGGGCCGGCCGCCGAAGCGAAACCGCGCACCCTTCATTACCGAGCTGATGGCAGAGTATAGGCAAGACGCTTCAGCACCATCCATTTTCAGGGCTAGTTACTTCGGCAAGTGAGTTTTTACACACTCCTTAGCGGATTCCGACTTCCATGGCCACCGTCCTGCTGTCTTAAGCAACCAACGCCTTTCATGGTTTCCCATGGGCGCCTTAACTCTGGATTTGGTTCATCCCACAATGCCAGTTCTGTTTACCAAAAATGGCCCACTTGACACTCCGATCCAAGAAATAAATCTCGCGGCTTCAAAAATGTTTTAAGCAAGCCGGAGATCTCACCCATATAAAGTATGAGAATAGGTTGAGGTCTTTTCGGCCCTAAGGCCTCTAATCATTCACTTGACCGGATGAGACTCGTTCGAGCATCAGCTATCCTGAGGGAAACTTCGGAGGCAACCAGCTACTAGAAGGTTCGATTAGTCTTTCGCCCCTATACCCAGCTCCGACGATCGATTTGCACGTCAGGGTTTCCCCTGACTTCGTCTTGGCCAGGTATAGTTTACCATCTTTTGGGTCCCAACGTGTACGTTCTGGGTGCGCCTCACCTCGCAATGAGAACGAGACGCCCCGGGAATGCGGAGCCGCACAGCAGCGCGGCCCATCTTCCCTCGGTCCGCACAAGGCGGGACCTTCACTTTCATTGCGCCTACAGGTTTAGTGTCAACCCAATGACTTGCGATCATGTTAGACTTCTTGGTCCGTGTTACAAACGGGTCGTGAAATTACCCGAAGCTTTTGCGCCGCTGACGGGAGTCTACAAGATTCTTCTGTCCGAGGCATCCCCAAACCAAAAGCTGAGCAGACCCGGAAGCCGGGCTGGAGGTCCGTCGTCCATGCCGCTCGCCATCCCTTGTCAGGGGACGAATGCCTGCCACGAAGGGCGGCGAATCAACTCCGCGCACACGTGCCGTCGAGTCGTCGGCCGGAACACCGGGGGTCTGTCCTACGAACTCGCATTGCGACGCGGACGAACAGGCTACACACGCAGGCCTTAGACCGACACCCGACGGTCGTGACATCCAACGAGGGGAGGAGTGCGGCCCAGCGACTTCGCCACCACTACCCGACCGAGTAGAAACCTGTTATCACCCTAACGCCAGATTGCTCCGTGCTCCTATCTGGCCAAAGCAGGGGAAGAGGCGCGGATAAGGCTTGAATCTCCCCGGTTGAGGTATTTTCGGTTTTCTCACGTTTACTCCCGAACGGTTTCACGTACTCTTGAACTCTCTCTCTCTTCGAAGTTATTTTCAACTTTCCCTCACGGTACTTGTTCGCTATCGGTCTCGTGGTTATATTTAGCTTTAGATGGAATTTACCACCCACTTAGGGCTGCGCTCTCAAACAACCCGACTCTAAGGAGAGATCCTCCCGGAATCCGCAGTGGTCTCCACGGGCCTGGCACACTCTGCGGAGCGTGGCCCCATTCAAGAAGGACTTGAAGTCGCCGCAGGATCCCGGGATAAGTGGACCCTCCCAAACACTACATTTCTCGGCAGGGTGAACCTGCGAGATTCGGTGCTGGGCTCTTTCCTGTTCGCTCGCCGCTACTAAGGGAATCCTTGTTAGTTTATTTTCCTCCCCTTAATAATATGCTTACATTTAGCGGGTAGTCTCGCCTGCTCTGAAGTCGTGTTTGGTTTGTACGTATCCCACAAAATGTTCGGTCGCTCCACACACAGCACACACTTTCGAGCTTGGTCGCGGGGCAAAGGCGGCGAACCGGCGCCAGCAGACACAAAGATGCTGCATGGACCAACCCTTCTGTCTCACACACTCTCAGTGGTGGTATTAACCGATTCAGCTCCACCGAGGTGAAGCTCTTTTCAGGAGACGCGGCGGCGGCCGGCGGCCGTGGCCACACGAACCGCGACGCTCGCATCCTTCGAACGCAATGTCGCGTTCAGTTTTAGCACCCGACCCTCAGCCAGGCGTGGCCCAGGAACGGAATCCATCGACCGCAATTTGCGTTCGAAATGTCGATGTTCACATGTCGACGCGCGATTTGCTGCGTTCTTCATCGACCCACGAGCCGAGTGATCCACCGTTCACGGTTGTTTTCTTTCATTTCTCGAGCGTTCTCTCCACGGGTAGTGGAGGAGAAACAATAATTTTTATGGGTTTCTCGTTACAGAGCTAAGAAGTGTTTCGAGCATGGGCTTTACGTTCATTTAAAACCTGCCCGCCGGGCCGAAGCCGCGACGGGTCCCCTCGTGTTTTCTCCGCTCCACTGAGCGAGGGAGGTAGGTACCCAGAAGTGAAAAGGAAGTGTACTAAATGCATCCCAGTTTCGATTATATTAGCTACCATTTTTAAAAAATCGACAAAGAACAAGGAAGTATTCTTTAATCTCGATCGTATCAGAATATATTAAGGTAATGTCGCAAAAATTAATTTTCAAAGCAACATTGAATGGTAAAAATTTTTGCCATGTGATTAACAAAGAAAGGTACGTCTAAGTGTAAATTTAAAACAGCATGTCATTAGTTTTACGTTAGTATAACTGCGACAGAAATTTTCTGTTTTGCATTTGCATCCGTTGAACATCGACCAAGGACTCAACAACATTCCAATTACTCAAGAGGATTAAACTGTCAATTGTTGCACGGACATCCAAGCTTTCTTATGTGAGGCTTGTGTTTATTTGACAACGAATCGACTGAAGAGTTGACACGCAAACTGCTCAGTTGATTGTGCTCTTAACATAATTGATCGGATCAATATAGTAAGAGTGTTCTTATTGTCAGCATGAAGTGGCATGAGAGTGTCTGCTGGTTCTGTAGTCGTTAAGGTGCCCTCAGAAACACAAGGATTACTTGCAGAATTCCTACGAGCGTGAATATGAAGCCAAACAAGGACTTATTATCAGAGTTTCTTCCTCTCTTGCACGTGTCAAGATTGTGTGGCCTCATGCCGTACGAACTAGATTCTAACACTCAACGTCTAAAGATTAGCTCAAAGGGACTGTTCAGAACCATCACTATTACTGTCATCATAGCTGCTGGCTTCTTGTACTTTCTCATACTTGATCTGCTGCAAGGTGTTCCATACGTGCACGGTGGAATGGCGAGAGTCGTGCGTGGGTTCCTGGATCTTGGTGTGTTCATAATGCCTATGGTCACCTTGATACCTAGCTTAGGCAATTACATCGGGAAGGCTGAAGAAATTTATCTCAAGTTAGCTAAAGTAGAAGTGATATTACGTGTAAAGTTCGCAGTTGAACATAAGTGGTCCAAGATAATCATGTCACAAATTCCTATCCACATCGTCGTCATGTGTGTTTTGTACGTAAACTGGCTCTATGTTACTCATACACTGGGGTACATTTTACACTGTTTTGCACATATAATTTCAACAGTACTTTATTTGCAGTTTATTAACAGTATTATTTTTCTAAGAAAACTTTTACAATTTTTAAATGAAATACTCGATAAGTTTGCTCGTGATTATCGTGCCGGTAGCGAGGAGAAAGCTGAGTACGGTATCTCTTGTTATGATGGAATAAACGCGTCAGTTCCCAACAGAGCAACTGGAGACTTGTGCTCCATCAGGACAGTTCGGCTTCTTCACGACGATGTCATAAAAGTCGCTCACCTGATCAATTCGATCTACGGCCCCGATATCCTTTCGAGAATAATGTATTACTTCATTGGTTTGTTATCGGATATCTACCAATTATATCGCTTATTACAAGCTGAACCATCGAGCTATATACACGAAATTTCAGTTCTTGTGTTCTGGGATGTATTCCACATGATACAGTTGATCACCATCGGAGCAGTCTGCGCCTTGGCCTCGTCTGAAGCTAACAGTACGGCTTTTTACGTGACAAAATTAATCCTTCATCAACCAGTAGGGAGTAGAATTACCCAGGAATTAAGTTCATTCTCACAACAATTAACTCATTCTAAACTGAGCTTTACTGCTTGCAGCTTTTTCACACTAGATCTCAATTTACTGTGTGTGTTCTGTGGAGCTATGACTACTTATATTATGCTCATTATCCAATATTCTAACTAGAAATACATTTCTTTATGTTTGGATTTGCCCACTCAGTTAATTATTTATACTGATAACTTTATTCTGTTTGAAATAGAAGCTTAAGAATCTTTCGTATCTGTAGAGTAGTACTTCTTCACACAATTGTTACGACTTCCTGTTAATATACAGAGTAACGAATAAACGAACGTCGAAGGTTTAACTAAGGTACAGTACCATTATTCGCCTGGTGTGAAAATGAATAACAACGGACAACCATCTTCAGGGCTGCCAACGGTGAGATTCAAACCCACCACATCTCGAATGCAAGCTCACAGCTACGCGACTCTAACCACGTGGCCAACTTTTTCGGTCTGTTTCAATTAAATGGAAATAGTTACGATATGTATTATGAAAGATAATCCAAAGATGTTTGTAATTATATCATATGTGTTGTACAGCTCAAATGTTAAGGAATTGCATTTCTAAATAAAATTTTACGTGTCTTACATGATTTGCGATTCTTATAATATTTTATTTAATATTTCAAGCTACATCATGTGCGCCTCGATGGTGTAGTTGTTAGTGTGATTAGCTGCCACCCCGGGTGGCCTGGGGTCCATTCAGCTTCGGGAGGTCAACTGACAGGGGAACATCCACAATCGTGAAGTCGCCGATCGCAATGAAACTTAGCAAACACATTGAGGTACATGTAAAAACAATGCCAGCATCAATTTCAGGTGCCAACATTCATTAGCGCGTTAACTAAGGGGCCTAAAAGTTGCGACATTTCAAGTTCCGCGCGAACAGCGATGAATTCCTCCTGACCAATGCTTAGCCGGAACACTGCTTTGTGCCACACCTCTGCTCCTCCTCCCCCCCGCCCCGCCTGGTTCAGCACCACTCGTATCCCTCTCCCCGCGCTGCCGTCTGCTAAGCTGTCGAACAGAACCTGTGCTACACTGCGTACGCTATCAGCCTTCCTCATAGCTCTCCCTTGGAATTTCCACATTGTATAGGCAGTTTTTTGCCCGATGTAATGTATATGGAGTCATTTATTGTGGTGCCTTGTAATTTTTTGTTGTTGTACCAGTTCGTACAATAGCCATGTACACTTTTACGTATGTAACTGCCATTGTACCCAGAAGACTGTAGTGTGATACCATGACGAATATATTTGTCATGGTGATACTTTAATATGGCTACTTGTTGAATACATAGACCTCTGTCAGCTATAGCGCAAAAGTACGAGTAAGTAGGACTACAGCTCTGCCTGTGATTACGGTATATCTACTGCATATATAAATGCACATCTTTATTTCATTTTAAAGACGTTGCTTACGTCAATCATTCCATGTCATACTCATATCGAAGTTGTCTATGCATTTAATTGATTTATGTTCGACAACCATGGCTGCAATTGAAATGTGTTGTGCCTTTCACTGCAAAACATAAATACATCGTTCAATACAAGCACAAATAAAAACATTCTATCTAGATTCCTTATACCAGAGTACGTAATACGGGAAATACCAGCAGTTTCTAACTCGGAGTTTATAATTGCTGTTGTTCGCAATTTCGTTTCGTTATGACACACCCGATAGCGTACACAAAATGGGGGTAGGGGAGTGGACATGAAAAGAAGGTCTGGACCTGTAACCATATTTTGATATCCCGAGGTACAACATCTCATTACATTCATTGAGATCCTCTACCCGGGCACGTAATTTTTTTAAATAAAAGGATTTTTAACGTTGTTTCAAGGTGGGTGATTTATTTTAATAAATTTCATATGTATGTCCACTCTAAATGACACTACCGACAGCTTCAAGGTGTTTCAGACGTAAATAATAATTTAAGCCTAGGTCGGACGCGGTACCTTATACCACGTTTGTCCACGCCCGATGGTGCTTAACTCGGGGTTGTACCCACGAATTGACACCTCACCGGAATTAGCAGGAATGAAAATATAACATTTGCATAAAATATGAGTAAATACGTTTAGGTTATTTATTATCATTATGTGTGAAACGGAACGTGATTTAAAGGATTTCAATAATTATAGTACGTAAAGAAGAAAAATATAGCGCCGGTCTCGTTCCACAGCCAAGCAGCCGGCAAGCGCGAGGAGAAGGGAGGGGAACGTGCCGCGGAGAACCACTTGGAGGGTAAAAGGCGGTGCAGAGGGTGTGTCTCCAGACGGGAAGTGTGTGTGCCGGCTTAGCATTGGCCAGCAGGTATTCATCGCTGATCGCGCGGAACTTGAAATGTCGCAACTTTTAGGCCCCTTAGTTAACGCGCTAATGAATGTTGGCGCCTAAAATTGATGCTGGCATTGTTTTTACATGTACCTCAATGTGTTTTCTAAGTTTCATCGCGATCGGCGACTTCACCATTGTGGATGTTCCCTTGTGAGTAAAGGGGAGTTCGATTCCCACCTCAGCCGTCCTCGAAGTGGTTTTCTGTGATTTCCCACTTCTTCCACAGGTAAAGGCCACGGCCGCTTCCTTCCCTCTTCCTTGTCTATCCCTTCCACTCTTCCCATCCCCAACAAGACCCCTGTTCAGCATAACAGAGTAGGCCGCATGGCTGAGGTACTGGTCCCCAGTTTTATACCCCGCGATCCAGAGTCTCACGCGCCAGGACACTGCCATTGAGGCGGTAGAGGAGGGATTCCTCGCAGAGTCCGAGGGAAAAATCATCCCTGGAGGGTAAACGGATTAAGAAAGAAAGAAAGAAAGAAAGCCACATCCTAAAATTTGGATGCGGAACTAAATTTCGACTTTTCCTGGACGCTATTTTACTTACGTGGGGAACCGCCAAGTGTAACAAACGGATTTCCCAGAAACTTCGCTCAGCGAAAGAGGACCAAAATAAGGGTTGGCATGTTTCGGCTTATTCGTAGACACTCGACCGTTTCCGGGAAAATGACAGTCAAAGTTTCCGACGTGGAGTACGTGCCTTTTAGAACGTAACACGTTCAACTGACGCGGTGGAGCAGCGGCTTTACTCTTTTGATCCCCGTGTTTAAATCCCGACGACTGTTTGTTGTTGTTTCATTTATCTACTTATGACCCCTACAAGAAATTTTCTTATCAAATTAGTGAACATGTTGGCTTCTACATAGCCGGCCCCGGGGTGTAGTCGTAGCTTGCCTGCCTCTTACCTGTAGCCCCCGGGTTCGATTCCCGGCCGGACCAGGGACTTTTACCTGGATCTGATGGCTGGTTCGAGGTCCACTCGGTCTACGTGATTACAATTGAGGAGCTATCTGACGTGAGATGGTGGCCCCGATCTAGACAGCCAAGAATAACGGCCGAGAGGATTCGTCGTGCTGACCACACGACATCTCGCAATCTGCAGGCCTTCGGGCTGAGCAGCGGTCGCTTGGCAGGCGAAGGCCCTTCGGGACTGTTGCGGCCATGGGGTTTGTTTTGTTTGTTCGTCGGCCTCTACGGTGTAGTGGTCAGTGTAATTAGCTGCCACCCCCGATTCCCAGCTCTGCCATGAAATTTAAAAAGCGGTACGAGGGCTGGAACGGGGTCCATTCAGCCTCGTGAGGTCAACTGAGTAGAGGGGGAATCGATTCCCGCCTCAGCCATCCTCCAAGTAGATTTCCGTGGTTTCCCACTTTTCCTCCAGGCAAATGTCGGGATGGTACTTACCTAACTTAAGGCCACGGCCGCTTCTTTCCCTCTTCCTACTCTATCCCTTCCGATCTTCCAAAGGCCCCAGTTCAGCGTAGCAGGTGAGTCAGCTTGGGAGAGGTGCTGGTCCTCCTCCCCTGTTTTATCCCCGACCAAACGTTTCAGACTCTAGGACATTGCCCATGAGGTGGTGGAGGTGGGATCCGTCGCTGAGTCCAAGAGGAAAACCAACCCTGGAGGGTAAACGGAAAGAAAGAAAGAAAGAAAGAAAGAAAGAAAGAAAGAAAGAAAGAAAGAAAGAAAGAAAGAAAGAAAGAAAGAAAGAAAGAAAGATAAATACATTTAGTAGATACAAGGGCGTTATGTTGGTTATAAAATTACAGCTGGGTTTCACTTTAAGCGTTATGTATTTTATATATACCGATCGTAGAAACATTCGAAAGAAACAGAGGCCCGATTGCAGAAACGATGTTTAGACGATGGGTGTGGTTAAACAATGTCTAAGTATGGCTGCTACATTGCAGAAACGTTATTTATCACTTAGACACTGTCTAAAACCGATGTTCAATCGGCCACGTTTAAACATGAGAACACTATTTATCCTCAGATATAAAGAGTGAATCACAGTCAGAGGTTATGTAGCATGAAACATAAAGGTTAGTCTGACGATTTCGCTTTTCAAGAGATTTGTTTCTTGAGACTGACAAAGTGACAGTCCGGTAATTGTCAACTTGATCACAATTCTTGGCAACCGATATACAGTATTTTATTATACATAGGATATTTTCCATGGAATTATAGGTCACTTCGACTACATACATATCAAAATTACTTGTCCCGATCGTCAGAAGGCTGTCACATACATCATCCGGGAGAGATTCACTTATATCATATTTACTGCCAAGTAAGCATACATAGTGACAACTAAAAAGTACGTTGTGTGTGGGGTTATTTATTTTTGGGTAATCGTCGCGCTAATTCAGAAAAGTATTTGGCAACTATGAGACTGGAAAAGGCAAGAACTGGGAATCTACGGAAAACAATTTCAGGGCTGCCGATGATATGTTTCGTACCTATGATCTTCAGAATGAAAGCTGCATCTAAGTTTATATGGCCCGTACAACTCATTCGCTTACATAGTACTATTGTTTCATCTTCCCTTCACCGAAACTATTTAGATTTAATGCCGATGATATTATGAGATATATTTTCCACCGAAAGCTACATTCTTATCTGTGGGCAAGTCATGCTCATGCTTAGCCATATTGAGTAATACAACGAGCTGGAGTAACGTGCAGAAAGACAACAGCTGACTAGCGTTCGGCGCACGCACCGACGAATTTCATTGGTTGCGACAAGCAAAGAGTTTCTTTGCTAGTGGCTTGACGTCGCACCGACGCAGACAGGTCTTATGGCGACGATGGGATAGGAAAGGAAGCGGCCGTGGTCTTAAACCACGGAAATCCATCTTCAGGGCTGCCGACAGCGGGATTCGAACCCACTATCTCCCGGATGTAAGCTCACAGCCGCGTGCCCCTAACCGCATGGCCAACTCGCCCGGTAAGCAAAGAGTTGTATGAAAGATACTTCTATCTCAATTTTCGAACAATATTGAAACTTTAAGCGGTGTCTAGTTTAAATACCAGCTGAACATTGTTTGTGCAATGGAAGACCGTGCGCAACTTAGGTAGACGTTGTCTAAGGCTTAAAACTGGTCATCGTTTCTGCAGTCGGCCCAGACATTTCGCACACCACGAGCATCGCGTGAAGGCAGGTTTGCCATCGTTACGAATATCACTCAGGAAATAAACGTTATTAACGTTACTGAAGATTTCACGTGTTGGCATTACGTTTGCGACAAACGACGCATAACGGATCATTTTTCCAAAAACTTGCGCATGCAGTTTATTATGAAGTCTTCTTTTTCTTCTTAATCTCTTTACCCTCCAGGGCCGGTTCTTCCCTCGGACTCTGACGGATCCTACCTCTACCGCCTCAAGGGCAGTGTTATGGAGCTTCAGACTCTGGGTCGGGGATACAACTGGGGAGGATGACCAGTATCTCGCCCAGGTGACCTCACTTGCTATGCTGAAGAGGGGCCTTGTGGGGATAGGGATAGACAAGGAAGAGGGAAGGAAGCGGCCGTGGCCTTAAGTTAGGTACCAACCCGGCATTTGCCTGGAGGAGAAGTGTGAAACCACGGAAAACCACTTCCAGGATGGCTGAGGTGGGAATCGAACCCACCGTCTACTCATTTGGCCTTCCGAGGCTGAGTGGACCACATTCCAGCCCTCGTACCACTTTTCAAATTTCGTGCCAGAGCCGGGAATCGAACCCGAGCCTCTGGGGGTGGCAGCTAATCACACTAACCACTACACCACAGAGGCGGACTGATTATGAAGTAAGGCGTAGATTGTTATTGCATCGTTTCTAGCCGTGATATCCCTTTGCTGTGCAATGGTTGTAGAAAAGTTGATGTTTTAAAATTCATTTACCAGACAGAACATTAATAGAAGAAAAAGGATAACAATATTTCAAGATACATTGAACAAAACCATTCGTGTACTAATCGTCAATAGAAAAATGTAAATCAGTGAAAACAATTCATCCGGATTTGATGATGCTGCTGGTTGTTTAAAGGGGACTAACATTCGGATTTGAACACGGGGCGCAAAAACGTGGGGTCGCGGCGAAAGCCACAGCGCCACCGCGTCGACTGAGCTTGCTACGCGCTAATAAGCACGTCGGAAACTTCGACCATAATTTCCTCGGAAACGTTCATGTGTTCGCTTATTTTGACCGCTCTTTCGCTGAGCGAATTTTACGGCAAACCGTGTTGTTACACTTGGCGGGTTAATCTCGTTAGTTACGCTTGTAATACCAAGAATGTATCCCCAAAACCTAGAGCCTCTGCTCCTCCAGGAATGGTTACAGGGTGTTTGTTCTCCACAGTTTTTAGCCTGGTACGCCGATGACCATTCATCCATCAGTGAAGCAGAACACTCATCGGAGAGGGCAACCTCCCCTCAGGCAGTGGAGATCCAATTCCGATACTGCCATGAAACAATGAAGCCTTCTGTACCAGTGTTTCTCCATTAAGCATAGACGAAGCGCCCATCTGATTGCTTCGGAACCCAATTGTTGACTTGTCGATTTAGGGAGCTAGTACCCTACTGGTTCGTCTTGACGACGAGCTCCTTCACGATCCCCACGTATCTCTATCTTACACATCAATATCGTACCGTATTCCGTAGTTACCGACTCAGGTGCCATATGTCCGCTCAAGATAAACATTCGTGACAGCAGCATGCTATCAGTTCACAAACTTTTCACTTTCAAGAATACTACTACCCATAGCCGGAAAGTCGATAATCATTCCTCTTTGTAACTAATATAAATTGCCCCTTGTCCAAACATACAACTGGTAGCATTTACTGTAGGATTTATTAACTAACTGCTAATTGCTTACACACTACACAGTACACACAGTTACATCTGTTTGCGCTCTTTCTGTTCAGTCACACTAGTGGTTCACTCTATCGCTCGCAAACTAAAATAATCACACTACACTGTCTTCCACAACTATCGCTATCAGTCCGAGTCAGTTCCACAGTTATTTACGCTGTACGCTATCACTGTCACTTAGTTTAGAGACAACGCAGTCTCTCAATCCTGTATGTTGTACACTGTGCGTACACTTACAACAGTCTTTATTCACTGTTCCTTCCCGGTACCCGATCGAACTATCTCACTCTGTACCAGAAACACGACGTTCACTTACAGCAGCTGGTCATGTGGGATCAATTCCTATGCGACAGACAGAATAGAATGTACACTCACTTCAGGACAGATCTGCTTCGTTGCACTGTATTCTCTCTAACTAAGAATGTTTTCATTCCCCACCTTGAAGGGGTGGGGCGGGCCACCTAGAGGGTTACGCCCTCTCTCTGGCCAAGAGATGCGGGCGGGTTGGGGAGAAGTGATGGAAGAAGGAGGTGGGTAAAGGATGTGAAGAAGGAGGAGATGGGGGAGGAATTTTGCCTATGCTTAAAGATGTTACTACTGTATTTATTCATTTATTATTGCTTTTCTTTTTTTAGAACATACATACAAGCAAAAAGTATATGCATAATAAAGTGGAAGGGTTTCAGAGAGTTTGCTTTTTTTTGGTAATAACATAATTTACAGCTTTTACAAATCTTCAGGGATTATCCATTATCCGACGCCTGGGATACAAGATATGAAGACAGACAGCGAACGGTGAAAATATTTAACCATGAGACATTGTTCTTGTAAAACACTTAGAGACCTGGAAGATATACGGGAGAGTACGGGAGGTTAAACCATTGTTTCCAGAGGAGTGAAATTGAAATTAGAATTTAAACCGGAATGCGTGGTGGAGAAGTGGAGGTTTAAGGTTTGGTTGGCTGCGGCCTGTAGGTGATGGAGGACTAAGGAGCGATTGTAGGGGTGAATGTTGAGTAGGGAGAGAGTGACAATACGGATGAGATCTTCTACGGTGGGTGGGGAAAATAAAGAGCGAGTGGGTGATTTGGGCGGGTCTATGGTTCTAATAGGGGCCACCAGGTCTGGGCGATTATGGGGAGGGGAAGGGCGGCTTCTACAACGGCGGGAGTATACGGGGTGAGTGCCTCCACAGGTATGACACTGGAGTGGTTGGTGGGTGTTGGGGCAGCGAAACGTAGCGTGTTGTTGGTTGCAGTGTCCACATGATGGGCGTTGGGCAGTGCAGTGCGTGGTGAGATGATGGTTGTAGGTGAGGCACCTCTCACATCTGATGGATTGGGGAGGCCGTGCACGTTAAGGTTCAACCTTATGGTGGTGACGGTGAACGAGACTCCGCTGGCCAGTACCCGGTCGATGTCTGCTGGTGTGGGGGGAAGAATCCGCACCATGTAAGTTGGACCCATGGCGTTCCTGATCAGGAATGCCTTTTTCGCCGGGATGCCTTCTGCGTTGAGCTCGGAGATGATTGTGTCTTCAGAAATAGAGGGGTCGACGCTGCGAATGACGCAACTAAGGAGGCTGTAGCGTGGTGGGGGAGGTGGAGTTTTGAGAGATGGCTCTGGGAGGGGTTGAAGGGGGTTGTTGGATCCGAGACGTTGAGCGCCGATGGCCGTGGTGAGAAGGTTGGCAGCAGTGTCTCCGTTGACCTGGATGATGACTCCATTTGTAGTTTTGCGGATATCCGCTACGTCTCTCGGCGCATGTTGTAGCGTAATAGGGTGGAGAAAATGGCGTGGGGTGAATGGAAGTCAGAGGAAGGACTAGTAAGTAAGAAGGAATGAGTTCCTGCTGGGGCGGGTTGGAGGAAACGGGAGCGAGTGATAGGGCATCGAGTACCGGAAACAGCGGAGAAAGTAAGCTGAGGAAAATTGGAAGTGGGGGTGGCAGTAGTGGTTGGAGGAGGAATAGCCTGAACGGAGGTGTCCATGGGTAGCGATGGATCAGTTCGTGCCACTGCTGATGCGTGTTGTTGGACTCGTTCCTCGGGTGCTGGAGAACTTGGTGGCAGACTCGAAAATTTAAACTGAAAGTTGGAGGCATTCCATTGTGGAGCTGGCGTCGTTGGGATGAATCTGGCCTGGTAATCTGGCGCTGCAAAACTCGACATGACCGACTGCGGCTGATGGGCTGAGATCCGTGATGGTGGTAGTGGTGGTACTAGTAGTGGCCGTTGTAGTAGTCGAACAGTGAGGAGAAAATGGAAACATGGTGTGCACGTATGTTCCAGTAGACTGGCAGGACAATGTAGTCACCCTGGGTAGTGTGGTAGTTCCTGGCGATGGGCTCGTCCTGAGGTGAAACCTCCCCGATTTTCGTTGTCCACCTGTTCAGTTCACTTTTTCAATAGGGAATTCCCTACGTGCCTGACTTGCGGTGATTGAAAACCGTTGGACGGCGAAGGATACTGTATTCCTCAGCTGCACTGAAGTATACCGAGGGCGACACCCAAATTGAACCACATACTGAACTCCACGGTGAGGCGTTATTATTAAATAAACTTGAAATCTGACGGTGTACGTCTTCGTATATCGGCATAATATATTTGGACCTTTCGTATGTGTTGTTGGACCATATGCACGGCACATTTTATACTTCTATGTTGGTAACAGTATATTCAACTGCCTAAAATGTGTACGTTAACGCCAACTATGCGCGCGCATTGGAACTTGTGGTTAGTGTGAACGCTGTTAGGCAGATAGCGCCTGACTCTCTGAACTGTCGGCTGTTGCGCTGAGCGCTCCGCAAACGACTGTCTGCTTGTCTGCATTTTTGAAATTACTGGAGTAAGACGCTTTGTAATGCCTACTTATATTGCAAGATGAATTTTAGGGCTAAAGGAGTCGGATAAAGTGGTGTGGTGCATCCCTTTTAGGGATTAGTTGTGAATATAAATATGTAGTTATATTTTACTTTGATGAAAAGGATGTAGTGTTTAATGTAGAATTAATTCTGTTGTGCGACGGGTGGTTGTTTGATGCACTGTTCATTATGGATTATTTGGTAATTTAGTGTTCTTCATTTATGTAAGTACTGCATCTTATTTATTCGTGATTTGTGCTTTCCCTAAGTTTGTGGCGCCTCTGTTTTGGTGTTCACATTTTACGCGTGGCGTAATTCATATTCGTTCATTTTCGTCATGGGACTTGTATTTGGAGCCGTCGTATATGCATTGTGATGTGCGTTGTACTCTTGGTGTGTCTTGGTCTTTTCCCATTTCATTTTTCATATTATTTATTTTATTTCTGCTAAATTTTTGCGTATGCTTCATGCTGGTGTTTTCATTTGATTTATTGCTGCCCGTACTTGTAAATTCTGCCGGTGTTTTACGTTAAATTTTATTGTGACATCTTGTTCTACTTATTTTCATTATTTTAATTCGGGTTAGTTTCTCCTCTGTAACTGAACATTTTGAATTGTGCACCGAGCAATCTCTGTTGACACTCATTTTCCAAAATAATAATAATCATTATTAAAAGTAATTTAAGGTAGATGGTTATATTTTGGTCTATTTGGTGACAGTAACGTTCGGTATTATTCATTTTACGTGTAGTGTTTCTGTAGAATGTAAGGACATTGTTAATGGAGGGCTTTATTACGTTCATGTCATCATTCTTGCATTATTGAGCAGCCTTATCTCCTCGAACCGTGTCTGGTCTGCCATTGTTGATTATCTGCCCGTATCTTTTCCTGGTCGTTACATAACTGTTGCATTGTTATTATTATTATTATTATTATTATTATTATTATTATTATTATTATTATTATTATTATTATTATTATTATCTTATCGCGCGTGGAGTCTGCCTCTGGATGCCGTTGTGTACGGATCTCAGTTGATGTTGCTCTCTTACGAGTGTGTATTTGAGTGTGTGATTACTAACATTTTAGTATTAGCTGACCGGTTCTCTCTTGAAGTGTACGGCATATGAACGATGACTTCTCGTTTCTTTCTGCTTGTGGTTTTATTTTGGGGGTGTTTAATTTTACTATGGTATTCGGTTCTATTTCTGGGGTATGCTATGTGACTGATATTTTTCGTCAGATATGTCTTGGCGATTCTTTTCGTGCGACGCGTTTTGTATTTATCTTCTTCTGCTACGCGTTCGGTGTAGTGAAGCCTCCATTAAGAATGGTCCTTAGACAATTTATTTATTTTAAGTGTAGATAGCATGTTATACGGTACATTTTAGCTTTATTCAAGGAGCTCCTTTCTTATTTAGGTCGCTAGGGTCCGTATTTCGTTAAAAAAAGAAAATTACCCTTTCTTAAATTTTGTATTATTTATCTAAATTATTTATTTATTTAAATCAAGAGATATTATATTTAATTGTTAAAACCTCACCTTTGGATTCATAAAATTATTATTTTAATTTAAAGGCTGTATATTTAACCAAAAGGTGATTTAATTGTTTTATTTGTTTAAATTTCTAATTTCATTTTCTTATTACTGATAAAATTGCTTTTATTCCACAAATTTATTTCCTGCTAAAGATGTAAAGTTTTGCATAGTTTATTGAATTAATTATAGTAGTTTTTTAGAAAAGGGTGTACAATTTTTTTCTTGTAGATGCTCGTTCTGGTTCCCTGGTTGATCCCACCCCTTTTTGTTCCTTGGGAAATGGGTCCCTTGTTTTCAATATTCACTCTTCCACCTTTATTTTAATTTTTTCTGTGTTTTGGTAGCATTTTGATTTTGTTGCTTCCTTGTTTTGATACGCTTACCCATGGTGTCACTAGCCGGAGACCATTTTGATATCACTTGTGTGAGGGGGCGTGTCAACGGGAGTACTCCCACAAATAGTGCTCCTACACAACACTAACTCTCTCACTGAACTGAACACTCGAGCACATCCGTCTCACCTTAAATAGAGAGGCCAGCGTTTCCAGGTTCATTCCTAAAGGAGAAGACCCCAGAGTCCTCTCGAATTTGAATGCTCTGGGTTTGCCATCCACATCTTTCTCTCACAGTCAGGAGACATCCAGTGAGTTAATGGGGCGACGACAGAGTGGTGGCAGAGAGGGCTGACCTAGCGTGTCCGGATCGTTCCTGAATTGCTACGGCGCGGCGAACGGGCGGGGCTGTAGCTCGGTGATGTCACTCGTAGCCACGGCCATGCTAACTATCTCGTCCCAAGGCTTTACAATAAAGAATCCCATGCATACCCAGAAGCCAGGCGAGAACTCAGCTGTCTTGCTACCCGATAAGGGAACCGGGGCACGGTAAAGAAGCGGACCATGAGCAGTTCGGGTTTCAGAAGTTTCTACATCTATGGGGGCGAATTCTCTCACACCAAAAAAAAAGAAACTTACGTTCAGGAAATAGGCATTTATAATGACACAAATGGGCAATCAAATAATAAAGATGTTTTAACGTACGCTAAGTAACATATATCTGCATCACACTTTAGTACTTAATCTTAAATCCCCCTGTGCGTGAGGATGATAGAATAACGTCAACGTTATCCCCTGTCTGTCGTAGGAGGGGGCGAGTAAAATGGGGACCACAGCCTCTAAACTTGGGAGTGAATTTTGGCGGCCACGGTTCCCCCAGTTGAGCCTGGCGTTGCTTCCACTTGTGTTACGTTACTCGCTCTTAATTTTCCTGTCTGACCTCCCTTGATCAAGTCTTGTACTTTTCCGAACCCAACGGTATTAGATTTGCGAGGCATAGGGAGTCTCTCATTTTAGCGCCGATACCTACATTTTTCAAAGTATGGGGCCTCTTCCATTCTTCTGCTGATAAGTGTTAATAGAGGATGGTTACCAATTTACGTAGCAAGGACTAACTTGCACACTCTTATAATTTATGTAAATGTTATTTCTTATCAATTAAGCTAAACTGATTTTCTCTTTATTATTAATACTGAACCGTATCATTCGTGAGGTGATAGATTGATATTTAAAGCAATTATAGTATTGCACCATAGGACTCAATTTACAATTGGCGCGAAGCCATATTGTAAGCTGTTGTTGAGGCGTAGTCTGCTGAGACGGGCGTGGCATCATGTGTGAGTGAGAGGAAACGTGTTGGAAAGGGACAGAGACACTTGAATTTTGTTTGGGAGAGCACCATGCCACCGTGATAAAAATTAAAGTAGCAAAAAGCAGGCTTGTTACGTCGAAGAAATTGAGCCATATCTAATCTCCCAGAGGGTTATTATTAGAGAAGAGAAAGTCATAGTAATAATCCTCGTAATTTTCCGAACGATATGATGTGTCTTGAGACACTAATTTATAATTAATTAAATAAAACAGCATTCGCGCGTGCACCGTGGAAACGAGATGAGTAGCCGCATACCAATCTCAAGTATGTTTGCTACTAAACCCCCTGGCGTGGCGTGCCTTGCTCTTCCGTATAAGAACTGAGAGATTGGAGGGAGGCATCTCATTCTGTTTCAAGATTTTCTCCTATGCGGTCGTATGTCCGTTTGATCAAGATATTGCGCCATAGACTTTGTGTTGAACAAAGACTTAACATTTATTCAGTGCGGTCATGTTATAGTTCGGCCGATAATTGCGATGAACTCATTGTAGAACAGTTTTGGTTTAATTATCCTGTTTGAACAATTCACAGTGAGGTCGGGAGTGAATTACGGTATGACTGGTAATAACGCCGTATGCATAGACTTCGTCGTAGAAGCTGCATGGGCAAACTATGTAAATATAAAAATGTAGAGTACAACTATAGATATAGACTCCAGCAGCCAATATAATTACCGTCAGATTGATATGTGTGTGCAGTTGAGCACGATACAGTAACGTTTATTTCAACTAACTAGGCGATCATTTCTGCCTTCAGTTAGAGTCATTTTTTACAGTAGTTCGCGTGAGGTTGAGCAGCAGACAGTAACAGTTATGCTTGGCTTTGCATATTGCAACATCTGTTTTAATGCCCACGTGAGTGAGCAGGAGCATCCCTTGTGCAACGCAGTAGAATAATTAGGCGTCTGATTGGAATTAGGTAATGGAGTCGACCTCAAGAGCTGACAGAGCACGAGACCTTCCTACATTTACCTCAAGGAGACGACATCACCGTGAAGCCATCCAAGGAAATGAAACCAGGACTATCAACCCTTGATGACGGCAGCCTGATGATGGGCTAAGCAGAGTAGCCGCGTCCACAATGGAGGTGCCATTAGGTCATCAACAATGAGATAAGTGAACAGGTGTTTTGGTATATGTTAGGGTAGTAATGTTTCGCAGATAGGTTTCTATATTGTAAATAAGATGCTGGTTAAGGCCTTCAGGCAGCTTTTTTTTTATAAAAGTAAGATGCTTGTTCAAGTCTTTCAGGCAATCTTTCTATGTAAATAACAGGTTGATTAAGCCTTTCTGGCAAGTAGTTAATTTTCACAGGACTGTTGGATGTGCAATTGGTGTTTTTAGCTTTGTTTATGGGTTACAAGGGAGATAGGTATAACTTAGGTTTGTTACTATGTAAATATTTCATTTTATTCCTTTATGCATATTAACGTAGTTAGTTGTACAGTTTGTGTCTTCAAATGGAAAGTTCTGCCGACTTACGATGTCGAATGGGAATTTATTACAAAGTGTTAGTTTACTTAAGGAGAGGGTTGGCATGATTGCATGTGTGCTTGTATTTCAGAGTGGTGGGATAAGGAGTGTGCATGCATTTACAACGTTGAATCAGTAAGGATTTCTAAATTTTCCGGAACAACTCTGCACTTGCTCTGAACCTGGGACTTAGGGACAAGTATTATATTGAACGGATGATATTCCGTAAATTATGTGACGAATTGACACGTGGAAGTGTTTTTACTTTTGATGAAATGGACTCTTGATGAGGTCAGGCCCATAGGCCTTAATGTGAATGAGGAAAGAACGATCCCATGTGTATTATGAAGAGGGCCAATGAGCCAGTGAATACATGCTTTAGGCAAGCAGAAGATTTAAAATGTCCCATTCTGCCGAGACAGTGTCAGCTGTGTGTGGAACTAGGCCGTGTAAAATGGGTCTGTTTACATTTTTTTGTCGTTCGAGACGACTTTCCCCCATCCCACTCTGGCAGCGGTCAACGACACAGCATAACACCCTGGGCGAGGATGAAATCCCTTCTTTAAGAAGACTGCGTGTAAAATGTGTTTCTTTCCATTTAGCTTGTTTTAAAATATCTGATGGCAGAATCTGCGTCTTACTTTGCGTTGTCATATTATTGTGCTTATTGAGTTGTTTATATTTCGTTGTATTGTCGCATGTGTTGTTGATTAGAGAGTGATGTAGCACGTCAGCTACCTAGTTGGTTGCGGGTTCAGTCCCATCCTGTTCTTAGTGAGATTCGGGCTCACATTTAACAGGTGTGATTTTGGAAGGGAATAATTTTGCCCTGTTTTCATGTACATGTGCAAATATATCCAGTATGTGAGGGAATTTATAAGTGTGATAGTTTGTAGATCTGCGAAGTATTACTGCTCCTAACATTATAAATCTTTAACGTTATGCCAATGCGTTATATACAAAGGGACTATTCAAACTTATCGTAATTCCTCACGGCGACACCGTGAATTAGTTGTTTGATTGCCACTTCATGGCATGTGATTTAACTTGTAAGTTATTGCCATAGCTTTGTGTACATTTTGAGTTTCATTTTTCTACTTTCATTTTTGTGCTTCCGATTAATAAAACTTTTTTATTTTACTCACACAACTCATTTACTCACACAACGACGTTTCCTGTCCGATTAGATATTTAAGATCCTCTTGGTTATAATTTTTTAAGGCCACAGCACCGTTCAGGCGCTTTTTGACTACTAGACCGATGCAGCAAGGACAGGAAAGTTAGGTAAGTTATATAAGCGCGTACCCACTCAACTTATCTAATTAAGTACCTATAGGATATAATACATTACATAGGAATTATATAGTTTTTCTTTCCATTGAAAATAACAGCAGAAAATATCCTCAACTTAAAAAAGGCCAAAAAAAGCATTAAGCTATCAAATAGGCTACGGAAGCTGAAATAGGCAAGAAAGGCAAAATAATAACTGGTCCCACCGTTCCCAAACGTACGGAAACATGTTTGTCTCTATGTTACACTTCGATACATCCACCCAGGTGAAAAAGGCGACTTGCATAACTTCCGGGCTCCAGTCATTAATTTTCTCAATATTTAGGGAATAAGACACATATTTTACCGTATTTTCGAAGTGCACCTGAGGGAATGGTGTGTTAGCCATGTTCTTGACGTCACACGTCACATAGTTAACATTCTCAAATGAAATAAAGCCAGCCATATGACGTCCAGTGGCGTATACTGAGGGCTACCAAACCTCAATTGAGAATGATGGAAGTCAAAAGCAAATTATAATGTAAGCATCTGACACATTGTTCCATTTACAACACTTGAAAGCAGTGAGAAAATACGTCGCACATATTTCTGAGAGCAAGGCAGCCCAGACTCTCGTCCCTCTCCCCTCGACCCACATCACGCGGCTTGCTGACGTATGTCCGATAGGTGCTGGAACCGGGATGATAGCTGTGCTAGGCTTCGTTCCGTCAGATCGCCACTGCTATATTTTTTCAACCATGCGTTTCTCATGGTATATACTTCCTCACCTCATACTTCTGACTTAATTATATAGATAACAGAGTGCTGGTATTTCACTCCCGTTTACTTATACATTCTTGTAGGAAGACACTGCAGGGCTGCTGTCATAGGAGTAATATAGTTGTCTTTTTATAGGTAATTCTGATAAAATGAAATGCATATTTTCAGGTTTAGTGTTCTCTTTTGTTGCTTGGAATCGAACCCATGATCATGGGTTGGACACCACCACTGATCTCTCGGGGAATCTAATTAACCAGTGAGCGATGGATACGACCGCTGTAAAATTCAACATTTCTATTTAATATAATAAAAATAAAAATGATATTAATAATGGTGCATGGCGTCTGTATAGGCTTGGTGGTGACCTAATGAGGATAAAATGAATGGCGGAGACATCATAAACATTGGTGTCTTCTCTAACACCTGTTTACACACGTCTTACACGCCGCCAGAGGTCTCATTTTGAACCGAGAACATCGTTTATCACCCTGGGGCAAATACGGCGTCCGCCTCATTTTCATAAAGAAACTTGCTATAGAATACTTAGTAGACCGACTCCAGCCACAATTTCTTATGTTAGATAAGACATGCATTTTACCATGTAAAAACGGAGTTTGAAGTTTCTTCATGTTCTCTTCAGATTTAAAATTTGTACCGTAACATCTTAAGACTGGATAAGTTATTTTAATGACCGATCTTTTTCAATCAATAGTAAAACAAGATGTTTTTGATTCAAGTTGTTAACATTTGCACCATTTATTTCAAGACTCGGTGAATGTTCATCAAGAAAACTTTCGTACAAATATTTTCATAAAAAAGAAGATAGTGATGTAAGTTATTGTCCTCGGCTCATTGTTAATCAAGTCACATATCATTCAAAGTTTTTAAGATTCGGTGTACTCTTGTTAAAAAGGACGTTTACACAAAACTTTAAGATAATTGGTGCGATAATTTTTTGGAAAGAGGACTTTTAGGTTAATGTTACAAGTTAATGTTCAGGGCTCATGTTTTTAATCAAGTCACTCCTCATATCATTTATAAGATTAGTGTACACTTTTATGCATTGTATGTTTTTTAATTTTGTGGCTGAAGATGATGCACACCAGCATCGAAACCTGTCCCATTAATAATAAAATGTTATAATTCATATTATAACATTGTATTGAATAGGTGGACCCCTCTATTTTGTTCCCATTAGATTCGCGGCTCAATACCGATTTGATACGAAGTTTTTAAACTTGAATGACATCATGAACCTCCAGTCCCCAAGCCAGGGTAATTAACAGTGTGAGGGGGTTTATTCCGAAAATTGAACGGAGACTGTCGGTCCAAAGGCAAGCATTCTACCCATTTAACCACAAAGATGGACTTTAATTTGTTTAAACTTAGGCTACCAACTCCATTGATCAGGTGTTGAGTATTTTCATTGCTAGAGGCCGGGGCACTAGCTTGTGAAGCAGCCTTGACAACACAGCAGGCTTCTCCGTTGGCTATTGGCTACTGCTCAAAATGCTGAAGACTTCACTAAACCAACTATGGAAATGTGGTAACCTAAGCCTAGTAGTAGCCCACGTCTTGTTCCAAGCATGCACCACTGATGACGTCACGCATCAATAGCAAACTGTCAAAGTAAGTACTGAATATATAACATGGTAAGGCGTTTTAAAGTAAATAAATCTCACATCTAATCCTCTAAATAATCTTCAGGGCACAAGTACTGATAATATGACATATTCAGAATAGTCCGATTGTAACACTTGAAAATTTGGAACAAGAATACGGAACATTGTCAGAAACGACTTGATACTACGAATAGCACTTCTAAATCGTTGGATGAAACGAATTTAATTGTAATACAATATTCACAACAGACTTCTACATTTCTTGTTGAAAATTACACTGATAACATTTTTTAATTTCATATCCACTCTAAATGCTTACCTGACTCGAAATTACGCATTTACACGACAATTTTAAATAAAATTACAACTGATCGACTGATCACGTGCTCAAAGAACTACATTACATTACAGAAACCTTTATTTTCTCCAGATCTACACTGACTGACAGAGCAAATGCAACACCAAGAAGGAGTGGTTCGAAAGGGATGAAAGTTGGGGAAAAAACAGAGACGGCACGGGCGAATAATTGATGTTTATTTCAAACCGATATGCAGGTTACACAATGCGCACGGCATCGACTCAGTAGGATGTAGGACCACCGCGAGCGGCGATGCACGCAGAAACACGTCGAGGTACAGAGTCAATAAGAGTGCGGATGGTGTCCTGAGGGATGGTTCTCCATTCTCTGTCAACCATTTGCCACAGTTGGTCGTCCGTACGAGGCTGGGGCATAGTTTGCAAACGGCGTCCAATGAGATCCCACACGTGTTCGATTGGTGAGAGATCCGGAGAGTACGCTGGCCACGGAAGCATCTGTACACCTCGTAGAGCCTGTTGGGAGATGTGAGCAGTGTGTGGGCGGGCATTATCCTGCTGAAACAGAGCGTTGGGCAGCCCCTGCAGGTACGGGAGTGCCACCGGCCGCAGCACATGCTGCACGTAGCGGTGGGCATTTAACGTGCCTTGAATACGCACTAGAGGTGACGTGGAATCATACGCAATAACGCCCCAAACCATGATGCCGCGTTGTCTAGCGGTAGGGCGCTCCACAGTTACTGCCGGATTTGACCTTTCTCCACGCCGACGCCACACTCGTCTGCGGTGACTATCACTGACAGAACAGAAGCGTGACTCATCGGAGAACACGACGTTCCGCCATTCCCTCATCCAAGTCGCTCTAGCCCGGCACCATGCCAGGCGTGCACGTCTATGCTGTGGAGTCAATGGTAGTCTTCTGAGCGGACGCCGGGAGTGCAGGCCTCCTTCAACCAATCGACGGGAAATTGTTCTGGTCGATATTGGAACAGCCAGGGTGTCTTGCACATGCTGAAGAATGGCGGTTGACGTGGCGTGCGGGGCTGCCACCGCTTGGCGGCGGATGCGCCGATCCTCGCGTGCTGACGTCACTCGGGCTGCACCTGGACCCCTCGCACGTGCCACATGTCCCTGCGCCAACCATCTTCGCCACAGGCGCTGCACCGTGGACACATCCCTATGGGTATCGGCTGCGATTTGACGAAGCGACCAACCTGCCCTTCTAAGCCCGATCACCATACACCTCGTAAAGTCGTCTGTCTGCTGGAAATGCCTCCGTTGACGGCGGCCTGGCATTCTTAGCTATACACGTGTCCTGTGGCACACGACAACACGTTCTACAATGACTGTCGGCTGAGAAATCACGGTACGAAGTGGGCCATTCGCCAACGCCGTGTCCCATTTATCGTTCGCTACGTGCGCAGCACAGCGGCGCATTTCACATCATGAGCATACCTCAGTGACGTCAGTCTACCCTGCAATTTGCATAAAGTTCTGACCACTCCTTCTTGGTGCTGCATTTGCTCTGTCAGTCAGTGTATACTGTTTTTCAACCTAATGCATCTGTTTGGAGAAAATACAGATAAAATAACAAAGTGATAAAATTAACAAATACAAAGTTATCTAAAAGTCTACTCACTCTAGGTGTGTGTCAGCGTGGGTGTTCCCTCCTGACCTCTGCCGCGGATGACCTGCCACCCAAGACATCTGCTCTTATTCCATCCTTGCAGTCGCTCTTCCATACATGACCGTCTTGAGCTTACTCAGGCCCCACTTCTCTTTCACTCCCTCCCACAGATAACTAACTGCTTACCACATGACTCAACGCTTATACGCTCGGTCAGGCAGCTGAGCACTGACCTAGGACACCCACTCTGACACACAGTCTTGTCCTCTACTGCTGAACTGCGTCCTCACTACCTTTACTTTCTATTTACAACAACCAGAATCTATGACAAGAAGAATAAATCTATATCGCTCCAAATACTTGTTTCTACATCCTCTCTGTTACTTTTAAATTCTGCTTCTTTAACCTCTTTGTACAGTGTTTTCCAACTGCCTCTAAAAACTTACTTATATACCTGGTTTTGTCCACTCTTTCACTATACAATCCATGGTCTTCTGTTCGTTACCCGGCTGTTTCATGGCTTTCAATTGAACCTCACTCATGTATTTCGCACTTTCCATTCGAGTTCCCATGCACACTGTTAACAAGTAAAAATCTTCTCTTGTTTCACCGCACAATATACACATCGAATTGTCTATCATTCTTGTCCATCCCTTATTCACATATGTATATACCCGTCGCCCACCAAATTAGTCCTCTTCTCTCTAACCCATTCACTTTTCCTACTCTTATATTAACTACTTGATTAATTCTATTGAACAAGGTTAGGATCACAGTCAGCCTCCAACTCCAGTGTTTGAAGATATTTAATCCTTTTTAAATATTCTTCCAACACACTTCATTCCTCCTTTCCACTCCCCCCAATAGTTTCCAAACCCAACCTCTTAATACAGCAATCCCCGTACGTACTCTTTTGGTGCTGGTAAGTCGTCTGCAGGAGTAGACCACCCATTTTAATCTTCTCCAATAACTTACCGCTCTCTTCATAATATCGACCTCTATGCACTCATTACACATAATTCTAGCCGCTACATTAGCCGTGCAACTGGGAAGGCCCATCACAATTTTACTAAATCTCCTGACTATCTGCTTTAGTGTAATACGATCCTTTTCAACTCCCCACTTAATACCACTGCTTTAAACACCATTCTCTGGATATTATAATCGATACCCGATAATTTATTTTCCAATATTCTTATACCTGAAAGTGCTACTAACCCCCTCCACTTTGCTTGTTTAATTTGATCGGGCCATTTACCATTCCTGCTTGTATAAACACCCAAATACTCTAGTTTATCAGTCTTCTCTATTACCTCTCCATTTATCACCAATTTCTTCTTTGTCTTCCTTTTCCTACTTTTCCTGCATACCTTCACCTTTGTCTTAATACTATTTACTCTCAGCGATCATTTACTAGTATACTCCAATACCTCATTTATACTTTTTGTAAACCCCCTCCCGTCATCGTCATCAATAAGATATAATTTGCAAATATCGAACCTCCGATTTCTAGTTCTCCTAATACAGCACAAGCTCACTTATCCTTCCCATGTCCGTCTAATATGTCATTTATGAATATAACAAATAGAATCGGAGATATTCGTAATTTACAACCCTGTTTTAAACCTATATTTTATTCAATTAAACCACTTACAACCCCTTTCTCTATTCTAATGCTACAATACACTTCCTAATATATGGCCTCAATCGCGCGTCGCATCTTTTTTTTCTTTCAAATTTACACCCTATCCAAACTCTCAAGCAGCGCCTTCCTACTCACTGTGTCGAAGGCCTTTCCAAAACCCACCGCTGCTATATACACGTTTATTCCTTCCTTCCTCACACATTTATCAATTACTGTCTTAACTATTATTACACAATCCCTCATCCTCCGTCCTTTCCTAAAACCACTCTGGTAAATCGATAGTATGGAAAACTCTTCCGCCCAGTTTCTTAGCCTGTTCGTTATTATGCCCGTATACACCGTACCTAATGCGTCTAATAAAGTTATGCCCCCTGTAGTTACTAGGATTGTTCCTTATTCCTTTCTTTTTATAAATAGTACATGTAATACCTATTTGGCACCTTTGAACACCTTGTTACATAACTTCAGTATACTCTCTCTCATCAGGCTATTTTTGCCGATTATTTCCATAATACATTTGTTATTCCGTTCCCACCCCCTGCTGTGCTATTTTTCGCTTTACCTAACATTTCCAACACCTCTTCCCCTGATATTTCCTTATCAAGCTCATAACTGCCTACTGTTATCTCCCTCCCGATGACTTAAGCCCCTCTCTCTTCCTTCCACTCATCCTTCCCTCCTAACAGTTACGAAAATATTCCAACCATGTTTCCTAGTCAATTTTAGGTTTTACATAACTCTCCCCTGTTAATTTTTCTCCTTGCTTGTTTTAACACTCCCTGTTAATCGCCTCTGTTTGTTCCTTCTTCCATAACTTTTTCCTTTCTATTATTTTTTCCCTTGTACTCCCTCATCAGCCTACAAACATTTTCCCTCTCTTTCCTCCCTCCATGCTTCCTGAACTCTCTTAGCGCCATCATGGCTACTTTCCTCAATTCCTTGCACTCCCTAATATACCAACCCTCTGCCTATTCTTCCTTTTCCCCTCTGTATCCTTTAACCTCTGCTGCCCTATTAATGGGGTATGCTAGTAGCTCTACCGCCCTCTCCACATTATTACATCTCAAGGCTACTTCACACCCTACCTTAATAATTTGGAACTCCTTTTGTAAATACTTATCTAGTTTCACTTTTACTCCTCTGCTTTTTATATTTAGTGAATCTCATACCCTTTTCTCAACCCCTCATTCCTTGTCCCACCCTATCCCCATGCTCCATTCTCCTCAAGTTTATAAATACCGGGGCATGGTAAGATTGAGCCCAGTCCACAACCTCAATATTATTTATTCTCGCCAACATGTCCTCTGAGCTGATTGTCAAATCAATAACACTCCCTCTTTGTCTCGTAATGTACGTTGTACGTTAACTTCCCAGTCCACCATTAATTCAGAATGTACAAATTACCTGCCGAGCATAGTTCCAGCAGTTTCCGTCCATAACCATTTCTTCCTATATCTTTACACCGTCTCTCACCCCTCATTATTTGCTTCTCCTCTTTGTTATACAGCTTGATTCAGCCGCCCCTTCCCCTTTTATGCAACCCAGAATATTCATTCCGTCCTGGAAACATCTGCCCTACCAGTATGCTCAGATGTTGCCTCCGAGATATTAAAGGACGGGAAATACAGTCCACTGGAAGCGGCCTCGAGATACTTCCGACTACCGTCACTAGAGTTCTCTTTACTGAGCTGTCTCGCCCGCTCATTACCACACATACGACTACGAAAGACTATAACAATTCATTAAGACTAGAAATTCTTACAGTTTGCTTTACGTCGCACCGAGGCTAGTAATTTCAGAAGACTCTAAACAGATATGAGATAAAACAAAATAGACCAAGAGCAACTGTATCACTTTCTATAACGTATTTCTCACACTATGCTAAAACGAAATAAGTAATTCAAGAAAACTTTGTGATAAATTATGACAAATGTATCAGCAGCATTAATGTTCACAAGGTTCGTTTCATTTCCTTTCATAGAAATACCGGTATTGTATTGAACCCATGACCTTTGTGCCCTAAGATAATTATGCATAAATTGACAATTTAATTAGAAGTTCGATTCTTGATGGCATGGATTTGACACGTGACGAGGGGGTGATTACCTTCGGTCCCACGCTCTGGGATGCGTGACGTCAGTCGCACGTGTCAACAGCAGAAGAATCTTAAGTCAGTTTTGTGAACTATTTCAAAGCGCGTGTATATGGCGTGCCCCAAGCCAAGTCAAAAAATATAGTGCCTATCAAAGGAGGTCATTTATCCCACAAATCGAACCCGTATAAATTTTAAATGTCCATGAACACTACCGCCAGAAATGTAGCAAGTATGTAGTCACTTTCAAAACTCTTGTAATTACAGTTTAGTTAAGTCAGAAAATTTATAGAAATTTTTCTTGGCGGCAAAGGGAGATGCCCGAAGAGAGGGGGTAACTGCTATAAATATGAAGGGACGCCATGACGAAGCTCCTTCTCTTGCATTTTATGGTACGAAGCAGACGATAAAGTGTTGAGCTGCTCTGTGAAATCAAACAACAAAAGTAGACCAAGTTCCACCGCAGATTTTAGCCATTGTGGCTGGGGTCTTGATTCCATGTGGAGATAGTTTCTTGAGTGGAAATAATTGTACCAGATAGGACGGTCAAAGTACTGAACAAATTATCCTGTGATAATTAGAGCAATTCGTGTGCGGAAGCAATTACAGTCCATCGTGTGCGCTCAAAGGAAAAAAGTGAAGGGCATTTCTTCTTTTTTATGCTTTATTCCAGGAAGCCTGAAGAAATATAATAATCTGTAAAGCCACGAATGTAAAAATGGCTAAATAAAAATGCCAGGGTCGCAGGTGAGCCCTATGACGAACACTGGTGTGACAACATAAGGTATGTGACTTTCCATCTTACTACCTATTATATCTTGCTTCATGATCTCTAAATGTGTATTTGAATGGGGATATACGACGCAGTGGTCACCCCTATTAAGTTTTGTAAATGTTAGAATACGACTAAAAGAGTCATTTGTTTATTTTTCACTTGGATAAATTTTTTGAAGTCTTGCTAGTGCCGTATGATATTGTAAAGTTATTGAATAGGGTTTCGAAGTGATATCACGTCCAATGTAGATCGTTATTTCCGTGTGTTTACTGCCTATATATTTGTGATGTCAAATTAAGATGTTCATTCGACGTAAAATTTTTCTGTCTGTAATTTGACGTAAATAATATAAGAAATCCATGGTTACTCATTTTCAATCGAGTGGAAGCGCGCTGTCGGGTGAGAGTCTAGTGTGTTGAATTTGGTCACGGAGAGAAACGTTTTTCTAGGCCCATTTTAAACTGTGTCTGACTGGCAATAAAAAGATCTAGTAGAAATTTTCAGTCACTTTTCGTGAAAATCAAGTTATTAAATACGATATCATGTTATGCGAAGTTGTTCATTATTAATGCATGTGCGTATTAGTCGTCATGAATTCTAGTAAGGATTTTATTCCAGTTCTTTGTCGTTGATAGTTGTGAGTGGGGAAACAGAGGTTAGTTTTGTCGTATGAGTCGAGATGAGATTTGTGAATCAGGGTGTAGACCTGTCGATGAAGCCGGGACATGGAAGCCCGAGGAATATTTTATAATGTTGGGAATGGAAATAAATATATAGAAATCCATAGCGGTATTAATTTGCGACGCGTATAATTATTGTGGGCATCTTGAAGCATAATCTGTGCATTTTGTTGGTTAGAATATCGTATTTGTTTAATTATGTCGGCAGAGTTTAAAAGGGAGCATTTTGAGAAGCCAGTCAGGTAGAATGAAACAGGTGTTACATGTCACTGCCAAGCGGACTAGGGTGAATCGCCGGCAGCTGATAGAGTGGTTCACCGCAAGATAACGGGACACGCGTGGAATTGAGATTGTATTTCTCGGCCGGGGAGAACGTTAAATGTTGGATTTAGTTGAAATTTTCATCCGGTAATAACCTGAGTGTTATTAGATATTGTAAAATTTGTTTAATTGGGGACGTAATGAACATTTGAAACCCCGAACTTCGAGTATAATGAACAAGAGTAACCAAATTCAGGGTTGTCCAAAATATAGAGCGATGGTAGTGATAATTGTTTGTCTGTGAGGGGTGCGCAAACTTCATATATGTTATGACGAGATATGGCATCGTAATTATATGGCGAGTTGCTTTTGGTTTGTACGTAGATTACTAGGGTATCCAAATGTTAATAATGGCTAGGGTTAGATTAGATTTAAAAGTGTGAGGTCATGAAACGAGATATATAACTGGACATGAATTATGTAATAATTCTTTCCCAGACAGATAAACATCACAGGATTGAATTTACATCACAGCTGCGTAGGAATTTGTGAAGAAACCAGAGTGCGCGGAGATAGAAATTGTTATTCTTTAAGATTTCATTAAATCATTTAAATTTATTTAATTATTAAATTCAGTGAAACCGCATTTTGAAATAACTTTAATCAAGCGAATAACTTGGAGATGCATTCTGGATATCTTAGTTTGTTTTATGAGGTATATTTAAATGGTAAAGTAACGATTAAGGGGACATATCCGAAGGAAATGGATTTTACTGCCACAAAGTTTGTGAGCATTGCTATTGTTGTAATTATTTAACTTTGATTGATTGAGCAGTGAATGTGCTGGGGATAGTAAAGTGGAAACTTTGGTCATCAACCGATGTAATTTAATTGTGTTTAGCCTTCAGCCTAGAAACTTGGATGGTCAGGGGGTCATCAACCTCAGTGACTTAGATTAGGGCCATATGCCACTGTAGCATCATTTTCCTTGTGGTCATCCTCCACAATGACTTTAAAGTAACTTAGAAGTTTAGATGTCGGTCCATGACATAGACGCAGGTCACATCGATTCAATTAAGGGTCCATGTTGTATAACCACTGTGTGGCACACACCGATTGGACGACCTTAATTATACCCAGAGTCCAGAGTTCGTGTTACGAGGGCTGGACAATAACGAATCACTATGATGGTACATGTGGTCTCACATGGAAGCCGAATGTAAGGATTTCCAGACTTTCTTGTTTTTAACAAAAAAATGAGACAATGGTTTCTAGTAAGAATGCCCATCAGGCAGACACGTCAAAGGCTCACCAGTGTTCTAACCTTATATGTAATAACATGATTGTGGTGTCCAGTGGACACGTGTAATTTCAGTAATACCGTTGACATATCGGAATGCTTCAGAATTTCCTGAATAAATTGGAATCTTTTAAACAGACCTTTCATTCAAAGTAGATAGATTAGAATTACTGAACCCTACCTTTACCTCAGCAAGTGACGAAGAACCCGATACGACCCAAGATACAGATCTCTTGAACTTTGCTGATAGGTAAGAAAGGTAGGTATCCCTCAATATGGACCTAAAGGGTCCAGTATATATTGTGTGACGTACCGGCACATTAGATTACCTGAATTGCAGGAAGCTATCATAATTTCAGCACTTTGCGATTCAGGTCTTTCGTTCTGAAATTCTTAAAGTCTGATCGGAAATTTCCTTGGCGTGATTATCCAGAGTCACTTTTATCTTTGTTAGTATTATTTTACCTAGTGTTTCCAATTTACAACAACCAACACAGTGAAAGCGTTGCAGGAATTGGTACAACATAGAAAATTAACTTCTTTACAAGATTTGTTTTTCCCAAGTAGCACAAAGAGGAGCAGGTGAATTTTAAAATGTTTTTTATTTATTTAGGAAATACACAAATGTTCTTGATGGATACCGCATTCTAAACAGATGCGTTAGAGGACTATCATTGGTGGCTGAACTTAAACACAGAGATTTGTCAAAGACTGTTGACTGGTGGTCGGCATTGCTCTCGGTCGTGATTCTCGAGACTGACGTCACAGATCTCGAGACTCTCGACACCGATTCTCATGTGCTGCGATCTGTGCGACGTTCCAGTGACTACTAGCGTAGGCTTGATAGTTTATCATCAGCCATTATTGCGTGAAAGAATGTTCCCAAATGGAAACGTGTGTGTCGATAAATTTTGTCAAAAGCCACGAAAAGTACTTCATGTTCAACTCTGAGCCCCTTAATACCATTAACGAAAGTGAAAACAGAATGTCAGTATCATAAACAGTTCACGAGTTATTTGAGGTGGACATCTTAGCTGAACAACCCTGTATAATTTGTTAATAACTGTAGATAGGATGTACATCTACCTGGATACTCGCAATTCTTGTCGTCAGTGTAGGTTCTTGTGACGGTGACCGGGCTCGAGGTGTTCTGTGAAGATTCTCCTTCAGCGATATTATGTGTTTCAAGTGCGGGATCATCCCTGAAATATTCCTGCTGAAATATTTAACTTCTTTTAAACAAACAACACAGCGGACTGAACTATGTGTGATCTCTTCAAAATAATCCCACGTGCAAGACTTACGTTGCGTTTCGGATATCGTCTTTAAGTTAGCGCGTATAATTCGACACAATTACACATTACACCGTCATATAACGAAGTACCTAATTAGGACGCGAATACTCCATAACATTGTAAGGAATTTTTTCGTTCGTCACCGTAACACAAGTACTGGTCAAATGGACATTGAGTGTAGGGTCTAATATATTATAAGTGATAGCGATGTACACCTACAGTAGCCGTCAGTTTCTGTATTTAACCTATTCATTTGTGTATTTTCCGCTGCATATGATGCCAGAATGCGTATAGTTTATAATTATGTTATACTGCGTCAATAATAGACTTCGGTAGAAATGAACGGTCTAGTCGTTTGTTGACGCGATTAATGGAAGGAAGAAGGCCCCTGATTGGCTATTTGCATAATTGGCACAAACAACATTCAGCTCCGTCTACCTGCAGGTCTAAGACACGCTGCTCTCCGCACAGTATGGGGACAAAGCTCTCGAGATCTCTCGACGTTTCTCGCGAGAAACAGGAAGAGAAATCTCGAGACCCTCTCTCAGACTGCCCATCACTAGAGTTGACCCATTTTCGTCTGATGTAACAGACAGACAAAAACAGAACTTAACCTACTTTGACATTTGGATACATAATCTAAGGTAAAAACGAGTTATGAAACAAATTTATGAATACAACCAAAATGTTAGCTTTATTAAAATGTAGTATAACAGTGATTATGTTTACGAAGTTCTTAAATATTTAAATATGATTACACATCTTAGACTATTGCAGATGTATTGCTTTTAAAATACCGTATAGGCTATAAATGAGAAATATTAACGGAATTAAATCTTTGAAAAAATGTAAACATCATTAATTTGATTTTCAGATTTCTCTCTTAGGAAATGCATTTTTAATAATATTATTAACTGTAATGCACATCTATTTTGGTTTCTGTTAATGGTAAATAAAGATATAAAGCCATCATGTACCAGCTGGACACAACTAACATCGCTTCTTAAGTTGTAAATATATATATCTTAAACAAGTTTACTAAAAACAGATTTGTCCAGTCCGATTTGCTTCATCTTTGTTTTATTCTCTCCGGAATTACCTGCCAGTGAATCATGGGGCATTGATAGTTCTCCAAGTTCAGTCAAGTTTGCGAAATCAAATCATTAAATGATCACTCCAGTAACTGCAGGCGAAGGCTTACCCTAGCCCGCAATACACACTTTACTTAGCGGGTTACATACAATAAAGTATCAATACCTTTACGTAAAGCTATCGATGGAGCTAGACGATTAGAACTGACGGGAACTGCAGGCAAGCCTGCAATTTCAACCAAACTTAATACTATCTAGAGAGAAATACCGTGGGAGTGAGACACACCTAATACTCTTAGGGGTGGAGTGGGCAGGGGGTGACATGTACAGATCATCGAAAACGAACAATATTAGTGTCGAATCGATACTATTTGTGGCCACTGACAAGGGACCGGATTTCGGTGTAAAATTTTAACCTGTTGAAAAAAGAAAAGAAAAGGGCGGTTTATTTATTTACAGTATGGCCAAGCGAAAAACATCAAGTTGTGTTGCATGTTTCGCTCCAATCGAGAGTGAAGACGAGTGAGGGGAAAGTTAAAGGTGGGGAATGCAACGCGACAAGGCACGTCGCTGTCTTTTGGCCGCGAGCCATTGCGTAGTGTTAGCATTCAAGGTCAGCTTTACCTTTCCCCTTCTCCTCGCTAATGCCGTCGCCCGGCAGGTTTTCGGCGTTCAATGTTGGAGTTCAAAAATTGAAAGTGGCTCGTGCGGTTTTCACTGCGTCATTGTACAACTCTGTAGGAATATTGTGTACTAAATTTCAACTAGATTATAATTTCACACCGAAAAATTGTGAGATGAATTTTGAAACCCAGGATGTTCAAGTTCAGCCTCTATAGGCATGCAGGTCAGAAGGAGTGAGAAAGAAAATGTCCAAAATGACCGAGATTAGTGTTGAATTCACAGTTCGCTAAGCTAATAGGTTACAGTCCCAGTGACAGTAGGAATCGTGTACATCATATCCATAGCGCGACAATTGCTTATTTTTATTATTTATTGAAAGAATCAACTACTTCGAACAAAATATGGACTGCCACAAGGACAAAATTCCACCTGAAATAAAATCATCTACCCTAAAACTACAGAATAGGCCGTAAAATTTCAATCAATGTCACAATAAAGAAATCTAGAAAAACACTTGACACCTAATTAATACAAAACCTAAAAGTAAACGTTCAAGAGAGATCGAAATTTTTATATGAAGAACGTTATCTGACCTATTTATAACGAATGCTGCGGAGCAACACAGGTGTTCTAATATATTATTAATTCAATACTCTTTGAGTGTAAGTAACGCGTTATACCAGGTGGCTCACGAACGCCGTACTTTCTACTTATTAATGTCCCGCATGCATAAGTGATGTGTGGGATGTCTACCAACTTATTTTCACAGGGGCAGTACTGCGAGTGGACAGGTTACGTCAGATTATGAAGAGATACTGTAAGAACGCACTTTCGCTCGCAGCATGTTATTCAGCGCTACAGGTCTAATGCACCCCTTGTATTAGTAAACCTTGTTTTCCACCGCATAGTTCTAGGCTGGTGTATGGTACAGCCGCACTATATTTGCTGTCTGCATATCGGCAATGGCTAGTGTATTCAGTAGCGAGGAATACACAGACATTATTTTAATCTGGACAACCTGGTCGGAACGCAGCGGAAGCTCCAAGCAGACGTATGCCTTCTACACAAGTATTTCGTCGAACAGTGTTAGTTTTTGTTTCATACAAGCAACTCTTTTTTTTCGAGTGGAATATCTACACGAGTATATATTTTTTTCTTTTCTAGATGCTTTACGTCGCACCGACACAGATATGTCTTATGGCGACGATGGGACAGGGAAGGGCTAGGAGTGGGAGGGAAGCGGCCGTGGCCTTAATTAAGGTACAGCCCCAGCATTTGCCTGGTGTGAAAATAGGAAACCACGGAAAACCATTTTCAGGGCTGCTGACAGTGGGGTTCGAACCTACTATCTCCCGAATACTGGATACCGGCCGCACGTAAGTGACTGTAGCTATCGAGCTCGGTCGAATATAAATGAATAAGTTATTAAATTTCCTTTTCTGCATCTTTGGCATGTTTACAAACAGTAGCAACGATTAGGGAGTGGTTTGAGGAGGGACAGTCGCCCCTCTCCCCACTTTGTGGAGTAAACTTTACATTTTTATTCCACTTTAGCCACCTGGACCTAGGAATTATTTTGAAAAAGCTATTTGTGCAAGCTTTGTTGTCTTATCTTCTAATTCTTTCCTTTATTTACTTTAATTATTAACATAATTATTGGCGGAAATCCGCACAAAATGCCGTTCATCGCGGCTAACCGATTTGTATAGCGCTACTACAAGAGTGGAGACTTTGCATGTGCTGTGAGGAAGGGTAGTAGGGGTACGTATTTTTTGGCCAAGGTCGTAGACGCTGAGTTACAATTCACCCTCTTGCCGCGCACATTCGTCAGTCTGGCAGTCTCTTTAATGTCCGTTATTTTCTTCGTGTGTATTCAAATTCTAAATGAATTTTAATTGCATAATCATGCCGTACTTTCATTTAACAGTACCGGGCGAACTGGCCATCAGGTGTAAGCTTGCATCCGGGAGTTAGTGGTTTCGAATCCCATTGTTGGCATCCATGAAGATGGTTTTCTGTGGTTTCTCATTTTCATGCAAGATAAATGCTGGGGCTGTACTTTAATTAAGGTAACGACCGCTTCCTTCCCCCACCCAGCCCTTTCCTGTCCCATCGTCACCATAAGTCATATCTGTGTCTGTGCGACGTAAAGTCAATTGTAAAAAAATAGATTTAATTGTAATTGTAATTTCAACGTGAGATAATACCAACTTTACTTTCACCGGATTAAATTCTTTCGTTTGTGTTAAGTTATTTATTATGTAAATGTAATTAAGCTGCCCCGCAGTTTATTTGTAATAATAGTTTATTTGAGATTTTAATTCAATGTTTTATCTTAAAATTTTTACCATGTCTCATAAACAAACCACGGGACAGGTTAAATACATTTGCTTAATAAATGACATATCACAAAAGTAATAATTTAGCCCAGTGAAAGGAACGTTGGAATTATCCCCCGTTGATAGTACAATTACAATTGCATATTTTATTTACAATTGGCTTTACGTCACACCGACAGAGATAGAACTTATGGCGGCGATGAGACAGAAAAGGCAGCGGCCTTGGTCTTAATTAAGGTACAGTCTCAGCACTTACCTGGTGTGAGAATGGGGAATCACGGAAAACCATCTTCAAGGCTGCCGACAGTGGGATTCGAAACCGTTATCTCCCGGGTGCAAGCTCACAACTGCGTGCCCCTAACCCCGCGGCCAGCTCGCCCGGTACAAATAAATAGAAATACGGCATGATTATGCACTTAAATTCATTTAGTATTTGAATACACACTAAGAAACGAACGAACACTAAAGAGACTGCCAGACTGACGAATGCACGCGGCAAGCTGGTGAATTGTAACTCAGCGTCCAAGACCTTGGCCAAAAAATATGTACCCCTACAACCCTTCCTCACAGCACATGCAAAGTCTCCACTACTTGTCGTAGCGCTATGCAAATCGGTTAGCCGCGATGAACGGAATTTTGTGCGGATTTCCGCCAATAATTATGTTAACAATTAAAGAAAGTAAAGGATAGAATTTGAAGATAAAGAGAACAGGGCTTGTACAAATAGTTTTTTTAAAATAATTCCTAGTTCCAGGTGACTAAAGTGGAATAAAATGTAATGTTTACTCCACAAAGTGGGGATGCGGGGGAGCGACTGTCCTTCCTCGTCCCACTCCGTAAACGTCGCTACTGTTTGTAAACACGCCAAAGGTGCAGACAAGGGAATTTAATAACTTATTAATTTATATACGTGTAGACATTCCACTAGAAAAAGGAGTTGCTTGTATGAAACAAAAACTAATACTGTTCGACGAAATACGTGTGTAGAAGGCATACGTCTGCTTGGAGTTTCGGCTGTATTCCGACCAGGTTGTCCAGATTAACACAATGTCTGTGCATTGGTCACTGCTGAACTCACTAGCCATTGCCGATATGCAGACAGCAAATATAGTGCGGCTGTACCATACACATGCGGTGGAAAACGAGGTTTACTAATACAAGGGGTGCATTAAACCTGTAGCGCTGAATAAAATGCTGCGAGCGAAAGTGCGGTTCTTATCCCTTCATAATCTGACGTAACCTGTCCGCTGGCAGTAGTGCCCCTGTGAAAATAAGTTGGTAGATATCCCACACATCACTTGTGCATGCGGGACATTTATAAGTAGAAAGTACGGCGTTCGTGAGCCTGGTATATTTACTACATACAAATAAGATCATTTCAGTGCTCCTTGATTTCAATCGTGATATAAACGTAGAATTTAATTAATAAAAATGGAATATTTTAACAATTTTTGTCCATGAAATTATATTGGATCACAATGTAATAATAGTACATGGTGGTAACAGCGCAGTTTCTACATTAAAGATTGAAAAGTTACAAACAATGTTTTCACCTATTTCTGTAGTCTCTGGAAACACCCACACTCATTTTGGTTTTGCCTGGGGGTTTAAGGCCGGATGCCCTTCCTGAGACCACTTGATTCTTGAGATGAAAATCTCGGCCCAGAATCGACCGATATTCGAATCTCACCCTTCCGCGTGGACAGCCAGAAGCTAAGCCACTCAGGTAATCACGTCCCCCTCCCCCAATTGTAAAATACACCAATCAGGAAAAATAGTAACATTCATAACTATCCTTCATGATCGAATCCACATCAAAAGTTAAGCTACAGCGATAAACTCCTGTAAGTTTGACGTGTCGTTTAGAAAACTTAAGGCTATGACCCCTTGAAATGTTATGACGTTCGAATGACGCATTTTGATGTTACGCAATTTAAAAATCGAGGCTTGTCCGTAGAATGCCAAAAAGACACGTTCTTTTTTCGTTCCTATTACAACAGCTGCATAAATTCTCACGGCAAAACAGTTGAGTACCACTGTTAAAAGCAAAAAGGACGGAACTTTAATTTGGTATAATTAGTTCGAGATTACGTGCACATTTATTTTTAAAGACGTTTAAATTCGACTATAGGCCTACTTTTGAATTAGACTTCTACATGAAGTTTATGTTTGACAATAGTATTTAGTATGATTGTAAAAAAATTCCCACTGCATTGCTTACCATTAATTTAATAAAAAGTCTGGCAGTAATTTGCCGTAAAATAAGGGCAACATCTCCTAAATAGTAACCACTGAAAAAGAGAGAACACCTTTTCATAACATTTTTTGAGGATGAGCTACAAAAAGTATTTGGAGAGAGAAGTTTAAAAAAATATCTTCAAAAAGACGACTGTAAACCTCCGAACTCTCTGTGAATAAAAAATAGGAGTTACCAGATAATTTGTGTTTGTTCACACACTGCACATTGTATTCTTTTACTGAATCTTTGCCTAGTTTTACCAATGGAATGTTTGTTCGTTTTATTTCTTGTCAAAGCGATCAGTAGATCAGATATGCAGATATCCTGATGGTTTCCAGAGCAAGAAGTCCATCATACAAATGTGACGGCCAGGATCAAGTCCACTGAGGTATTCTCCAGCTCGATTTACTGTCCTTGGTTATAAATAGCTCTTCCTTCAGTCTTCTTCTTGATGGTTTCACGGATTTTCGTGTAGGGTTAATTATTTCCTGCGCCTTATTTCGGCTTTCTCACTTGTCAGGGAGCACTCGAACACAGGTGTTCCGCATGTACCAGAGGTCGTAGGAATGATGCAGATGATGATGATGATGATGGAATTGAAAGTGTAACTCTGGCTGATGACGTGCTCCGATACGGGTTCATGGTGTTCTGTGCTTGACTAGGAAGAGGCAATTGTACTCGATGTTACATCCCCCAGTGGATGGGGTGGTAGAAGAAACATCCGCATCCGCGGTATGCGCTGCCTGTCGTAAGAGGTAAATTAAAGGGACCCTAGGGGCTCTTAACTTGGGAGAGTGGGTTGGCACCACGGGGCCCATAGCTGAGTTCTTGTATCAATTCAACATACTTGTGCCAGCCTTTCCACTTTTATCTATCCTACCCGACCTCCCTTGGTCAACTCTTGTTCTTTACCAACCCCGACGCTATTAGGTTTACGATTCCTAGGCCCTTCGTGGCCCTTCCCTTGGCACCGTTCTTTGATGTTTTACTTCTGAGTGGTGTTAATAGAGGATGGTTGCCAGTAATCATTACCACCACTGAATGCTACACATTACTTTCCTCCATAACATTGGAACACAACTCAGACACTTCAGAAACTTGGACGATATTTGCTGGTGTCAACGCTTGAGAGTAGGCTTGAGCTACTGGCTTTGCTACATTATAAATCTATGGGCTTTCTAGGAGTTGCAGGATAAATCATTAATTCAGAAACTACTTTGTTGAACTATGTTTTAAATGACACAACAGCAGTGCAATCTAATGGCTGCATCTTATACCTGTTGTGAGGATGGAATGTTACAAGTATAACACTAGCCTCTTTTCTCGAATGGCAATATTAAAGTCTTTGTTTATGATAATCCAACAGAAGAGTTACTGACCAACGAGGGTTGAGTTCGCTGAGCTTACCCTGGTACTTCGGAGAGAACAGAACACCGTTTTACTTACTAAGTAGGGCTTCATTAGACAAATCCGTTGCGCGCGCCCTTCAGTAATATATACATTTCAAATAAGACATATATAGTACATTATTTTTTTGGAATGTATTTTTGAAAAACACTCCGTCTATTCTCAAGCTTTGCATGTATAGTAAGTGGATTGCTACCCAGGCTCCAAACAAAGTACATATATTAGAATTAATTTCGCTTCTCCGGGACGTTCATTTATTCCGCCAGATCGTGTGTTCGTTATCACTGAAACAAGTCAGTTGCAAACACGCTATGATCAGACCCCAGTAGTATTTTAACATCTTTGGAAGTTACAGAAAGGAAATAAGCTAAGGGCAGCCATTCCTGTGCGACACTGGAAGTCTGCTGCAAATGAAATATTGAAACCCAAGGAACCAGGCTTTTCAAATTCAACCCACACAAACATATTGTTTTAGAACAATCTCCTTCCGGAAAAGCCCAAATACAGGACCAAGCGAACTAGCAATCACATTTATGTGCTAGGGAAAACAACTGTAAGACGTGGCAAACTTTGGAAACATAAATTCCATAGAATTCGCATATTGGCGTATCTGTCAAGGATGAAAAATTACATGATGTTAATTAACTGAAAAAATATATATTTATGAACATTGGAAAAGTGAGAATCTCGCATTTTAGATAAAACGCACTTCCTCTTCACACTATAGGAAATGACAATGAAGAAAATACAGTTTGCACAAGTTGTATGTATGAAGAAGTGTCAAATGAGAATTGAAAAATAGGGTCTTGAAATGAAAATGTGACTGTAGACAACTTACAGACATTATGTAAGAGTTGTAAAAAATAAATTTTGATTCACAAAAGATTGAATGTGTCCACTAATGTTCCAAAAAATTTCATACAGATAGTAAGCTTTCCACTAAAAGGAACGTTCTCTGCATAAATAATGAAGTGGCTCATTGGACACGGCCAGACATAAAGAACTATATATTTCTAATTAGAATACTGGATAATGAGCATGATATAAGTAGTCATAGCCCCGCAGAGAACACACAGTAAATTGAGATCTAGTGTGAAGAAGCTGCAAGCAGTAAATCTCAGTTTAGAATAAGCTAACTGCTGTGAGAAGGAACTTAATTCTTGGGCAATTCTACTCCCTACTGGTTGATGAAGGATTAATTTGGTCACGGAAGAAGCCGTATTGTTAGTTTCAGACGAGGCCAAGAAGCAAACTGTCGTGATGGTAATCAACTGTATCAGGTGGAATACATCCCATAACACAAGAGACGAGGCATCTGGCAAATGGCTTGATAACTCACTTTGGAATAAGCGATATAATTCGTAGATATCGGATATTAAACCAATGAAGTAGTACATCATTCTAAAAAGGATATCAGGACCGTAGATGGAATTGATGAGGTGAGCTACCTCTTTGACATCGTCATGTAGACAGCGAATTGTTCTGATAGAGCACAGGTCTCCACTTGTCCTCTTGTTGGGAACAGATGCACTCACACTGCCATAACCAGAGATATCGTACTCACCACGATTCTCATCACCGGCATGACAATCACGAACAAACCTATCAAGTAATTCGTTGAGAATTCGTAAGAGTCTTCTTAGAAAAATAATACTGTTAATAAACTGCAAATAAACAACCGTTGAAATCATGTGTGCAAAATTATGTATAATATACACAGCTTTAGGTGTGACATAGAGTCCGATCGTGTACAAAGCACACAGGGCAGTGATGTGGAACATAATTTGTAATGTGATCCTCTGGGTTTGTTTATGTTCAACAGCGAACTTTACACGTAATACCAATTCCACTTTAGCTAACTTGAGATAAATTTTTTCAGCCTTTCTGATGTGATTGGTTACGAAAAGTATCAAGGTGACCATTGGCAAGACAAACATTTCAAGATCTAGAAACACCCGCACCACTTTGGCCATTCCTCCGTGGCCGTGTGAAACACCCTGAAGTAAATAAAGTACCGCCATGTACAAGAGGCCAGCAGCTATGATGATAATGATGCTGATGGTACTCAAGAGTCCTTTTCTGCTGAATTTGAGACGTTGACTGCTAGAGTCCAGTTCGTACGGCATGAGACCACACAGCCTTGACACGTACAAGAGTGGACGAAACTCTGATAATGAGTCCTTGTTTGACTTCATCTTTACGTTCGTAGGGGTTCTGGAGGTAACGTTCACTTCTTAATGACTACCTGAGTGCCTCATGAGCACAACAGAGTTTCTACACAGTGAATTATTGCCTTACCTTGCTACTTCATTCTGAGGATTAACACAGTCTGTGTGACTGACGTTACCTTCCATTTGGTCAATTATGTTAAGAGCACAATCCATTTAGACACTTTGCGTGATAGCTGTTCGGTCTGTTCGTTGCCAAGGGAACGCGCGACAGCAACGAACAACTTAACCCGTTTGAGTAGATCGAGTGTTGTGGGACCTGGGTCAACGCTGTACGCACCGAAATGTACGACTGGAAATTTGAGCCCAAGTTACACATACTTGAAATGACATCCCACTTTATTATCTGCAGTCTAATCATGGCGGTCTTGGTTCCGGGAAATGATGAAGTCACTCACTCCATATCCATAAATCTGTAAATACCTGCAACTAAAAGGAGCCTTTATTAGGGAGTGAGAAACGACATTGCCGAATGTCACCTATTCACCTTTCAGTATAATTTTTCTTCGTGTCGAGTGCACGTTAATTGTGATTAGTATAGAATATTTCATTCTTATCCGACCATGGGAACAAATCAATCTCGGTCTGATGAAGCTGACCCAGCTAATATTCCCGGACCTTCTTCACCAAGAACACTGACGAAAAGTATGGTAATAGGCCTAATTTAGTGACTGGGAGAAGTGCTAAGTTGTGTAAACAAACAGAGAACTTCGCTAAAAATATTAAGGGCTGTCTTCGAAAAAGTTGGGGTGTTGTAAGAAGGAATAATGTAAATAAGTAACGATGGAGGCAATAGTGACAGTAGATAGAAAAGGAGAACTCTGAGGCAGGGGCAAGTGGGCAAGATGGCGGCTACACGCGGGCTCTTATGGGACTAACTCCCGGGCCCCAGGGGCTACTGTGGAAGATGGCGGCTATACACGGGTTCTTATGGAGAAAGCTGCCCAGGGGAGACATAGGACTTAAGGAGACGGCCTAGGGACTAATGCGCAAGATGGCAGCCGTGTGTAAGTTGCTAGTGCTAGGGCCCCAGAGGAGATGGATCGGGAGCTAATGATGAAACATTGTTCTTACAGACCTAACTCTACAGAGCCTGCAGGCCTACTGTACGACCTATCAGTTTTAACATATAGGCTCTTATGGAGAGAGTTGTCTTAGGGTAGGATAGACGGTATACATTGGACTTAAGGAGACGGCCTAGGGACTAATGCGCTAGGTGGTGGTCGGTTGCAACTTCCTAGTGATAGAGTTCCCGAGGCAAGATGGCCTCTATACGTTGGTTTCATCAGACTAACTTTAAGGAGATGGGACAGGAGCTAATGGTGAAACAATGTTCTTACAGACTTTTTTAAGTTACAAGTTGTGAGCCCCTGAGGCAGCTCTCTAATTAGGTCTATATGAATAGAGTATAGCAGCTATCTTGCATGGTAGCCCTTGCGTCAGTTCTCACATGGTAGGCTGATAAGCTTACATAAACTCAAAACTAAAGAGCTTAAGTGTAATTCAAATATCCTCACCCTGATTAAAATGTGTGTACACTGACTACACTAAACGTGGAGACACGGTAGCGGCAGTTGGGAATTAAAAGTGTGGGGGCAAACAAATGTACAGACAACAAACAGTACCCGGGTTTGTAGGATATAACAGACAGAGGGAGCGGGAGGGTATATATATATTAAAGCTAAAACATATTTTTTATGCTCTCTCAGCAAATATTGACGGAGAGGTAAAGATTGTCAGTTTACCAACTTAAGTGCGATAATAATAGTTTTGTGAGATTTTGGTTCTATGCTATACAAAAAAACTTTCACCAAAGGAACAATATTACACATGTATTACAATTAAAAGGAAATGCGGTATGATTATACAATTAAAATCATTTAGTATTTGATTACACACTAAAAAACTAACAGACACTAAAGAGACTGCCAGACTGAGGAATGCGCGCGGCAAACGGGTGAATCATACCTCAATGTCCATGACCTCAGCAAAAAAAAAAAAAAAAAAAAAAAAAAAAAAGTATATGGCTCTGCTACCCTTCTTCACAGCACAGGCAAAGACTCCACTACTTGCTGTGGCGCTATACAAATTGCTTAGCCGGGGCGAACGACGTTTTGTGCGTATTTCCGCGAATAAAGTTGTTAATAATTAAAGAAAATAAAGAAACGAATTAGATGATAAAACAACAGAGAATGTACAAATCGCTTTTTTATAGTAATTCCTATAATTCCTACTTTCAGTTGGCTAAAATGGAATAAAATGTAATGTTTTCTCCACAAAGTGGGGGTGCGACTGCCCCCCTCGCCCCCCTCGCCCCCCCTAATCGCCGCTACTGTGGAGACATGTACATCTCAGCAGAAAAAGAATGACTTTGCGAGCTAAGCTGTATTTTCCGATCTGGTGTAAGGAATGCCGGCAATGTGTTATGATGCAAGACACTTGACTTGAGAGCGGTGACGTTACTACAGCTCTTTCTACTATGATGACATCACTCCGCTCAGATCCTCATTTCATGAGGTGGGGCAGAGGGGTAGAATTACATCAACGGTATACTGCTAGCCGTAAGGGTGACTAAAAGGGAGGGCCAACTCAGGGGTGAGCTGTCCTAGGACACAGGGGTAAATTGGTATACACAGATCCTTATAGGTGCATACTCGAATTCCTCTTCTTATAAACGAATAGGCTTATTGACTATGATTTGTCCTCTTAAATTCCAACTTTATATTATGATCTTTCTTACTTTTAGAAGCTCGGTACAAGCTTATTCGGCTACTATTCCAGGTATCACGGACAGGAAGTTGTTTTTCTTCGACTTACGTTGCAACATTTTACTGGAGATTTTCTGAAAATGATGATGTTTGTTGTTTGAAAGGGCCTAACATCTATGTCATCGTCCCAATCCGCTGAAAATATAAATATTTGAACATCAGTAATTCTGAAATGACTTTAAGATATAGTTGAAACTATTATGCACTGTACGTTATCTAAGAAATATTAAAAATGTTTTAACTCATGAAGGCGTTATTTGTCCAATACCTTGGAGAACTTCCACCATGATTTCGCTGATTTGGACGATAACAACTCCTTCTTTATTTCCGTCATAACAGAAGAAGAAGAAGAAGAAGAAGAAGCGGCACTTAATGTAATGAAACATTAATTTTCCCACAAGGTCATATCTGTGATCGTTGCTGCATTCAAAGTTTGTGAGTAGAGTCTATGCTAACCAAACACGTGAAAAAAACATTCCTCCAATGAATTTTGTTCTGATAGCGTTTTTTTTGCTAGGGGCTTTACTTCGCGCCGACACAGATAGGTCTTATGGCGACGATGGAATAGGAAAGGCCTAGGAGTTGGAAGGAAGCGGCCGTGGTCTTAATTAAGGTACAGCCCCAGCATTTGCCTGGTGTGAAAACGGGAAACCACGGAAAACCATTTTCAGGGCTGCCGGTAGTGGGATTCGAACCTACTCTGATAGCGTTTTTTCTGAGACAGCCTGTTATAAACACACATGGTGAAGGATATGCCAAGTATCGGATATCTTTCTTCGTGCCATAATCTTTAATGAGGGTAAATGTTGTCGTATCATGTTATTGTTTTTACGTCCCACTAACTACTTTTTACGATTTTCGGAGACGCCGAGATGCGGAAATTTTGTCCTGCAGGAGCTCTTTCACGTGCCAGGAAATCTACTGACACGGGGTTGGGTATTTGAGCACCTTCAGGATCGAACCTTGTCGTAGGACAGGTATCCTAATTATGATAAAACCTTCAATACTCGTATTTTGAAGGTTTACATTGAGCCGAAAGTATTACGTTATTATATTTATGTTTCGTGTCTATGGACGTATAACGTGCATATGCTTATCCTGATTAACATAGCAACGGACGTACGGACACACAGACTTCCAATATGGCGTCAAGGAACAGCACCACTGGGGAGAAGAAGAGAAGGAAATCGCACCCAAATCTTAAGACAAACTGAAACCATAGGTGCTGAATATGCCCGGAAAGTGGGGGTGTATTACTATGATTTGTGTCGTACCTACTTGTCATGGTATGAAGAACAAGAGAAAGTTCTAACCATCCATTATCACTCAAGGGCACGCTTACGGCGATATGTACGTTATCGTGAAGATAGATTTCTTAGAAAAGAGGCTGAGAGACTTCATCAGAAAAAGACGACTGAAATGGCAGCGAGGTTTCTCAGGAGAAGATATTATCTCGACCCCTACAGGAGAGCGGAGGGACCGGAGAGTGGGCACTCTCTAGCGGGTCCCGGAGGAGTACGGACTTCGGAAAGGATCAACATGCACTGATACCTGTTCTGGAGGATGGAATAGCTGAAGACATAGATAACAAGACGACTAGTTGTAATTTGGGACCTGGAGAAGAGAAGGTCCGGAATCAGTATTGAAGGTTTTAGGGGGGGATAATTGTCGTAGGACAGGTATCCTAATTATGATAAAACCTTCAATACTCGTATTTTGAAGGTTTACATTGAGCCGAAAGTATTACGTTATTATATTTATGTTTCGTGTCTATGGACGTATAACGTGCTTATGCTTATCCTGATTAACATAGCAACGGACGTACGGACACACAGACTTCCAATATGGCGTCAAGGAACAGCACCATTAGATCTCTGATGTGAAACATGTATAAATTCTATGCAGATGGTTTTGAGAGCGATCGTTTTGTATTCTCAGAGAGGCACTGGCTGTTTTTTTCTTCTTCTGACAGGATAAGTTTGGTAGTGATAATAAAGTTGTTTTAGAAATACGTAAAAGTGTTCTTGTGTGATATTTTTATTGCGTAAAATAGAAAATCGCATATAGAGAACGATAACCTGCCAACTTAGGCTCAGAGGGCCAGTGCCTTAACCGTCTGACCACTTAGCACGGCTAAATGTTTACATTGGAGGCTCAGGTGGCTGTTCACTATGAAGGGTGCAAGCACAATCAAAGTAGTCGACATATTTTTCACATTTGCCCACTACGAAGTCTGCTGTGAAACACAAAGTGCAGTTTTTTGGAATATTTCCCTCGTAAGTAAGAGTTATTTTATTTTCCACGTCCGTGAGAACTTTAATTTCTTTAATTTTGGCCAGTGCTGAGGAATCTTTATATAATAGGGCATACCTTTGGGGCTGGTGTTACATTTCTTGTGCATTGTGTCCACAAATATTTTTCATTTTCTGCTAAGGAACTTACGTCTGTCTTCAGTTTCACTTGACTCATTGACCTTATTTACAGCCTGATTCAATTTTAGCTCAGCAGCTAATTTACTTTTGGTTCTAATTAAGTTCCTACCAAGATTTTTAACTTGTCTTCTCAAATTTAGAATAATTATATAAACATACTATAAATATCAAAATCAGCTACTTTAGATGTACACGACGAAGTGAGATCAGGTTCCTTTTATTTTCACATTATCCTCATTATTAAGTATTTTCGTTGTAGAGGGCAAATTGAGTTCATTACATTCTCAGCTATTGCTGTTGATATTGTCATTACCAATATGTTTTTCGAATAACTCTCGTTCCAGTGGGGGTTTTCGAATTATCAGGGACTTCAAGGACAGACCACTGACATATTCGATCGAATGTATACAGTTTATCTCAACTTAAATATCTTTAGGATTTTTAAATCGTGAAATTACCAGCGTTTCGCTCCAGTGTAGCGGTGGGCTCATCAGTTGGATTGTTACACCTTTCCAAGACGCTGGCGGCTAGTGCGCCGTTGATACACCACTGCAAGCTTCTGACTTCAGGAGGGGAGAGTCTGTAACGTGAATATCAGTAGTGTTGTTATTTCATTGGTATCATAATATATTTTTGTCAAGATTTTTGTTCTTATATAATTATAACAATTATTATTATTATTATTATTATTACTATTATTGATACTTCATTATTACAACTGATATTTATTACTAAGATAACTATTAATACTACGAGTATTATTATTGCCGAAATGCGATGGTTTAACTCAATTCTGAATTTACTAAATTAACAGGTTTTTATTAATGTTTCCTTATATTTATCGTTAGCAAAAGTAATATCGGAAATATCTTTAATATTAGTTTCATATATAGAGTCATCATCATTACTACTTTTATATTCGCTTGACATCCAGGATCAGTGTAATGTAGTTTATTAATTTCATTTTATTGTGTACTTTTTGTATTGTGCATTTTATACTGCCACCGGTTGTAAGCCACTTGTAGCAGAAATAAATACTTACCAAATAAGACGGCAAGTTTGGAAAAATGTGTGGGACAGCTCGTGGCTTTACAGTGCACTATGTCTTCTGGTATGGGCTAGAATAAATTTGTTACTTTCATTGACATGTCTCAGTCTCACCCATGGCTTTGGCAATATGAAAGCGACTGAGGTATGAGCGATGCTAGTAATACCATTCCTTATGCAACCGGTTCCTGTTATGAATGATGTGAAAATATCGCTCATAGGGTCGCACAGAGGAGTATTGCACCTCAAAACCTGGCCAAAATTATTTAGGGGTTTCACTTAGCATAATAAGCAATAAAGAGCGATTTAGTGTAATTAGTTAGTACATTGTTCATATATAACACAAGAAATCAGACCATCAAATACCTATTTGTTATTTGTACACACTCGTAATATTGAAATATATTAATATATATAATACATGAGTTTAGAGATGTTGTTGTTTGAGTCATCAGTCTATAGACTGGTTTGATGCAGCTCTCCATGCCACCCTATCACGTGCTAACCTTTTCATTTCTACGTAACTATTGCATCTTACATCTGCTCTAATCTGCTTGTCATATTCATATCTTGGTCTACCCCTACCGTTCTTACCACCTACACTTCCTCCAAAAATCAACTGAACAAGTCCTGGGTGTCTTAAGATGTGTCCTATAATTCTCTCTCTTATTCTCGTCAAATTTAGCCAAATCGATCTCCTCTCACCAATTCGATTCAGTATCTCTTCATTCGTGATTTGATCCATCCATTTCACTTTCAGCATTCTTCCGTAACACCACATTTCAAAAGTTTCAATTCTCTTTCTTTCTGAGCTAGTTATCGTCCATGTTTCACTTCCATACAATGCCACGTTCCACACGAAAGTCTTCAAGAACATCTTTCTAATTCCGATGTCAATGTTTGAAGTGAGCAAATTTATTTTCTTAAGAAAGCTCTTCCTTGCTTGTGCTAATCTGCATTTTATGTCACCCTTACTTCTGCCATCGTTAGTTACTTTACTACCCAGTAACAATATTCATCTACTTCCTTTAAGACTTCATTTCCTAATTTAATATTTCCTGCATCACCTACCTTTGTTCGACTGCACACGATTACTTTTGTTTTGGACTTCCATGGTGTGGGTTACTGTAGTCACGTCCTAGTTGGTGAACCATGGGCAACGTCTGAGTGGCCTAGTAAGTGGTCCTGAGAGTCGGGATACCAGTTGCCATGGAATGGGAGTGGGCACCTCGGACATATTCTGAATCATGGCCCGCCTTGTGCTCAGGCGGCTAGGACTATACAATTCACCGGTGGTCCATAACCCGTTAGAGGAGAGATCCTCACTTGGACTATGTGCAAGTAGGGAGCATCCTGCTTCATGAATTTACCGATCTCAGAACATTTTAAGCAAGCCTCGGACCTATGGGAGTAACGGAGTCCCACTCCCATTTGACAGGCGAGGGACTCTTGGAAACAACTTGGCGAACGGAATGGAATTCGATGGGGAGCTATCAATATTAATTTGGCTTATGGAAGAAAGAAAGTACAACTGGCTGAGTCAGCAAAGAGGATGCATTTGGATGTGCTAGGAGTAAGTGAAATTTGGGTAAGGGGAGATAGCGAGGAAGAGATAGGAGATTATAAAGTGTGCTTGACGGGTGTTAGAAAGGGAAAGGCAGAGTCTGGGGTAGGGCTGTTTATCAGGAATACCATTGCACGCAACATAGTTTCTGTTAGGCACGTAAATGAGCGAATGATGTGGGTAGATTTGTCAGTTGGAGGAATTAGGACTAGAATTGTGTCCGTGTATTCACCATGTGAGGGTGCAGATGAGGATGAAGTTGACAAGTTTTATGAAGCATTGAGTGGCATCGTGGTCAGGGTTAACAGCAAGGATAGAATAGTGGTAATGGGCGATTTCAATGCGAGTGTTGGGAATAGAACTGAAGGATACGAAAGGGTGATTGGTAAATGTGGGGAAGATATGGAAGCTATTGGGAATGGGAAGCGTTTGCTGGACTTCTGTGCTAGTATGGGTTTAGCAGTTACGAATATATTCTTCAAGCATAAAGGGGTACCAGATCCGTAATAGACTATATCTTAACTGACTTCGAATTCAGTGAATCTGTTAGGAATGTACGGGTTTTTCGGGGATTTTTCGCTGATACAGACCACTATCTGATCTGTAGTGAACTAAGTATCTCTAGGCCTAGGGTAGAGAAGGTGAAATCTGTCTCCAAACGAATAAGGGTAGAAAATCTCAGGACGAGGAAATTAAACCGAAGTACATGGATATGATTAATGAGAAGTTTCGAACAGTGGACAGTAAGCAGGCTCAGGATATAGAAAGAGAATGGGTGGCATACAGGGATGCAGTAGTAGAGACAGCAAGGAAATTCCTAGGAACGACTGTGTGTAAAAATGGGAAAAGGCGAACATCTTGGTGGAATGATGAAGTGAGAGAAGCTTGTAAATGTAAAAAGAAGGCGTATCAGAAATTGCTCCAAACAAGGGCCGAGGCAGGCAGGGATTTGTACGTAGATGAAAGAAACACAGCGAAACAAATAGTTGTTGAATCCAAAAAGAAGTCGTGAGAAGATTTTGGTAATAACCTGGAAAGGCTAGGTCAAGCAGCAGGGAAAACTTTCTGGATAGGAAGGAAGGGAAAAAGGAAATGAACAATGTTTTGAGTAATTCAGGTGAACTCATAATAGATCCCAGAGAATCACTGGAGAGGTGGATGGAATATTTTGAACTTCTTCTCAGTGTTAAAGGAAATCATCCTGGTGGTGTTGCGAACAGCCAAGCTCAGCGGGAGGAGGAAAATTATGTTGGTGAAATTACGCTTGAGGAAGTGGAAAAGATGGTAAATAAACTCCATTGTCATAAAGCAGGAGGAATAGATGTAATTAGACCTGAACTGGTGAAGTATAGTGGGAAGGTAGGGATGAAATGGCTTCATAGAGTAGTAAGATTAGCATGGAGTGTTGGTAAGGTACCTTTAGATTGGACAAAAGCAGTAATTGCACCTATCTATAAGCAAGGGAACAGGAGAGATTGCAACAACTATCGAGGTATCTCATTGATTAGTATACCAGGCAAGGTATTCACTGGCGTCTTGGAAGGGAGGGTGCGATCAGTAATTGAGAGGAAGTTGGATGAAAACCAGTGTGATTTCAGACCACAGAGAGGCTGTTTGGATCAGATTTTCAGTATGCGCCAGGTAAATGAAAAATGCTACGAGAGGAATAGGCAGTTTTTATGTTTCGTAGATCTAGAGAAAGCGTATGGAAGGGTACCGAGGGAAATGATGTTCGCTATACTGGGGGACTATGGAATTAAAGGTATTAAAACCAATCATAGGCATTTAAGATGACAATTGGGCATCAGTGAGAATTGATGGTAGAATGAGTTCTTGGTTCAGGGTACTTACAGGGGTTAGGCGTGGCTGTAATCTTTCATCTTTGCTGTTCGTAGTTTACATGCATCATCTGCTGAAAGGTATAAAATGGCAGGGAGGGATTCAGTTAGGTGGAAATGTAGTAAGAAGTCTGGCTTATGCTGACGACTTGGTCTTAATGGCAGATTGTGCCGAAAGCCTGCAGTCTAATATCTTGGAACTTGAAAATAGGTGTAATGAGTATGGTATGAAAATTAGCCTCTCGAAGACTAAATTGATGTCAGTAGGTTAGAAATTCAACAGAATTGAATGTCAGATTGGTGATACAGAGTTAGAACAGGTCGATAATTTCAAATATTTAGGTTGTGTGTTCTCCCAGGATGGTAATATAGTAATTGAGATTTAATCAGTGTGTAGTAAAGCTAATGCAGTGAGCTCGCAGTTGCGATCAATAGTATTATGTAAGAAGGAAGTCAGCTCCCGGACGAAACTACCTTTACATCGCTCTGTTTTCAGACCAACTTTGCTTTACGGGAGCGAAAGCTGGGTGGACTCAGGATATTCATAATTTAGAAGTAACAGACATGAAAGTAGCAAGTATGATTGCTGGTACAAACAGGTGGGAACAATGGCAGGAGTGTACTCGGAATGATGAGATAAAGGCTAAGTTAGGAATGAACTCGGTGGATGAAGCTATGCGTATAAACCGGCTTCGGTGGTGGGGTCATGTGAGGCGAATGGAGGAGGATAGGTTACCTAGGAGAATAAAGGACTCTATTATGGAGGGTAAGAGAAGTAGAGGTAGACCAAGACGACGATGGTTAGACTCAGTTTCTAACGATTTAAAGATATGAGGTATAGAACTGAATGAGGCCACAACACTAGTTGCAAATCGAGGCTTGTGGCGGCGTTTAGTAAATTCACAGAGGTTTGCAGACTGAACGCTGAAAGGCATAACAGTCTATAATGATAATGTATGTTATTTATTTTCATCTTGTGCTCCTTACTCAAGACTTCGTCCATACCATTCAGCAGCTTCTCGAGATCTTCTGCAGTCTCAGATAAAATAACAATATCGTCGGTAAATCTCAAGGTCTTGATATCCTCTCCTTGGATTGTGAATCCTTTCAAATTTCTCTTTTATTTCCTTGACTGCCTGTTCTATGTGAACATTGAAAAAGAGGGGGACAAACTGCAGCCTTGCCTCACACCTTTCTGGATTGCTGCTTCTTTTTCAAATCCCTCGATTCTTATGACTGCAGACTGTTTTTACGCAGATTGTAGATAATTCTTCGTTCTCGGTATCTTTTTCCAAACACCTTCAGAATCTTAAATAGCTTGGTCCAATCAACGTTATCGAATGCCTTTTCTAGATCTACGAATGCCATGTACGTGGGATTGTCCTTCTTGATTCGATTCTCTAAGATCAGACGTAATGTCAGATTTGATTCACGTGTTCCTACATTTCTTCTGAAGCCAAATTGATCTCCCAGTTCAGCGTCAACTTGTTTTCCCATTCTTCTGTAAATAATACGTGTTAAAATTTTGCAGGCATGAGATACTAAACTAATGGTGCGATAGTTTTCACACCTGTCAGCACCGGCTTTCTTGGGAATAGGTATAATAACATTGTGCCGAAAATCAGATGGGACTTCTCCTGTCTCATACATCTTACACACTAAATGGAAAAACCTGGCCATGCTCGTTTCTCCTAAGGCAGTCAGTAATTCAGAGGGAATGCCATCAATTCCAGGTGCCTTGTTCCTAAAGTGTATCTGGAATCCTCTCCGAATTATTTTCGTATAATTTCATATATCAAATTATTACAAATTATTCATAATCATAAATAATAAACTACAGGAGTTTTCGTAATTTACGAAAATAATCACACATACTTGTATACAGTATCTTCTTCGAATCGGTCTACTGCCATTGTGTATAAAATATGACTGTAGAAATGTACCTAATAAAACTCATCACTATCGGTTGCTTCGTTGTTTTCCTCCGTTAGAAGTACGTTAGGTGTTTCTGGAAGTAAGAGCTCTAAGGCTTCCGATGAAAAGGGTTTGCTTTTCTTTTGTCGCCTTTGTCTATTACTGCTCAGCAATGGTTCTGATGTTAACAAAAGTCTATTCAGTATATCTTTGTTACACTGAATTCAGGAGAACTTCATGGAAAATTGTAGCCTATATAGGCGAAAATGTCTATTTCGTGCTCCGGCTGCCTCTTCTGAAAAGTTGGCCAATGGGCAATATTGCATGTTCTATTACTGTGGCAGCGTGTCTCAGAATTTTATGTTCTGTGGGTGTCATTGGGTGCCACCCATACAATTTTACATACAGTTTTGCGGTTTCTACTGAGTAATTCGCGAATTTCTTTTTTTTTTTTTTTTGCTAGGGGCTTTACACGAATTTCTTTACATCAATTCTGTATCCACTCGACAAAGTCTCCAAAATAACTTTAAATTTCTTTATGAGATTTATATCTATTCCTGTGATCATGGAAGCGGTATCAGGATCGGCAAAGAATCTCCTTGAGGTGTTTCCATCATTACCGTTGCCAAATCCTATTTTAAGAACATAAACCAAGAGGTCCATTTCTTCTTTCAAACCTGCTTGAATACGTTCCGTGTGTCTGTTATAACAGCTATGTCTGCATTTGTCCTTGCTTGCCATTTTGGAATAGGCATTTTGTAAGGCAAATGCAGGAGTGACTCAAAAAATCGTATCCTTGCATGAAGAATTGATAGTCCAAATTTGATAGTTTCGGGATTTTCAGTGCGTTGTTCATTCTTTAAATTATTAAATCCTTTGGAGGTGTCTCCACATATATAGCACCTCATAGTGGAAGATGTACTTGTCACAGCATTGCATACTTTTGCGTCTACCACGGTGGGCGCTAGTGTATGTTTTATGTGAAGTAAAACACCACTTCCTGAAGGTATTTTGGTCTTCCTCAGATTTCTTGTTTGGTTTTCTATATAATTGATTTCTTCATTTGTAATATCACTTGGTTCGTGAACGAAACGAACACGTACTAGCCTGCAATATCTCGTTGATGACGGCGCTGGGTTTTGCCATATATTCCTTCTCTGGTGTCCTGTGTTACATACCAGTCGCAAGGGCACAAATGAACTTTGAAAGATATTTGCGTCACTATCCGCAAAATTCTGGAACACTTGTTTGAATTGTTGTTGTTGTGATCCATCGCAACCCCATTGGGACAAGAGTTCAAGATTATGTTTTCCTTCCTCATTTAAATTTATACTTTCCAGAACATCCTTCAGGTATTGGCATAAAAGAAAAGACGAGTGGTGCAGGAGCTCCTGAAGATTTATTTCGGCACAGGTTTCGGTCACTGTCATGGACTCTTCTCGCGGGTAACAAGCTCTCTTTGCTTCTTTCACAAGTGAATTCATGAAAATATTCATCTTTACTAGAAGCGTGAATAATCTCATACTGTTTTTTTGTCATGTCATCTTCCACAAAAATTGCTAATGCTGTTGCTGGAGTGTATTTTTGGATGGCATTTCTTGAAGTAGACGTAAGGATTTTTCTGTACCTTGTAGCTCTTGTTAGTGATGAGGTGATGTTTTTCATAATTTTGGAAGCATCAATATCTCCTTCAGCTGACTGTCTCATCTGTGCTGCATATGTCAACTGATCATGAGGTATCTTCCCCCGTAAGTCCTTTTGCTTAAAGTGAAACTTGAATAATTTTAAAGCCTGTCTAAGGGAACCCTTCGCACTTACTGGACAGTTAGTCATTTCTATAAGCGTACATTCCAAAAATGAAAATTTTCGTCTGTCTTCCGATTTGGACACTGCTTCAAATGTCGTAAAGTGATTTTCTGGACATCTCCAGAGCCGACCCTGGAAATAATAAAGCGGAATTTATATGATAATCAATATATATGTTGGATAAATTAAAGCTATACATTTATTTTACTGGCCTATGCACCTCAGCTTCCTTTGCCCCACTTTACTTCCAAATCACATTAATAGAAAAGGCGTACATACGCGGGAACTTTTTCTTCGTGAATATTTCCAGCAAATGCTAAGGTTTATAATACCACAAGTATTATAGATGAACCCGTCTGAACTCACACTCAAAAGTACTGCAATAGTTTGAATTTATCAAACTTTGAGTTGGTTTGTATACCTTGTTTCCTTACTTCCGACTGCTTGTGTGGCAAGATCTTTGGTGTGGGATTACTACAAATACTGATATTTGACGTAATATTTATTGATCTTCAAGGGGATATAATTTGTTATGGTATCTGACCAAGTTCATGTTTTCGACTTTTGGCCAGCTTTTTGCGTGATATACTCCTCTGTGGGTCGGTGGTGTGAATTTCAGTGGGATTGGCAGACTGATATGCAATAGCAACTTGTGGCTCGGTGAGGAAACCAACGGGAAACTATCTCGCTCCCAATTTCCCTAGTACGCCTCTTCAGTGACGCCTAAGCTCTTTATGACAGCTGTTGGCGAAGCTATGGAGGATCAAACCAGCCTTCGGGCTGAATACCCCAACAAAAACTTTTATGATGAGATCTTCCGAAAAGTGACATTCGCAAATCCTAGCTACGCGTAAGCAGCATGTCTTTTCTTGGGATTGCTCTAGTCCACTTAGAAAAATGCTATTCTCTTTCAGGTGGTGAGAAGACATGTTTACCTTTGTCTGACCCGTAACTAGATCGCCATTCCGGCACTAACCACGATGGCATTTTCAAACTCACTATATTTCCAAATATAGTTAATATACTCAAACATTAGTACCGTGGCACCAAGTAAAAAGGCGAGCGCCCAGTACAAAGAATGTCACCTATGAACCCAAACTGATCGTTGCGGTGTAGTCGCAACTCTCCGTATCGTAGTCTTTGCTGTAATGGGAAGAGTGTCGAAGTGCTATTTCTATTCGCTACGCCACTAGACTGATCGAACTCGCCAAAGTGAGCTCAGCTCCACAGTCCGAGCCCCTCACTCTGTCTAAGAGTAATCAATGATGGGCAAGAAAATCTTTTTATAGAAAATATCTGGCAACCCTAAATGGGCCTCAGTACATTTTGACGAACAACAAATCATAATATGAATTATCTCGCATCACCAAATCGAATCTATTGTGTGTAAATGTCAGACTGTCAGTCACGGAGAAAAGGTAAAAGAATCGGAAAACAATTTAGACTGATAAATTGAATAATTACTGACATGACAAACGTTTCTCCTGCCTTAAAAGCGTTCACACGTTGGCATGCTCCTCTTTTTTTATTGATCAGCGAATTTAAGTCATCTTTCATATGAAATGTACTGCACTTAAGGTAATTGAAAAAAATGCATCAGGCGCTACTCACTTAGTTATTCATGACCACATGTCCTAAATATTCAACAGCATTCACTCAGTGCGTCAACCGTCCCACTTGACTAAGTTAGTCACTACTGTAAACAGCTCCACACAAGAAGATACATACCAACTTTTAACCAACGCAATGTTCTTTAGAGCGACAAACATTGAAACTTCTATTCGCCCGTTGTTTCATCTGTCTATGGTTCTTGGATTAGCACCAGTAAATTGGAATCCTGTTAGACATACTGAAAGAGTACCCTGCGGATACATAATCTCACTGATTATACTTGTGGCCCTCACGACGTCGTACCTCATTGCTCTAGTCGACAGGCTGACAGAGTATTCCATTCTCAATATTGTAGTGCAGAGCGATGTGCTTGACTTAAGTATGTCAGCATTTGCAGCTATTTCTTCTGTGATAATTTACAGCACGATTAGAAGGAATAATATCAGGCGGATAGTGGACTCATTTTCCAAGATCGACAAGTTTTTGATTGCTCATAGTTCAGCGATCTATACTACAACAGTACGGCGATGTTCAGTAAGACTGTTGCTCCCTTTCCTTGTACGCACAATTCCCTGCGTACTGGACTGGTATGCTCTCCATCACGGCACACATGCCCACAAGAGTACGCTCTATGTAGTGACATACTATCCATTCCACTTTATAATCCTGACAGTCTATCTTCAGTTCCATGAATTTACACAAATTCTCACGCACAGGATCATACTTGTAAATAACCTGATGAAGAAATTTTGTGCAGAGCACTGTACATTACAAGAGAATCAATCTGAATCACATATCTATATTTGTTGCATCAATCATCAACATGACGTGACCCCAGCAGCAAGAAAATCACAACCTTCTTCAGCAAGTATTTCAAGTATCACACTTCTGCCACACTTTCTTACCAATAATTGTTGGGCTGAACCTATTGCTGATGTACCAGACAGGCATGTTCTCCATAAACTTCGTGTCATGCAAGACGCAATGTATGATATTGGGAACCTCTTGAACGAAACATTTGGTTTTCAAATCACGACTGCAATAGCAGCTTCATCCATGAATCTCATTGATTGTATTTACTTAGCTGTAAACGTAATAGCTGGCAGGGAGGACACAAGAAGTGGATTTTCGTCACTGGTTGTTACGAGTATGTGTGCCAATGCAACAGCTCAGTTGACGGTGTTGTTCATCATCACCAGGACCTGCGAAAGCGCCGTCAGAGAGGCAGGAAGAACGGCACAGCTGGTGAACAAGTTACTGCTGGTGGAGACACAAGGACATGACAGAATCCAAGAACTGAAGCTCTTCTCCCAACAGTTGATACACTCCAAACTGAAGTTTACAGCATGTGGGCTCTTCAATATAAATCTCAATATGCTGTTTTCTCTCATCGGAGGACTGGTGACTTATCTCACAATCCTTTTGCAGCTTCAACATTCGACTCATCCATAAATTTCGGACAACAAATGCGTTTTACATTTCCCTTACGCCTCTTCTAATAAATATATTCCTTTTCTTGCTGATAAATGCAATATTTTTTCACGTGTATTTCAAGTAAGGAAATTTTTCTAGGATTTCAGGAGAAGGAGAAATCAGGTTTGTTCAGTAATTACAGTATTTAACTTAAACACATACTTGTGTGTTAGAACATAATGATCTGTATATTGTACCAGGAGTAAGAGCATGAGAATGGTCTTAGGGACTGTTCAGTTCTTACGAGCCGGTACACAGAAAGGAGTTCGCAGAGCGAAATAATACATGTTATTTTGCAAAATTTAAATTTATTCAACTGGCTTGACGCATAAATAACTTCATTATTATTTCGCATTGGAAATTAGAAATTAATTGGAAATATCCTCTATTAGATTTATTCTTCAATGTTTCAATAAATATTGTGAAGCCTGATAAATTCTTGCGATGAATGAAAGCTGAAACTAAACTAATTTCTTTCATGAATTTTGTAAAGTAAATATTGCCTCGTAATTATCTAGAGTTTTTCCAGAATAATCATATGTAGTGACTACAGTCTTTCTAGAATATTCACTGATGATACCTACAGTCCTTCTAAATTAATCACTTTACATTATTATTTGAAATATCTACAGTCTTTCTAAAAAAATATTTCTTCAAATTTCCTAACGTCTTTTTAACTTAGCACTTGCGTTAAATTAGCACTTGAAAAGAATAAAGTGACTTTTCATGAAGTTCGTAATTGAATAGTGTCATTTATCATATGTGAATGATTTCTATTTTTTTTTTGCTAGGGGCTTTACGTCGCACCGACACAGATAGGTCTTATGGCGACGATGGGATAGGAAAGGCCTAGGAGTTGGAAGGAAGCGGCCGTGGCCTTAATTAAGGTATAGCCCCAGAATTTGCCTGGTGTGAAAATGGGAAACAACGGAAAACCATTTTCAGGGCTGCCGATAGTGGGATTCGAACCTGCTATCTCCCGGATGCAGGCTCACAGCCGCGCGCCTCTACGCGCATGGCCAACTCGCCCGGTGAATGATTTCTACGAACAGCATATGGAACTCCTTCTATGTCGTGAGCACCACGTTGTATCACGTACCATCGTCCCACGTCAAGTCAGGTGTTATTAATTGTGAAGAAACGAGAAAGTTAAATTGACGGTAAATTGTGAGTGTTAAAATAGCACGATCTCATCAAGAGAATTTTAGTCAGTCACCAGTAAACAGTACTTAGAATCGCACTTTGAATCACAGTCTGTCATGTAAAAATTCAAAATAAGAATCACACTTTGAGATAATTATGGTTTTGAGTGAAAGTAAAGCACAGTCTGAAACAACTATGGTTTCGAAGCACGAAATCGTAATTACCGAAACTGTGCTTTTAAAGGTAGAATCTTTCGAACACAGTTCAAGCAGTAAGAGTTTCGAAACACTGTTCAAATAATTCATACTATTTACACATGAGAATAATGTTATTGTCAGTCAAAAACACCTGGTACTTGGTTTAAAATGAAACCTGAAGTTTAAACTTTTTTGGTTATCAAGTGCCAGTTCGGTTCATTTACTACACACGTAAGACATATTCGAATGTTCCTAATTATTCATAAAACAAATACTAGGGTGATATTATGTGTTATTTTTCTTCATTTGAGTTAATATTTCACGGAATTGCCACAAATGTCTTTAAGATTCACTAGGTTATTTGATACCACTGTTCAAAAACAAGTAATTTTCGCAAAAAGTTGTGCACTCACGAAAACGAAAAATACTAAGTTCCAAGTTTTCGAAATATCGTAAGTTCCGATCAATCACTGTCAAATGTTAAACACTCATTCTAGCACACGCTGAAATTTTACAAGTTCTGAGATATTACCGAGAAATATTAGAATTCGTCTGGGCACACGCCGGATTTTTCTAAGTCCGTAGCACTGCAGAAATTTTATAAGTACGACGAGTAATTTCGCGTAACGCGACAAAGTTTTCAGGTTCGACACCTGCACACGGCGACCTTATGATGACCCGTCATAGTTGAGTTGTAGATTGCAACTAACTGTACCTCTCCAGTCTCCGCTCTTTTATACCCGAAGTCGAGGCTGGCTGCCTGCTCCTTGTGGAAAATGTGTTTTCTTTTTCAAATCAATATCTTGAGAATCCGTCGGCCGATCTACTTGAAATTTTGGCAAGATGGCATTCAAATAATGGGTCTCACAGTGATGCACGTTATTATTTTGTATCTGGAAGGATTTAAAAGATATAAAAAACATTCTAGTACATTCTAGACTAGTGAGCCGGCTGCACGTGGAGATTACGTTATCCTGCATGCTTCCTGCCTGTGACGTAGCACTCTGTCACACACATAGCTTGCAGCTCCTTCCCATACTTTTACCTCGCACGCAGTATTCAAGTGTTTGCGCTTTCACGTCACAAAGAATTTGCGAGTTAAAAACTCAAAGTTCCAGGCTGTAGGCATTCCTGCTAGTCGTTGACTCTCCAGCTACTTTCCGCCAATAATCAGGCAGTAATCCCATCTATCGGAAATGAGTGGCAGCAGAAGAGACAAATTACATCACAGCAATGGTCAGTGTAATGTTACTGTTGATCAATTTTATGAGCTTCCGATATTGTAGGCCTTCACATTTAAGTTTTTTTCCGTCTCTGTGCTATTAGTGCATCTAATGTCAAGGCAGTCCTTGCTTCTGTCATGACTCCCTGTTGTCTTATTCTTCAAGCTATCGTTCCTTTACGACTTCTTCTCATGTTTTATAATCATGTTCACATTTTTCTTGTCGGTACGGGCCGATGACCACGCTGTTTTACACCTTAAGGCAACCATGGCAAAAACGCCAGTTAACACGATAAAGCAATATTTCCATGTTAACAATGCTTGACTTTGATATGGACTAAGAAACAAGTGTCTAAATTCACTATTCTATTATCACAGTCGGTACAGTAACACTGTGTAAGACATAAATGGTTGGAACTTGTATTATCTATTATATAATACTATTCGATAGGAGCAATAACATAGGTATTTAAAAAAAAAAAAAGGTACCTTTCCCTAAACAACATTTTCAGCCGGCGTGAATGAAAATTATTTTTATCCTAGACTGTAGAACCTTAATCCCAGACTACACATAACGATTTTCATTAAATTCTGTTCAACCATTTCCTCGTAGTTCAGCGTTGATATGGACTTAGCAACAAAAATCGAAATTCACGAATATCACTGTTATCATAGCCGGTTCGGTAAAAATGTATAAGAAATAAATGATCGGAAATTTAATTCTGTATAACTTTGGTTAATTTATCCTAAATTGTAGCGCATCATTCTCCGACTCTATATACCGATTTTCATTAAATTATCTTCAGACATTTTCTTGTGATGTTCGTACAGACAGACAGACAGACAGACAGACAGACAGACAGACAGACAGACAGACAGACAGACAGACAGACAGACAGACATGTCGGAAAATTAAAAAGTGCATTTCCTTGTTCTGAGCAATGTGCAGACAAAACTCTTATTTTATATACCGGGTGAGCCCGCTGAGCCTGACGTTTCTGCTTTTAGACATCCCAACGAACGTCAGTGGGGTGATGGTAGATTTTCCTTTGCCGCATACCAAGCTACAGTCGCCTTTAAAGCACTTACTGCGTCATCACTGCACAGCTTTTGCAAAAACACATATGCGACAGGTATTTACATAATACATCAAACTGTCATAGGGTTATGTAAAATATACGTGCCAATTATAAGCTTTCGATTGGTTATGAAATTATCGCTAAATGCGATGGCATACTGATAGAAACCGTGTGTGAGTTTGTGAAACGGGACGTAGTTTTACATCAAGTAAGCTCTCTGAAAAACTGGAGACAACAGTCACCGTGGTATAATGGACTAAGCGCAGATGTGTTCATGTTGCGTTGGTAGGTGGGCTCGAATCCTACGAGTGATAAATATTCTTAATTACATTTTAAAGTTTGAGGATCAAATAAGAGGCCGTTCGTGCTACATTCGACCAATAACATGCAGTCCTGGTCATTTCTTCGCTATGTATTCAACAGATGAGTATGCTGACATGCTCCTCATTTACGGCGAAATGAAATGGCGTATGGCTTTTAGTGCCGGGAGTGTCCGAGGACATGTTGGGCTCGCCAGGTGCAGGTCTTTTGATTTGACACCCGTAGGCGATCTGCGCGTCGTGATGAGGATGAAATGACGATGAAGACGACACATACACCCAGCCCCCGTGCCAGCGAAATTAACCAATTATGGTTAAAATTCCCGACCCTGCCGGGAATCGAACCCGGGACCCCTGTGACCAAGGGCCAGCACGCTAACCATTTAGCCACGGAGCCGGACATAAACGGTGAAGCAAGACTGAACGCACAGGAAGCACAGTCCCTGTATCAGGAAAGATTTTCACACAAAAGAAAACCAAACGCAATTACGTTTAGGAGGGAGGATCGACGTTTGCGTATAACTTCGTCACTTTCTCGAACAAGTCTTGTTAGAGAGGCACCAGTTACGTCCGATGAAACTGCGGAGATGGTTTTGGGCATTTTCCGGGAGAATCCTCACACGAGTAACCGGGCAGTAGCACAACATGTCAACATCAGCCAGTCGTCTGTTGTAAGGATATTGCATTCCAGACTTTTTCGTCCGTATCGCCTGCAACTACATCAAGAACTCCACGGACGAGATTTCGAAACCCCGTGTTGATTTCTGTGTGTGGATATTGACGCAAGTGGCAAATGATCCATGGTTTGTATCTCACCTTTTATTTTCGGACGAGGCACGATTTCATAAAAATGTCACTCTGAATCGTTATAATTTGCATTACTGAAGTGCTGAAAACCCCACTGGGTAAGCCAGGCAGCATTTCAGGCACGATGGGCAGTAAATGTCTGGTGTGGTATACTGGGTGATCACCTAATTGGATCATATTTCTTTGAGGAACATTTGACTGGAGACAGGTACCTACAGTTTATTCAAGACCAACTACTATTGCCGCTAGAGGATGCGCCCCTGGATGAGTCTTGTAACCATGTGGTATCAACACGACGGAGCTCCCCCTCACTTGTCAGCAGATGTTCGCAACTAACTGAATGTTATACATCCCGGTCGATGGATAGGAAGGGGAGGATCTGTCACCTGGCCTGCTAGATCACCCGAGTTGACGCTACTGGACTTCTTCCTATGGGGCTATTTGAAGGATGCAGTGTACGCTCAGCAACCGGAAAATCATGAATGCCTTCGAAACCTTATTACCGAAGCCTGTGAATCCGTAACACCTACAATGCTACAAAGAGCCCGAATGGCAGTTCAACGGCGTGCTGAAACGTGCATTACTGCAGAAGGCCATCTATTCGAACACTTACTGCGCTAACAGGCTGTTGCTCAGTCGAGCGGATTCAAACCCCTAACCATTCTATCCTCGTCCAGCTTATAAAACATCCACATAAGTAGCCCTAATGGCCTAGAACAGTGCCAAAATAAATAAATAAATAAATAAATAAATAAATAAATAAATAAATAAATAAATAAATAAATAAATAAATAAATAAATAAATCTTCTTCTTCTTCTTAATCTGTTTACCCTCCAGGGTTGGATTTTATCGTCAGACTCAGCGAGGGATCCCACCTCTACCGCCTCAAGGGCAGTGTCCTGGAGCTTCAAACTCTGGGTCGGGGGATGAAACTGGGGAGGATGAGCAGTACCTCGCCCAGGCGGCCTCACCTCCCATGCTGAACAGGGGTCTTGCGGGGTATGGGAAGATTGGAAGTGATAGACAAGGAAGATGGAAGGAAGCGGCCGCGGCCTTAAATTAGGTATCATCCCAGCATTTGCCTGGAGGAGAAGTGGGAAACCACAGAAAATCACTTCCAGGATGGCTGAGGTGGGAATCGAATCTCCTTCTACTCAGTTAACCTCCCGAGGCTGAGTGGACCCCATTCCAGCCCTCGTACCACTTTTCAAATTTCGTGGCAGAGTCAAGAATCGAACCCGGGCCTCCGGGGGTGGCAGGTAATCACACTAATCACTGCACCACAGAGGCGGACAAATAAATAAACAAATAAATAAATAAATAAATAAATAAATAAATAAATAAATAAATAAATAAATAAATAAATAAACCCACGACGTGAGGGCATTCGGATACATTCGCTCTGTGGATGATTCTCGAAGTACAACATGCGAATTGCTTCACCACGTCCGATCACCATTTACAACGCTCAGTTCAAAAATCATTTTACTACACTTCCCAAACAGATATTGTAGTGATTTATATCTAAATTTAATCGGGAAACTCTCATCTATGTTTTAATAAAAAACGGAAGTGTATAAAATGTATCTTTTTCATATTTTCCGGGTCGGGCCCTCTTAAGAGACAGTCTTCAAATACACTGACTGACAGAGCAAATGCAACACCAAGAAGGAGTGGTCAGAACTTTATGCCAATTGCAGGGTAGACTGACGTCACTGAGGTATGCTCATGATGTGAAATGCGCCGCTGTGCTGCGCACGTAGCGAACGATAAATGGGACACGGCGTTGGCGAATGGCCCACTTCGTACCGTGATTTCTCAGCCGACAGTCATTGTAAGACGTGTTGTCGTGTGCCACAGGACACGTGTATAGCTAAGAATGCCAGGCCGCCGTCAACGGAGGCATTTCCAGCAGACAGACGACTTTACGAGGGGTATGGTGATCGGGCTGAGAAGGGCAGGTTGGTCGCTTCGTCAAATCGCAGCCGATACCCATAGGGGTGTGTCCACGGTGCAGCGCCTGTGGCGAAGATGGTTGGCGCAGGGACATGTGGCACGTGCGAGGGGTCCAGGAGCAGCCCGAGTGACGTCAGCACGCGAGGATCGGCGCATCCGCCGCCAAGCGGTGGCAGCCCCGCACGCCACGTCAACCGCCATTCTTCAGCATGTGCAAGACACCCTGGCTGTTCCAATATCGACCAGAACAATTTCCCGTCGATTGGTTGAAGGAGGCCTGCACTCCCGGCGTCCGCTCAGAAGACTACCATTGACTCCACAGCATAGACGTGCACGCCTGGCATTGTGCCGGGCTAGAGCGACTTGGATGAGGGAATGGCGGAACGTCGTGTTCTCCGATGAGTCACGCTTCTGTTCTGTCAGTGATAGTCACCGCAGACGAGTGTGCCGTCGGCGTGGAGAAAGGTCAAATCCGGCAGTAACTGTGGAGCGCCCTACCGCTAGACAACGCGGCATCATGGTTTGGGGCGCTATTGCGTATGATTCCACGTCACTTCTAGTGCGTATTCAAGGCACGTTAAATGCCCACCGCTACGTGCAGCATGTGCTGCGGCCGGTGGCACTCCCGTACCTTCAGGGGCTGCCCAATGCTCTGTTTCAGCAGGATAATGCCCGCCCACACACTGCTCGCATCTCCCAACAGGCTCTACGAGGTGTACAGATGCTTCCGTGGCCAGCGTACTCTCCGGATCTCTCACCAATCGAAAACGTGTGGGGTCTCATTGGACGCCGTTTGCAAACTCTGCCCCAGCCTCGTACGGACGACCAACTGTGGCAAATGGTTGACAGAGAATGGAGAACCATCCCTCAGGACACCATCCGCACTCTTATTGACTCTGTACCTCGACGTGTTTCTGAGTGCATCGCCGCTCGCGGTGGTCCTACATCCTACTGAGTCGATGCCGTGCGCATTGTGTAACCTGCATATCGGTTTGAAATAAACATCAATTATTCGTCCGTGCCGTCTCTGTTTTTCCCCAACTTTCATCCCTTTTGAACCACTCCTTCTTGGTGTTGCATTTGCTCTGTCAGTCAGTGTATATTATTCGATGCTAACATGGTATTCCGCGGGATCATCTGTCTTCCGTCCGACTCGTTGGCTGAACGGTCAGCGTACTAGCCTTCGGTTCAGAGGGTCCCGGGTTCGGTTCCCGGCCGGGTCGGGGATTTTAACCTTAATTGGTTAATTCCATTGGCACGGGGGCTGGATGTAAGTTATGTGTTGTCTTCATCATCATTTCATCCTTATCACGACACGCAGGTCGCCTATGGGAGTCAACTAAAAAGACCTGCACCTGGCGAGCCGAACCCGTTCTGGGACATCCCGGCACTAAAAGCCATACGACATTTCATTTCATCTGTCTTCCTATGACTCAGGTGGCGGTGGTGATTGTTTTTGCTTTAAGAGGAAGTACAACCGGGCAAACATCCTCTATTAACACTAATCAGAGGGAAAAATAAAAGAAATCTAACTCTTCGAAAAATGAAGGTATCTGCCAAAGGAAGACAGGGCTACGAAGGGCGTGAAAGTGACAGACTCTGTAGGCCTTGTAAACCGAATGCCGTCGATGTCTGAAAAGAGTTGACCAAGGGAGGTCGGATAGGAAAGATGAAAGGGAGGAGCGTAACCATAGAGGTTAGTCACCACACACCACACACATATCTCTATAAACAGGCTGGCTAACCCATACAATTTAAAATTAGAGGTATTTCAAATGAACTTTTTTGGACAGAAACCCCTAAGTTAGACTTTCTTTTAACAAGAAAGCTCAGTCAAGACAATTTTGAATTCTTCTTTGCGACCATCAGGAACCGTGGAGGTAATTCTAACAATCCTACTGCTTTACAGTTCAAGTCTGCATATTGGAAATGTCTCTTAACACAAATAACACCATCTTCGTCTGGAATCAGTATTTCAGATGAGACACCTGTTTAAAATATACGTAGCTCCAGATCATGATCCTAACAGCTTTCATGTAACTTTTGGTGCAGTTAATGACCATGCATACTGTTCTACTGCCTCTTCAGAATTGACAGAATATTCTGAAACTGTTGTGGAATATATTGCTGGATGGACTGTAAAAAAAGCCAGTAAAACTTTCCGATGTGAATAGTGTCTCTCCATAATAAATGGTTCTTCAGGAAGCTGTCTGATGGTGAAGGTTAAAGATAGGGGTGGTCTGCTTTGTGCTTCTGAGGAAGTAGTGAAATAATTGAGTAAAACTGCTGAACGAGTGTTGCGATGCAATGTCAGTACAAATCTAAAACCTGAAAATAACTTCAACTACAAGTTTTTTCACTACTATGTGATACACAACATTTCAAGGCTTATGACCATTTATTTACATCTTGTGAATATGGTGAAGAATCACATTATTCCACTTTACTGACATTACTCCTGAAGATCTATTTTGAGGCTCACTTGCACCACATAGCAAAGAAGCAATCCTACAATTTGCATAAAAATTCTGTACGCCAGTTGTTCACAAAGCTCATCTTGTTTAAAGGACAATAACTTTGTTCACCAAGGTACTTGCATTCTACAGTATTAACATCATGATGTAAGTGCTTATTGATAGGATGTTTATCATATTTGAAATTTACTACTTTTAATCTCATGTTATTTAGTTTCTCAGTTTTGTATGGTTTTGTGAAAATAGAGGCCAGATTTTAAATGACGATGATAATTTTTTTGTTTAAAGGGGCCTAACAGCTAGGTCATCGGCCCCTAATGATATAAGGAAAGAAATGAAAATTTCAAAATATATCACTGACTAGAATCTAAAACGAAAGACGATGAAAAATGATCGTGAAACGAAAACAATCAGTAGATCCTATTCCTAATGCCTTAAGTACTGGGATGATATATAAAAAGGGGTCTAAAATCCAGGTCACTGGCCCCTCACAATGGTACTAATCACTGGTAAAGCGGGACCATGGTGTTCCTCCTAAAGTGGTACTAATCACAGGTAACACAGGCTCGTGGTGTTTCTCGGATGGTGGGTACTATCATAGGTAATAAATCTCATATTATTATATTGGTGGGTACTAAGCACAAGCAATGTATACCCATAGTATGTCACACATAATGGTTCCACTCACAGGTAACACAAGGTTCGTATCCCACTGTCGGCAGCTCTAAAGATGGTTTTCCGTGATTTCCCATTTTCACACCAGGCAAATGCTGGGGCTGTACCTTAATTAAGGCCACAGCCGTTTCCTTCCAACTCCTAGGCCTTTCCTATCGCATCGTCGCCAAAGGACCTATCTGTGTCGGTGCGACGTAAAGCAACTAGCAGGAAAGGTAACAAAAACCTATGGTGTTTGCACATAAGGGTTCTACTCACAAGCAACGCAGAACCATGGTGTTGCTCACATAGTGTTACTAATCATAAGCAATTTAGTTCCATGGTGTATATCACATTATGGTAATGTCCACAGGCAACACAAGCCCATGGTGTTCCTCACATAATGGAATTACTCTCAGGCAACGCAGACCCATGGTTTTCATCACAGTGGTATTTATCACGGGCCCCAGTCAAACCTATGGTTTTTCTCACAAAGTGGTGCCAACCAGGGACAAAGTAGATCCATGGTGTTCCTTATAACGTAGTACTACTTATAGGTAACACAGGTCCATTCTGAACACAGTGGAACCGACCGGTGGAATGTATACGTTGACACTTAGCACAAACAACGCCCAGACCTGTAGTATTTCTCGGAAAATGGTACTGCTTCTATGTAACGTACATCTATGGCTTTCCTCGCAAGGTTGTACTAGCAGCAAGTAACGTCGACCCATGGTGTTCTGCACATAATGGTTCTAATCACAAGTAATCACATGGGTCTAATATCATCCCTTGGTCGCCCCCTTTTAGTGAGCTCTTATGACAGGCAGGGGATACCATGAGTGTATTTTTCATCTGCGTACTCCAACCACAGGGGGGAATCTAAATTATGGTTCATTTGAGTTATTGTATTAGTTTTAATTATCTGATTTGTACTTAACTGAACTAGCCGTTGATAATCTGATGTTCAACCCCTTACATTTGTATAAGCCTATTTGTGTGTGTGTATAGAGACCAAAGTATAAAATATGGTGTGTATTCGTACTATTATTTTAGATTTTAAAAATTATAATCAGGAACTGTCTCATCTGTACTTGGAGATTCTACAGAAGGTAGGTACTTACAATATAGTACAGCATTATGTCAGTTATAAAGTGATATTGTTAACATAAATTGTGCTTACAATATGGTTTAAGGTATATTACTTTTGTATATTTGTGTTCAAAATCTACAAGAGAATTAGACATTTCATTCTACTATACTAGTTTGTTTGTTTACATTTTTATATAGGCTACAGCTGGCATACGGTATCATAGCAAATTGTTCCTTAAGTATTATGGATACGGCACTTATAATCTACTTTTGAATAGGCCTCCTTGTGTATATATAGAGACCAAAGTGTAAATATGGTGTGTATTCGTACAATTATTTTAGTTAGGTTTCTTATTATGAGTACAAACTCTTCCATATGTACTTAGAGGTTATAGGTAGTACAATATGGTACATAATTATGTCAATTACGAAGTGATATTTTTAATATAAGTTGTGTTTATAATACCCATGGTTTATGGTGCATTAATTTTGTATGCTCGCGTTCAATACCTATAAGATGATCAGACATTTCATCCTATTGTATTAGTTCGAAGTTTTGTTTGTTTGTTTAAATTTTTATATAGGCTAACAGCTGACATATCCTAACAAACTGTTCCCTAATGAACTTATCTAATAGCATTTCACGGCACCTACGAGTGAACCGGCGATGGTCGGCTTGTGTACCGTAACCCCCTACTCACTTTGAGCATTCAACATTATTTCATTAAATATTGTTAATTATAGGAATCTGGAGTTACCTTACAACCAACAGTCTATTGCCACATAACCGCAATAATGAATTATTCACATTCGTTACACGCTGTCATCACACAACTTCTACTGTACATTTAATACATGTATTTTAAAAAGAATTTTATCATAACTAAGGCCGGTTTTATTGCATGAAACATAAAGAATAATGAATTTAACGTGTACGTCTATACAAGTACAATCACTCTGCCATGACACTTGTCGTTTGTTTTGCCTGTAAGTGTCATGGCTGCTAGAAGGTCAAGTAGATTCAAAGATGGTCGGCAGATAGCAGTCTATATCTTTAATGTCGCTGAGACGTCGAGATAAGATCGGACAATTATGGCAGGATGATTGGAGTCACCCCTAGTGTCAAACAGGTCGTAGTTTGTTTACGTCCTTCCGAACATTCCGCGCTCTCTGTGGTTTACTAAACATTATTATAACTAGAGACGAGAATTATAGGCACTAAAAACAGTTAGAATAGGCAGGCATATAGGCTCTTAAATTAGCCAAAATAGGCATGTAAATAGGCACTAACGTATAAAATAGGCATGAAAAAATACTAATAATTTAATAACACACTCAATTACTATAAAAGGAATTTACAAGCAACTTTTCAATGTTTTCCAGCAACAATCTTATTCTCCTATCGGGCAGACTGTTTTGTACTGATAGAAAGATGTCGCAACATCACAGGAAGTGACTGGAAAAAACTTCAATGAAGCCACTTCATCTGGTTTTAGTTCAACTGCTTCATCTACCTCCCCTCGTAGCACCCTGACTACTTTTACCGTCGCTTTCCATCATTGATTCTGCTGCAGGACTCTTATGGAACGTTTTGCTGACAGCGGCTACCTTCCCAGAGGTTCGGTCTAAACATCTCCTGACTTCTTTCACAACCCTAAATGACACCACCAGGGGAAAGCCACTCTTCTGCAACCCGGTGACTGCTCCCGGCAGCTTGTTGAAGTTTGAAGGTGCTCCATTTTATGCAGGGGGCTATCAGCTCTCACCATTGCAGCGCACAGGTCTATAGAAAATTGTTGTTGGTCGCTGTTTACAGTGGACAGGTAGAAAAGCTGCGACGACATCGCTTTCTGTACTCGTGTCAAATGCATCGCAGTATTTCTGTGTTGATCTATATGGTATCTTTTCACATTTGATCTTAAAAATAATAAAATTGACTTACATTACAATGTTCCCAAATCTTAAATTTCTACAGGTGGACTAATTGGCAATAATGCATAGTATAATCATAAAATTGTTTCATAAGAAAAAGAAAAGGCTATTAGAGGTGATGTTTCTAGAAGTACAAGATATTAAAGTGGAACAAGAGAATTCGTAATTTACATGGAAATACACTGACTGACAGAGCAAATGCAACACCAAGAAGGAGTGGTCAGAACTTTATGCCAATTGCAGGGTAGACTGACGTCACTGAGGTATGCTCATGATGTGAAATGCGCCGCTGTGCTGCGCACGTAGCGAACGATAAATGGGACACGGCGTTGGCGAATGGCCCACTTCGTACCGTGATTTCTCAGCCGACAGTCATTGTAAGACGTGTTGTCGTGTGCCACAGGACACGTGTATAGCTAAGAATGCCAGGCCGCCGTCAACGGAGGCATTTCCAGCAGACAGACGACTTTACGAGGGGTATGGTGATCGGGCTGAGAAGGGCAGGTTGGTCGCTTCGTCAAATCGCAGCCGATACCCATAGGGATGTGTCCACGGTGCAGCGCCTGTGGCGAAGATGGTTGGCGCAGGGACATGTGGCACGTGCGAGGGGTCCAGGAGCAGCCCGAGTGACGTCAGCACGCGAGGATCGGCGCATCCGCCGCCAAGCGGTGGCAGCCCCGCACGCCACGTCAACCGCCATTCTTCAGCATGTGCAAGACACCCTGGCTGTTCCAATATCGACCAGAACAATTTCCCGTCGATTGGTTGAAGGAGGCCTGCACTCCCGGCGTCCGCTCAGAAGACTACCATTGACTCCACAGCATAGACGTGCACGCCTGGCATGGTGCCGGGCTAGAGCGACTTGGATGAGGGAATGGCGGAGCGTCGTGTTCTCCGATGAGTCACGCTTCTATTCTGTCAGTGATAGTCACCGCAGACGAGTGTGCCGTCGGCGTGGAGAAAGGTCAAATCCGGCAGTAACTGTGGAGCGCCCTACCGCTAGACAACGCGACATCATGGTTTGGGGCGCTATTGAGTATGATTACACGTCACCTCTAGTGCGTATTCAAGGCACGTTAAATGCCCACCGCTACGTGCAGCATGTGCTGCGGCCGGTGGCACTCCCGTACCTTCAGGGGCTGCCCAATGCTCTGTTTCAGCAGGATAATGCCCGCCCATACACTGCTCGCATCTCCCAACAGGCTCTACGAGGTGTACAGATGCTTCCGTGGCCAGCGTACTCTCCGGATCTCTCACCAATCGAAAACGTGTGGGATCTCATTGGACGCCGTTTGCAAACTCTGCCCCAGCCTCGTACGGACGACCAACTGTGGCAAATGGTTGACAGAGAATGGAGAACCATCCCCCAGGACACCATCCGCACTCTTATTGACTCTGTACCTCGACGTGTTTCTACGTGCATCGGCGCTCGCGGTGGTCCTACATCCTACTGAGTCGATGCCGTGCGCATTGTGTAACCTGCATATCGGTTTGAAATAAACATCAATTATTCGTCCGTGCCGTCTCTGTTTTTTCCCCAACTTTCATCCCTTTCGAACCACTCCTTCTTGGTGTTGCATTTGCTCTGTCAGTCAGTGTATGTCCTCAAAAATGTTCAGTTATAATGTGGCAGGTTCCTGTCCAGTTCACCGGGCGAAAAAATAATAAAAATGACGTGAAACGATACCTGAGTAGCGTAGAGGAGAGGTCCTTCCTATATGATTTCCAGGGACTCGCCAAGCTGCCCCTAGCTGTATTGTTACTTATATAGGAGAATTAAAATGGAGGCACTAAAAATCTCAGATTTGTGAACATTTTATATGTTGCTATTCGTCGGCTTTGGTCAGCCGGGTCAGCTGCCATGTAGACTATTTTCTGTTGCCTGCAATAGATCCTGCATCATGTGTGCCCACAAGGCTGCCACCCTCGTTGAAAATTAGAAAGCCGCGTGATTTGAAACTGTCGTGGCATGCGACCATAACCTTACTTTTCGTCAGAGTTTAGCAAGACTCTAGATGGGATGCTAGAGCTTACCCACCCCAGACTCTTTTTGCTTGCCCCTCCCCGCCAGCACAACGGTTACTAACCGGACCTTACCAATCCAGACCAACGGTCTTTTCACTGGCCTGATCTTGTAAAGATAGTCTTTGCAGCCTTGTAAAACACACTGTCACATCGTCCAAGCTGTGCCATCCTGTATGTCTAGCCTCTGTGACATCGTCATAGCGGCACCACATTCGATCTCTATCCTATGTTTCGCGAAGGCTTAGCGGAAGCGTAATAGAGTTCACTAACGCCTACACATAGCGCTAGTGAAAGTTACTAACGATTTAAAAAAATCAGTTTTAGTCCGCGTCTGTGATGTAGTAGTTAGCGTGATTAGTCGCCACCCACGGAGGCCCGGGTTCGATTCCCGGCTCTGCCACGAAATTCGAAAAGTGGCACGTGGGCTGGAACGGGGTCCACTCGGCTTTGGGAGGTCAACTGAGTAGAGGTGGGTTCGATTCCCACCTCCACCATCCTCGAAGTGATTTTCCGTGGTTTCCCACTTCTCCTCCAGATAAATGCCGGGATGTTATCTACGATAAGAACGCGGCCAATTCCTTCTCTCTTCTTTGCCTGTCCCTTCCAATCTTCCCATGCCTTCACAAGGCCCGTTTAGCACAGAAGGTTTGGGCGAGGTACTAGTCCTCCTCCCCCGTTGTATCCCCCAACCAAAGTCTCACGCTACAGGACACTGCCCTTGAGACAGTAGAGGTGGGATCCTTCGCTGAGCCCCAGGGAAGGAAAGAAAACATTTCAGTTGTGAATCTCTATTTTTACAGGAAATGAATCAGAGTTTAAAATACCGATTTTTAATATTCATCCACTCTGTGACAAGAGACCACCGGGCGTTCTAACTCCTCGTTTAGTAATTAAATGATTATTTAAATTTTAGCAATATAAGTTATTGAAAGTTCACGACTAACACAGCATTGAAACAAAACAACTTTCCACAATACGTAATTTAATAGGCCTATAAATGCTACAATGCAATGCGATCGTAGTTCATCAAGGGTTATGAATTTCATGTTGTTGGTCCGTATCGTAGTTCAGTCACAAAAAAAAAAGTATAAAAGGAACAAACGAACTTTCCTCCTTACAGCAGAAGACTACCCTTCCATCCGTAGTTACAATTCTTTTTGCGTCACGCCGACACAGATAGGTCTTATGGTGCCAAAGGTATGGGAAAGGCCTAAGAGTGGGAAGGAAGCGAGCGTGGCATTAATTAAGGTACATCCCCAGCATTTACCTGGTGTGAAAATGGAAAACCACGGAAAAACCTCGTCAGGGCTGCCAACAGTGGGGCTCGAACGCACTATCTCCCGGATGCAAGCTCACAGCTGCGCGCTCCTAAGCGCACAGCCAACTCGCCTGGTGATTTTCTTTGGGCATTGCCACAGACTAGAGATGGGCAAAAAATAACACAACAGTTATTTTGGAACTGTTCCGAACTCGGAACTGGTCTCTAAGTGAACAGTACGCCGGAACATCCTGTTCCGAAAGAACAGTGTTCCGTGTCGTCTGCACTCCAGCGAGATTGGTCTAGCAGCATCCTGTTCCGAAAGATCAGTGCTCCGTATCGCCTGCACTCGGCGGGACTGGTCTACCAACACCCTGTTCGGAAGGAACAGTGCTCTGTATCGCCCTGTTTCATAAAACTAACTGATATTATTAGAACTCATAAAAATATTTATTGATTTACCAAATTCTATTTCATAAAGGTGTATACATGGCTAATAAAATGTCTTCACTCATAATATTAGTTAATTAGTCAGCTGATCCAATTGGAGGTTAGAATCGGTTTGTTGCGTATGTTCTTGGTTTGTGTTTGTTCCCAGCAGTAGGCTATTGCTTGACTACACCTGGATATTAATCCATATGTTCAATAGGGTCACTTGATTTTTCGTTGTTCTGACTTTCGGTACATAGGAGAATGGGTACCGGTAAAAATATTTGAAGTCATGTGAGAGAAGAAATGTTCTTTCAGGAAAGTTTTTGGGTTGCAGCCTATTGCACACTCTATAACTCTCTTTTCTTTTTCTTTTTTATGTGCTCTTAAAAATCTCTGTTGAGATGGACTAGCAACATCTTGGTTTACCGGTGGTATAAGCGGAGCATAAAAGGGTAGACTGAGTCTCCGAGCACAACTGCACCAGAAAAAGGTCTCCAACCATCAGTCATCTTATCGTTCAAGTCACTTAGCCTTAGAGCCCTAGCATCGTTAACACTACCAGGCCAATTCTCACAACATAATAGAATTCTAAGTGGTGGTGGTGGTGATGATTATTGTTTTAAGAGGAAGTACAACTAGGCAACCATCCTCTATATGATACTAATCAGAGATAAAAAATGGAAGGGATCCGATTCTTCGAAAAGTGAAGGTATCGTCCAACGGAAGACAAGGGCCACGAAGGGCGTAAAAAAGAAAGACTCCTTAGGCCTCGCAACCTAATACCATCGGGATCAGAAAAGAACAAGAGTTAACCAAGGGAGGTCGGATAGGATAGATGGAAGTGGCACAAATAAGTGGGAGCAATGCCAGGACTCAGCTATGAGCCCCGTGGTCGCCAAACCACGCTATCAACTGTATAATTCTAAATTTGTCCCACATATGAGTATTACATTCAAGGAATGTTTCCCATACCAATCAGCACATGCTGGTTCATACGCAGCTGGTGCATTAATTTCTGGCGTTCCACCAACTACTCCACAAACTAAAGGAATACCGCCATATTCAGTGAATATGACAAATGCAGCACTTCGCCATAGTCAACTAACCAACATGTGACATCATGAGGAAGGGTGTCATCTGGCGCTGATATAACTCTGCAGACTGTCGTTTATGAAATACCATGTATATCAGAAACAGAATGCTACTGTGTACCACTACCTAACCAGTTCAGTGCAATCTGAAGATGCTGTTTTGAGGTTAGTGCTTCTTTCCTTGCATTCTCCTATCAAGCACATATTCAGATGTCTGTAATCCGACGTAAATCTCTCATTGTATTCATATGTTTGTTCCCCGCCAGTACATTCGCTCCTCATCACTATTTGAGTCAACCCGTTCACTGATCTTCACTATTTTGAAAATGAATGAAAACCTACAACCTGTTTTCCAATCAGTGACCGGGTCAGGGGTGTAGTGAATGCATCATATATAGGCTATTATTACGGTGGGGTCGCCACTCCCAAAGTGATATATTAATGAACGATAGATGCTACGAAATGATAATGGAGACCATTGCTGGAATGGAAGATGACAGGGAAAACCGGAGTACCCGGAGAAAATCCTGTCCCGCCTCCGCTTTGTCCAGCACATATCTCACATGGAATGACCGGAATTTGAACCACGGTATCCAGCGGTGAGAGGCCGACGCGCTGCCGTCTGAGCCACGGAGACTCCTTCACAATTTTATGCCAAAATATTAAAATACCACTCACTTTGCTTTTTCTTGCTATTGGCTTTACGTCGCACCTACACAGATAGGTCTTATGGCGACTATGGGACAGGAAAGGGCTAGGAGTGGGAAAGAAGCGGCCGTGCCTTAATTAAGGTACAGCCCCAGCATTTACCTGGTGTGAAAATGGGAAACCACGGAAAACGATCTTCAGGGCTGCCGACAGTGGGGTTCGAACCCACGATCTCCCGAATACTGGACACTGGCCGCACTTAAGCGACTGCAGCTATCGAACTCGCTCCACTCGCTTTGGTTTCACTAATAATATAGATTATGAGTCGAAATACACTCATGGAAATAATCCCAATAATATGAGTAACTCTTATTAGTCATATTGTCCTTGAAACTGTTTACAAAAAATATTATTGGGAATATCAACTAATAATTTTTATTCATAAACTAATAGGCCTAACTAATATTATTACGTAATAACTCTATGAAGCGTAATACTCATAATATTAGTTAATATTAATGGGTTCTTACTAATAATATTAGTGAAAAATGTTTTACGAAAGGGGGTTCTACTGTACACTCGGTGGGATTGGTCTAACAAACACTGTTCCGAAAGAACAGCGTTCCGTATGGCCTGCACTCGGCGGGACTGGTCTAGCAACACCCTGTTCCGAAAGAACAGTGTTCCGTATCGCCTGCACTCGGCGGGAATGGTCTAGCAACACCCTGTTCCGAAAGAACAGTGTTCCGTATCGCCTGCACTCGGCGGGACTGGTCTAGCAACACTCTGTTCCGAAAGAACAGTGTTCTGTATCGCCTGCACTCGGCGGGAATGGTCTAGCAACACTCTGTTCCGAAAGAACAGTGTTCCGTATGGCCTGCACTCGGCGGGACTGGTCTAGCAACACCCTGTTCCGAAAGAACAGCGTTCCGTATAGCCTGCACTCGGCGGGACTGGTCTAGCAACACTCTGTTCCGAAAGAACAGTGTTCTGTATCGCCTGCACTCGGCGGGAATGGTCTAGCAACACTCTGTTCCGAAAGAACAGTGTTCCGTATGGCCTGCACTCGGCGGGACTGGTCTAGCAACACCCTGTTAAGAAAGAACAATGTTCCGTATCGCCTGCACTCAGCTGGATTGGTCTAGCAACACTCTGTTCCGAAAGAATAGTGTTCCGTATCGTCTGCACTCGGCGGGAATTGTCTAGAAACACTCTGTTCCGAAAGAACAGTGTTCCGTATCGCCTGCACTCGGCGGGAATGGTCTAGCAACACTCTGTTCCGAAAGAACAGTGTTCCGTATCCTGGTTGGCTGATTGTTCCGACTCTGGGCGAACGTGAGTGCTATTTCTCTGCACTGGCTTCGAAGTTCTTTGAAACTTGACTGCATTGGAGCATTAATGGAAGGGGAAGGAACCCACAAAATATGAAACTGCAAGACGTAGAGGCGCGCATCTCAGTCAGCATTTTGACAGACAGCGAAAGTGTGCATGGCACTGATTTTTAATCTTTATTCGTATGAATTCTTGCTGCGTGAACCCACGTGCATCGTCAAAGTATTCTTTTAGCGCGATTCACGGCTGTCTGTCTTGTGCTATCCACTCTAATTTGCTCATAAGAAGTGTTAGACTATTATACATACCGATATATAAAACATGGCGATATCAATATACCAAGTGTTATTGACAGGCCTAAATATTTCATATTTTACTGGTACTAGTCTTCTTAGTTAATCTATAACTCTTATTCTGTCTGTCGAAACTAATTTATTTATTAGGCTGTAAGGAAACATTTAACAACAGATCACACCTGAAAATTAAATTAAATTTAATTAAGGTGTTTCTTTCTCAGGTTTCATTAATACCCACTTTTTGTGATAAAAACTAGATTTCAGCGTTCTCTACAGACATTAAGAGTAAGGCATGAAACTAACAGTGAGGAACCAATTTTAGAATGAGCATTTATGAGTTTCGCTACTGTTTTCTAATTCCCCACTGCCTAAACCTGTTACTGTTAGTTTGGAACTGTTATTCGGAACATAGTATTTTTTCGGAACCGGAGCAACCGGAACTGTTCCGGAAATAGAACAACTTCGCCCACCTCTACCACAGACACACTACTTCTTCACAATAAATCACAACACGTTCTGAAGATAAAGCGTAGCGTACAACAGTTCACATAGAGAAGGAGGTATAAGGGATATGGGTTGTGCAACGTAGTTCGACATTGTCAAATTGTTCCTTGTTTCTCCTGATGGAAATTTCCCAACAACTATTTCTGGTAACTTCCGGGAATTTCCATTTTTGTTCATGGTGCAAACAGATCTTGAGAAATGAGAAGGTAATTCTGTCGAGCACATCAGATACTGGAAGAAAATCGGCTTCTTTAAAGTAGATTAAAAAGGCATCAAATAGGCAAGAAAGGGGACAGAACAGATGTCAGCAATTACAGAGGCATCTCACTCCTTCAAGAGACATACAAGATACTATCTATGGCATTGCTATCAAGATTAGGACAACAAGTTGAACACAAAATCGGCGAATACCAAGGAGGCTTTCGAAAGGGACGATCATGTGTGGAACAAATTTGGAACCTTAAGACAATACTGAAGGACAGAGTTGCCAGGGGCAAGAAGTATGTAGCAGTTTTTGTTGACTTTCGAAAAGCATATGATTCAGTTGATAGGAGCACATTGTTTAACATCCTTAGAGAAATGGGTACAGATAACAAGACATTACAACTAATAAAGGAGACCTTAACAAACACATACTCAAAGGTTAAGTTTATGGGAGAGATATCTGAACCCTTTGAAATCAAGACAGGTGTAAGGCAAGGAGATTGCCTATCCCCACTGCTGTTCATTTGTGTCCTGGATAAAGTTATCAAAGAATGGGAAAAAGAACTCCGCAGAAAAAGGCATTAAAGACCAAATAAGGATAGGATACAAGAAAGAGAACATCACTATCAACTGCTTAGCATTTGCTGACGATCTTGTACTGTTATCAGAAAATATTGAATCGGCGATAATACAAGTTAACACTTTAAAAGAGGTAGCAATGAAAACTGGCCTGCAGATATCATTTGAAAAGACACATTTCATGACCAACATTAAAGAAGCCCCAAGATACATAGTAACAACAAACAATGATCATCATCATCATCATCATCCGTTTACCCTCCAGGTTCGGTTTTTCCCTCGGACTCAGCGAGGGATCCCACCTATACCGCCTCAAGGGCAGTGTCCTGGAGCTTCAGACTCTTGGTCGGGGGATACAACTGGGGAGTATGACCAGTACCTCGCCCAGGCGGCCTCACCTGCTATGCTGAACAGGGGCCTACTGGAGGGATGGGAAGATTGGATGGGATAGACAAGGAAGAGGGAAGGAAGCGGCCGTGGCCTTAAGTTAGGTACCATCCCGGCATTCGCCTGGAGGAGAAGTGGGAAACCACGGAAAACCACTTCCAGGATGGCTGAGGTGGGAATCGAACCCACCTCTACTCAGTTGACCTCCCGAGGCTGAGTGGACCCCGTTCCAGCCCTCATACCACTTTTCAAATTTCGTGGTAGAGCCGGGAATCGAACCCGGGCCTCCGGGGGTGGCAGCTAATCACGCTAACCACTACACCACAGAGGCGGACACAAACAATGATAAGATAGATAAAGTTGTTAAATTCAAATACCTTGGTGAGATTATACAACCTAATGGGCTTGATAAAGAAGCAAACCGCGAGAGAGCCAGAAAAATGGAGCTTGCATTCCACCTTACAAAAAACACATATAACAAGAAAGCGATCTCTATTAGGACAAAACTACGCCACTATCAGGCAGTAATTCAACCAGAGTGCTTATATGCTTCAGAATGCCTGGGATTAACAACCAGGAAAGACATTGAAGAAATCGAGAAGAAGGAAAGAAAGATTCTAAGAAAAATCCTCGGTCCAAAGAAATGTACGGACACATATCGATTACGCAGTAACAAAGAAATATATAAAACATGCAGTAGGATTTCAGATGTCATTCGAAAGCGAAGAGTTAAATTTTTTGGACATATTTCAAGAATGCCTGATAACAGACTTGCCAAGAAAATCTTTAACCACTTCAATAAGCCCAATAGGAAAGGCAGCTCTTATGAAAAATGGTTTGTTAACACGAAGAAGGATTTTCAAGAAATGAACATCACACATTAAGACATCCACAATAGAACCACCTTCAGAAACAAGTTACACAATTTAAGGGTTTCCTAGAGCCAGAAACAGCGACCAAGAAGAAACAACAATGGACGGCTGAAAGAAATGAAGCAGCAAGCAGGAGGATGAAGGAGTACTGGAGCCAAAGAAAGTTTAAATCATGAGGAGTTATTTACGTGGTCCACAGCTGGCCAAAATCGATAGAAGAAGAAGGCAAATATACTCAAAATAGGCACAAACCCCTGAAATAGGCATTTATAGGCACAATAAAACCAACGAAATCTAGCTTAAAGGATCCCCAAACGGATTTATATCTCAAAAGCCTACGTTTCTGAACACAGGAATAAAATAGGCAAATTCCCGTCTCTAATAACTTACTAGACGTGACAACACTAATATCATTCGTTTGAGACTAAACTCATATGTGCACGCCTGATCAGTTATTTCGTATGAAAATGGTCGAGTCTAACCTCTGTAAATGTTATACTTCGGTTGGTACAATTAGCCATATCTTGTTTCAATGTCCGTTGCTCGAAGTTAGTAGAATAAAATGGTTACAGCCGCTCATTAGGCAACAATTCGCGTTACCCACTCAATTGTCATGTTGGATACTCAATCCCACGCCAACTACGGTAGTAGCTCTATCTAATTTCCTTTCTGATACCAACACCTTCCTTTAATCTCTGTTGACCCGGTCATGTTCGTGTGGTAGCAAGTCGCAGGGATCCATCGATCTGGTGTAAAGCTTTGTACCTTGTGTCCTTGTGCTACTCCTGTGCGTTGTAGATTAGTCGTATAATTCATAACCTCCTTTTTAACTTTATCTCTTGCGTTTTCGCCTCCTCCATATATTGTTTATTATAGGGTCTGTGACTGGGTACACCGCTATCACGCGAAGCCCATTACATTATCAAGACAAGACAAGACAAGACAAGACAAGACAAGACAAGACAAGAGGTTTTAAGTACATGGCCGTTTGCTATGTTGCTTGGAGGAGAGGCCTGCTGTAATGAGAGAGCCTCGGTCACAAGAAAACTGTGACGGGGAAGGGTATCAGGTAGTTCTCTAGTAAAAAAAAAAAAAAAAAGAAAGCTGCACAGTTCACCGATTTGTATTTCCGAATGTGCTGTTATTGAAAGTAACATATTTTTTGATTTTAATTTTTTGTTCGGGGCGTCTACCTAGAAAGATCTATTGCCCATACTTGCACCATATGTGAGGAACCTGCGTGTATTTTGTAAATGTCGGAAGTGTAAAGTATTGAATGCGAGAAAAGGAACGTTAAGGATGACACAAACACCCAGTTTCTAGGCCAGGGATATTAATAATTTACAACTAAAAAACCCCGACCCGGCCGAGAATTGAAACCGTGACCGCCGGGTGACAGCCGGACGCGTTCACCCCTATACCGCGGGGCCGGTGTAGTAACGCTATATCGCTAGTCATAGGACTGTTGCGGAAAGAGAAAGGTGTTTCTCTACATTAAATAGAATAAAGACATTTTGAGTAGTCCAATGGCAACTGAGAGGCAAAATGCTCTGGCTATGATCGAGAGATTTGTTACAGCCAAAGAAAGAAGAGTGGATCCGACATCAGAATTAATGGTAAAGTAAGACTAGGAGTGTTCTGAAATATTGTCTTTCAATGCCTATAGTTCATGTGTAAATATGGGTGTGTATTTTAGACCTATAATACCTGTGTCTGCAGTTAAACCATAATGTGACATTCAATATGAAACTTCACGGGCTGCCACTGAGGGCTCTCAATTAGAGAGCGTGCTTTGGCATCCATGGTTTGCGTAGCTGAGTTAGCAATGATTCTTCTTACTTGTGTCAGACTTCTCACTCTCATTCATCTTATCCGACCTCTCTTGGTGAACCCTTGTTCTCTCCCGACTCCGAAGGCATTTGGTTGGTGAGGATCTTGAGAGTCTTTCCTTCTTACGTCCTTCGTGCCTTTTTCTTCTGCTGATAAATTCATTCTTCGAACTGTCGAACCTTTCCATTTTCCTTCTGATTAGTCAATTTGCACTTCCTGCTAAAGCAATAATCACACCCACAAACTAAGCAAAGGAAATACGTAAACAACCGGACCGCCATAATATGGGAGCTTTCGGCTCTGTTGGACACTCTGATCACAGACTGGAAACGATGAATGATCTTGACAGTCAGTCTCAGCTGGCTTTTGTCCCATAACCTACTCGAATGAACCCGTACTCGGAGATATGCGTCTCTATATTTCTCACAAACGGTTCAACTAAGTAAAACCGTCTATCCTATAAAACGGCTATTTCAACTCGTTAAGTTTCTATTTTGTGGGTGTGTGATAGTTATTCAAATCAACTTGTGTCCGACTCGTTGGCTGAATGGTCAGCGTACTGACCTTCAGTTGAGAGGGTTCTGGGTTCGATTCTCGGTTGGGTCGGGGATTTTAACCTTTATTGGTTAATTCCAGTGGCCCGCAGTTACCTACACATGGCAGATGCCGCCCACCCTCATCGGAGAGTCTGCCTTATAAGGGCTGCACTCGGCTAGAAATACCCACACGAAATTATTATTATAAATCAATATGTGAAACATTTTTACTTTTGGCACCGTAACTCTATTGTCTCCCTTATTACTTATTTACATGTTTCCTTCTTATGACACCTTCACTTTTATCGCGAACTTCACTTTTTGTTTACGCAACTTAGCACTTCATCCGCCTCTGTGGTGTAGTCGTTAGTGTGATTAGCAGCCACCCCGGAGGCCCGGGTTCGATTCCCGGCTCTGCCACGAAATTTGAAAAGTGGTACGAGGGCTGGAACGGGGTCCACTCAGCCTCGAGAGGTCAACTGAGTAGAGATGGGTTCGATTCCCACCTCACCCATCCTGGAAGTGGTTTTCCGTGGTTTTCCACTTCTCTTCCAGGCAAATGCCGGGATGGTACCTAACTTATGGTCACGGCCGCTTCCTTCCCTCCTCCTTGTCTATCCCTTCCAATATTCCCATCCCCCGACAAGGCCCCTGTTCACCATAGCAGGTGAGGCCGCCTGGGCGAGTTACTGGTCATTCTCCCCAGTTGTATCTCCCGACCCAATGTCTCACGCTCCAGAACACTGCCCTAGAGGCGGTAGAGGTAGGATCCCTCGCTGAATCCGAGGGATAAGCCAAACCCGAAGGTTAAACAGATTAAGAAGAAGAAGAACTTAGCACTTCTCCCAATCACTAAATTATTACCATTTTTCGTCGGCGTTCATGGTGATGAAGGTCCAGGCAGATGAGCTGGTTCAACTTCATCAGACTGAAATTGATTTGTATCCCACAGTCGGAAACAGAATGAAATATTTTATACAAATGACAACTAACGTGCATTCGACACGAAGCAAAATTGACTAGTGAAATATTCTGCTGAAAGGTGAAAGTGGGCAACATTTTTTCTCACCCACTATAATAAAGGCATGTGGCCTCCGAAGACTCCTGGTGCAGGTCTTACGAGTGAGAATGAGGCCCTACCAATGATGAATTCTAATGCTGCATACGGCACACACACACACTACGGCCACTGGAATTAACCAAAGAAGGTTCCGACCCGGCCGGAAACTGAACCAGGGACTCTCTGAACCAAAGGCCAGCACGCTAGCCATTGATTCGGATACTCACCCGGTATTTATTCACATTTTTTGGAGGTATTTACAGGTTTGTGGATAGGCGTTGAGAGACTCCCTCATTTCCCGGAACCAAGACTCTTATTCATGTTTAGCCTGCAGATAATCAGGTGCGGTCTATGGAACTTGGGATCAAATTTCCAGTGCGTACAGCGTCGACCCAGGTCCCACTTCACTCGAGCTAGTCAAACAGGTTAAGTTATTCCTTGCACTCGTGTGTTTTCTTGACAACGGACAGACCGAACAGCTGTCACGCAAAGTGTCTTAATGGATTGGGCTCTTAACAAATTTGATGGAATGAAAGATAACGTCAATCTCAGAGACTGTGTTGATCTCAGAATGAAGTAGCAAGGTAAGGCAATACGTCACTCTGTAGAAGTTTTGTTGTGCTAATGAGGCACTCAGATACTCATGAAGAAGTGAAACATTACCTTCAGAACCCCTACAAACGTAAAGATGAAGTCAAACAAGGACTTATTATCAGAGTTTCTTCCACTCTTGTACGTGTCAAGATTGTGTGGTCTCATGCCGTATTAACTGGACTCTAACACTCAACGTCTCAAGTTTAGCAGAAAGGGACTGTTGAGTAATATCACCATCATTGTCATCATAGCTGCTGGCTTCTTGTACATGATTATAATTCATCTACTTCAGGGTGTTTCATACGTCCACGGAGGAATGGCCAAAGTGGTGAGGGTGCTTCTAGATTTTGAGATGTTTGTATTGCTAACGGTCACCTTGATACCTTTCTTAACCAATAATATCATAAAGTTTGAACAAATGTATCTCAAGTTAGCTAAAGTGGAATTGGTATTACGCGTGAAGTTCGCTGTTGAACATAAACACTCTCAGAGGATCCCATCACAAATTCTGTTCCACATCGCTGCCCTGAGTGCTATGTATGCGATCGGACTCTATGTCACTCCTAAACCAGTGTATATTATACACAATTTTGCACACATGATTGCAACGGTTGTTTATTTGCAGTTTATTAACAGTATTATTTTTCTAAGAAGACTCTTACGAATTCTCAATGAATTACTTGATAGGTTTGTTCGTGATTGTCATGCCGTTGATGAGAATCGTGGTGAGTACGATATCTCTAGTTATGGCAGAGAGAGTGCATCAGTTCCCAACAAGAGGACAAGTGGAGACCTGTGTTCTATCAGAACAATTCGCTGTCTACATGACAATGTCAAAGAGGTAGCTCACCTCATCAATTCCATCTACGGTCCTGATATCCTTTTTAGAATGATGTACTACTTCATTGGTTTAATATCCGATATCTACGAATTATATCGCTTATTCCAAAGTGAGTTATCAAGCCATTTGCCAGATGCCTCGTCTCTTGTGTTATGGGATGTATTCCACCTGATACAGTTGATTACCATCACGACAGTTTGCTTCTTGGCTTCGTCTGAAACTAACAATACGGCTTCTTCAGTGACCAAATTAATCCTTCATCAACCAGTAGGGAGTAGAATTGCCCAAGAATTAAGTTCCTTCTCACAGCAATTAGCTCATTCTAAACTGAGATTTACTGGTTGCAGCTTCTTTATACTAGATCTCAATTTACTGTGTGTTCTCTGCGGGGCTATGACTACTTATATCATGCTCATTATCCAGTATTCTAATTAGAAATACAGTGTCATCAATGTTAGCCAGTTTATTATTTGTGCTGTATTAGGACTCTTCCTAAAGAAGATATTTTCAAAACGATGCGTTTGAAATGTTTGAATTTGAAATGCCTGCAGGCTTACAATCTCGGACAGTCATGTCTGTCCATAGCCTGATTACCTTTCTGTGCTTCCCATAAATATGAAAATACTATTCAGGCCTCTGACTTGTTTCTCATTGAGAGAGAACACACGATCACGCGGAATAAATGAAGAATGTATGTACTTTGTGTGGAGTCTATGTAGTACTCCACTTACCATCCATGCCTAATCAGAAGTAATGCCTGAGATTGGAGCGCTTTTCCAAAAATGTATTCCTAAGAAATAAAAGTATATACAGTGCATCTTATTTGAAACTAACATATTACTGAAGGGCGCGTGCAACGAATTTGTCAAATGAAGCCCTAACTAGCAAGAAAAATGTACCAGGGTAAGCTCAGAGAACTCAACCTTCGTTGGTCAGTAACTCTTCTGCTGGAGTATCTTGGGAATTGCAGTTATTTCACGAGCAGAAGGGGCTTGTGTTATTCTTGAAACTTTCCATCCTCACACCAGACATGTAATGTAGTCATCAGACCAGACCACATTGGATTTTTTGCCAGTATTTAATTTTTGAACGAACCATTTCCATACAGATTTATAATGTAGAAAAAGCAGCAGTTAAAGCGTACTCCCAGGCGTTGACATCGGCAAATATTGTCAAACGTGCTGAAGTATGCGGATTGTGTCCTTTAAATTAATTTGTAACATGCAGTGGTGGTAGTGAGGGGAGTACAACCGGGCAACCATCCCCTGTTAGCATTCATCAGAAGGAAAATGGAAGAGATCTGACACTTTGAATAATGAAGGACTCGGCAGAAGGAAAACAAGGGTCAGACTCCCTAGGTCTCCACACGGAGTAGAAAAAGAACAACGGTTGACCAAGAGAGGTCGGATAGGACAGATGAAAGTGAGGAGCCTGGCACAAACACAGTAGGTGGAAGTGATTATTATTATCAGAAATATCATTTGAACAGTTTCATTATGCATACTAAACTACATAACAAACTATAACACAGATACAAAGTCAAAGCACTTCACACCAATCTCGAGCAGAACCTAGCAACATCAAGTGAATTCCGTGTTGCATGAAAAAGATCGTATTCAGTGCAGGAAGATGGTCACAATGAACACTGGAGCATATGCTGCATAGTTTGTTCTTCGTCACAGTCCCATTTGATATAGCCCCATTTTGCTAGGTTGAATTTGGATCTGCCCACTCCTGTTCCCAGTCTGTTCAAGGACTTCCAGACAAGACCAGTCTTTATGGGATACAGATGGAAAACGTTCTGTCCTCTGTCCTGGGATGACGGGGACTTCGGCTTTTACAGTGTCAGGCGATCCAGTTAGTTCCTCAGACGTTCGTAGGAAAGTTTTTCTTGACTTCAGTCTCTGGGATGAAGGTGTATGGCCATGATGGTCCACTCTAGTCCTCTCCTTGCCTGCAGCTACTTTCCTTCGAATACAAGGTGGAGCAATCCCTGCAAGACAATTCTTCTTCTTCTTCTTCTTAAGCCGTCGTCTCCAAACGGAGGTAGACGATCCACACGGCCAGCTCCGATCTTAACGTTGCAGCCATGCTATGTGGATTTATTGGAATATCTCTCAGGATCTTTAATGCAGTGGTTTCCCGTTGTCAACTGTAGTAGACTTTAAGCAGCCAGTCACTTGCTTGCATGTCTCGTTGAGAGCCACATCTATCTGTCTGGCATGGGATGATGAATACCAAACAGGGCATAGAAGTGATCCCAGGACGAAGCTAAGGGCCCCGTAAGCGTCAACCAACGCTCTCAAACTAAGAAACCTTAGTCGCTTCTTAAAATAGGAAGGAGACCGTTCCCATCCACAGAAGGATCTAAACTCGAGTACATGTGTGTGTTCCGAATCAAGCAAAGAACACTATGAACCGCTTCGGAGCACGGCATCAGCCATCATCATCATCATCATCATCATCATCATCATCATCATCATCTGCATTAATTCCTACTACCTCTGGTACTTGTGGAACATATGTACTCGAGTGTGCTACAGCTGAAATTAAAAGGAGGAAAGAAATCCTTCGAACAATCAAGGAGAAGCCTGAAGAAAGAAGGAGAGTAAATCTGGGTTGGAGGATATGTCAGTGATGATTCAGGCGGATATAGAACAGTGATATCTGCGTAGGGAATTTTATACTTACCAAAAAACAAATGAAACTAGCAAGCAAAACGTTGGTAAAATTTAGGACAAAGATTCAGGAGAATGTACAGTATGTGAGGAAAGCAAAACCGCATTTTACATTCACATACAGTTCTGAGGTTTACAGTCTTCGTTTTGAAGACGTTCTTTTAAACCTTTCCCCAACAAATATTTTTGTTGGTTCTTCCTCGGAAATATCATGAAAAAGTGTTACTAACGAAACAGTTCTTTTTTTACCATAGCTGAATTGTTAGAGCAACCTACGTGAAGTCGGGAGGTTCTGGGTTCGGATCCCAATGGTGTCCGGTGGGCCATTTTTGTTCTGTACTTAACATCACTTCAACACCTACTGTACGTACAACACAGCGCAATAGGTTGAAATTCTATTACAATGCGGTTGTGAAAATTCAATATTCATTCTAAATAACATAACATTTTGAAACATAATCTCCCTGTAAAGAACCTATGTCGCTACTATCGGATTCAAAGGTACGGATACTCAAATGTAAACATCCATAAAAAATTAATGAATACACCAACCTTAAATTACCAAACCAAACCCCATGGTGCAACAGCTCCGAAGGGCCATGGCCTACCAAACGACTGCTGTTCAGCCCGAAAGCCTGCAGATTGCGAGGTGTCGTGTGGTCAGCAAGACGGACCCTCTCGGCCATTATTCTTGGCTTTCTGGACCAGGGCCGCTATCTCACCTTCAGATAGCTCCTCAATTATGGAGTGGCCATCGAACCAGCCCTCAGGTACAGGTAAAATTCCCTGACCTGGCCGGCAATCGAACCCGGGGCCTCCGGGTAAGAGGCAGACACGCTACCCCTACACCGCGCAGCCGGCTATCAACCTAACTTAATTATATTAAATTAAAGCTCTGTTCATTTAACGTTTAACAATGGCATGCAATCATTTTGCCGAATGAATTTTTGCAGCTGTTGTAATCGGAACAAAAAATGAACGTGTTCTTCTTTGCATTGTACGGACATACCTCGATTTTAAAACAGCGTAACATCAAAACGCGTCATCCAAACGTGATTACATTTTCATAATTATATCATAGCCTTATAAAACAATATCTCAAACAAGAGTTGTTCAATGTAGCTTAGAAGCTGAATAAAATATAATGTTGTATACTTTTCAACCTTTTTGAGGTAGAAATTGCACTGTTACCACCAGTTATCATTATTACGCTATGATCGAACATAATTTCATGGACAAATGTTCAAGTATTGTTTCTTATTATTAATTTTAGTTCTGTTTAAATCAAGACTAAAGTCAAGGCACACTGGAATGGTATTATTAGGACGGGAGAGAATATATAATCCATGTTTTACACTCAAAGGGTATTGACTTATCAATATATATTAACAACTTAAGAAGCAATGTTAGCCATTATATTTCAACTGATACATGCTGACCTAACATCTTTATTTAGTATCAGCAGAAATCAAAATAAACGTGCATTACAATCAATAATATTATTTATATATTATATCCTAACAGAGAAGTATGAAGATGAAATTAAAACTGTTTATATTTTGTTTTAATGATGTAATTCCTATGCAGCTTATACGACAGTTTTTAAACACCATTCATTTTCATTGTGTATACTATAAGATGTGCAAAAATAATTAAAAAATTATAAACATCTTTACTCTCATATATCTATTTGAATAAGGCCAATATTTAGGTTGTACTCTTAATAACTGGATTTTATCTTGGACTAAGTATACAAATATCAAAGTAGGTTGAGTTATTTTTAAACATCGGATTTGTATCCCAATGCATATTTTGTTTGCCGATATGTAGACTTCCAAAAACGACAAGGAAGTGCGTTTGAACGTGAAATTGGACAAATTATTTTAATAGTGCACATATATTTTAACAGGAACGCCCGTACTTCAGCTTTATCGGAGAGCATGGGTTGACGCCAGGGCGTGTACGGTCCATGCTAGGAGCCACAGAAAGAAGGGCATTTGAATAAGTTCTTTTGAAATTGAAGCACTCACGAAACCATCGAAAGAGGACGATGAATCACAGCACGACGATCCTTGAGTCCAATTAGTGGAGTAGGCCGTGGATAGTACGGCCATGACTTCCACGTTTCTTTGAATTTCTTTGCTCATTGTCGGAAGCAGAACTTAACATGCCCTGATGGAGGCCAATGCAATTTGGCTGAAAGCTCGGCTTCATTAAATAAATATAGTGGCTTTAATCCAGTATTCATTTATTTACGTTAATACAATGAGCCACGAAAACCTACGTTCATTACTCAGATTACAAGTTGTTTGCAAACATTCTGGCCATACACTTACGACTCACCTTACCTAATATCGTTTGTTCCGAGCAACATAATGTGTTGAATAACTCCAACACCATGCATGGCCTCTCAACTCTACGTAACTTTGTGCTGCACATGTCCTCTCAACCCAAAAGCTCTGCCGCACTCGTCAGTATAGACTTTCAGCACGCTTTTGACCGCGTTAGACATTCTTATCTATGGTCTGTCCTACGAAGATTTGCTTTCCCCAATAGGATAATCACAACACTACGATACTTATACAACAATGCAACATCCAGCATACAAATTAATGGCTTTCTCTCCAAAACAATCCACAATCACAGATCGATTTGACAATGTTGTCCACTCTCTGCAGTCCGCTTCGCCATCAGTGTGGAACCATTCATTAGACAATTAACTTTGAAGCTTCAAGGAATACAACTAGGTGCAGCGTCCTTACAATCGCACGTCTATGCGGACGACGTCACTGTTATCTTGACAAAGCCCAAACAGCTCGAAGACTTAAGATTGGTCGCAGATGACTATCAACATAATTCTGGAGCAAAAATTAATCCACACAAAACTGCCATACTACCATTTGGGCCCTGGCCGACGAAACATAAATGGATTCCCTCTACCGAAACAGATAAAATCTTCGGAATAAAACTTTCTGCGAATTTGACTCAAATGATAGATGACAACTGGAGAAAATTGCTCAATACAGTTCTCTCTGTCCTATTTGTTCTACACCTTCGAAATCTCAATCTACGTCAAAAAGTCTGGACAGTTAACACCTTTGCACTAAGTTAAGTAAACTGTGGTACATAGCGCAGATTTTACCTCCACCACCTATGGTAGTCAAGAAAATCGATCTAGTTATAGGGTATTACCTATGGAGAGGACACCCCTACAAGCCAGAACACAATTGTACCAAAGCATTAAGTGTGGAGGGTTAGGACTAATTTCTGCAGAAACTTAATGCACTTCACTTGTCGTGCGAAATATTATTAACTGTGAGTGCAGACCAGATGATGATTATACTAAGGCGGTCTGACTAATATTATCCGAAGTGTGGCCTTTCTCACTTCCAATCATAATTTGCCACTGAATTTCAAACGAGTTTTGAGCTTTGTAGATAACATTACAAGAACTTGAATAGATCCAACTTCAGTTGTAACAACAAAATGCATCTATAAGCATATAATGAACCAGAATATTAAACCACCTACAATACAGGCAAAGTATCCTTCACGACACTGGAAACTAATATGGAATAATATTGCTAATAAATGGATTCCTCTTCAGTAGAAAGCACCTTTATACTTAACAATAAGTGAAACTATACCAACAAAGGATAAGTTATTCCGACATCGACGGTCTGACTCCAATATCTGTGAACATAGTCAACAAAGAGATGCATTAATCCATCGCGTTAAGTCTTGTGTAAGTGCGGACATATGGGCGTGGTCTTTCGCAAAAATATGCACCATACTTCACATGACTCCACAGCCCGTATTAAAATATCGACTTATCAACATAGAATATGCTTTCCTCCCGGCCACGGTCAACAACGTAGTTCTGTGGCGCACTGTAGCAACCATTCACTTCATTATGGAACACCGACGGAAACCAAGACAACTGAACTTACGATCGTTTCAGCAATACATACGGATGGTAAGATGTACATATAAGTGCAATCAGAAGATGTTAACAGGTTTTGGTTCATCATTATATCAGTTTTAATTCATGGCGTAACAGTGTTTGAATATTGTAATCATTAGATCAGTAAAAGGTGTTAATGTGGCACGGGCTACTTAAGGAACCGACAAAATCAATCAAAGTTAAAATGTGATCTGTGCTTGACATAATTTTGTTTAGCATTAAGGAACCAGGACAATGAACTTCAGAGAGTGTGTGTCATCACTTTTTTTGTGTACATTATACATGTTTATTGTAAAAGTTAAAAAAGAATATTTTCAACCACACGCTCACACATACTTCAAAATTGATATTCACGGTAGTGGCGGCACCATCATAACTTAATCTACAGCAGATTTTAAACAATGTACTTATAGTTCCATCCGGTGACGTTTCGTGATAGTACAGTCATGGTTTTCACAAAAATACACTCGGACTATCTAAACTAATCAGAAAAAATTAACTGGTATGTTACCGTCGTTGAAGTTTTATAGTTTCACCTGCATGCTGAGTGTACGAGGGAAATATTTGTTACGACGTATAACACACGTTATATTCATGAAGATTGGTACATAATTCGCGAACCCTTCACTTATAATCCAAGAGGAACACTACAAAATTCACTATATACCACCATCACAGACAACCATTCGCGCTTAACTCTGTGTTCATGCTGGGCAACCTAAATGTTTTTCTGCGGCTATCGGATCACACACTCTACACGTGCCATCAATGAATTGCTCGAAAAAACTGTATACAAGCCAAAACCCAAGACTAAAATTTATTCTTCTGTATTACAATTTATTTCATATACTGGCTTTATTTTTATTAGCAATACGATGTTGATATTTTTGTTACAGTCTCTAGTGTGAGGCACTGAAGACTTCCAGTGTCAAGTATTAAAAATAACACCCCTCACCTAAGGTAGCTGGCCTGTCCCCGTAAATTCCTGTCGGAGGAGAGGCGACAGCTTCGCCTCGAGGATGCTTCAAGTGCATGCGTCACCCAAGCGACCTTAAATTTCGCTCTTTCGCGCCGGCAAGGAAACCCAGCTCACTGGAGAAGCTGAACTGCGGCAGTGCGAACGGTTTGTCGAGACAGCTGTACTTGGCTGCACTTAGACGTTCGCAATTTTTTAAGGGTTATAAAAAATCGTTTAAGGAATAATTAGAAAATGTTAATACAAAGTTCCTTACCCCAGCAGCGCTGGGGTAGATGGGGTTCAGTGCACGCCACTGTTAAAACAGAAATATATGCATACGTGCATTGCCGTGTACATTAGGAGTATCTATTGGAATTTAGTATGTTACCGCGCTTTCGTATATCTTTTGTTTGTTAAGCCTTTCCGCAATTGAATTTCTTTGCTCGGCTTGATTTGTATGTATTCTATTCCGATCCTTTCTAATCTGTTGACTTTTGACCATACTTCATTAATTAATATTTCAAAATTTTTACTTTTGGTGAAATACCTTATTTTAATATTAGGTTTTGCAATTTTCGTAAAATACGCTCAGTGTCCTCGCTAAATAATGTTATTATATCCTCGACACGTTTTCAGGTTTGAACTGCCCCACGCTAGTCATGATGCACAAAGATATTCAGTTTTCACAGACATAGCACTTCCATTTATCGGTGCTAGCCCTGGACCTCAGGAAGGAAACCTAAGAAGGCACGATGTAGCGGAATGCCACAGGAGAGAGTCGTGTTGCAGCGAAGTAGTCGCCGTAGTTACATGTGTATATTTCTCTAGAAATAATGGTATTTATTAATTTACCGCTAATTTCACTGTTGATTTTCGTGACAATAATTATTGTCCTTCATTTGGGACAAAAATTGTAATGAAATTTCACGAATACGATTCGTTCACATAACCGGGACTAAATACGTTGGAACGCAGTATTTAAGAATAAAATAAATTGCAAATAGAATATTGTTGATTTGCTTAGTTAATTCACAGAGGATTGCGGACTGAACCCTGAAAGTCATAACTGTCTGTGATGAAGGTTTATTAAGTATATCAATTGTATACTAAACTTACGAATCATTACGTTCACATTTTCGAACACGTACATCTTATCTGTTCATTTTGGCCATGTACTGCGTATTGGGGAGAGATAAGCGACAACAGAGGAGATAGTAATGGATAATCAGCAGTGTTTTGTGGTAATTTACCATACGTCTGTTGTAAGAGACTGGCGTAATGTGATATTATCTAAAACCTGCTCTCCTTGTGGTAAGGTTACTATATAAGAAACGCCGAAGTTCCTTATGCTTATCAGATTGTACACCATGTCTTCTCTTGTTCGTGTTTCTTGCTTGCTGGTCGTGCTGCTAGTCTTCTGGAATGGTAAGTTCTCCCTCATATCCCCTTCGGTCTAAATGTGACATTGCCTCCACTTATTTAAGTCAGGTTCCTTGCTTCACCTACCTCATTCCACCTCCCTTGGTCAACTCTTGCTCTTTTCTGACGTCGATGCTATTAGCTTTGTGAATGTTAGGGAGTCTTTCATTTTCACGGCCTTCGTGGCCGACACCTTCAGTTTTTGAAGTGCCGGTCCTCTTCCTTGTTTCTCTCTGATTAGTGTTAATAGAGGATGGTTACCCACCTGTACTTCCTCTTACATCACTGTCAATACAAACAACCCAAACAATTGTGTTGGGGTTCCCACGTTTCAGAGAGGAAAAGTAGGAACACTTGCATTTACTTTTGGTACAACAACGGATTAGAACATTGGCTGTTGTTTGGTTACCTTCTTTATTTCGATACAGTGAGTCAAAGTTGAACTATAACTCGTATGTGTTTATTTATGAATAGACATGAGGACAATACATGTTCGCATTTTGTGCGTGCAACTATAAATGTACTTCTTGAATTTATTTTTCACAGTTGACTTTACGTCACACCGGCATTAGGAAAGGGCTAGGAGTGGGAAGGAAGCGGCCGTGACCTTAATCAAGGTGCAGTCCCACAGACTAGGTAGCGTATTCCTGAACTTACCACGATATAACAGAGTTTTTGTACATATGTTGCTGGGGCACGTCAAAATAAAAATCATACCATTGTAGATGGAAAATGAAATGAAATGTCGTACGGCTTTTAGTGCCGGGATATCCCAGGACGGGTTCGGGTCGCCAGGTGCAGGTCTTTCTATTTGACGCCCATAGGTGACCTGCGCGTCGTGATGAGGATGAAGACAACACATACATCCAGCTCCCGTTCCGTAGGAATCAACCAATTAAGGTTATAATCCCCGACCCGACCGGGAATCGAACCCGGGACCTCGTGAACCGAAGGCCAGTACGCTGACCGTTCAGCCAACTAGTCGGACACTGTAGACGGAGAGGTAGCAGGACAGTATAAATTATATAGGGTATGTTTGTGTTTCGACTCATTCAATTTGTTGTGGAGAGCTGTGAATTACAAACAAGTTCCGATGTTATCATGGGGCGTCAAAGACGACAGTCTTCGAAAGAATAAATAGAAATATTGAATTTTTATAATAATAGAGGAAAATCACTCCGAGAAGTTGGTACCATAGTAAACAGGAGTCAAACAACTGTAAGGTACGGTATAAATACAGTAGATATAAAAGTACACGCAGCATTAAGAATAAAGACAAAATGAGTAGGACAAAAATGTTAAACTTTTGGGAGAAACACACCAGCAAGAGATCATATCCAGAAACTATTCGAGTTATCTTAAGGAAAAATAACCGGCATGAAAGTTTAGCTAGGAGCAAACCATTTATTAGCGATTATTAGCGAGATTATTGGGAAGAGATGCTTTTGATTTGGATTCCTGTAAACCGTTAATCTGTTAGATTAAAGTAAGTACAATCTCTTTGGAACAGAAGGGAATGTTAGTGACTGCAGGAAACCAAATGAATTGGTGAAACCTATTAATTTAGGTCCAGGTGTCAGACATGATGGAGGTAGTGTAAAACACTGGGGGTGAATGTAACCAGTGGACTAGGAGAGTTGACTTTTCTTGATGGGACAATGGATAAAAAAGTGTATCTAAATATAATGAAAGAACATTTACGACCGAGTGCTCAAAATCTTGAGTTAATTGATCGATTTAAGTATCGTCTACGGAGTGGGCAAACGCCCTTAAAACGTCGACTAACATCTGGGCGGTTCGAGCATCCCCTGGAAGGTGCACAAGTACGAGCCGCTGCTGTCATCCTGACTGTGACCAGACTGAAACGTTAGCTCACTTGCTTGGTATCTGTCCCAAGGGAGCACTGCAAAGAAATAATCGCCATCACAGGGTTAGGTCAGGTCTAGCTTCAGCATTAAGGGAAATGAAGTGGCAAGTTTGTGAATAAGTTCACTGTGTGTCTTCTACGGGGCCGAATAGAAGAGCCGACATCGTTGCCATTCATCAAAAAAAAAAAACAACTCACTGCTTTAGTGTTGGATTCCACCATTCCTTCTGAAAGAGACATTGAGCAGGCGATTGAGGCTGACAGAGAAGAGAGATATATTATTGAACCATGCCTCCCATATGTAAGCCAATATCACAACATCCGCCTTGAGCATTGGTCAGTTAAAGGACTCTTATTTGCTAGCACAGGAGGAACTACAAAACAGATCTGGAATATTTTTAAACAGTTAGGTATCCCCATAAATACACTAAACAGTATCATAATAGGCATTATCAAAGACTCGTTAAGCATTCTGCATTACCACCTTTATGTTTCATATTGTTAATCTAGGCCACTTTGTGTAATAATCCCCTATGGATGTGTTGCATACCGTAAAAGTCCAAGGAGTTTCTATTTGTACATACGAATAGCTTTTTACTTTTTCAAGTTGTAACATTACATATATTAATGTTTTCTTGTAAAATTTAGGATCTTTGTGGTCACAGAGAGCACGTGTGCTGATGTCCTTGTGAAAAAGGATGTGGCTGCTGTATGATTGGCCAAAAGTACTCGAGACACATCTACAGTCATCAAGCTTAAATGTGACAGAAATTGTTGATATTACTTGGAACCAGAAATTAGAAAACACCAGATTAAGAACAAAGATGATCTGGAAAGGCTTTATGCGAAGAATGGGAGAAATTAGATCCAACTTATTACGAACAATTGGTACAATATATGTCTAACCACTTATGAGCCATGAAGAGTGTTAAAAGGCTCCCTACAAAGTATTTACTGCTAAAAACGTTGCTGAGAGAAATTTGCCAGGATCTTGAAAATGTGGCATTGAGGAGTGAGATATTACAAACAGAACAGTGATCAGAAGAAAAAATTGCGGATGTGATGGATCTGTTCGCAGAGAAACCCAGGAGAACAAGAAGGGTGGTCTCGGATGAGGAAGGAGCAAGAGTGAGCCAGGGAATGAAGGAGTATTAGCGTAAAAGGAAAGAACATCAACAGTCTAGGAAGTTGTGTAATCGTAACCTACAGGAGGTTGAAACGATCCTAATGAAATAAAATAATAAAAAATAGGAGTTAATTATTTTGTACCTTAGTAGATAAATATGGTATTTATTAAACTAGGACCAAGACCAAAATAAACTAACACACATATTTTTCGTTGAATAATATAAGTAAGTTTTCTCCCAGGGAATAAGTTATATTTTAACTGACTTTATACGAATCTGAAAGGAACTAATTGCATTTCACAGAGTATAGCTATTTATTACGTTCCGATGCTGAATTGAACGAAATAGAGAGAGTCGTTTCAGAGTCAGAAAATATAAGAATAATACTGTACGTTATACAGCTTCGAAGAAATCAGAACTGAAATTAACGCCAGGAAAACCAAAACTATTTTGAAGATCAAGAAGACTGGGGGAAGTTCTCTCCGGTACACGGAAAAGCTGAATCGTGGACATGTTTCTATGGTTAGAAGATAGGAGAAGCGTTCATAAGGATGGTTCAATGTTTTTCCGTACAGTACTAGATTATAAGAGAGAGGAAATATGCTAGCGTTCTAATAGCAATGTATATAATATTAGATTACTGACCTAACATACTGTGCATAGATCAAATATAGTGCAAACTTGTTTAAAATACGGCGTCATTTGTACCCACTATATGTAGAATGTGGTGCTGGTGGTGATTATTATTTTAAGAGGAAGTACAACTAGGCACTATCCTCTTTATAACACTAATCAGAGAGAAAATATGGAAGGTGTCCGACACTTCTGAAAATGAAGGTATAGGCCAAAGAAAGAGAAGGCCCACAAGGGGAGTGAAAATGTCTCTCTAGGTCTCCAGACGTAATACCGACGGGGTGGGGAAAGAACAAGAGTTGACCAAAAGAGGTCGGATAAGATAGATGAAAATTAGGAGCCTGGAACAAGTAAGTGGAAGCAATACCAGGACTCAGCTAAGGGCCCCGTAGTCGTCAACCCACGGTCCCAAATTAAGATCCCTTCGGGCCCCGTTTAGTCGTCTCTTACTACAGGCAGGGGATACCGTGGATGTTATTCTAGCGCCCCCATGCACGGGGAGACTGTATTTAGAAGGGAGTGTTCTGGCACGCGGTAATAACGTGAGGAAGAATATGATGAACACTGGTTGTCTACTTACCAAGGTGTTCGTTTCCTGTACATTCCCATGAAAAAACTAACAGTAATAGAAATTCAAAAATGGGTCAGATGAAGAAATGTTGTTACCCTACTAGTTTAATCACGAAATACAGCAGAAGTACAGATCAAGTCAGGATAAGTATAAAATTTGCGAAGGAAGCTTTCAGCAATAAATACAACATTCGACATTTTAGTATCGAAATTCGAAAATCATTTTGTTTGGAGAACTTTATACGTAATACATCTACGAGGGATGGCTAATAGGCAAGTGGCAGCTGCTGAAATATGGATATTGAGGAAAATTACCAAAACACCTTGGACAGAGAAGGAGTCCAATATACAGGTCTTAAAAGAAGAGAAGGAGAAGGCAGAACTCTTCGTGGAAATTAAATGAGGAAAATGGAGTTCTTAGGTGATAAATTAAGGCACAATAAGTTTTTGGAAGATATTATTGAAGGAAATATTCATGGGAAGAAGAAAGAAGTACATGGATGACGTAACGAGCAGGATGGGTTTCAAAAGAACTCAAGAGAGCAGCGACAAGATGTAGTCTTTAGTTCATGAAGATGACGAGACCTGAAGTAAAAACTCTAAATAACTGAATTGGTTTCTGAACAGTCAATTATGAAATAACTGCACTTAGTTCATTTTTATTCTACGTAAATGTAAGGAATAAAAAATAAATATTATTGAAAGTGACGCTACATTTTGTTTTGAAACAGATTTAATGTGTTTTATGTACATTTGTTAAGAGCGAAAATATTGGTACAATTTATTGTGGTTCACTGAAAGATTTCTTTATGACATAATCAAGAGGGACGTGGGTACTGAGTTTCTTAATGTCTATCATTTTATTGAGTGTCATAGCATCTCTTCCTATTACAGAGCAGGTTATTTATGAACTGTTTATGTACGTTTTGCCAAAGGTCGACATGATAAACTATAGTTAGAGCCAGTACGATAAGGAGAGTGGCGTACGGCACAAGGTTGGACTGTTGTATGATCATTTACAATTGTTTATTGCTGGGTTCTGCTTGCACATACGATAGTATTACACATCTCATCTTAATTCCTGAGAAACATACAATAAAGTACTCTTAAGAAGATATGACCAACACAAGTCACATACGATACAAATATCAAAATCGTCGTTTCTTGTCTTTACAACACTCAAATATGATCTAAAGTATCGTCTAAGGAACCTTCAATTTCAGCTCCCAAAATATCATAGACGGCTGCACCTACAGCCTAACAGAGACTATTTTGGGTGCAATATATTTCTTGTTGTTCTACTTTCTTTCTTTCTTACACAATTTCCATTAATATTGATAGCTTCCAATCGAATTACCTTTGTTTCCAAAGAGTCCCTCCCGAGATGGAACTCCTTTACTCCCAAAGGCCCTAAGTTTGCTTAAAACGTTCTGAGCGTGTGTGGTAAAAAGTCTATGAAGCAAGATGCCACCCTGCTTACACATAGTTCCAGTGACGATCTCTTCTTTAACAGGTTAGGGGCCACCGGCGGATTGTGTAATTGTATCAGCCTCAGCCCAACGAGGACCATGATTCAGAATATGTCCGACATGCCTACTACCATTCCACAGTAACTGGTATCCCGGCTCTCAGGACCACTTACTAGGCCACTCAACTGTTGCCCATGGTTCACGAACTAGGACGTGACTACATTAACCCACACTATAAATAAAATAAATGTGAAACAAAAAAAAATTGTAAAATATTTGAGAAATTTGCGAACATTTGCAAAATCTCTCCATAAAAATTCTAAAATATTTGAGAAATTTGCGAACATTTCGAAAAGGTGTCAGTAGTTTAATTTAAACAATGTCCAGATCTACTGCAATTGGAAAGGAGTTAAAAGAATGAGACAAATATATTGGAGAATTGGCGTAAAATAGCTGGTAAATATACTGAGGAAGTGGTTGGTGGTTCCGGTCACGTAGCTATCAGCCTGCAATCGAGAGATAGTGGGTTCGAACCCCACTTTCGGACACACTGAAGATGATTTTTGGTGCTTTCCAATTTTCACACCAGGCAAATGCTGGGGTTGTACCTTAATTATGGCCACACCGGTTTCTTCCCAATCCTATCCCGTCGTCGCCATAAGACCTATCTGTATCGGTGCGATGTAAAGAAGCAAATTGTTGTAGCTATTGAAGAGCGTAAGATAAGCAAATCGCCTTGAGCCACAATGAAGTAGGTCTTAATTTACTACTCTATGTAGCCTATGGAGATAGATATATCCAGAAGATATAATCAATTCGATGAAGATTGGACATAATGTAATTTAACTAGAGGAGATCCCATGCATATACGGCACGGCCGCATGTTTTAAAGCGTTATAATGTCTACATACCGAGTCTAGTGAAATGAATCGGAACGTAACAGATTTATTCGTGACTAATGGAATGAATTGAATGAATCGCTCTGCATCGCTGCGACCTCTCTGATTGGTATTCTTTCATTCCTGCATTTGTTTTCCGAGTCAACAAGTAAGCAGGAGGACAAGAGCTATCAAGTAAGCCATTACAGAATTTGTGTGTGTAGTGATATTACATTTTATAAAGTGAAAATAGTTAAAACGCATTATGTAAGCTTTATGCAATATACTTCAAGAAACATCACGTGGAGATTTTTTAAGCGGATATCGTCGGCTTACTTCTAAAACCTCGTATGTTACAATGTTCTTCCTACCCATTAAATTCCTTAACACTGGTCACGCCTCCCAGCCACATATTTATATGCAATCCATCAGAACCTTTTTCGTAGTGTTCATTTTCCTGTGCAAACGTGTAAAGGAAAATGGACCTTACCATAGCGTATTGTAGGGATGTTGTTTTCATGGTGAATTTAAGCACTCCTACAGTTTAACGTATTTAAGGTTCATTTCCCTTTACACATTACCATAGGAGAACGAACACAACGAAAATTGTTTTGATGGACTGTACATCCATATGTGGCTAGGAGGCGTGACCAGTCTTAAGGAAGAAAATGAATAAGAAGTGCATTGGGAGATACGAGGTTTTAGAAGTAAGCCATCGATATATTAGGACCATACGCCATATAGCTATGACGTATGGGACTGTTTTGGTCAAGAGCCAAATGCCACCTCATCTGGAAAAATCCAAAGAAATATATAACTCCAGGCTGATGGGTGAACAAATACCCTTCAGACCATGCGAGGGTCGACCGTACAAAGGAAAGATATAACTGAAGGCTGCTTACCTTGAATACTCGTTAGTAAATCTCTCTTCCAGCTAAGGAACGATACCTTAAAGTACCCCCAACCAGCTATGCGAGGGTTCAGTCGTCCCTGGAAATTTATGGCGTGCACGCCCTTTCCTTTTAAATCGTATCTCGTCCCTTCTGTGGTTTTCTTCAGTGCCGCCACCGTTTGGATATGCACCTTTATTTCCTCCGCCATGGTCATCGTCTGAGATTCAACACGTTCAACGCGCTCGATCACCGTGCCTATCGAGTTTTAGATTCGTTCCTGTTTCTTGACCGCACTGTCCAGTCGTTTTTCTAACTGAAAGAAGTTTCTTTCGCATTGTTCCTTATATGTCGTCTTTTGTCCCACAAATTCGTTATAACGTTCCATCGTTTCGTTACTGGTTTTCCCTAACTTAACATTACATTTTCTTAACTGTTTATTCACCTCTTCTCTCCCTTCCTTACATTATTTTTCTACATACATACATACATTATCATTCAGCGTTCAGTCTGCAAGCCTCTGTGGATTTACTAAACGTCGCCACAATCCTCTATTTCCAACTAGTGCTGTGGCCCCATTCAGTTCTATACCTCTTATCTTTAAATCGTTAGAAGCTGAGTCTAACCATCGTCGTCTTGGTCTCCCTCTATTTCTCTTACCCTCCATCCCAAAATCCATTATTTTCCTAGGTAATCTATCCTCCCCCATCCGCCCCACATGACCCCACCACCGAAGCCGGTTTATGCGTACAGCTTCATTAATCGAGTTCATTCCTAACTTAGCCTTTATCTCCTCATTCTGAGCACCCTCCTGCCATTGTTCCCACATGTTTGTACCAGCAATCATTCTCGCTACTTTCATGTCTGTTACTTCTAACTTATGAATAAGATATCCTGAGTTCACCCAGCTTTCGCTCCCGTAAAGCAAAGTTGGTCTGAAAACAGACCGATGTAAAGATGGTTTCGTCTGGGAGCTGACTTCCTTCTTACTGAATACTGTTTATCGCAACTGTGAGCTCACTGCATTAGCTTTACTACAACTTGATTCAATCTCACTTACTATATTACCATCCTGGGAGAACACAGAACCTAAATACTTGAACCTATCGACCTGTTCTAGCTCTGTATCACCAATCTGACATTCAATTCTGTTGAATTGCATACCTACTGTCATCAATTTAGTCTTCGAAAGGCTCATTTTCATACCATACTCATTGCACCTATTTTCAAGTTCCAAGATATTAGACATCAGGCTTTCGGAACAATCTGCCATTAAGATCAAGTCGTCAGCATAGGCCAGACTGCTTATTACATTTCCACCTAACTGAATCCTCCTTGCCATTTTATACCTTTCAGCAGATGATCCATGTAAACTACGAACAGCAAAGGTGAAAAATTACAGCCTTGTCTAACCCCTGTAAGTACCCTGAACCAGGAACTCATTCTACCATCAATTCTCACCGAAGCCCAATTGTCAACATAAATGTCTTTGATTGATTTTAATAAACTACATTTAATTCGATAGTCCCCCAGTATGGCGAACATTTTTCCCTCGATACCCTATCATATGCTTTCGCTAGATCTACGAAACATAAACACAACTGCGTATTCCTCTCGTAGCAATTTTCAATTATCTGGCACATACTGAAAATCTGATCCTGACAGCCCCTCTGTGGTCTGAAACCACACTGGTTTTCATCCAACTTCCTCTCAACTACTGATCGCACCCTCCCTTCCAAGATGCCAGTGAATACTTTGCCTCGTATACTAATAAGTGAGATATGTCGAAGGTTGTTGCAATCCTTCCTGTTCCCTTGCTTATAGATAGGTGCAGTTACTGCTTTTGTCCAATCTGAAGGTACTTTACCAACACTCCATGCTAATCTTACTACTCTATAAAGCCATTTCATCCCTGCCCTCACATGGTGAATACACTGAGACAATTCTCATCCTAATTCCTCCAACTGCCAAATCTACCCACATCATTTACGTGCCTAACAGAAATTATGTTGCGTGCAATGGTATTCCTGATAAAGAGTCCTACCCCATACTCTGCCCTTCCCTTTTTAACACCCGTCAACTACACTTTATAATCTCCTATCTCTTCCTCTTTATCCCCCCTTACCCGAATATCACTTACTCCTAGCACATCCAGATGCATCCTCTTTGCTGACTCAGCCAGTTCTACTTTCTTTCTTCCATAAGCCCCATTAATATTGATAGCTCCCCATCGAATTCCATTTCGTTCGCCAAGTTGTTCGACTTTGTTGAATAATTTCTTTAACGTTCTCCTTTATTTTTGCCACAAAGGACCGCAACGCTTCCGTATCCATCTTACAAACAATATTCGACGAAAATGAGCCTCCCTCGACTCGAAACTCGGACTAAGAGAGATCACCTCGTAAAGATAAAAATTGTTCCTGTGTTTCTTTAATCCAGCTTCGCTAATTTCCACAATAATCTGAATCAAACCAAATCAAGCCTTTACACGGCTATCTCAAAGTTGCCTAACATAGCATTTTAGGAAGAGTAATCCCCGTTGTTATAGGTCACCGTAAAATTCGAACAAGTAGCCTTTAATCGGATCAACTACATTTTCCGGATTTGTTCAAAAAACAGATGAGCCCGAATTAAATACCAACACAAGTGGTATATGCCAATAAATTAGGCCATCCTTCCAGTATTGAGAGTGATACACCGATTACAGAGGTTAGTGTCGTCCCAAAACTTTCCATATGAACCCAATTTACTGCCATTTAACAACAAATGCTTAGGCCTGAGGTCACCTTTACTGCAAATAGTTAAAACAAGAATCTTATAAAATGACTTAATTTCAATAATGAGGTCTGTTGCTTCAAATACCTCTTGACTTGTACCCATGAATACTTCTACCTGAAGGTTATCAATATTTATTTTCCCTCAGAATTGGGAAATGGACTTGGACTTGATTATATATCCCTACTTGACTTTGGGTATGTCATTTACTATGAATTACTATCATACTTATCGCCAAGTTTATTACAAGCACGACTATGTTTCTATTCGCCTTCGATGTACAGGATTAAATTTAATCTGCCATTCATTCCAGAATACTGTTCCAATATTAGCATCCTATAACAAGAGCACCATAGTGTTCCTTATTATAACTGGCCTGTTCTACAATTTTGAATGTGGCATTACTATGCCTTGAGCCCATTTTCGCAATTATAATCTATCGAAACTGCCTTTCGATAAAGCCGACAATTCATCTTACGTAAAAGCCGAAAATGCCAAAAATGTTGGGCTCCATATGGGACCATGCGCCATATAGCTATAACGAATGGGGCATTTTTGGTTAAGATTCAAATGCCACCTCATCTGGAAAAATTAAAATAAATATATAATTCCAAACTGATGGGTGAACAAATGCGCTTCATACCGTGCGAGGTTCGACCGCACAAAGGAAATATATATGTGCAGACTTGCGACACGACCAGACGTCTATTTCCCTGGAACACTCGTTAGTAAATCTCTCCTCCTACTACCCCCATCCAGCTATGCGAGGGTTCAGTCGTCCCCACTTTAATTTCTATATCTGGTGTTCTAATGGTCATCTGGCATTGGCGATGCGGTCAAAACGTGCAGCTCATAATTTCATGACAGACTATCATGTGCGGAGAGTATTTCGACCGATGATTAGGTTAATATCTTTGTTAAAATAGGGACGCCCCTTCTGGGATTTCCGTTTCTGAGCCTGAGTCTACTGCTAGCGTGGCTACCCTACTGACGCCTACCTTCTCATCTGCGGCGCAATTTGTATAATACTGAATTTTAATAATCATTTATAATTTTGTCAGAGGTATAAGATGCTCACGCACGACTTGCAGATCGTTTACCCCAAGTAATGCAATCATCCCGAAATATCCTCTCTTAAACCAAGTTAGCAAGTTGGCACTATTGTATTTCGGACATTTTTAGTGGGCGGGGCGATTAGAATGTTGTCTTCCCTCTTTGTTCTTTCCTGAGCTAGCTTTGTCTCGTCGGTGATTTTCAAGCCTCAAAGTACTTGAGACAAAGTCGGAGGTCTTGAGCAATCGGATGCAGCACAACTTCCCATACGACTAAAGAAAGCTGATAAACGCCTTGGTTCCCTCAATCAATTACCGATACGTTTACAATAAAATCGGGAAACATCCTCCCTTAACAATAACCAGGGCTGTAGTTGAGGGTACACGCGGGTATAGCCGTATGACCTCTGGTTAACTCCACTCAGTAGAGTACGCCTTCTGATTTATTGCGTTTACTTTCTACTTCGGCTTCTTTTCGTCGTTCTGTGAATGAGTTTCAATTCCCCAGTTACGCTCGTAATGATGAACATGGAAGGTTCAACTTCATGAACAACGTAATCAGCCATCACTTACGTAAGATCATAACTGTTCGTTGTCCCGCTTCATGTCTAAATGGTTAGCGTGGTGGCCTTCAGTCCAGAGAGTCCCAGGTTTGATTCCCGGTGGGGCTGGGATGTTAACTTTCATTTGTTAATTCCGATGGCTCGGTGTGTGTGCGCGTGTGTGCCGTCTTCATCATTAGAATTCATCTTAGGTAGGGTACCAACCTAACAGACGCGCAAGTTGCTTGTACGGAGTCAAATCGAAAGAGCTGCACCGGGTCTCTTCATAGACCTCACGACATTATACACCACTGTTCGTTGCTTACGTCTCCAGCCTTATGTTCGTGCATTCAAATGTCTAACCAGTTGACCGATTAAGCCTGAGAAATACAGGCGGCCCATGAGCGCCGTACTTTCTACTCACCAATGTCCCGCACGCACTAGTGATGCATGAGATGCCTAAACACTTGTTTTCGAAGGAGTGCTACAACGTTCTGTATTGTGGATGTTGTGGAACAAATAGCAGTCATTTTACTGCACACGTTCCATAACAGGGTGCATTTATAAATACGGAAAAGATGCAGAAAAATTAATAAATTATTAATTTATACACATGTAGACATTCCTCTCCATAAAAGAGTTGTTTGTATGAAACAAAAAATTATACTGTTCGGCGAAATACATGAGTAGAACGCAGACGTCTTTTAGGAGCTTCGGCTGCATTCCTATCAGATTCTCCACAGATTAAAATGATGTGTCTGTGTATTCGTCGTTGCTAACATCAGCCATTGCAGATAAGCAAACAGCAAATTTAGTGCTGCTGTACACCAGTACATACACCAGACTAGTATATGCGGTCGAAAACGAGGTTTAGTAATTTAAGGGGTTGCATTAGACGGGTAGCACTGAGGAAAATGCAGCTAGCGACCGTCCGGTTATTATCCCTTCATATTCCGACGCAGTCTGCCTGCCAGAAGTAGTGCTCCTGTGAAAATCAGTCAGTAGATATCCCCTTCATCATTTGTGCATGCGTGATAGTTTTAGGTAGAAAGAACGGCGCTTGCGAGCCGCCGGGTGTGCAAAGACGTGGCTGTAAAATCATCGTACTGCAACATACACTAATTCAGAAGTTTGTTCCAGTGAAAAGTGTGATCGCAAATCCAAAGAGGCACCTTGGATTCTTTCGTAATAAATAGCTGGAAGTAGGTCCAGTAGAAAACTACTGTGTGACGAAATTAAGATTTTCAGACTAAGTATATTCAAATATGGATTTCTGCTTCGTAATCATAAAATGTCTTTTGTTTGCCTGATTTATGCCAAATTGAGGGAGGATTGTTGTAACCCACTAATATTGAATGTCAGAGTGGTCTTACATCCGGGATTTGTCACGCGCTGTCTTACAGAATACGCTGTGAGAATCCATCCATCCATCCATCCATCCATCCATCCATCCATCCATCCATCCATCCATCCATCCATCCATCCATCCATCCATCCATCCATCCATCTGCATTTAGGGTAGTCGCTCAGGTGGTAGATTCCCTATCTGTTTTTTCCTAGCCTTTTCTTAAATGATTTCAAGGAAATTGGAAATTCGTTGAACATCTCTCTTCGTAAAAAATGAAATGGCGTATGGATTTATTTTAGTGCCATGAGTGCCCGAGGACATGTTCGGCTCGCTAGGTGCCGGTCTTTTGATTTGACACCCGTAGGCGACCTGCGCGTCATGATGAGGGTGAAATGATGGTAATGAAGAAGACACAAACACCCAGCCCTCAAGCCATCGAAATTAATCAATGTTGGTTAAAATTCCCGGCAGGGTCGGGAATCGAACCCGGGACCTCTGTGACAAAAGGCCAGCACGCTAACCATTTAGGCATTGAGCTATTGAGGCATCTCTCTTGGTAAATTATTCCATCCCCAACTCCCCTTCTTATAAATGAATATTTTCCCCAATTTGTCCTCTTCAATTTCAACTTTATCTTCATTACTTTTAAAGACACCATTCAATATTATTCGTCTACTAATGTCATTCCATACAATCTGTCCACTGACAGCACGGTACACACTACTTTAACGGGCGAGTTGGCCGTGCGGTTAGGGGTGCGCACTGAGCTTGCATCCGGGAGATAGTGGGTTCGAACCCCAGTGGCGGCAGCCCTGAAGATGGTTTTCCGTGGTTTTCTATTTACACACCAGGCAAATTCTGGGGCTGTACCGTAATTAAGGCCACGGCCGCTTCCTTCTCATTCCTAGGCCTTTCCTATTTCATCATCGCCATAAAACCTGTCTGTGTCGGTGCGACGTAAAGCAAAAAGAAAACATACCACTTAGACTAGCAGCTCGTCTCCTTTCTCCCAAAGCCTTCCCAGCCCAAACTTTGCAACATTTTTGTAACGCTACTCTTTTGTCCGAAATCATCCAGAACAAATCGAGCTGCTTTCCTTTGGATTTTTTTCCAGTTCTTGATTCTAGTATAGGCCTACTTAATGAGGTTCCATACAATGGAACCATACTCTAGTTGGGGTCCTACGAGAGACTTGCATGCCCTCTCCTTTACATCCTTACTACAACCCTCATAATACCTTCATAACCATGTGCAGAGATCTATACCCTTTATTTACAATCCCATTTATGTTATCACCCCAGTGAAGATCTGTCCTTATATTAACTACTAGGTACTTGCATTGATCCCCAAAAAGTAACGTTCACCCAATCAACGCAGTAATTAAAACTGAGAGGACTTTTCATTTAGTGAGAACATATAGCTTGCTGGGCTGAGTGACTCAGACGTTTGAGGCGCTGGCCTTCTGATCCCAACTTGCCAGGTTCGATGCTGTCCAGGTCCAGTGGTATTTGAAGGAGCTAAAATACGTGAGCCTCGTGTCGGAAGATTTACTGGCACGTAAAAGAAACCCTGCGGGACTAAATTCCGGAACATTTGCGTCTCCGAAAACCGTAAAAGTATTAGTGGGACGTAAATCCAACATTATTATAATTATTAACATAAAGCCTACTTTCATGGAATTAACATTAACATAATTTGGTGCCTCCTACGTGAAAATGAGCGACAAAACCAATATAACGCAAAACGAACCTTGAAAACTGTACCGGAATTTCCAGATTTCTTACAATAATGTCATCAGTTGTACATCCGACCAACTACTTTTACGGTTTCTGGAGACGTCGCGGTACCCGTAATTTTGTCCCACAGAATAATCTTTCACGCGGTGCTAAATTTACCCGCACGAGGCTGACGTAGTTGAGCACCTTCAAACGTAATCGATCAGAGCCGGGATCGAACCCATCCAATAAGGGTTCGGAAAGCCAATGCTCTCCCATCTGATCTGCTTACCGGGGTTCTACAGTCCTATTTATAGTGCTGTAAAATATTGTACAAAAATGAAGAGATATTTCTTTCAGTCCGTTTCCGTTGCTAAATTCTCATCGTAGTGATCTTAGGTTCGGACGGTCCCCAGGTAAATTTCCATGAAATCGGAGATTTTAGCCAAGTTTCGTTAACTTATTTAGCTCGAGAATTGGTTGTTTGTTTCGGTTAAATACGACACGCCAAACTACCGACTCCCAAGGAAACTCCTTACCGAATTAATTTCTGAAGAGGAATCAAAACCCTCAGTTTGAGAACAGATACACTTCTCGAGAGAGTACAAACCGTCTGTTTTAATTTCAAACATAATGGAAGGTTATCGATTCCTGGGATACAATTTCACACTTCAGGTACCTTATTTGCGAGTTCATTAGAACAAGAATGATCATACTCGCTACGCTTGCTGAAATAGGGAAGTCACACACAAAGACGGACCGAAAGATTCAGAGCATAATAGGAGCCGAAGCCCATGGTATGCGGCCGAGAAAAGTACAGATATACGGTTAATGTAAAGGCCGAGGACAAAATGTCTATGCCTTTCCTGTTTTAGCTTCGCCTTTCTCTGGAAAACCTGGCATGCTTCTTCCTGAATAGAAAACGCTTCAGAATGTCATTAGGTGTGACCTCCATTTCTCTTAAATCTGTTTCCACTTCGTTGAACCAGGTCTTTTTTATTTTTCTTCTACTGAATTTAGATAATGAACCGCTTGGCAGTCTTCGTGGAATCATATGCATCATGTGCCCATAAAAAGTAACCCTCATTTTTTGGACTGTAACCCTTCCCCTCCATTTGGGGCTGGTCACAGTAATTTAAAGCACATATAAATCAAGGTAATAAGGTAATACTGTAATTAAAGTAATAAACCTGAAGGAACATATGTCAACCGATAACACGTCAATTATAACATCGCAAGTTTCGAAAACATACACATGGCTAGAAGCAAAGATAAGCATGATTACCAACATGACAACTAGAGAAAGGATGTGGGAGGCGGACTGGCATCCCTAAGAGGAGGTGATCTTACGTGACGTTGTAGGGGAAAAAACGTGCGAGCGGTTAACCTGCAGTCTGCATTTATAACAAATGAGGAAATTTTAAACATAGTTGAATAACAGCAATTCAAAATAAGGTCACATGATCAATAAAGAAAAACAAAGGTGAATCGAATCACGAGATTCCTATCGATGGTTCTTCAGAAAACCAAAATTGTAATAAAATATTAAGTTTACATTAAAGAGAATGAGAACAACTTCTGCAATTAAAATTCACAAGGAAAATTTAACAGGGAATATGAAATCAATTACAACAATCTTACAAGGAAAATAGAAAAGGAGCTTTACAGATTAGTACATACAGTTTACAAGGAAAATGCAGCTGCCTTTAGAGTAGCTGTCTTCCTAATACACATCAGCGAGAGACGCAGGACTACTGGAGGCAACCCCGGATGGAAAATTTAATTTTACATTACACAATTAAAAGGTTAATGAAAGGGAATTGCTCCCAAAAGAAAATGTTATGTCTAGCTGACGAGCTAAGGCATTACAAAACAAAACGGCGAAAACCAGGGCCTATGGTAAATTCCGAAGCAAATAAATTTACATGCTAATTTAAAATTTGAGAAAATGAAACATGCTTACTCTGAGGTGGCTGGAGCCGCTGACGGGACCACACTCGACGTGCGTCCGACCGCGAGGACGTACGAAAACCAAAGACGCGGACCAGAGCCCTGCTCCTACCGAGGAAAACACGCAAATAGCCAATCAGGGAAGCTTACTACGATTCGACCCAAAATTTTCGCCAATGAAGAATGTCGTTAATCCGACCAATTAAAACAAATTACCTAATATGGATAAATTCTAGAGGTTTCGATTGCGAAACGCAGCGATTTCGTTATCGAAGCCTCCACGTGGCAATTACAGGGTGATACAAAAGGTTGTTTAACAGATTGCAAGTTATAACAAGCACACTACAGGGGATCTTCAATACCAAGATAATTCCTTCCACCAACACTCATAATAATTAAATAAATATGTCTTTCTTGTGAGTCTTGATAATTCCATTAATATTTTTACATAAAATCACAAAAAACAACAAATATTTTATTGACTTCCACGAAAATGTCTTTGAATGTTTCTTAGTTTTTCTAATGCGATTTCAATTTTTTTTAGCATAATGACAAGACAAAAATTAACATCCACGTTATGAACTTCAGTCCACCGGCGACAGGACGGTATCGGTTATACTCTCCACGTGGTCTTGTCGTCTTCTTTATTCATGGTTGTGTTCGACAAAGCCCAGGATTCTTCTCAAAATCCTTTCCTTGGCCTCCAGTTGTTCAGCGAGTGTTCATTGTGAAACATTCCGCAACGCAAGGACACCGCAGTAGAGGCTCAGCTGTGCATTGAAAGATATATACATTTTATCGTACACACTCGTACTTCGCTGATATGCCATTTCCATTCTTCTTCTTTAAAAATCTATAACCGTTATGTTGTTCAGTCTGCCGAAACTAATGTTGAATAAATAAATCTATAAATTACCTGAATAAGGAAACATTTGGTAATATAATTATAGTAGAAAAATAAACAACTTAATTAAAATAGAATGGCACGTTTCGTTCTTTAAAGAAAGTTTTTTATTAAATCACGCTCAAAAATTTATAAATTATAAACAGAGTCTTTAAGTTCTGTTTAAGTCTTCAAAAACTTGAAATACTTGAAATATGCAACTTACCTTAATGTAGTCCTTACTTCTCTCCATTCTAGAATAGAATGAAAGTTGTTGCAATAGCGGTACTCTGTCGCTGGCTAGTCAGTCCGGTAATCATCCACCACCCCACGCACTCTGCCCTGGCTAGGTCTATGCCACGGCATTACTTTCATTTTTAATGCTCCCTTGATTATTATTATATTAACTTTTTAAACTATGTAGCGGTAATGAAAATGTGTCATGTGTGATAGGAAGGCTTCTATCCACTCTTCCAGGTATTTAAATGCTTATTATTATTATTATTATTATTATTATTATTATTATTATTATTATTATTATTATTATTATTATTATTATTATTATTATTATTATTATTATTATTATTATTGAAGTATTAGTGTTACTGAGCATCAAGGGAAGCTGATTTAAAACATTCATTCTTTTTAGCCACCGTCAGCGCCTTAAAAGGTGAATGGTGAGCCCAAAATGGTTCTCTTCACCTCCGAGCTGTTGATCGTAATTACATACATTTCTTATGCTCCCTCTGCTTCCAGGCGCCAATTGCCAAGACGAAGAAGAGACATCTCCGAACCGTTCTGGGAACCTTGCTTCAACAGCGATGAATTTGTTGCAGGAAGCCGGGAAGATTGACTGGAACCCGCTACAGATGTGCTGGATGAAGATTTCTGAAGAGGTGTGTTGACTCTAGCGACGAGAGTTCCTCTGTTTTCTGTATCGTAAGATGGGTATACATTGTACCACATTTTATAATTCATAAAAAGAAACACTGTGTCAGAACGATAAAACTCTGTAAATATAGTGTCGGGTTAGTAGGAATGAACATGTGTATAATTCAATGACCTAACAATTCTATAACATGTTTTATTGTGATCTAAATACTGATCCGAAGTAACCCATATGAACTGATAACTTCTGAATCATTTCTTATATATTCATATTATTCCATGAATAATGTGACAAGATACAAGGTTTCAGTATGGATTGGCCAATTGCACGGCAAGAGATAAAAGACATATACGGTTTCGCATGAGAAATAACAAAACTTAAAGAATATTTAGATGGAGTTAGCGGGAGACGTGCACGAGAATTGATTGATTTTCTAAATTCTCTGTAACTTGAACAATGTATGTGCTAGGTACCATGGAACTTCGCACACTGTTCTTACCTGTAAACATTAATTAGTTAATTTAGATAAAATGTTTTTGATCATTTTTATTCAATTTTGACTTTTGGTCATATTGCTGTACTTTTTCCTCTTCAACGCCGAGGTCCCGGACCTTGTAATTATTTTTAGTGATTCATAAGACCTCGATGATTAAACGCCTGCAGGCGATTTATAAGTTAATGCCTATTTCGATTTTTTAATAACAAATTAACTTTTCAATTTCAGAATTTCACCGAAAGTGCGTACATAGGGTGTTCGGAAAGAAACAACGTAAACCGGGTATATCAGCGTTAGAAGGTTAGTCATACTGATAAATAATTTGTAGAAAAGGAATTCGATATCTGGCGCCGATTGCATTTAATCAGATTCTGAAGTTGGCCAATCAGATCGTTTCGTGGGCGAATTCAAAAGGGCTTTGCGAGGTGTTGATAAATCTGCACGTGACTTACGACTGGATTTAGAGGCATGTCTAGAAATCAACCTCAAACCCTAACATACCGGTGTCACCGTAGCGTGATCCTGTCACCTCGGACGTCGTTGTTCAAATCCCTCCCACGGCGAAGTTTTTTTCTCCGACTGCTGCTCTCGACCGATCTTAAACACGTGGTTATGAGGGTATTTAGGGGTTTTAGTAAGGATGAAAAAGAGAGAGCATAAGACCCCAAATAGAGTATGGTTTCAGTTGTGTGCGATCCTCATCAGGATTACTTGATTAGAGAATGAAAAAATCGAAAGAAAAGCAGCTCGATTTTGTCAGGGTATTTCTGAAAAAAGAGTACTGTTACGAAAATGTTGCAAAGTTTGGGCTGGGAAGACTTGGGAGAAAGGAGGAGAGCTGCTCGACTAAGTGGTATGTTCCGAGCTGTCAGCAGAGAAATGGTTTGGAATGATTTTAGTAGACGAATAAGTTCGAGTGTTTTTTTAAAGTAGGAAAGAACTCAATACGAAGATGGAGTTGGAATTCAAGAGGAGAAATTCGGATAAATATTCGTTTATAGGGACACGAGTTAGGGATTAAAATAATTTGCCAAGGAAGATGTTCGATAAAATTTCAAATTTTTTGCAATCATTTAAGAAAATCCTAGGTAAAAAGGTAGGAAACCTGTAACTTGGGTGACTGTCCTAAATGCAGATCAATAGTGCGCCGTCTCCTGCGTTCAGGATGCTTGGCGTGGAAGAAATCCACGACTAGGTTCGGTAGGCATCTCAGCGTAAACGTTACACATTTTTTGTATACGTATGTTTTAACGTGGATCCAAATATAAAAGAAATACGATTACTCACGCCTTAGTTCAAAACACATTTGATGGACGTCTCCACTAATATCCAAACGTATCGACGATTATTAAAAATGTAATAGCCATAATCTAAACTTACATACTATATCAACGACCTGTAAATAATGTCAGGGTTTATCTCACAAACTAATATTAATTCAAGAGAAAAAATAAACTAATATGATGGATAAAGAATTTGTTAAAGTCTCAATTGAAAAATCCCAAATTAATTAATTAAATCTGAATATTATTCTGGAATAATTCATATGCAATCCTTTTTAAATCGTATAACTTTAAATAATCATCACTGAGCAGGATATTTAATTAAACTTCGCTTGGCATGAAAATAAATAATGAAAAAATTAACAAATATTTACAAACTTGCATGGGTAGGAATCATTTAAATTAATTATATGGTCTTTTAGTTTATAATGCCATTCATTGTAATTATAATGTATTTTCTTTATCGCGATAACGAAAATCTTTGATTTTCTTCGAGTTTTCTTAAGTTAGGCATATGCGGAATAAGAATAATTTCTCCCTACGTAGCTTTCAATAGTTACAGTTTATTTAAAATTAACTATTTATTATCTAACAGTATTGCGTTAATATCAACGTGCGTGGAAAATGAATAATCGTGTCATAAATGACTGGGGTAGCTTCACAATTGAATAATTATTCCAACATGTAATTTCGTGAAATTCAATTAATACCAATTGAACGGAATACTATAGATGAAAATCCTCAGTTACTCAGCCATAAAATGTTTTTGAAGGCATATTAGTGACTATATATATCAATAACTAACTGCCATTCCTTGTTATAACTAACTGCTACAAGGTAAGAGTAAGAATCTGTCATTGAAATGTACCTTAAATCGAATAACTGTAGGTATCAGGATTAATTTTTGAAGATAATGCCCTATCAATGTTCATCAAGTATCGTATTTATGCTGCCATTTTTCATAATATGGATAATTCACCATATAAGTATCGTCATTGCTTCAATAACATATTATAAATCCGTGTCTGTGTCAATAAATTCTCCTCTATCCATCACCATTTCCTTCATTTTATCTATATCCTCGCAACATTATCAGTATTTATTCAACCTTTCCTTCATATCACCATATAATATCATCGCATATTCCAATTCACTTATTTCACTTCATATATCCGACAAAACACATTTAAATATTCATCTTATTTAACTCCTATTCACGCACAATTCATTCCATCTTTTAATAAATTCGACCTGCGGATCGATATCGATATCCATTATTTCAATATCAGATACGTCTTCCAGAAATATATATATATTTATCCGTATTTAGCCTTAACTGCTTCAGTTATGGCAATAAACAATCTACCTTTATATAAACAATACTCTGGCATACGTAACATTACCTACAGCATCCTATTCACAAAATAACTCGTCTTAGTTATGGCATGATTTATAATAATGGAATGTTGTTATCGAAAATTCACTATTATTTCATACAGTCACTTCCCTACTTTGATATAGATCTAGGTTTTATGAAGATCACCCAACAGCCCTTATAAATACGTCACACTGTAAGATTACTCGCGAGAAAGTATCATATATTGAACAAATCTCCTACATTGCCTGAAAAAGTTAAAAATGAGCTTATTATACCGTCAGACCTTTCTCATTCTGCACTTTGCCTGCCAGGATTTGGGTGGGTGCGTGAGTAGGTTGGTCGGTCGGTCGGTCGGTCGGTCGGTCGGTCGGTCGGTCCGATAGTCATCCCCATCCCGCAGTTTACAGTTCCATCACGACGTTCTCTTGAGCATTACAAGAATATAATTTCAAAGAAAAATTAGTGCAAACATACTTCCAAATGCAAAGCCTTCTTATATTGGCAGTGCTGTCCATACATATATACAGTATATACAATATATCGGCTTAGATAAATGTTTCTATTTGGCTGTTGAAAAGACTACAAAAATGTAGGTTTTGGTTTTAAATAGCTTTTGTCCATATATTCTGCTATATGAACACTTTCTCTAAGATCTGTCTGCTAATGAAATCTCTTTTCTCTTGCGGACTAGGTTTATTCAGTGCCTTCCTCTTTCTTCTCTGCAAAGTTCAATGCCGTACTTCGTATTTTACGAAATTCGCTGGGTTTTATAATAAAACTATACGTACAATATCGCCTCCTGAATTATTTAAATTTAATGTCTGCATTTTATTCTTCTCAGTACCTCTTCTTTCCTTGAAGTCGTGTGTGCTTAATTGCTTGCGAGTTTCCAGTTCGATTCTCTTGTTCTCAGTGTTGTCTTCTAACAATTTTAATGTTACATTTGTCTCACTCACGGCCACTGTGATTCAGATTGTACTTGTATCGCAAAACTTGATCTTTTTCTAACGTTATTGACTTCTAGTGCGCACTGATTCGTTGCGTTCGCGGTAATCGTGTGCATTTTAACTCTGTGTATTCGCAAACAGAACAATGGAATGGCACAATAGTGATTGATTGATTGATTGATTGATTGATTGATTGATTGATTGATTGATTGATTGATTGATTGATTGATTGATTGATTGATTGATTGATTGATTGATTGATTGATCGATGTATGTGTGGAGCAGTCACGTGAGTTGATCGTGCGAGTTTACAGCGTTCGTGCGTTGTATTAGTCAAATGCAGGAAACTGTCGTGTGGAATGACTGGTGCGTGCGAAGCGAAGTGAAAAATGAGTGCCTTCAATCAAGATTACGGAAAGATCGCCCGTTGCGGGTAAATCCCAGCCTGCCGCAGATCCTCTATGAGGACATGATACCTTCGTAAGTGGCAATTAATGAATGAAATGTTGTTATCCATTATCAAGTAGAATCTTGAATGTGTGTTTTATGTGTAACAATACTCTTTTTCACTTTTTTTTTACAATTTGCTAGATATCGCACCGACACTGATAGGCCTTACAAGCTCACAGCTGCATAGATCAACACCCACCCACCAACACGAAAGTCCGAATGTTGCCCTATATTTTTTTTTTTTTGGTATTTTAAACATTTTCTCCTATTTTTCTTTTTCTATAAAAAATGTGTGTATTTTTCTTTTTATTGCGTACAACTGAGCACAGGTTGGAAATGCCATTCATGTCGAAGTACATCCCTGTAAATTACAATTTTAGTGAATGTTTTGTCACAATTCTTTCCTACTAGCAATTTTTTAATGTCGTGTAGTCCCAAATCTTCTTCGGATTCTTTGATAAATGCTGCTTTATTATTTTATATGCACAGTGTTAAAAATTTTGCTGTCTTTGCCCATTCTCTACAGTTGACCAAATAATCTTAATATTGCTTTGCTGAAAGCATGAATTATCTTTTCTGAAGCTTTGTATAAATCTTGTTCTGGTTTCAATATTTATATGCCATTCCTCCAAATAGGTCCCATAATTTTTCTTAGGTTTCTGCTTACTCTTCTACTTGAGAAGGCATTCAAGCACTGTGTTTCACGTAAAGCTGCTGACAGGATTACCGTTTCGTAGTCCCTCAGTTTATCGTTCCTGGATACAGACTTTTGTGTTGTATATGTTCATCTTTGCGTGACAAGATTTCTCCATCTTGCAAATTCGTGCCTTCGTGCTCTCTTTCTCTACCGCGTTTACTTTCATTAATTCACTTAAGTATTTGAATGTATGGGTTCTTTTAATTATTTAGTTTTTGTATATTTGAATTACTGCAGGAGCATTGTTGGTACTAGTGATCCATTCCGTTTTTTCATAGTAAAATTTTAATGCTATTTTGGACGCACACTTTTCAAATTCTTCAAATTTTAACCTTCCTTCTTCTGGGGATTTTGCTAGTATGGCTAGATCATCTGCAAAAACTAAGTGGTTTGTTACAATTAGCTTTATTATTATTATTATTATTATTATTATTATTATTATTATTATTATTATTATTACGGAGATACCGTTGTAGACAGAGGTGAAAAAGGGCGCGGGCATGAATGAGTGGATAGAGAAAAGATCGAATTTTAATTAATTACTTTAAAATTAGTTGTGCTATTCCTTTTTTTTCTTTTTGCCTTTCTTTTTTCAAATTTTAAACTTTGCTAAGCAATAACAAATATTCAAGTACAAAAGTATAGCTCGTGAGCTCGGGAAACAATCTTAGAAACTACTAGAACAATTATTAGACAACATTAAATAACAGCATGAGCTTGAAGCTCCCCAGTTATACATTTGACAAGAGCACTACTTCTACCTTCAATCAATACTCGAGGACACTGAGCTCCAGAATTTACAAGTTCAAGCCTCTTCAAGGCACAATCTACATTTTACCGAATCCAAACAGTATGCACTATCTTGTCTGCTCAGCAGTTACATTTAAAAAGGAAATGAATAATGGGAGTTTACTTTAACAGGGGTAACAAGTACTCATTCTACAGGGCCTCAGTTAAACAAGAAAAGGTTAAAGTTACTGGACTCTTGGATTCCTCAGAAATACACTTGAAAAATACCTAAAACCCTGTTTGGGCTGATGGCCGTAAGTTACAGAGGCTAAGCCTATACTACGGAGGTGAATAGATGGAGAAAAAGTTTAAATTACCAGGAAAAGATAAATTTGAGGTTTACAAAATCATAGTCACCTCAAAACCAAGGTGAGGGGAATATAAGAGGGTTGCCACTCTTTATTCCCTAAGTTAAATGAAGATCTCAAACCAGATGTAGAATGTAAATGACCAGATTACATCAATATTGAAACCTTCCCCTTGAGTTATATTTCTGAGACTATTACATGCTTAAAATGTGTCTGCCACTACTTTGAGCTGGTGGACCTTCCGGTGATGGACGAGGCAAGCCTCCTCTACAAACACACTCTACTGCTGGACTGGAGCGATCAAAGACAACATGGCCCGAACGGCCCCAGCTTTTGTAGCAGAGAGGAAAGTTCCAGATTTATCTGGGCCGAAGCCCTCACACACGCACAATTTTCATTCGACAATGAAATAAATATAAAATATCCCGATGAGTTACTTAAATAAATGTACAAAATTTCCTATTGGATACACTATTAAGTCAGCGGGAAGAGATAGAAGTGCTGGTAACCTTAGAACATCAAATACAATGTATAAAAAATTCAGTTTAGGAAACCTTGACACACAAAATTACTTTGAAAATTAATCGTTCATCTTCATCCCAGAAGGCGCACATAAGTTGATAGTAGCGACATGTATCGATAAATGATCAAACTTCTTCCGAAATGAGTTTCAATGTTCAAGTTATAGATAGCCTTCTAAAAGGCGCTTATTTTAAGTGCACGGTGCGGGTGTACCTCCGGTAGAATTATTATTATTATTATTATTATTATTATTATTATTATTATTATTATTATTATTATTATTATTATTATTATTATTATTATTTCTCCGTTATGGTCTAGTAGGGACCACGAGACAATTTCAGTGCTTCATCCTTTGTTATTCCTTATTTATCCTCCAATACTCTTTCATCTGCTCACTATGTCTCCTTTCCTTCTCCTCGGACCACTTTGAGCCTGTTTCCTTTCCCTCGCGACCTTGGAATCCTTTCATTTTTAACACTTTCTTTTTAAAGCCTCCCTGTTGCTTCTTCTTTCCTTATGCTGTTTATTTTCAAATCTCTCTTGACTTCATGCATCCAAGTAGTTAATGATTCCTTGTTCCAGATATATTTGAAGATCTGTTTGGTTAACCTGTTGTCATCCATTCTGTATAAATGTCCAAAGAATATCAATCAACTCTTCCGCATTGTATCTGTTACGTTTTATATTTTACAGTAAATTGCATCATTATTTCTTGATTTCCAGAGTTCTGTAGTTGTTAGCGGGCCGAGTATTTCCCGTATCATTTTTCTCTCCAGTACTTGTAATTCAGCCGGTAATTAAGTACTAGACGCTCACTCGCGTATAGGCATTCTGGTTTGACTAGCGTGTTGTAGTGTTGTATTTTGAGGATTTTAGATAAACGCTTTGTGTTGTAGATATTCCTAGTTTTACCGCATGCTCTTTCCACCTTGTGTATCCTTTCTTCTACAGCGAATTTTTCCAAACCATCTTCTTGAATTTTTTCTCCCACACATTTGAATTTCTTTACCTTCTTTATTCGACCAATTTCTGTTCCTATAAATTCTGGAGCGTTTTTTATATTTGTCATAAATTTGTTTTTTCTACAGAAATTCTTAAACCTGTTCTGTTGGCCTATTTCTTCCAAGAGATTGACTTGTATTGCTGCATTTTTCAGGTTTTATGAAAGTATGGCAAAATAATGTGCAAATGCTAGACAGTTTTATTATTATTATTATTATTATTATTATTATTATTATTATTATTATTATTATTATTATTATTATTATTATCTATATATTTAAGCGGTTTACTAAAACAGGTATGTTCAGTCCGTCCGTCCGTTCTACCGTACTGATCTGCTTCATTTTTATTTTATTCTCTCCGAAATTATCTGCCTATGAATCATTAGGCAATGATAGGATTCCTAAGGTCAGTCAACTTTGAGTAATCCTAAAATGAAGTCATTAAATGATCACTCCAACTGTAAAGCCTTCCCTAACTCACAATACATTCACTGCTTAGCGGGTTACACACAGTTAAGGAGCAGTATCTTGACGTAAAGATATCAGCTGAGCCACAGCCATCTTGATATATAGAGGCCTGCTACCAACAGTTGTGACGCCACGCGTATAGTGCTCACTCTCCGTCGTCGCGTGTAATTCCTATATTGCTGATAGGATACTTTTTATCATAATTTGACAAAGAAAATGCAATAATAAGCCTATAAACACAAAACACCGAAGAAACGCTATTAAAAGTATACATACGAATACACAAATATTTGCTCTCAAGGTAATATAAATGTTCGACTGAAGGCTACTCACCTGGACTGTACGATGACGGTGAATAGGCGAATGGTTTTCTCTCAAAACAATGCAATTCTTTTATGCTTGTCTGAGCACATGAATAAGTTAAAAACGTATTTTCCAAAATATGACAGATCTTGGTCACAACACTCATTAACTCAGCAGCACGCACCCACACTTGTCACGGGGTTTTCAACTTTCATTATCAAAACATTGAAAACATTGAAAGAAACATCCCTAGAATTTTCACTGTCTAAAAATATATCTTTGAATCAGATATCAAGGCATGAGTTAATATGTAGCTTTCCACAATTTAAAAAGTAGTATGATGGTCACTAGGCAAACTGTTGCTGTTTCTAAAATGCCATTATATTACACTTATTTGAGCACATAGTGTTATTAATTAATTATTTATGAATGACAAGAAAATATTTGCTATGATATGATAGATCTTGGACACAACGCTCATTAACTTTGCAGCTCACACCCACACTTGTCATAGAAATTACCGGGTTTTTCAACTTTCATTATAAAAACATTGAAAGAAACATCCCTACAATTACTACTGAATGAGGTATCAAGGTCTAAATTAACATGTACCTTTCCACAATTTGAAAAGTAGTATGATGGTCACTCGGCAAGCTGTTGCTCTCTCTAAAATGCCCTTATATTACACATTACACTTATTTGAGCATATAGTGTTATTAATTATTTATGAATGACAGTTAGCAAAATTATGTGCCATGATATGACAGATCTTCGACACAACACTCATTAACTCTGCAGCTCACACCCACACTTGTCACAGAAATTACCAGGTTTTTCAACTTCCATTATCAACTAATTGAAAGAAAGATCCCTACGATTTCCACTGTTTAAAAATACATCTTTGAATTAACATGTAACCCTCCATAACAAATCATTTGATGCTCAATAGGCGAACTGTTGTCTCTAAAATGTTATTATTTTACGCTTGTTTGTGCGTACAGTTTGTTGTTAATTATTTTTGAGTAATTGTTACAAAAAATGTGTCCGAAAATGTGGCAGATGTTGGACACAATACTAATGAACTCTATACCACACATACACTTATCACAGTAATTGTCATTTTCCTCAACTGTCATTTTCAAAAAGTTTGCAGAAACATCGCTCTGACTTACGGTGTTCAAAAAGGCATCTTCAAAATCATATATCAAGGTCTGAAATAAAGTGTAGCCCTCCACAGCAATTTGAGAAACAAAATCTGTAGGCTGTTTCAACCCCTCTCTGCATAGCTTTAGCAAGTACGAATTTGGTTTGAAGCTTGTAAAACAAAACTTCTTTGACATCAGTTTTGGTAGAAAATTCAAGTATATTTAGGGTTGTTAACTTACCCAACAAGTCCTCATAATTTGATATCTTGTCTCCTTCTTCTGGCGATTTTCGTTTGGCAGGTGTTGGTTGAGACATATATGACGGCTGCCCAGGAAATATGGTTGGCGCAGCATCGTCAGTTAGTTTTGGCTTTACGCTAGGCACAGTTAAAACGGAACCATACCGAGCTCGATAGCTGCAGTCGCTTAAGTGCGGCCACTATCCAGTAATCGGGAGATAGTGGGTTCGAGCCCCATTGTCGGCAGCCCTGAAGATGGTTTTCCGTGGTTTCCCATTTTCACACCAAACAAATGCCGGGGCTGTACCTTAACTAAGGCCACCGCTATCTGTGTCAGTGCGACGTAAAGCAAATAGCAAAAAACAAACAAACAACGGAACCATCTGGTCGTTTTGCAGTATCAACTCAAATTATGTGATTTTCGGAAAAATGTTTAATACAGACACAGGCATATTTACTGAGTTCAAAATTAGATCGGTGTATAGCATAATCCATTTTGCTCGCTTCTCCTTATAGCTAGGAAACGCAAATGTTGAGATAGCCACGTACTTATTTGAACGGTAATTGAATGTAGGCCTACATCCAGGCACTCTACACGTTCGCCCCATTTTCAAAGAGGAGCATACAATACACTAACACATTATAGTAATAACCATAATTAAATGATACACTTTAGAGTACTTTAGACAATTCATAATAGCTCAGTAGGTACACTTAACCTATCACATAACCTAGCAATACTTCCTAACATCAGGCTGCTCAAATTAGAATTATATAGTATTTAACAAATACTATTGCTGAAAATGCATCATTTACTGATGCGTTTTCATACAGTCATGACTTTTAAACACGAACGAACACTTCTAATAACGTTGAAATAACAACAACGTGCTACAAAACCACCATGTAAATAAGACTCGTGCCTACATATCGCTGCACTAAAAAACTGACCTTATCACTATGGAACTGTCATGTGTAGCAGGCCGGAACTTCGAGTTGGCCGTGGCTGAGCTAAACGATTAGAAGTCCGACTCGTTGGCTGAATGGTCAGCGTACTGGCCTTCGGTTCAGAGGGTCCCAGGTTGGATTACCGGCCGGATCGTGGATTTTAACGTTCATTTGTTAATTCCATTGGCCCGGGGGCTGGGTGTTTGTGTTGTCCCCAACATCCCTGCAACTCACACACCACTACCTTCCTCCACAATAACACGCAGTTACCTACAGATGGCAGATGCCGCCCACCCTCATCGGAGGGTATGGCTAGAAATAGCCACACGAAATTATTTTTATTATTAACGATTAGAAATGACGGTGACTATATGCAGGCCTACAATTTCAACCAACCACATACACATATTACTTAATACTATGTGGAGAGAAATACCGTGGAAGTGAGGAGGGAGTGGTATGTAGAAATAATCGAAAAAGACCCATATAGTGTTGAATCCACAGTTTTCGAGGTCGCTGAGATGAATGGTGACACTCCGGAGACATTTAAGTCCAAGTTCATCCAACATCGGCATGGGGGTGAGAAGGGGATGAGAAAGAAACTGTCCAAAATGACCGAGATTATGAACGTATGTATGTATGTATGTTCCAGATAACCTGTCAACCAAACTTGTTATTGTTATTATTAATTTAAAACTTGTTTTTAACATGAGATTGTTTGTTGTTGCAGATCAGACAGCAGTGTGATGGCGGCATTAGCAACGTTCGGGATTTGTCCTGCGTTAGCCCCGATGTTGCTGCAAACGCAGGGAGATGCCTACAAAAGGAACTAAGTAAGTATAAATACACTCATGTTCATAAAAACTTGAAAGACTAGAGATAGGATTTTCATATTCACAGGACACGTTCATTAGTATGTTCTGGAGAAACAATTAGCATTTCAGTTACCTAGGTTCAGCATGTGTCCTGTTGCCAAGTAGGCAGTGGGTTCTCCATGGGCACTAATAATTTGTTCCATGCGTGATGGCATCGACGCGTATAAGGTGCAAATAGTGTCCTCGGATATAGCTATCCATGCTGCATTCGCCTGGTTCCATAGTTCATCTTTGGTGATTGACATCGAGTCACAGCGCCGCACTCGTCGTTTCACCATACCCCACATATTTCCGATTAGCGACAAGTCCGGTGATCGGGCGAGCCAGGGCAACAGTCTGACATCCTGTGACAACAAGAAGGCACGTGTTCATGCAGCAACATGTGGTCTCTCATTGTCCTACTGAAATGTGGCGTCTGGGGTGTCATGCAGAAAGGGTATGGTTACGGGTCGCAGGATGTCATTCGCGTAGGTCAAACTGATCACAGTGCGCTGGACACACACCAACTGTGATATGTGGTTGTACCCAATAGCACCCCACACTATAAGGTCTTGAGTTGGCGCTGTATATCTTGTGCGTATGCAGTCAATGTCATGCCCCTTCCACTGTCTACGGTGAACCGAAATACGGCCATCATTTTCAAGCAAACAGAACCTGGATTCATCCCAAAACAATATCTGCTGCTATTTCTGTCTCAAGTAACGTAATGACATACACCATTGCGTCTAGCATGTTTATGTACATTAGTCAAAGGCAGGCGGAGAATTGGACGACGCGCTGGTAACCCAGACCGTAATAAGCGGTGACGGACTGTCACTCTAGATAGTGTACGATGTGTTACTCTGTCCCCCCAGAGCCGAGGACGCAGATCTGTCCTGCAATGCCATTCAGATGAAGTGCCGATCTTCTCGAGGAGTGGTCTGGGTGGTGCGACTAGACCCGCCTCGTCGTGTTCTGCGGCCTTCTGTGAACCATTCTGTACACACCGGTTGCACTGCGGACACACTTTGTCCCACACGGGCAGCAATTTCCCGGATGGTTGCATCACGTTCTCTCATGCCAGTAATGCGCCCTTTTTCAAACTCACTCATTTGACGGTACGGTTCTCGCATACATCTGCGAGGCATCCTGCACGTCTGCTCAAGTCACACTGATCCATTACCTTCGGTTTGTAGCGAAAACGAGAGCCTCAGGCACATTTTTCCACTCAGTGTTTGTGGCCCGTGATATCGATGTGGACTTTGATCCTAGGGGTCGACATCGTTCAAAAGCTAATCATTTCTTCAGAACATACTAATACCATGTCCCTTGAATATGAACTTGCTATCTCTAGTTTTCAAGGTGTTCTGATTTTTATGAACAAGAGTGTATATATTTATAGTAAAGTGACCCTTGATCAATTCATAGGCGGCCTAGAAGACAAAGTATTCACTACGCCTTTCTGAAATTGTTACGGAGAGGACCCGCCTATTTTAACGACCCGATTTGCCAGAAACTTCGCTCAGTGGAAGAGCGGTCGAAATCAGCGAACACATGTTTCGGCTTATCCGTAGACACTCGACCGTTTCCGAGAAAATGACGGTCGAAGTATCCGAAATGTTTTACGTAGCTTTTAGCGCGTAGTACGTTCAACAGACGCACCTTAAGCGCCTCTTGGCGCGTAGCACGTTCAACCGAAGTGCTTTACGTTTCTATCAGCGCGTAGGAAGTTCAACCGACCTGCTTGACGTACCTTTTAGGGCGTAGCAAATTCAACTGACGTACTTTACCTACATTTTAGCACGTAGCAAGTTCAACCGACGTACTTTACCTACATTTTAGCACGTAGCAAATTCAACTGACGTACTTTACCTACATTTTAGCACGTAGCAAGTTCAACCGACGTACTTTACCTACATTTTAGCACGTAGCAAATTCAACTGACGTACTTTACCTACATTTTAGCACGTAGCAAATTCAACTGACGTACTTTACCTACATTTTAGCACGTAGCAAATTCAACTGACGTACTTTACCTACATTTTAGCACCTAGCAAGTTCAATCGACGTGCTTCGCGTACTTCTTAGAACGTAGCAAGTTCAATCGACGTGCTTTACGTGCCTATTAGCGCGTAGCTTGTTTAAGTGATGTACTTGACGTTCTTTTAGTACGTAGCAAGTTCAATCGACGTCCTTTACGTGCCTATTAGCGCGTAGCATTTTCAAGCGACGTACTTTACCTACATTTTAGCACGTAGCAAGTTCAACCGACGTACTTTACCTACATTTTAGCACGTAGCAAGTTCAACCGACGTGCTTTACCTACATTTTAGCACGTAGCAAGTTCAACCGACGTACTTTACCTACATTTTAGCACGTAGCAAGTTCAACCGACGTACTTTACCTACATTTTAGCACGTAGCAAGTTCAACCGACGTACTTTACCTACATTTTAGCACGTAGCAAGTTCAACCGACGTGCTTTACGTACTTTTTAGCACGTAGCAAGTTCAACCGACGTGCTTCGCGTACTTTTTAGAACGTAGCAAATTCAACCGACGTGCTTTAGGTGCCTATTAGCGGGTGCGCAATTGCTTTTGCCGCGGCTTCACAATTCTGAGTTTCGTGTTCAAATCCCAATGTAATGTATTTCCTTTTTGTTACTTTTTTTTAACTTTTGTTCATTGACGATTACATCGAATTATTTATTTCAGATTATTTATCTGTATGACCAACCTTCTTACGCTCATATATCCGGTGCACGTTATTTCTGACATACGATGAGATGGCAGTTGGATCATTTAAAAGAGGAAATGCGTAGGTTTAAAAGTTGTCTTCCTTGGAATAAGGGTCTATGTGTGAACATATGATGGATGCCAACAGGCGAGGTGTGAGTTAAAGGCAGATAAATCATGCACAGTGGAAAGGTAATGAAAGAGAAGTGAAGGGAAATCATGGAGAAGAATACATCCCACTGTATTAATGATTTATCGACAGGGTTAAGACACTGTATATACCACTTGTATGCTGACGATCTACAAATCTACTATCACTCCAAAATTTCTGACATCAAACAACCAATAGGTTATATAAACTCTGACTTCATCGCAACGTCATGGGGGGGAGGTATTTTCTCCCCCCCCCAAGTGATCTTAGGGGACCAAGTAACATTTTCCCCCCTCAAAACTTCTTCACCTAGATTGTAAATTCCCTTAAAACGCGGAGTCTTTGCTGCTAAGGCGTTAAATCTTGAGAAGTTGGTAGATGCTTTTGTATGAAGAAATGGGATTAGAAAGCGAGAATTCCTTCGGATTTCCCATTAGAGACAGTTTAGGCGGTGTTAGGGTTTCCACATTTCGTGTCAGTACGGTAATTGGATATTTATTAATAAAATGTATTTATGAAGCAAGTTCTAACTTTTTTAGTTGTGATTATTTTTGATAGCTTCGTACATAAAACACTCCTTCAAATTATTTACTGTATTTATGAATCATGTTCTATTTTTCTATTTACTTGTGAATATTATTGAAAACTCCGTACATAAAACTCGTTCGAAAATTATTTTGAGAAGCAAGCTGTAATATTGTTCCGTTTGTGAATATTGTTATTAAAATAGGATTGTTTGCGTTAATAGTTGTTCCTCACTTCACATGCTTGTATTCATGTTAATCATACCCCCCCCCCCCAGAATAATTACCCGAAGTCGCCGAGCCTGCTCTGACTTAAATAATAACTGTGCATGCGCTCATGAAAACCCCATATTAATTAATCCATCAAAATCTTGTTGGACAGTTGAAACAAATCAGTGCGATAAAGAACAAAAACATTCCTCCAATCACTTTATCCGGTATAATTATACAGTACAAAAACTCGGTAAGTAATCTTGGTGTAGTTATAAACTGGAGAGAGCACATTACCAATGTCTGCAGAAAAGTGTTCATTTCAATTGTCTATTCCTGTCATAGCAGGTTTTATTTACTCGTATTTGATGCATACTGGTAATCTGGTCCTGACAGCCCCTCTGTTGTGTAAATCCACACTGGTGTCCATCAATCATGACATCCGAAATGGAGTATGATCAGATATTCATGGTTGAATGCTTCTCTCATTTCAGTGTCCAACGGCGATAATCTGAGAGAGTTGGTGGTGAATGTGATGAATCGGCGTCAATAAATGTCCGGTAAGTTGAAAACCTGTTGTACCTTCAGACTTTGTCGCAGTGCCTTTTTGGGGCACCATTTTTAAGGTATTAAAATTAGAATGTATGATTGGGAATACAAAGCTAGAACAGGAAGATCATAGGCTGTGTATTCTCACAGGATCGTAGTATAGTAAATGCGGTTGTATCAAGGTGCAGTAATGTAATGCAGTGAGCTCGCAGTAGCGATCAACAGTATTCTGTAAGCTGGATGTCAGTCACCAGACGAAACGATGTTTACATCGGTCTGGTTTCAGATCAACTTTGCTTTACGGGAGTGAAAGCTCGGTGAACTCAGAATATCTTATTCGTAAGTTAGGAGTAACAGACATGAAAGTAGCGAGAATGATTGCTAGTACAAACAGGTGGGAACCACGGGGGTAGCCAATGGTCGGGAGTGGGGTATTGTGCGTTAGAAACCCCTCCTCATAGAAATTTTACTAAGGAAAATAAACAGAAACTGACAATAGACAAGTGAATGTCGTTTATTTAACATTCACAGGCAAAATTGTAAAACAAACTGATCTCTTGAATCTATTTTCTAAGAAGCCTCGAAAATTGTAACCTGAACATACCATTGCCGGTAAAACTATTCACTTTGGTCATATTGTTCTTATTCTATATTCTGTAGTGTGCTGCAATCTGAATATCAACATGATTTACTTGTATCATTGTCCTCATGACACTTGCAAGCACCTTCAGTATATTCTATAATCCTTTTGTAACTAGAACCCCCATCGGTCGATCCTGGCTACGCCACTGGTGAGAACAGTGGCAGGAGGGTACTCGGAATAAGGAGATAAAGGATAAGTTAGGAGTGAAATCGATAGATGAAGCTGTACGCATAAACTGGCTTCGGTGGTGATGTTATACGAGGCGAATGGAGGAGGTGGTGGCGGTGGTGGTGGTGGTGATTATTATTTTAAGAGGAAGTACAACTACGTAACCATCCTCTATATAATACTGATCAGAGGGAAAATGGAAGGGACGCGACACTTCGAAAAATAAAGATGTCGGCGAAAGGAAGACAAGGGCCACAAAGGGTGTGAAAATGAAAGACTCCCTAGGCCTCGAGTGCTCTCATACTGTCGGGGTCGGAAAAGAACAATAGTTGACCAAGGGAGGTCGGACAGGATAGATGAAAGTGAGGAGCCTGGCACAAATAAGTGTAAGCAATGCCAGGACTCACCTAAGGGCCCCGTGGTCGTCAACCAACGCTCCCAAGTTGAGAGCCGCTGGGACCCCTTTTACTGGCCTCTTACAACAGGCATGGAATGCCGTAGGTGACTGCAGGGGGGGAGAATGGGGGAGGAGAATGATGGACTCTGCTATGGAGGGTAAGAAAAGTAGAGGGAAACCAAGATAACGGTGTTTAGACTCAGTTTCTAAGAGGTAGAGAAACTAAACAAGACCACAGAGCTAGTTACAAATAGAGGATTGTGGACGGGGTTTGTAAATTCACAGAGGTTTGCAGACTGAACGCTGAAAGGCAGAGCAGTCTGCAATGATGTATGTGCTGTATGTGTTATTTCGTCCTCCCTTATGAGCGGCATCACTGCTCGCTTCTCAGTGGTGGTGGTGATGATGGCCATTGTTGTCAAGGGAAAGTACAACTGCGCAACCATGTTCTCTAGGGGAAAGTCGTAGGGGGGAAGCCACGAGTTCTTTATAACGTGAATACGTCGTGAGATTGCAATAATATGTCATTTGCGTTACGTCACACTGACTACTTTTACGGTTTTCTGAGGCACCGAGGTGCCGGAATTCAATCCCGCAGGAGCTCTTTTACGTGCCAATAAATCTACCCACACGCTGCTGACCTATTTGAGCACATTCAAATACCACCGGACTGAGCCAGAATCGAACCTGCCAAGTTGGGGTCAGAAGGCCAGCGCCTCAACCGCCTGAGTCACTCAGTCCGGCTCGTAAGAATGCAGGTGTCGATGCCCAGGGACTGAGTGGTGGTGGTGATTATTGTTTTAAGAGGCAGTAGAACTACAACCAACTAATCAAAGAGAAGAATAATGGAAGGGATCCGACACTTCGAAAAATGAAGGTATCGGCCAAAGAAAGACAGGAGCCACGAAGGGCGTGAAAATGAAAGACTCCCTAGGATTCGCAACCTAATACAGTCGTGGTAGAAAATAACGAGAGTTGACCAAGGGAGGTCGGATAAGTTAGATGAAAGTGAGGAGCCTGGCACAAGTGAGTGGAAACAATGGCAGGACTCTGCTGAGGGCCCCGTGGTCGCAACCCACGCTCCAAAGTTGAGAGCCCCTGTGGGCCCGTTTAGTCGCATCTACAACAGGCAGGGGATACCGTGGGTGTTATGTGATACGGGGAGGTCCATATTAACCTTTCCACCCGATCCAGAGAGGTTGGCTAGACAGTAAGAGGAGTGAAATTTAAGAAGGTCTGTAAGACACGATGTGAGTATTTCCATGTTATATATACGCGATTTTTGAAATGGAGCCCGAGGGGCTCTCAACATCGGAGAGTGGATTCGCGACCACGGGGCCCTTAGCTGAGTCCTGGCATTGTTTACATTTACTTGTGCCAGGCTTCTCTGGACCTCCCTGGGTCAACTCTTGTTCTTTTCAGACTACCACGGTATTAGGTTACAAGGTTGTAGGGTATTTCATTTTCACGCCCTTCGTGACCCTTATCTTTCTTTGGCCGATACCTTCATTTTTACACTTGGCGTCTTCCCCTTGTTAAACCGACTTTGAGAGCCGAGCATCAAACACACCGTATGCCGGAGATCTGTGTTCGAATCTTTACCACGGCGAAGTTCTTTCTCTGACTGGTGCCCTGTGCCACATGCTTATTTAGCGACACCTTCTCGCCTGCGAAGTGATCTGAATGGCCAAGTTCAACAACTGATAAAATGACAAAGGTGCAAGATATCGAATTATTTCTTTCAAATTATTATCAGAATAACCAACCCTGTAACGCTCACGGTGTTTCCGACCAACATCTATAACTTGTACTACACTTCTTGCAGAGCAGAGGATAAGAAAGAAGTCCACCTCTGTGGTCCAGTGGTTAGAGTGATTAGCTGCCGTCCCCCGAGGCCCGGGTTCGATTCCTGACTCTGCCACTAAATTCGAAAAGTGGTTCGAGGGCTGGAACGGGGCCCACTCAGCCTCGGGAGGTCTCTTGAGTAGAAGGGGGGGGGGGATCGATTCCCTCCTCAGCCATCCTCGAAGTGGTTGACGTGGTTTCCCACTTCTCCTCCTAGCAAATGCTGAGATGGTACCTTACATAAGGCCACGGCCGCTTCTTTCTCCTTGTCTGTTCCTTCCAAACTTTCCATCCCCCCTTGTTCAGCATAGCGTGTGAGGCCACTTGGGTGAAGTACTGGTCCTCCTCCGGACTCGTGTCCCCCGACCCACGTCTCGCGTTCCAGAACACTGCCCTTGAGGCGGCTGAGGTGGCGCCCTAGCTGAGTGCGAAGGAAAAACCAAACTGATTAAGAAAGAAAGAAAGAAAGAAGGAAGGAAGGAAGGAAGGAAGGAAGGAAGGAAGGAAGGAAGGATAAGAAAGAGGACGCGAGTATGGTTAACAACACTAATGCACTCTGGAGACCGTTCTTCCTGTCACACCTGCCGATGGTGTGTACGTGAACGAAGTTACATTGACATCCAACCACTTTTTCCGGATGCTTCAATTATTTGTCATGAATTGTATTTGAGTAAGGACAGCTATTTGCTTTTTTTTTTGTTGCTATTTGCTTTATGTCGCACCGACGCAGATAGGTCTTTTGGCGACGATGGGATAGGAAAGGCCTAGGAATAGGAAGGAAGTGGCCGTGGCCTTACTTAAGGTACAGGCCCAGAATTTGCCTGGTGTGAAAATGGGAAACCACGGAAAACCATCTTCAGGGCTGCCGACAGTGGGGTTCGAACCCACTATCTCCCGATTACTGGATACTGGCCGCACTTAAGCGACTGCAGCTATCGAGCTCGGTGACAGCTTTTTGTAATACCTTTTTATGTTTAATTAATTTCAAGAGTGTGTTTGTAATTTTTCTGCACCCATGTTTTAGTATACTTAGTTCATCAAGACAGCCTCAGTAAATGTACAAATAGTGTGAAATTTCTTCCTCATGTCAGGTGTTTCCAATTTATGTTTAAGGTTCTACGCAATAATGCCAAGAGAAGTACAGCATTGTCCTCACTGAAGAGAATAATCCTTGGAGATGGTTCACTTAGGCCTACGTCCCTTGGTACTTATACAAGACTCAACAATATTTGATATTGTAATCACAGACTGTATTCATTTCATAGGGATATAAATAAATATTGTAATAAAGTTTAAATGTGATATACCCATGTCTATCCACATTCCCCAATTTAGCAACCATACTCTGACCAGCAGGTGAGGTGGTTTGGAGGTATGGTGTAAAAAGGAGTTAGGTAAGTATTTTGAGAATATTTTATTTTCACGACTGCATTGTGCTCTAAATAAATATTTCACGTATTAAATTATGTTCAATATTTGCTTCTTTTTTTTTTTTACAATTTGCTTTGTGTCGCACCGACGCAGATAAGTATTATGGCAACGATGGGATAGGTCTAGGAGTGGGAAGGAAGCTAACGTGGCATTAATAAAAGTACAGCTCCAATATCTGGCGGGTGAGGTAATGGGAAACCACGGAAAACCATCTTCAGGGCAGTCGTCAATGGGGTTCAATTACGTTCAATACCCTTAGTAAATACTGAAGTGGTGTCAAGTTTTTTATTTCTTTACTTAATCAGTTTACAGTACAGAGTTGCTTTTTCCCTCGGACTCAGCGAGGTATCCCACCTCTACCGCCTCAAGGGCAGTGTATTGGAGCGTGAGATATTTGGTTTGGAATGAATCAGGGGAAGAGGACCAGTACCTCACTCAGGTCGTCTCACCTGCTATACTGAACAAGGGCCTCGTGTGTGATGGGAAGTTTGGAAAGGATAGACAAGGAAGAGGGAAGGACGGAGCCGTGGCTTTAAGTTACCTACTGTACCTGTTACCGTGTTGTCGCGGATCACAGATGTGAAATAAGGCTGGTGGGAATGGGTCTATCTACGCTAGTCAAAGATTAATTTATAACTTTAAAATATGGTTATATTTCTTTTCAGAAATTAAATTTCAACAAAACTCTTCACTTGGTGAAAGAACAAGTTTTCAGGCACATAGCAATTTTGGTACAAAACAGAGAAACCAAGAATTGGTAATTTACAATTTTGAGCTTGAAGCTCCTAATTTACAAGGTTCCAACATAGCACATGTTGCGTTTAGTTAGATAGACAAAGAGAGAAATCTCCCAAAACACAATTTTCAAGACCACTTTGCTCCGACAGTTACAAGTTACGGCCTTCCACAGGCACCACTCAATAGTACACAAATATCTATTACATTACCACAAAAGAGCTTACATACTCTACAAATTCTACCAAGGAGACAGCGCTCCTGAACTCTTACGGCCTATTCAAGGCAACCATTAACTATTACAAGACCGAAAAGAGCCTCTCTCCTCAATACAATTACACATTCAGTCCTCTCTAGGCACAACCTGCAATTTACAATACCATATGAATTACCTTTTAGTTTACACAGGGGTATCTGGTACCCATTACTACTAGGCCTTCGTGAAAACAACATATTAAATTACTGGCCCAAACTCAAAAATGTATGGAGGTGTACACTTGCACTCCTAGAAAACGAAGGTTAAAACCCTACTTGGGCTTGCAGCCCGATGATGCAGAGGCTAATCGCAAACTACTGACGTGACTAGAAAGACAAGTTAATTTATGATTTACAAGAGAAAAACCGTTACAAATCGTAGTCACCTCAAGCTTAATTGAAGGGAAATTCGAGAGGGAAACGCACCCTCTATCCCCGATTTACAGTTTAAGTCCTTAGGACTTACATGAAATTTTACATGAGAAAGACGAAAGTTTACATTTTAGGAACTGACTGTTACATAGTTAAAGATTGGAACCTTCCCCTCGAGTTCAGCTTACGGAGATAATTACAGAGATAGAAAACTGGTGGCTATTACCTGGGCTGATGTTCTGCCTGCCGAATAATGAGGATCCCCGTCTCCTCTCTTAACACACACACTCAGTAATTCGGCGATCAATAATACAAGTTATTTCGAAAAAGCGACAGCTTTTATACCCGAGAGGAAGTTTCGAGAAGGCTCTGGACTAAATCCGGACACACCCTCTCATTTTTATTGGCGGATAAAATAGGTACAAGGAACGTTTGATTGGCTGAAAAACAAATACATGACATTTCTGATTGGCCAGAAACCAACGCTGGGGGGATGAGAAGGAAGTGTTGCAAACCTTGAAGTATCCAAAAAATCAGGAAAATCTATGCAGTTCAGAAAACCCATAACACAAAACTTCTTTGAAATTTAGTTATTTCACTTTGCACCAGAGTGCATGACCTCACTTCTTTCATAGGGACATCTATGGAGAAAAGTCCAAACTTCTTGTGATACATCAAAACAAAACAAAGAAAGCCAGTCATTTTAGGAACCTTTAAAATAACATACTGTATTACTCCATCATTTAGTAGCGACATCTTTTGATCAACGTCCTAACTTCTTGTACTAGATGTTTCAATTTTTATATGATAGATATCGTTCTTCAAGGCGCTTCATTTAAATGCACGGGGATGAGGTGTACCTCGCGGTACAGTACCATACCGGCATTTTGCCTGGAAGAGAAGTGTGGGAAACTGCTTGTCCGTGGCTCTACAGCTTCTCAATTAGCGATCGTGGGTTGGCGACCACGAAGCTCTTAGCTGAGTCCTGGCATTGCCTCGACTTACGCATGCCAGGCACCTCACCTAACCGACCTCGCTTGGTCAACTCTAGTTTTTTCCGACCCCGACACTTTTAGAGCTTTCGAGGCCTAGGGAGTCTTTCATTTTCACGCCCTTCGTGGCCTTTGTCTTCCTTTCGCCAATACCTTCATTTTTCGAAGGGTGGGACCTCTATCTATTTTCCCTCTTATTAGTGTTAATAGAGTATGGTTGCTAAGTTGTACTTTCTCGTAAGGCAATCCCCACCAGCACAGCCAATGCAGCTCTGCATTCGAGAGACGGAGGGGGGCTGGGTCCACCGTGGGCTGTCCTGAGAAACGTTTTTCTCATTCTCCTGCACATGCCGGGACAGTTCCTAGTACAGACCACAGTCACCAAACCCTTTACCTTCAACATATCAAATCGCCGCCTGGCCTGAGAGATGGTGCTTCTCCGAGATGACAATTGAAAGTGTAGTGCCACTGACAACACGAGGATTCTTCCACCGCCTTCTAGAGCACATGAGAGTGTAATGCCACTTACAAGACGTGGATGCTGCCACCGCCTTCTGAAGCAAACAGTTCAGCTCTTCTTAAATGAACAAGTACTCAGGGAATCTGGAGAAATGGCGTAAGCAGTAACACAGTTTTTGAAAGTTATAAATACTTAAAGTCATCCAAAATTATTGAAATTTACATCAAATTAAAGACCAAATAAAAATTATAATATTTTAAAATAAAAAATCAATATTTTTTTACCAGTAACACCTTTTGTGTCCCCTTAAAATTATTACAGCATTATCAAAATGGCATAGCTTCACAACATCAGGTCAAACATATATTTGTGTTACGTAGCACATTAGTCGGTATTTCAAAACAGGCATTACCTCCATTTCATTCTCGTTAACTTGGCGTGAAGCAACACAACTAATGGCGATCAGTTGTTATTGTGCGCTAAAATGGCCCTTACTTCTTTGATGCTAGTTTCCCTTTTATTGTATTTATCGCTAAATAGTTCTTTAACTACGTGCATAATTGTGAGACTTGTGCAGAAGGCTAAGTGTGTTGAACCTTCAGGGCAAGGACATTAGTTAGAAGTGCTTGGATATGATTAGTGTAAAGCGGTGGTACGCGTACTATTAGCCCTATGCGAGGTCGTCTAATGGATGTATGTTCAGTCCGTCAGCGATGCCGCTGGTGGGATCCTCAACAGCTCTGCCAACAGCTGTCATAGATGGCCTAGGCATCGCATCGAAGAAGAGTGAGGTAGTTTCCCGTTGCTTTCCTCATCGAGCCAGAGTTGTTATTACATATCAGTCTGCCAAGCCCACTGAAATGCATACACCAACCGACCCTATGAGCAACATTTTCATGCCATTCATAGCAGGGACTGGCTGCATAAGGAATTGGCATCACTAGCATCGCTCATACCTCAGTCACTTTCATATTGTCAAAGCCAAGGATAAGACAGAGATAGATCTATGAAAGTAACAAAATTGCTCTAGCCTATACCAGAAGACATAGTGCACTGTAAACACTAGGTCCTGCCAGCAAAGGCATAGGTCGTCTAAAGGAGTACGCAAATTGATCGTAACTTCTGTTACCGGGCCAGCTCATTTTCAATAAAATATTGTTTTGATTTAGCGTCAGTTTGTACCTCCCATTCACTTGGTACGTTAAATGCTTACTTATGGTGCAGTGCTCTTCCTTTAATTTTTCATTTAGAAATCCACTCATTCATCATCATCATCTTCTTCTTCTTCTTCTTCTTCTTCTTCTCCTTCACCGAGCTCGATAGCTGCAGTCGCTTAAGTGCGGCCAGTATCCAGTATTCGGGAGATAGTAGGTTCGAACCCCACTGTCGGCAGCCCTGAAGATGGTTTTCCGTGGTTTACCAAATGCTGGGGCTGTGCCATAATTAAGGCCATGGCCGCTTCCTTCCAACTCCTAGCTCTTTCCTGTCCCATCATCGCCATAAGACCTATCCGTGTCGGTGCGACGTAAAGCAACTAGCCAGCCAGCCTTCTTCTTATTAATATGTTTACCCTCCAGGTTTGGCTTCTCCCTCGGACTCAGCGAGGGATCGCACCTCTACCGCCTCAAGGGCAGTGTCCTGGAGCTTCAGACACTCAGTCGGGGATGCAACTGGGGAATATGACCAGTACGGCTTCATCTGCTATGTTGAACAGGGGCCTTGCGGGGGGGGGGGGATGGGAAGATTGGGAGGGATTGACAAGGAAGAGGAAAGGAAGCGGCCGTGGCCTTAAGTTAGGTACCATCCCGGCATTTGCCTGGAGGAGACGTGGGAAACCACGGAAAACCACTTCCACGATAGCTGAGGTGGGAATCGAACCCACCTCTACTCAGTTGACCTCCCGAGGCTGAGTGGACCCCATTCCAGCCCTCGTACCACTTTTCAAATTTCGTGGCGGAGCCGGGAATCGAACCGGGGCCTCCGGGGGTGGCAGCTAATCACACTAGCCACTATACCACAGATCCACTCATTCACTTACATTTTTTGCAGTAGCAGTGCACTCTATACAGGGCAACAGTAATTGAGGTGCTTAGAGAAAAACGGGATATGCACTAAATAGTATTTTTGAGTTATATCAATTTTGTACATAATTCTGTATAATAATATTCCTACACCTCTATGCTCATTACGAAGATTAATGTTATATACCAAGTAATTATATAGTAAAGACACATACTAGGATATTGATGTAGAAAATGACTGACAAGTCCCGTTTACTATTTAAACAAGACTCATTTTACCAAAAATAAAGTTTAACTAAAATAATTCGTACAATTTTATAGCAAGGTATGTTTGTAATCATTTAAGCATACTAATGCGCATTCAAACGAGTGTATAAACATGCGTCATGTAACAAAGCAAGGCAAGTCAATAACTTATCATGTAACACGGAAAGGATAATACAAAGGGATTTTCTTACTAAACAACCCAGATTGTATAGTGAAACATCTATGTTCATATTTAATTTGGACGCCAGATTTCACTCTTGACCACTGTCCCAAACTTCACTTCAGCACGTCACAAAATTTCAGCCCTGGTTTAGACAGGGAAAGAGTTATTGAACGAGTCCCACTTAAGCATCAACAGATGCAGAATCATATAAATATAAGAACCACGGTAATAAATCTTATACTATCAAAACGATCACTAGTCCCGTTTTAGAGCTCAGTGCCTCAGTTGTTGCATTAATAATTATACTCGTATCGGCCGGCGGTGGCAGTTACTCGTTTCCGAGTTTACAGATTTCCTGGCTAATGGCTCACTTCAATTCGCAGCAGTTTGTGTTTAAACTTCCCGTGAGTGTACAGGCCAATTCTTGCGTAGAACATATCTTGCAGCTGAGGGATGTGGGAAATCTTGGCTGGGATTGGCGATGTTTGTGTTCCTGTCACTTAATATATTGGTGTCTGCGGCTTTCTTCTTTGAAGTGTTGAACTGAGGCACAGAGACTTTGCCGCCAAAGTAAACGATCCTTGGCAAGTGTTTCCCCGGTTTGTGAGTTTATTTCTGCAGTCTTTAACGTTTGTTTCAGTTGGTCTTTGAAACGTCTCTGGGTGGCACCCCGTCTTCTTGAACCGGAGCTAAGTTCACCATAGAGGACCTGGCGCGGTAGTCTGGTGCCATTCGTACGGTGCACATGTCCTGCCTACCTGAGGCGATGGCCAACGGCCAATGCTTCTACACTCTTAGCACATGCTTTCTTGTGAACGTCAACATTATAGACGTAAATTATACTAGTATACTCGTATATACTGTAGGTAATTGTTTCATTAATAATACTACAATGGTCGAATAAATTGTCCAATGAAAATGCCATGAATAGTTGTCCGGCCATTGCTGACTACTTAGTTTTGGACTTCTTCTCTAAACTTTACTTCGATGAAATTATGAGGTTTCCTCTTCCCAGCGACCATTAATTACAATGTATTATTTTTATTATTGAGGAAAAGGGTGGAGTAGTGGCTTAGCTGCTTGTCTGTCATTCACCGAAAGGTAAGCCCCAGTGTTAAATTATTATGAACGAGCAGTAAAACACTAGAAGTTAAAAATACTCTGTTATGATAATAACACTAAAATATATCATTCTTTCAGTTAGTATCCCAGTCCGATGCCCTGAGGGGAATTATTTAAAATTTCATCATATTAATTTTTTACGCAGTATTCCTCGCCCGGCTACTCATTCCTGCCATCTGGCTAACGAAAATTTCTGCGGAGAACACTGATGTAGTTTTAGAGTTATTTAGATGTGTTTGATTTCTAGTCTTAAATTATTTAACCAGTAAAATACTCGTGCTTCGCTACGGTTTTAAACTGAAAGTTATTAGTCAAAGTTTTACATTTTGGAAAGTCCACTGTCAGCTGAGCCTGTAAAATACACCCTTAATTCGTACGCTAAACGTTTTTGTGGGAATGGCTATTTATTTTATGATCTAACACTATTTTTAAAAGCCACAGAGAAGATATGGAATGTTTTAAATCCTATCTCATTTAACATCTAGGACGTAAAATTGACCAACCTGTAAAATTTTGATTTTGTAGTCGAACAATAATGGAGGAATGAGTGCTGTTTTAGGGGGTGAATGTTTTCAAATATTTATTAATATCTGGGATATAGAAGACCACCCTTCATGTAAAATTTTAAGTTCGTACCTGAAAGGGTTTCGGGAGAAGGGATATTGTGCTTTTGAGCGTCAACCACTAAGGGAAGAAATATTTTGAAGTATACGACACTTTTTACCTAAGACATAAGAGACCGAGCTCGATAGCTGCTGCAGTCGCTTAAGTGCGGCCATTATCCAGTATTAGGGAGATAGTAGGTTCGAATCCCACTGTCGGCAGTCCTGAAAATGGTTTTCCGTGGTTTCCCATTTTCACAGCAGGCAAATGCTGGGGCTGTACCTTAATTAATGCCAAGGCCGCTTCCTTCCCACTCCTAGCCCTTCCTTGTCCCATCGTCGCCATAAGACCTATCTGTGCCGGTGCGACGTAAAGCAACTAGCAAAAAAAAAAAAAAAAAAGAAAAAAAAAGATAAGTAACTTCTCATAAAATTACAACTTTGTACATCAAACAGTTTTGGAGGGATGAATAATTTCTTTTCTTGAGCTAACCCCATTTTAACACTTTAGGGGTGGAACATTTAAAATTTCTTATTTCACACCTAGGATTTAAAACTTAATCCGCTATTGCCTTTGTACGTTAAACCGTTTCAGAGGAAGGAAGGAATATATTTGTTTCCGAATCTGAATCCCCATTTTACTCTCTGAGGGGTTAAATTTGCTTCAAACCTAGGATATCACATGAAGTTTGAATTTCGTAATTCAAATGGTTTCATATAAATGGTTGTCATCATTCCTCATTCCCCAGTCAAAACCTCCTAGGAGTGTATTGTATTGTTATTGTTTATTTAAAATTTAAGGCAGAATTTTATTTTTATAGAGGGCAGCAGCGATATCTGATAAAATTCGAGATGAAACCTCCATTACCTCCGTTATTGCCTAGGCCTAGTATATGTATTAAGCTTGTGGAATTAGAATAGTTATTTGAGAGGTTTAATTCTTTGTAAATTAGACATTCAACGTACACAAGACTAGTATACAGTCTCAAAAATGTCCCTCCAGTCGTGTACTAAGTTTAATATTGTTTCGGTTAAAGTACTAAGTTTTACAAATAAATATTTTCGGCGCTCAAATGGCCTTCGATTAAACCGCAGTGGTTCATGTAAATGAGGAAATTTGTTTAGAAGAGTTACTAGCAGGTACGTTAAGGGAAACGGGGTGGCCTAGGGAGCGGTGATAAGGAAACAGGGAACTGGAAATCAAGTAGGTATGACATAAAAATGTTAGTGCTCAACTGTAGAAGTATTGTAAAGAAAGTAATAGAATTAAGTAATTTAGTAGATATATACTTACCAGATATTATAATGGGGTTGAATCATGGCTGAGAAATGATATAATTGATGCAGACATTTTCTCGCCGAACTGGAGGATGTATCGTAGAGATAGAATAGGAATGGTAGGACGGGGAGTATTCATTCTGGTGAAAGAAGAAATTCAAAGCTACGAAAAAGTTAAAGATGACAAACATGAAGTTCTAGGTGTAAGGCTCATATCTAAAGATAATAGGCAACTTGATGTATTTGGAGTATACAGACCGCGAAGGGGTAGCGCTGACGCTGATTCAGAATTATTTCATTAGATAAAAAGCTACGTAGGAAACGATAAGAAAAGGGACGTGATTGTAGCGGGTGATCTCAATTTAGCAATTGTCAATTGGGAAGGTAATGCGAACGACAGTAAGCATGATCAACAAATGGCAAATAAGTTAATATCGGAAGGGCATCTGATTCAAAAAGTGATGGAACCAACGAATTCTGGTAAAACCAGACGAGCTCTATAGAGAAACCGAAGTAATAGATGGTATTAGTGATCACGAAGCAGTTTTTGCGGTAGTTAAAAATAAATGTGAAAGAAGGGAAGTTATTAAAATTTGGGCTATTAGGCAGTACCATATGCCTGATAAAGCAGGCATGAAGGAGTTTTTAAAATTTAACTATGATCGGTGGACAACGGTAAATAAAAATATAAACAGGCTCTGGGATGGCTTTAAAGCAATTATTGAGGAACGTAAAAATAGTTTTGCACCTTTAAAGGTGGTAAGGAATGGTAAAGATCCACTATACTGTATTATAACAGAGACGTAAAGAGACTAAGAAGGAGGTGAAGGTTGGAAAGTAATAGAGTTAGAAATGGCTGTGAAAGTAAGGAGAAATTGAAGGAACTTACTAGAAAAATGAATCTAGCAATGAAGTGAGCTAAGGAGAATATGATGGCAAGCATAAATGGCAGCCATATAAATTTTAGTAAAAAATGGAGGAACATATATAGGTACTTTAAGGCAGAAACAAGTTCCAAGGAGGACATAAAAGGAGTGTGTATGTGAGGATCTTCAAAATGCAGAAGTACTCAGTCAGTAGGATGTAAAGATTGTTGGTTACAAGGATAATGTACATATAGAGGAGATGACTAATATTAAAGAAGTATTAAAATTTACCTATGACAACAATGACATTTACAGTAGGATACAAACGTTGAAAACCAGAAAGGCAGCTGGAATTGAAAAGATTTAGGGGGATATACTAAAGACAATGGGTTGGGATATAGTACCATATCTGAAGTACTTATTTGATTATTGTTTGCATGAAGAAGCTATACAAAATGAATGGAGAGATGCTATAGTAGCCCCTGTGTATAAAGGAAAGGGCGATAGACATAAAGCTGAAAAGTAAGCTTTGGGAAAGCATTCTCTTTGATTATATTTGAAATGTTTGCAAAATTAATAACTGGTTTGATAGAAGGCAGTTTGGGTTTAGGAAAGGTTATTCCAGATTTCAGATCAGGGTGAAGCTCAACTTGTTGGATTCCAGTAAGATATAGCAGATATCCTGGATTCAGGAGGTCAAATGGACTGTATCACGATTGGCCTATCTAAGGCATTTGATGGCGTAGATCATGGGAGACTATTGCCAAAAATGAGTGCAATTTGACTTGACAAAAGTGTGACTGAATGGGTGGCTCTGTTTTTAGGAAATAGAAAGAGAATTAGAGTAGGCGGAGCTTTATCTGTCCCTGTAATAATTAGTAGGGGAATTCCTCAAGGCAGTATTACTGGACCCTCATGTTTTCTTATGTATATGTCAATGATATGTGTAAAGAAGTGGAATCAGAGATAAGGCCTTTTGCAGGTGATGCTATTCTGTACAGAGTAATAAATAAGTTACAAGATTGTGAGCAACTGCAAAATTACCTCGATAATGTTGTGAAATGGACAGCAGGCTATGGTATGATGATAAACGGGGTTAAAGGTGAGATTGAGAGTTTCACAAATAGGAAAAGTCCTCTCAGTTTTGATTATTGCGTTGATGGGGTGAAAGTTCCCTTTGGGGATCACGTTAAGTACTTAGGTACCTAGGAAATATCTTCATTGGGGTAATCACATACATATGATTGTAAATAAAGGGCACCGTTCTCTGCACATTGTTATAACCAATGTACAGCGGCTACCTTGCCTAGTAGCCCCTGGCTAGCCCCAGAAGCTACTGCGCAATATGGCGGCTATACATAGGCTCTTATGGAGAAAGCTGGCTCAGGGGAGACATAGGACTTAAGGAGACGGTCTAGGGGCGATTGCGCAAAATGGCGACTGCGTACTTCCTAGTGCTAAGGCCCCCCGAGGCAAGATGGTTGCTATACATTGGATCACGTTAAGTACCTATGTGTTAATATAAGGAAATATCTTCATTGGGGTAATCACATAAATATGATTGTAAATAAAGGGCACAGTTCTCTGCACATGGTTATAACCAATGTACAGCGGCTATCTTGCTTAGTAGCCCCTGGCTCAGTTCCCAAAAGTAAGGTGATAAAACTAATGGGTTATAAGTTACAAGTTGTGAGCCCCTGAGGTAGCTCTCTAGAGTTTGGTCGATGAGAATACAGTATAGCATCCATCTTGTATAGTAGCCCTTGCCTCATTCCCGAAAGTTAGGCTAGTAAAACTAATAGGTCACAAGTTACAAGTTGTAAGCCGCTGAGGCAGCTCTCTAGTTAGGTCTATACGAATAGAATATATCACCTATCTTGCAAAGCAGCACTTGCCTCAGTTCTGGAATGTCAGGCTGATAAAGCTAATAGGTTTTAAGTTACAGGTTGCGAGCCCTTGGGGCAGCTCTCTAGTCTATAGGAATAGAGTATAGAGTCTAGCCCCACGTTGGGCGCCAAATTTAATGCGACCTTTGACAACGGTGTTTTTCTATTCAACTTGCCCCAAGTATGGGCGATAAATTTAATGATGTTGCCCACGCAATATTCCCACTTAATTGGTACTAATTAACTGCCCAAAATTGGGGATGGATATACAGATCAAGCGCGGTGGTTGCATGTCAATATTAAGTCAATATCTCAGGGTAAAAACATCTATACATATTCAAAAATACTATTTACTTTCGCAAGTTCCGTTGAAGAGGGTGTATATTTCAATAAGTCACTCATTTTTCTCCAAAATCCTACCGTAGAATCAATATGAGCCTCTTAATATCGTGATTTCCGAAATACCAGTCTAAATATATCCTTACAACTAAACTTCCCATCTCTACCTTTGAAAATAAACGCTTGAATAATCTTAAAACTAATTTATTAGCATGCCAATACTGTAACTAACAAAATAATGACCATCTCTGGTAATAGAGGAAAATAAATTCGAATATCACATATTATTTTTCTTGACAGCTCAAATTAATGAATTAACATAATTAAAATTGGGCAGGTATCTTTAATTCATTTGGGCAATTATTATTTTGCTGCGTGACCACATTTCATCATTTTATTATCATCATGGGGACAATTAGGATTTACTCTTTATTAAAAGAGGGAGTGGTCTTTCTTTCCTTTAGGTCTATTTGCAGTATTCTTTGGGATTGGTTTGGGAATTGCGTCTTTGACTTGTTTATGACATGAGATAAGTAACTCTTTCCAATTATGGCTTCAAAATGCCATCTTAAGTATCTAAAATAAATTAATCCTAACCATTAATATTAATCCAACATCCTTATATATTAAAAAATATGTGCCAAAATAAAATCAAATATCTTCATTTACGAGTGCCATCTCCATGTTCTTCAATCATCATAACCTGCCAGAATCGTACAGATCAATTAAATATTATGTGTATTTTCAATTAAAATGACTCTTTCTACTGCCTACAAATGTTACCATTTTCAGGTTAACGCGTGCTCCAATACTGTATATTCACTATGTGAGACAAATATATTATTAGGCGACTGTATCTCTTTCCCATATACACTTCAAATACATGTAAATTACGCTTAAACTATCTCCATATTTCACTTAAGTTCGACCAATCGACCATCTAACCTCTTTACTACACTTAATATTCACGTATCTAGGCCTTAATTCCACTGCTTGCCTCATTTTCAATCACAATATAATTGTGGCTAAGCATAAATTCGCACCTATTTCCTTCAATCATTTACTTACACAATACCTATTCAACATCTCAAATCTCCAACATATTATCATTCATGCTTCTAATTACTGCGATTCCTCCGCATTCAATCAATATCTCTACTCAACTTCTTCATAATGACTACTACGTCACAGTAAAACACTTCTTTTACCTTAATATCTTTTCATAACATCGCAAGCTGCTACTATTTATTCCAACTCATCGTAAGTATGGACGATATTGGCCTAGTTATTCAATCTGGTCATTGGGTAGCCTAGGTTTATTATTATTACACTGCACTTTCATATCTTAGCCTTGCTTAGCTTAATATACGACGTACTCTTAAACATATTGGTTCAAAAACATCCTTATTCATTTCCCGATACTGCTCACATTAACCTCAGATCAAACTTATGAGCACGGCAGTATATTACTACACATAAATAATACGTATCTGTGGTTATTTTCTCCGGCATATGCCTTAGAATTCACATATTGGCACAAACAGGTCATATCTTTGGCACTTCAGCATTCCTACAATTATACTACACTGAATGAAATACTTTATAGTTAAATTTCTTAAAATGTTACTTACCTCAAGCCATTTTAGGTCTGACGTTGCTTTCTTCTTCCTCCTCACGGCATCTCGGAACGTCTAGCCTTGCACTGGATTACGTCATGCTGGATCTCTAGGTCGCCAGGCTTGAGCTTTCGATGATCTGGTCAGCCTTCCTCCATCACTTTACGCTCGCTCCATTTCGTATCCAATTTACATGCAACGAAAATAGATTATTAATTTAACAGAATACATCTTAATTCTCCGTATATTTAGCTCTTCCAAGGACTTTGTCTAATTGTATTTATATTTCTTATCCTCTCTAGATAAAGCTCAGAATTAATTATATTCTTATAAATTGGTTCTTTCTTGGTAAAATCTGTTGCCTGAATAATGTTTTTTGAATCTTATGGATGGGTTATACGGATTATTTGAGGAACTCTGGCCGTTTACTAAATCAGTTTAGGCCTTATTTACGATTGCCGTATTCCTACACCTCTTCTTCGGCACAGTATTTGAAATGTATTATACGTGCTTCCCTGCCGTTTATACGTATTTTTCAGTAGTTTGTTTCTAGATTCTTCCTTCGTATGGACTCTGATATGGTTGTATTGATTATAATAGTTGTTCTTCTGGTTAGGTAATTGCAATTCACAGTTCGTTTCTGATGAAATCTTATTGCCAAGGTAGATAATAATAGAACGTTTTTCCAATTTTTTTACGTACAATGGTTCATTTCTCATAGAGTTTCCTTTTCCATCTCGCCAGGCACTGCCTCCTAGTTGCGGTCAACTTGTCACAAAAAGTTATTCCGTGCATTCTTAACGCGTGAATCTGATCTGCACCATTTTTCTTCCGATCTATCTTCATGTCAACTGACGTCAATTGTAACGTAATGGTACATTTTCTCCATTTGCATAGCAGGCCTTGCCTCAGTTCACGGATGTTAGGCTGATCAATCTAATAGTTCATAAGTTACAACTTGTGAGTCCCTGAGGCAGCCCACTAATTAAGTCTAAACGAATACAGTATAGCAGCCATCTTGCATAGTAGCCCTTGGCTCAGTTCTCGAATGTCAGGCTAGTAAAACTAATAGGTCATAAGTAACAAGTTGTGAGCCCCTGAGGCGACCTTCTAGTTAAGATCTATACGAATAGAGTATAGCAGCTATCTTGCATGGTAGTCCTTACCTCAGCCCCCGAAAGTTACGCTGGTGAAACTAATAGGTCATTAGTTACAAGTTGTGAGCCAGTGAGGCAGCCCTCTAGTTACGTCTATACGAATAGAGTATAGCAGCTGTCTTGCATAGCAGTCCTTTCCTCAGTTCTCGAACGTTAGGCTGATAGCTCTAATAGGTAATAAGTCAGTGGCGGCTCGTGATGATAAAAATAGGTGGGGCACGTTCAACATATTAGGAACACTAGGAGTCAAATCAATTAAATTAATCTTACCTTTTTATTTCTTGATGGTTCATGTTTGTGGGTTACTGTAGTCACGTCCTAGTTCGTGAACCATGGGCAACGGCTGAGTGGCCTAGTAAGTGGTACTGAGAGTCGGGATACCAGTTGCTATGGAATGGGATTCGGCATCTCGGACATATTCTGAGTCGTAGCCCCACTTGTGCTCAGGTGGCTAGGACTATACAATTCACCGGTGGTCCATAACCCGTTAGAGGAGAGATCCTCACTTGGACTATGTGCAAGTAGGGCAGCATCCTGCTTCATGAATTTACCGAGCTCAGAACACTTTAAGCAAGCCTCGGACCTATGGGAGTAATGGAGCCCCACTCCCGTTTGACAGGTGAGGGACTCCTTGGAAACAACTTGGCGAACGAAATGGAATTCGATGGGGAGCTATCAATATTAATGGGGCTTATGAAAGAAAGAAGGTAGAACTGACTGAGTCAGCAAAGAGGATGCATCTGGATGTGCTAAGAGTAAGTGATATTCGGGTAAGGGGAGATAATGAGGAAGAGATGAGATTATAAAGTGTACTTGACGGGTGTTAGAAAGGGAAGGGCAGAGTCTGGGGTAGGTCTCTTTATCAGGAATACCATTGCACGCAACATAGCTTCTGTTAGGCACATAAATGAGCGAATGATGGGGGTAGATTTGTCAGTTGCAGGAATTAGGACTAGAATTGTGTCCGTGTATTCACCATGTGAGGGTGCAGATGAGGATGAAGTGGACAAGTTTTATGAAGCATTGAGTGACATCGTGGTCAGGGTCAACAGCAAGGATAGAATAGTGCTAATGGGCGATTTCAATGCGAGAGTTGGGAATAGAACTGAAGGATACGAAAGGGTGATTGGTAAATGTGGGGAAGATATGGAAGCTAATGGGAATGGGAAGCGTTTGCTGGACTTCTGTGCTAGTATGGGTTTAGCTGTTACGAATACATTCTTCAAGCATAAGGCTATTCATCGCTACACATGGGAGGCTAGGGGTACCAGATCCATAATAGACTATATCTTAACAGACTTTGAATTCAGGAAATCTGTTAGGAATGTACGAGTTTTTCGCGGATTTTTCGATGATACAGACCACTATCTGATCTGTAGTGAACTAAGTATCTCTACGCCAAGGTAGAGGAAGTGAAATCTGTCTGCAAACGAATAAGGGTAGAAAATCTCCAGGACGAGGAAATTAGACAGAAGTACATGGATATGATTAGTGAGAAGTTTCGAACAGTAGACAGTAAGCAGGTTCAGGATATAGAAAGTGAATGGGTGGCATACAGGGATGCTGTAGTAGAAACAGCAAGGGAATGCCTAGGAACAACTGTGTGTAAAGATGGGAAAAGGCGAACATCTTGGTGGAATGATGAAGTGAGAGCAGCTTGTAAACGTAAAAAGAAGACTTATCAGAAATGGCTCCAAACAAGGGCTGAGGCAGACAGGGATTTGTACGTAGATGAAAGAAACAGAGCGAAACAAATAGTTGTTGAATCCAAAAAGCAGTCATGGGAAGATTTTTGTAACAACCTGGAAAGGCTAGGTCAAGCAGCAGGAAAACCTTTCTGGACAGTAATAAAGAAACTTAGGAGGGGCGGGAAAAAGGAAATGAACAGTGTTTTGAGTAATTCAGGTGAACTCATAATAGATCCCAGGGAATCACTGGAGCCTCCCGAAGGTATCACCACCTTGACGAAGGCAAAATATATTTTGCCGGGTGTTTATTGGAGGCTTGCGTGGTCAAATGATCCTTAGAGCTATACCGGCGGGAGCATCTGCTCCTGGTAGGGCCACCCAAGCCGGACAGGTCTAAGGTGATGATCCAGACTAAGAGTGATACCCTGGTCCTCCAGGTTGGGGGTTGAGCGTAGGGTTAACTCCCCTACCTCGTAAAAAACCAACTGTTACGGATACCTTAAGAATGAATAATGCAGGACTGGAAAACTTGGTGACGAACCGGCGAGAAAAACGGCTAAAGAGAAGGAAAAAGGATATTATATTAGCAACGTGGAATGTTAAGACATTGAAGAGACCTGGCAAGTTGAAAGAATTAAGGAATGAAATGGATAAGTATGGAGTGAAAATAGCAGCTCTACAAGAACTAAGATGGAAAGGGCAAGGGATGATGATGTCTGGACAACATATTTTGATGTACAGTGGAGAAAAAGCAGACAGTAATGGCACAGGATTCCTCATACATAAGTCAGTAAAGCAAAGCGTGATCAACTTTACTCCAATCAATGATAGGATGTGCTCTGTGAGAATTAGGGCAAAATTCTTCAACGTAACTGTGTTTTGTGTGTACGCCCCTACTGAGGAGGCAGAAGATGAGAAGAAAGATGCATTTTATACCAAATTGGAGGAAGAAATTAATAAAGTTCAAAGGCATGATGTGAAAATTATCCTTGGAGATTTAAATGCAAAAATTGGAAGAGAAGAAGTGTACAAACACTTAGTAGGGAAAGAAAGCCTGCATGAAGTAAGTAATGAGAACGGATTGAGATTGATTGATTTTGTGACTGGAAAGCAGATGATAATTAAAAGTACCTGGCATCCTAGGAAAAACATTCACAAGGAGACCTGGATTTCACCAGATGGTGTGACAAGAAATCAAATAGACCATGTTATCATAGACAGGCGACATGCATCAGATATTATGGATGTTAGAAGCTGCAGAGGTGCTGATGCAGATACAGACCACTATCTTGTTAGAGTCAAGTACAGACAAAAAATAGATTTGGCAAGAACGGAAAAAGTAACAAGAAAGGCAAAGCACAATATTGAAGGACTAAAAAATGAGGAATTGCAAGAGAAATACAAAAAGAAAATAGCTGAATCTTTGGCAATAAAAAGGGAATTATGGGAGAAAGGAGAAGTGGAAGATAAATGGGAGATACTGAAAACAACTATCAGTGAAGTTGCAGATAGTACCCTGGGAAAGAAGAAATTGGTAAAGAGAGCTGAATGGTTTGATGAGGAATGTTCAACATTAATCCAAGAGAGGAATGATGCTAGGAACAGAATGCTTCAAAGGAGAATAAGACAAACAGTAGAAGAGTATAGAGAGAAACGAAGAAGAGCAGATAAGATATGTAGATATAAGAAAAGAGCTTTTGAAAGAAAGAGAATCGAAGAACTGGATGAAATGGAGGATAGGAACGAGGTACGAAAGTTCTATGAAAGAACAAAAGACATTAAGAGAGGGTTTCAACCAAGAGCTGTTTTCTTCAAGGATAAAGATGGAAACCTTCTGGGTGATAAAAGCAAAGTGCTTGGAAGATGGCAGGAGTATTTTTACGAGTTACTCAATGGAAATAATGAAGATGATAGAGAGGAGGAAAATATAAATGTTGATGGGGAAGAAAGAGAATTGGAAGAGGAATCAGTAAAAGAGCCAGACTTAGAAGAGGTCAAAGCTGCAATTAATGCATTAAAGAATAATAGAGCCCCAGGTGAAGATGGAATGGAGTCAGAGCTGTTGAGATATGGGGGAGAGGGAATAGAAATGGCTGTTTATGAATTGATTAAGGAGGTTTGGACAAAGGAGGAAATACCCAAGGATTGGACATTGGGTATAATTTACCCATTACATAAAAAGGGAGATAAGGCAGTATGTGGAAATTATCGAGGGATCACCTTGCTGGATGGAACGTACAAGGTTTTTGGTAAGGTACTAGCCTTAAGATTGGAATTATGGATGGAAAGAATATTAGGGGATTACCAAGCAGGTTTTAGAAAACATCGCTATACTCTGGATCAGATATTTATATTACGACAAGTACTAGAGAAATTTTATGAATATGACAAACAGCTACATCAGCTGTATGTTGATTTTAAACAGGCATATGACAGTCTAGATAGGGGTAAAATTTACAAGATTTTGAAAGAATTTGGAATCCCAAGGAAACTGATTAGATTAACAGAAATGACTTTGAAAACAACGGTATGCAAGGTGAGAGTGGAGCAAGATCTGTCAGAGGAGTTTTTAGTGGAGAGAGGACTAAGACAGGGAGATGTACTTTCCACACTGCTTTTTAACCTAGCATTGGAAAAAGTAATCCGTGAATTGCCCATCAACCCAGGGGGAACCATTTTGAACAGATTAGTACAAGTGATAGCATATGCTGATGATGTAGCAATAATTGCAAGAAATGAAAGAGCTCTTGAAGAGAGCTACTCAGTATTAGAAGGGAAAGCACGGGACCTAGGACTAGAAGTGAATATAAACAAAACAAAATATATGAAGATGGGAGATACAGAGGGAGTAAGAGGAAGGACCCCAGTAAGATTAAATGGGAAGGAATATCAAAGAGTCACATCTTTCAAATATCTAGGCTCTATAATAACAGAGGACAATAAAACCTCCGTGGAAATACAGGAGAGGATAACAAGTGGAAACCGATGCTTTTACGCCTTGCAAAATATGTTTAAATCCAGGAATGTCAGCAGGAATACAAAAATTAAAATATACACAACAGTACTAAGACCAATAGTTATGTATGGCTCAGAATGCTGGGTGATGACCGCCAGAGAAGAACAGTGGCTGTTACGGTGGGAAAGGAAGATATTGAGAAAGATATTCGGTGCAGTAAGAGAGCAGGATGGGTGCAGAATGAGGAAAAATGTAGAGCTGCAAGGACTGTTTGGCCAGCCAGATATTGTTGCTAAAATTAAGCAGGGAAGAATTAGGTGGGCCGGTCATGTTCAGAGAATGGCAGAAACCTGCACCGTAAAAAAGGTGTTTATAGGGAAACTTGATGGAAGGAGGAGGAGAGGAAGACCCAGGAAAAGATGGATTGATGATGTTGAGGATGACCTTAGAAAGTTAGGAGTTAAACGTTGGAGAAGAAAAGCTGAGGACCGAGATGAATGGAGGCAGGTGATAAAGGAGGCCAAGGACCTACAAGGACTGTAGCGCCGACCAGTAAGTAAGTAAGAATCACTGGAGAGGTGGAGGGAATATTTTGAACATCTTCTCAATGTAAAAGGAAATCATCATGGTGGTGTTTCAAACAGCCAAGCTCCTGGGGAGGAGGAAAATGATGTTGGTGAAATTATGCTTGAGGAAGTGGAAAGGGTAGTAAATAAACTCCATTGTCATAAGGCAGCAGGAATAGATGAAATTAGACCTGAAATGGTGAAGTATAGTGGGAATGCAGGGATGAAATGGCTTCATAGAGTAGTAAAATTAGCGTGGAGTGTTGGTAAGGCACTTTCAGACTGGATAAAAGCAGTAATTGCACCTATCTATAAGCAAGGGAACAGGAAGGATTGCAACAACTATCGAGGTATCTCATTGATTAGTATACCAGGCAAAGTATTCACTGGCACCTTGGAAGGGAGGGTGCGATCAGTCGTTGAGAGGAAGTTGGATGAAAACCAGTGTGGTTTCAGACCACCGAGAGAGGCTGTCAGGATCTGATTTTCAGTATGCGCCAGGTAATTGAAAAATGCTACGAGAGGAATAGGCAGTTGTGTATATGTTTCGTAGATCTAGAGAAAGCATATGATAGGGTACCGAGGGAAAAGATGTTCGCCATACTGGGGGACTATGGAATTAAAGGTAGGTTATTAAAATCAATCAAAGGCATTTATGTTGACAATTGGGCTTCAGTGAGAATTGATGGTAGAATGAGTTCTTGGTTCATGGTACTTACAGGGGTTAGACAAGGCTGCAATCTTTCACCTTTGCTGTTCGTAGTTTACATGGATCATCTGCTGAAAGGTATAAAATGGCAGGGAGGGATTCAGTTAGGTGGAAATGTAGTAAGCAGTTTGGCCTATGCTGACGACTTGGTCTTAATGGCAGATTGTGCCGAAAGCCTGCAGTCTAATATCTTGGAACTTGAAAATAGGTGCAATGAGTATGGTATGAAAATTAGCCTCCCGAAGGCTAAATTGATGTCAGTAGGTAAGAAATTCAACAGAATTGAATGTCAGATTGGGGATACAAAGCTAGAACAGGTCGATAATTTCAAGTATTTAGGTTTTGTGTCCTCCCAGGATGGTAATATAGTAAGTGAGATCGAATCAAGGTGTAGTAAAGCTAATGCAGTGAGCTCGCAGTTGCGATCAGCAGTATTCTGTAAGAAGGAAGTCAGCTCCTAGACGAAACTATTTTTACATCGGTCTGTTTTCAGACCATCTTTGCTTTACGGGAGCGAAAGCTGGGTGGACTCAGGATATCTTATTCATAAGTTAGAAGTAACAGACATGAAAGTAGCAAGAATGATTGCTGGTACAAACAGGTGGGAACAATGGCAGGATGGTACTCGGAATGAGGAGATAAAGGCTAATTTAGGAATGGACTCGATGGATGAAGCTGTACGCATAAACCGGCTTCGGTGGTGGGGTCATGTGAGGCGAATTGAGGAGGATAGGTTACCTAGGAGAATAATGGACTCTGTTATGGAGGGTAAGAGAAGTAGTGGAAGACCAAAACGACGATGGTTAGACTCGGTTTCTAACGATTTAAAGATAAGAGGTATAGAACTAAATGAGGCCACAACACTAGTTGCAAATCGAGGATTGTGGCGACGTTTAGTAAATTCTCAGAGGCTTGCAGAGTGAACGCTGAAAGGCATAACAGTCTATAATGATAATGTATGTATGTATGTATAATGTTTTATTTCTTGCATATAAAACTGTGATTGTATGTTCTATTTTTATCTTCGAACACTTGATTTTTGCTAAGCTCTGGTCTTGGTCGGCCCATTTCTTTAGCTAATAATTTGTTTTCGTAATTAAGCGAATTTGTTTGTAAGTAGCTCACTTAATTCATTTTAAAAACACTTATGCTCGCACAGGAATACACTCAGATACATCACAATAATCTCCACACACTTTTCAGACTTACAATGAACATCGACATCGATGGACACGATTAATCTAACAGACGTACAAGGTAAGCACAGGTTTGCTACAAACACTACTTTTGCGAGCGTTAATAATATATATGCCGACAAGAAAGTAGCCGGGTGCTATCTAGTAGGCTGTAGAAGAAGTAAGTTCAAAATACGATCTAGCGCTGAAGTGTCACGTCGTAGAAATACTGTGACCTGGTCAATGGAATTTGCCATAACCCCCTTCACCCCTCAAAGCTCGCAGAATGAGGGGATGATGTTCAGGTATAAGAACGAGTCGGTCCCATCCAGGATTAGACCTTTACTATGTTGCCTAGTTTAGTCCAGGGCTGCTAGAACAAGAACAACCATGGTGAATCATAGCCTCTTGAACTAATTGAAGGTGGTCGTGACACTAATCGGGCACAAAGTTGTTCTGATTTTTATGATAGTTTTAATCGATGGAGGGGCACGTGACCATGTGACCTAAAGGCAGAACGGCGCCTGTAATAAGTTACAAGTTGTGAGCCCCTGAGACAGCCCTCTAGTTGAGGTCTATACGAATACAGTACAGTAGTCATCTTGTATAGTAGCCCTTGCCTCAGTTCTCGAATGTCAGACTGATTAAACTAATAGGCCATAAGTTAAAAATTGTGAGCCCCTGAGGCAGCTCTGTAGAGTTAGGCCTATAAGAACAATGAATCGCCATCAGCTCCTGGTCCATCTTCTTAAAGTTAGTCTCATATAACCAATGTATAGCAACCATCTTGCCTCGGGGGCCCTAGCACTAGGAAGTACGCAGTCGCCATTTTGCGCAATCGCCCCTAGACCGTCTCCTTAAGTCCTATGTCTCCCTTGGGCCAGCTTTCTCCATAAGAGCCTATGTATAGCAGCCATATTGCGTAGTAGCTTCTGGGTCAAATTTCTCCATAAAAGCCCGTGTATAGCCGCCATCTCTCGCAATCGCCCTTAGGCCATCTCCTTAAATTCTATGTCTTTCCTAGACCAGCTTTCTCCATAAGAGCCTATGTATAGCTGCCATCTTATGCAGTAGCCTCTGGACCAGCTTTCTCCATAAGAGCCCGTGTATAGCCGCCATCTTGCGCAATCGCCCCTAGGCCTCTCCTTAAATCCTATGTTTCCCCTGGGCCAACTTTCTCCATAAGAGCCTATGTATAGCAGCCATCTTGCTCGGTAGCCTCGGGGCCAGCTTTCTCCATAAGAGCCCGTGTATTGCCACCATCTTGTGCAATTAACGTCGAAAAGGGCATCTGCTCGTAAAAATGAGGTTAGGCCCCTCCAAGATGGCGAATGACCACGTCGGGAAGTGCATATTCCCGTAAAACTGAGGTTAGGCCCCTCCAAGATGTCAACTGTCCACGTCGGGAAGGGCATCTGCCCGTAAAACTGAGGTTAGACCCCTCCGAGATGGTGACTGTAAGGTTAGGCTTGCTCTCTTATGGGCCAAGCCAAGAAGGGCAACTGGCCATAAAAGTGAGGATAGGCCTCTCCAAGGTGGCGCCTGTGAGGTTAGGCTCGTTCTGTTATGCAAAATCCGCGAATCGACATAGCCCTACTACTAGGGGTCAATGACCTCGGCCGGAGGAGGATTTGGTACCAGAACCTCTGCAAAACCACTACTGATTATGTTTATATATCACTCTCCCCTCACCTCCAACTCAATGGGGCAGAAATTGGATTTTTAAAAAATCCGGGTTGTCACTATTCACTTTAGCGACCGCGAATACTTTGCATTCGACACTATTTTAAATTCATTTGATATCTCACTCCCTCCTTGCCTCCCCCCCCCCCTCATTAAGGGGCTGTACTTGGACTTGTAATAAAACATGGCGTGTCACTATTCATCTCAGCGACCCCTAAAATTATGAATTCAACACTATTTTCAATTATTTTTATATATCACTTTCCCCTTGCCCCGCACATAAAGGGGGCTGAACTTGAATTTATAAGAAATCCGGAATGGTAGGGGTATTAATCTCAGTGACCCCAAAAACTACGGATTGGACACTACATTCGTTTAATATTTTTATCTCACTCACCCCCTATTTTCGACTATTTTGTATATCGTTCACCTATTCGCCCCCACCCCAAAGGGGATTGAAATTGGAATTTTTAAAAATTCCGTCTGTCACTATTCGTCTCAGCGACCCCGAAAACTACGGATTCGACACTATTTTAGATTATTTTTATATATAACTCGCACCTTCGTCCCACCATAAAGGGGACTAAATTTGGAATTTTTTAAAATCCCGTCTGTCACTATTCGTCCCAGAGACCCCAAGAAATATGGCTTCGACACTATTTTCGATTTTTATGTATCTCAAACCCCCTCTTACCAACCACAAAGAGGCTGAACTTGGACTAATAAAATTCCGGTGTGTCACTCTTCATCTTAACGACCACGAAAACTACGGATTCAGCAATATTTTATATTATTTTTATGTATCATTACCCCCCTCGTCTCCCCACCGGAAAGGGGGCTGGACTTGGATTTTTTTTTTAAATCCGGGGTGTCCATATTCATCTTAGCGATCACGAAAAGTGAGGATTCGACACCATTTTAGAATATTTTTATATGTCACCTAAGGGTATTTGGGGTGTCTTCACCCCACGCAATTTGTCTCCTGATACTAAGTCGTAAAAGTACCAAGTTGGGTGTAAATCGCTCCAGTGGTTTGGGAGGAGAAGTAATACAGACATACATACATACATACATACATACATACATACATACATACATACATACATACATACATACATACATACATACATACATACATACATACATACATACATACATACATACATACAATGACATTGATATATATATAACGTATAGATTATTTGGCCTCCAGAAAAGAAATTCTTATTTCTTGTATAATCGCAAAATATTCGTACGTCGAGGGTACGAAGATAAACAATTGGATTTTGGGATACGCCGACCATAAATTAGAATACCACTGGTGTAAAGTACCAAAGCATAGGCATCAAGACAGTTCGGGATATAGAAAGAGAATGGGAAACATACAGAGATTCGCTAGAGCAAACACCAGGAGAATGCACTGGAAAAACTCTATGTAAAGGTGGGATAAAACGAACTTCTGGTGGAATAACTAAAATGAGAGCAGGTTGTAAACGTAAAAGGAAGCGTATCAGAAATGGTTCCGGACAAGAACTGACGCAGACAGGCATAGAAGGGAGAGTGAAACAAATCATGGAAACATTTCGGTACAAACCTGGAAAGACTTGATGCAACATTTCTGGACAGTAAACAAGAAACTGAGCGGTTGGCTGCGCAGTTTGGGTCACGAAGCTGTCAACTTGCCTTCGGGGTTTCGGTGATTTCCCATTCTCACACCAGGCAAATGTTGGCGCTGTACTTTAATCAAACCGATGGCCGCTTCCTTCCCACTCCCAGCCCTTTCGTATCCCATTGTCGCCGTAACACCTATCTCTGTCGGTGCCACGTAAAGCAAACTGTAAAATAAAAGACACTCGATAGCTATCAACAGAAACAGCCATGATCCTGTTCTACGCCGAGGTAATGACGATTCCTCCCCTGAAGGTGGGAGGCGGGCCACCTAGATGGTGACGCCGTCTCTCAAGCCAGGAGATTTGTATCGGTCAAGGAGCTGTGCGGAGAAGATGAGATGTTGGCGGCCATGACCTATACTTGGAACTGCCCGGGCATTCGCCTCAATGCAGGAGAATGGCAAACCACGGAAAACCATTTTCAGGACAGCCGACCAGCCCCTCTCCGTCTCCCGAATGCAGAGGCGTAGAGCCACAGTAGAGCCGTGTCTACCCCTCCTCTTCTCGGTTGGTCGGTCGGACCATGGATCACCCGTGACCAGTTGTGCGCTGAGACCCACCCTGCATTCGCCAACCATGCCGGTTGTGACGTATGTAAATGTAAACCTGTGAGAGACTGCAAAGTTAAACCCGCTTCCTGAGAGGCATCGGTCTATAAATATACCCTGCGAATTAGCAAGAGAATCCTTGCTGATAGAAGATCTCAGAATGAAACATTCTGTGCCATCTACAAATAACTCAATGAAACTTCAGGACGAAGGAGAAGAGAAATTCGGAGCAAGCTCAATGCAGCGGATGGCTCACACACGAACTCTATCGTGAGACAGGTTTCTAATATGTGCGTGATCAAACAATCTCATGAGCCGAACAGCGACGCTACTAGTGAACTGTGCAAAGGATATTGCAATTGATACCACGCTGAGAATTAAGAAGAGCTAGTGGGATGTTTAACAAACTCTTGAACTTCTGAATGACTCACAACTTATACATGTTGTGCGCTTTTATCTCTATGACTGTTTGAAAACGAAATCCAAAAAATCTCGAAAATTAAAGCACGTTACAGAGAGTATTGTGGATTAACCTCGCAAAAGGTTGACAAAATCACTGTTCACCATGCTGTAGACCGCCTTAGTGATTATCTCACTATTCTGAATAGTCTCCCTGTTTACCGCCAACGATCTGTAGTCGCAATTGTGCTAGTTCTGCTTACAGTACTTTCGAACGTCATTCTAATTACTATTTCTTATCTTCTTTACTTTCTCAAGGTCTATGAAACATAACAACGGAATTTACTATTATTATTAGTAATAATGTCAGTTGGCAGCTAGACAGGCAAGCTTTTTAACGACCTGAAATATGTTACGAAATATTTAGCAATCGACTTATTACTTTGCCCTCTGAGGGTATATAACCGAATCCTTCGTACTTCTGGGCCAGTCTGAAGGCTACACTTGCAAAATGAAGTACGTCCTGGTATTCATCGCTTTCTGCACCATCGCAGGTAAATTTAACTACAGAAATGTATCCCTGTCACACTCATGTCAGGCTACATATTTGGCGCCAGATAATTCAAACCTGCACCACATGTTCTGTAGGCTTTGCTCTCTCTGTTACAACTGGAGCTCCACCACTTAATGTATACCTGCCCCTATCAATGGATCTAATAGATTTTCATGACGTAGAGTGTATATACAATTTAATTGAATGTAAACGAAAGAACTGTATACTTACAGTGTTCTGGGACCTTTAAAAGGAAGCAGATAATGTTATACTGTTGTTGTTTATGTCATCAGTCCATATACTGGATTGATGCACCTCTCTATACCTCCTTATCCTGTGCTAATCCGTTCGTTTCTACGTAAATACTGTTCTATATCTGCTCTAACCTGCTTATCATATTCATACCTTGATCTACACATACCTTCCTTAAGATACGTCCTATCATTTATGTCTTCTTCTCGTAAAATGTAGCCACATCGATCTCCTCTCACCAGTTCGATTCAGTATCTCTTCATTCGTTATTTGGTCTTCCCATCTCATCATCAGCATTCTTCTGTAACAGCACATTTCAAAAGATTTTATTCTATTTCTTCTTGAGCTAGTTATGGTCCACGTTTCACTTCTATACAATGCCTCGCTCCACGACAAAATAGTCTTTCTAATCCCTGTACCAATATTCGAAGTGAGCAAATTACTTTTCATAAGAAAGGACTTCCTTGCTTGTGGTAGCCTGCGTTTTATGCCCTATTTACTTCTGCCATCGTTGGTTATTTTCTACCCAAGTAGCAATATTCATATACCGTACTTTCTTTAAGACTTCATTTCCTAATTCCTGCATCACCTGACTTTATTCGCATCCACTCCATTACATTTGGTTTGGACTTATTTATTTTCACCTTGTAGTCCTTGCCACACCATTCAATAATTTCTCCACATCTTCTCCAGGATCAAATAAAATATTGTATAGAGTAATAAATACGTAATGTTGAGAGCAACTACAAAAAAAAGAAAAGACCTCGACCCAGTTGTGAGGTTGAGAATAGACTGAAATATGCTGATAACGGCGTGAAGAGCCAGAAAGAAAACTGCTCTCGATTTAAAATACTGTTTTGATGGAGTGAACGTACCTAGGTGTCTGTGCAAGGGGACGTTGTAAACCAGGGTTACACATCTCTTCATAATAATGCTTACGAGTAAACTTCAGACTTTTAAGATAGAACGCAAACTTAACGAGGCGAGTAACAAGTATACATAAACATTAGGGGTACGGTCTATCAGAACCCCTAGAAGTTACGTTACTCTCGCTACATCGTGGAAGAACGGGCCAGACCAGGGCTAGACGACGCTTCTTAATCTTGCATTCTAAATAGCCGACGTCTATTCATGAGCATGAGCTTATATAAAGGTTATAATACGGATCTAGAGAAGAAGGCGTAAGAGACTCGCTCCAGTGTACGCCACACCATCACCAGGATTAACTTAAATTAATGTATTGTTTGCTACCGGATTTTCATCTAAATCACAGCAGTTTTTTTTTGTGATACAAAGTGAAATTACAAATAATGATTACTTAACATTACCTCGCCTAATTTAATTAAATCACCGGGCGAGTTGGCCGTGCGCGTAGAGGCGCGCGGCTGTGAGCTTGCATCCTGGAGATAGTAGGTTCGAATCCCACTATCGGCAGCCCTGAAGATGGTTTTCCGTGGTTTCCCATTTTCACACCAGGCAAATGCTGGGGCTGTACCTTAATTAAGGCCACGGCCGCTTCCTTCCAACTCCTAGGCCTTTCCTATCCCATCGTCGCCATAAGACCTATCTGTGTCGGTGCGACGTAAAGCCCCTAGCAAAAATAAATTAATTAAATCTAAAGTTATCTTAATCTAATCATATACATTTATTGAAAACCTCAACGACAAAGTTTAACTACACAAAAATAATAAAAATTAAATTTTAGCAAATAATAGTAACAGTGTTGCGTTAACATTTGGAAATACAAAATATAATATTAAATAACAAAACATTGGTTATTATACATTAACGGTAATATACAGGAAACTACTACGAATATGAATGCGATTTAAAATTAACTATGATCCTCGTAAAGTGGCAATTACCAAAAGATTGAATCTGGACTCTGTAAGCCGAATCTGTTCCAAAAATTCATAAAAGAAAGACTTAAAATGCCACGTGCCCGTACCATTAAATCCAATACTTCCAGCTCTTCAAACTGATATTTTCCCCTGTAAAATTCAAAGGTAGGTGTGTAGATGTAACCTCTTCAGGCTGGCCGGTGTGATGCTCCATTGTGACTGGGATCAGTTATATTATATCCTTTCTTGCTGTCGTGAATTATATTAAAAATATTGTCATTTTTGTACTGAAATCGATAGCATTATTTTCCGAGTTGCAGTGTTAAAGATATTGCGTGGTCTGTAAAGAGGTGAATTTTTATGGGCAGATGTTCTAGCATTTTTATTTGAAAATGTTAAATGAAATACTGAATTTGGGCGCGGCGCATGGGTGTGCAAGATTGCTTGATTCGAAAACTGGAGAAGATCCAAATGAAAGCAGCTCTATGTGTTCTGGGTGATTTCCTGCAAATAAGTAGCGATACCAACAATTTTCAAAGCTTTGGTCTGGGAAGACTTGGCAGAAAGGAGACGAGCTGCTCGACTACGTGGTACAAATGAGCAAATACGAGTTCGTTCATAACACGAGACATTAGGGATTGGTATAATTTATCAAGGGAGATTTTAAATACATACCTTAAGAAGGTATTTGCCACATGGTTTACAGCCCCACATGGACATCATTGCGAATGAATTGAAATTAAAGAATAGAGACTGATTTAGGAAATCTCACCCAAAGTTGTATGTCACGCTTGAGTTTGAAGTGTCATTTAATTGTTAAGATATTAAAATTAACGTATTATAAAAGCGAATACGAGGGTTGGAACTTAAATAGTGTCAACACTGCTGTGCAACGGAATCTAATATTGTCGCTGATAGCACACGTTGGTTACATACCTACCTTACCTCAGAGCAAATAGACTCGCCCTTCCCACATCACCTGCGTGCGCACAAGCGACAGAAACAGAGTCACGTGTGAGATCGCGGTCTAGCGTAACGTTGTCACTATGTTTTCCAAACAGGACCAACGGAGTTGGATCAAGATTGAATGTGCCAGAGGTCGTACAGCACGACAGTGTCACCAAGGTCTTCAAGAGGCTTGCGGGGAATCTGCATTGCCTTACAGAACAGTGGCACGCTGGGTGAAAGCCTCAACGATGGTCGGTAACCTGTGGCGGACATTCATTGGGCAGGTCGTCCTACGAGTGAAGAAGAAGTGCATGCTCTTTCTGCGTTATTGGACAGTGATCAAAACCAGACGATTCGTCACTTCAGAACTGTTGCAGAGATTCGACAGGCAGTAGAGCGCTCAATTTGCACCATCAACAGAACAGGCTCTGATAAAGGTATACTACGACTTCCACATCGCTGGCAACAGGTTATACACAACGCTGGTGACTACAGTGAAGGACGGTAAAGGTCGCTAACATGTAACTCTTTTGTATCTGTTGTAAATAAATAGTTGACACTATTTAAGTTCCAACCTTCGTACACTGAAAACTTTTCACTGTTTAGACCTTCATCACACGTGTGTGTCGAGTTAAAGAAGGATTGTTACTATTTTACATTCTTCTTTAATTTGTCATTCTATAGAACTCATCGACTTTGAAATGGTTGTGTGCTGTGTTTTGGCCTTCCAAAGGAATTGAATGTAGGCTCTTGTGTGTAGAGAGCCACCGAAATAGTCTGCAGAACCTCCGTAGAGCTCTTTGAAAATGTTGTTAGATGGACAGCAGACAAAGGTATGATGCTAAACATAACGAAAAGTGAGTTTAAAATTTCACCAAGAGGAAAAGTCCTCTCAGATGGGGTGATAGTACCTCCGTAAGTAACTAGGTGTTAATATAAGGAATGGTCTTCATTTAGGTCGGTAGTTAAGAAAGGTTCACATGGTTATGAGGGTACTTAGAACTTCTAGTGGGGATGTAAATGTGGGGGTATGTAAGTCTCTAGTAAGACCCCACTTACGAGTATGGTTCCAGTGTATGCGACTCAAGTAGATAATTGGATGGTTCGGCCGCCGCCTCCTCCTCCGGGCTCCCAGGGGACCCTCCACCTCCCGCGGGAAATTTGAATTTTGGCGGGAAATTTGAATTTTGGCGGGAGATTTGAATTTGTAAACAAAGCCACGTGCTTTTGACAGCTGTAATCGACAACAACGCATCGCTAACCTCACTGCTGCCATCTTGACGGGCCTAAACCTCAATAGTACCAACTTAACTTAACTAGCGCGAGGTAAGTTAAAAAAATCCACGTGTTTTTGGACAGCCACGTGCTTTTTGACAGCTGTCATCGACAACAACGCATCGCTAACCTCACTGCTGCCATCTTGACGGGCCTAAACCTCAGTGGTACCAACTTAACCTAACTAGCGCGAGATTTGAATTGGTAAACAAATCCACGTGTTTTTGACAGCCACGTGCTTTTTGACAGACAACAACGCATCGCCCAACCTCAGTACTCCCATCTTGACGGGTCTAAACCTCAGTAGTACCAACTTAACCTAACTAGCGCGAGATTTGAATAGGTAAACGAATACACGTGCTTTTTTGACAGCTGTCATCCGCCATCTTTAAACCACAGAGCACTGTGCTGCCCTCTTTATCGCAGTAGCTGCAAATTCGTCACCTGTCATCCGCAGTGCTGCCATCTTAACGGGCCTAAACCTTAGTGCTACCAACTTAACCTCCCTAGCGCGAGATTTGAATCGGTAAACAAATCCACGTGCTTTTTTGACAGCTATCATCCGCCATCTTTAATCTATAGAGCACAGTGCTGCCCTCCTTAGCTACTTACCTTTGAAATGTGGTGGCGGATAATTTGAAAAATGCTTTTTGACAGCAAGCATCTTTAATCTAGAGAGCACCGTGCTGCCCTCTTTAGCTAGATACTTTTGAAATGTGGTGGCAGGCAATTCCACATGACAGCAGCCATCTTTAATCAAGAGAGCACCATGCTGCCCTCTATGTGGTGGCGGCAATTTGAAAAATTATATATGCTCTTGTTTGGAAACAAACTCACGCGCTTTTTTGACAGCCGTCATCCGCCATCTTTAAAGAACAGAGCACAGTGCTGCCCTCTTTAGCTAGATACCTTTGAAATGTGGTGGCGGCAAATTCCACGTGCTCTTGTTTGGAAACAAAGCCATGTGCTTTTTGACAGCTGTCATCCGCCATCTTTACTCAACGGAGCACCATGCTGCTATCATGCGGGCAATTTCGTCAGCTGTCATCCGCCATCTTTAATCCACAGAACACCGAGCTGCCCTCTTTATGGCTACTACCTTAAGCACGTAGTAGCGGGCAATTTGAAAAGTTCTGTTAGCTATCATCCGCCATCTTTAATCAAGAGAGCACCGTGCTGCCATCTTTAGCTAGATACCTTTGAAATGTGGTGGCGGCAAATTGAAAAATTTCACGTGCTCTTGTTTGGAAACAAACTCACGTGCTTTTTTGACAGCTACCATCCGCCATCTTTAATCAATAGAGTATAGTGCTGCCCTCTTTAGTTAGATACCTTTGAAATGTGGTGGCGGCGAATTCCACGTGCTCTTGTTTGGAAACAAAGCCATGTGATTTTTTTGACAGGTGTCATCTGCCATCTTTAATCAACAGAGCACCGTGCTGCTACCATGCGGGTAATTTCGTCAGCTGTCATACGCCATCTTTAATCTACAGAGCACCGTGCTGCACTCTTTAGTTGAAATGTGGTGGCGGCAAATTCCACGTACTCTTGTTTGGAAACAAATTCTATGTGCTCTTCAGCTGTCATCCACCATCTTTAATCAAGAGAGCACCGTACTGCCCTCTTTGTGGTGGCGGATAATTTGAAAAATTCTTTTTGACAAGCAGCCATCTTTAATCCAGAGAGAACAGTACTGCCCTCTTTAGCTACTTACCTTTGAGGCGGTTAATTTGAAAAATTCTATTTGACAAGCTGTCATCTTTAATGAAAAGAGCATCGTGCTGCTACCCTGCGGGTAATTTTTACGTCACAGCTGTCATCCACCATCTTGCATTGCTAACCTTAGTGTTGCCCTCTTTAGCTACTTACCTTTGAGGCGGACTATTTGAAAGAAAAAAGTCTATTTGACAAGCCGTCACCCACCATCTTGCATCGCAAACCTCAGTGCTGCACTCTTTAGTTGAAATGTGGTAGCGGATAATTTGAAAAAAATCTTTTTTGACAAGCACCCATCTTTGAGCACCGGGCTGCTATCTTTATCGTAGTAGCGAGCAATTTAAAATCTAGATGCTTTTTTCTAACAGTTGTCATCCGCCATCTTTAATCTAGAGAGCACCGTGCTGCCCTCTTTGTGGTGGTGGTAAATTCCACGTGCTTTACAAACCCACGTGCTTTTTGTCATCCGCCATCTTTAAACAAGAGAGCGCAGTGCCGCACTCTATGTAGTAGCGGATAATTTGAAAAAATTCTTTTTGACAAACAGCCATCTTTCTTTAACACAGTTACCGCTATCTTACATCGCTTACCTCGGTGCTGCACTCTTTAGTTGAAATGTGGTGGCGGTAAATTCGAACAAGTTTAATCATACATCGGGGGAGCTAGAGTAAGCACGTGCTGCAGTGATGACGTCATCATGCATGTTTAGACTTGTCCGTTTTCTTAAGAGTAAGTCGGTGTAAAGGAATGCAATAAGTATGCATCATAAAAACAAGAGTTTGCATGTGCTGCAGTGATGACGCTATTGTGCATGTTTAAACCCGTTCGTTGAATAAAAGCTTTAGTCTTCGAGAAACAGTGATAGAGAGTGGAGTGCAAACATGACGAAAACATTAATAGTTGATGTGCAAGGCTTTAAAGTAAACGGAAACAAATTTGTGTTTAAAGAGGTGGCTGTGTTAGATTGCAGTGTGTTGTGGGCACCAAAACTTGTTAGTTTAGTATTTAGTCCACCGTTCCCTTACTGTCTGCAACAGATGAAGATAAAAAGCAGACTCAGTGGATTGAAAACAATTTAGGTTTGAAGTGGGAAGAAAAAGGAATACCTTATCGTTTTCTACCTTTAATGATGAATGCACATTTGTCAAGAGCAGATCCTGTTTCTTTTAAAGGGTTGTGAAAAGAAAAAATGGTTGCGTGATTTTCTACCATCATCGTGTGAAGTTATCGACATGCATGAATTGGGGTGCCCATCATTTAAAACTCTTCCGAAAGAGCATAGTAGAGAAACAAGTAAACAGTCTTTACAACATGTATGCGTGCTATTTGATTGGTTGTGTTGCAGTGCATGCCGGGAAGTGAACAACATATGTAAACTGCAATGTCGAAATAACCTTAGTGTAAAAGAAACATTTGTAGAGTAAAGACATCATGTCATTTCTAACAGATACTAAGTGTAACGCAGTTGAAAAGGCGATCGTAAAGTTTTATGCATGCAAAAAGAAACTAAACACTTTTACTGAAGAAGAGTTAAATGCATTACCAAAGGCATTTTTGGTTAATGTAGCTGCGAATGCTGTAAAGAAGATTTGGGATAAGGTGCCTCGTGAGTGGACTCAAGATCCTGTTTTGTCAGAGCTTCAAACGTGTAGTTTACATCATGAACACGTGAGTTTAGGTAGAAGACATTCTGTGAGACAGTGCCGTACATGTCAACTAATTAAACTGTATCACGGACCTAAAACTAACGAGTTGTCTTCGCTTATAAACACTTATCATGGCTGTGGAGAGAGTAAAAAAGGAAAAGGTGAAGAAACGTGCTGGGAGAAAGATGAGGAAGCATGTTGGGCGTGGACTCATCAATAGAGTGATTGATCTTCTTTTCTTCGTGCTTCATCTCCCCTGCGGCCCTAGAACACGTTCGCCTGACACGTAGTTACATGCTGCCTGCATAGAGTATGTCGTGTAGCTGTTAAAATCTGCTTCGTAAAGTTATGCTGTATGTGTGTGTGTGTGTGTGTGTGTGTGTGTTATTACCTAGTGCTTTAGCTGCTCAGAAGAATATAGCAGCACTTGTCGTTGTTGGTGTAATAAAACGAAAACTGAGTGACAAAGACCGTAAAATAAACAAAGGATAAAAATGTATATATATTCTAAAATAAATATGAATTGTCAAAACATATTACAGGTGTTGTTTAATCCTACAGCATGTCCTAGTGACTTAGGAGAAAGGAAACGTAGAGGATTAAAAGAAAACACACATAAGATTTAAAGTACATCCTCTTTATTAATCCATGAATTAAAGCTGTTATTAAAACCAAGCCATTTAACATACAGTTTATTGCCACGACGTCGAATAACACGTTCAACTAAATAGTGATCAGGATATTTTGTTTTCTGCAGTTCTTCGATGTAGAATCCTCCTTCAATAGGCTGTCCTCTGAGATCGCGATGTAAATACGTAACTGGATTAGTAAGCTTAACACTTCTGATTTGAAAAATTTCAGTGCTCCAGTTAGGTGTGTATCCTTTTGCAAAGATAGACTTGTGTTTGCTGATGCGAACAAAATCACCTTCTTTAAAGCGATGGCGACGTGGATCAGCTGTTTTAATTACAAGATGGATAGCATTTATACGAGGTGTATTCTTTGTAACAAGACGTGGCTTTGTTCCGATAGTGCGATGAGGTGTATGGTTGTAGGTAGATAAAAGTCTAGGTAGCAGATCAATCCAACGATATGAACCTTGCGCTGTAAATTCTCGCCACTTCATTGTTTTGAGTGTACGATTAAAGCGTTCTACAACACTTGCCTTGAGACTGATGAACGTAGAGTAGTATTGAATGCCAAGTAACTTGAGGTAAGAAGAAAAATCCTTGTTGTAAAACTCTTTACCTAGATCAGTTTGAAGAAGCCTTGGGCAGCGTTTCGATTCTTCAACAATATGTTTAAATGCTTCTTTAACTTGAGCTGCTGTTTTAGAACGCACGGGTTGTGCAAAAGCAAACTTCGAGTACTCATCAATAACAGTAAGTAGATACTTATACCCCTTATTACTAGAGGCATATGGAATCATTTCTAGTAAGTCTGCTTGCCAGAGATCACCTTTTCCTCGTGTAATAATGCGTCTGCGACAGTAGGTGCGACGTGCTGGTTTATGTAACTCATGTGCGATGTTTACCTTTACAGGTGAGATCTTCTCTTGACGAGCCATTACAAAATAATACCGGCATAACGCAGTTCTCTTTCTATTTCTAGAATTTCTGACCCGTGACCAGTGTGACCAGCCTCTTGCGATGCTCTTAAAAGTTGTAATCGTTCAACGAGTAAGTTTGGGTCATTCCAGTATCTTACATCCACATACGGCAACAAAGGCTTGTAGATAACATCAAGACTACGTGCAGTCGGAAACAGCTTAGAAATAAACTCACGATACTTGTAACTCTTACTCGCATTTACAGCTTCTGTTCTCTTGTAATTACGTCGTGTTGCGTCAGTAGCAAAAAGTATTGCTTTATATTTTTTAAGATAATCTTGTAAAATTATATCCTTGTCAGGTATTTGTGAGAAAAGAAGTTCTAAGAGTCCTTTCGTAGGTTTATAGGTAACACCTTTTACAATGAGTTTGTTGTTATTAATCTTAACATTTGAATTTCCTATCCGGAAACAGTCATCTTCGTAGCGAATACCGTAGGTAGTGTCAGTTTGTCCTGTAATAAGTTTTTCTATATAAGGTGCAAAGAGAGATCCATAGGTATCTTGAATAAAAGTTCTAAACTGATTGCGATACTCTGGTGTAATCATAACCTCAGACAAAGATGGTAGATTTTGCTTCGATGTAGTAGGTGTTTCAGCAATAACATCTGTAGTTAAAAACTCAACACGCTTAGATGGTGATGTATCATTAAGTTCTTCTTCTTCTTCTTCTTCCTTATCTTCCTCTTCTTGATCTACATCCTGCTTCTTCTCTTCCTTATCTTGTTCATGCTTTTCTTCTTCATGCTTCTCTTTATGATATGATGTTTGCATAGAAGCAAAACTTGAAGTAGACTGCGGTAATGGAGTAGAATTAAAAATTTTCTTTGAGTGGTGTACTTAGTTGTGTATTTAAAAATAAATCCGTGTGTCCTTGAATACGTTTAAGCTCCTTAAATGTCCGTCGAATATTGTTTCGAGCTTGGATGATATGTTTTGTGATCTCCTTGCTAGATGTTAACATGATGATGGTTTTTAATCAAGTAGTTACTGTAATTCTGTGTTAATGCATATAAAATGATCGAAACCCATGCGATATCGTCCATGCTGTACATCACTTTCTTTATCAATAACTGAAAAGCTGTGACGGTGTAATGACCAACATTTAGCGCACATACGTTTAAAAACATCGAATGTCATATCAGTGTTAACATGATCGTTATACACATGTCGCATGTTGCGCTCATCTTGCCGAAAAAGCACAATAACATTTGCGTTGTCGCGTATCAACTGCTTAGGCACACGAGAATAGGTTTGGCACAAATAGATGCAATCAACATATTTATGCCGACCCATACTAAAGAATGCACGAATAACGTTTTGCTGTTCTGTTGCGACATCATCAAAGATCATAAGAGAATTAGGAAGCACATCGTCTGATGATGGTACTTGCTCATGCGAATTAAATTTAAATCTTATTCCATCTTTAACTAGATCGTGCATTACAGTTTGTAGAATAGTATATAGCGGCTGATAGAGTGACTTTGCGAAAACGTAAATATTCTCGAAGCGTACACCGTTTGCAGAAGTAATAAGTGTGAGTAAAAGATTTGTTTTCCCGCATCCCGACGGGCCTATATAATACATCGAACAGTAAAAGGAAACAACGTTCCCTGACGTTTTCGTGTAGTTGTACTAGACCTAGGTAAGAGATGTGGTACAATGTCGGTAACAGGTAGCGTGTCTTGCTGCTTTATAATCTTCATGATAACTGAATCATAAAGTACGTAATAGTAATATATATATATATAAACAAAACAAGAGGCAACGGTTAGTTTATGATTTGCTCTTGACTAGTAAAGTCGTGTCCAGCATGGTAAAACAACGATATCCAAACGACATGAAGAAGAAGAAGAAAGTAAAAACTGTTGGATGGAAAGATGTTATAAAGGCTGCGCAAAAAGCTATTCGAGGGGAATACAATCCTCGTGTAGCTATTACTAAGGCGTTACGCGCAGCAAGAGCGAGAATTTCTCCAAAGTGCAGAGCAATATTTAGTAAACGTGCACGAATTATTCCTGTACCAAAACGAGGAGGATTTCTTCCTGCGCTGTTTGCTGGCTTAGCAGCTTTAGGGTCATTGCTAGGTGGTGCTAGTGCTGTAGCGAGAACTGTCAAAGCTGTAGAAGAAGCGAAACAACAGTTGAAAGAGCGTGAACGTCATAACAAGACGATGGAGGCAATTGCGTTACGAGGCAAAGGTATGAACATGAAGCTAGCGCCATACAAGAAAGGGCTTGGTATCTACATTTCTCCAAAAAACGTCTACTGAATGCACTGCCATATCGAGCTCTAACGCATGATGAAGTTTTTACGTTTGCTAATCAACTAGGAATTCATTATTTTCGAGTGTATATGCGTGATCAACTACCAGCGCGCCCACGTGAACGTGAAAGTGCCGTAATTAACTTGGACGACAGTCGTAGACCTGGAACTCATTACGTTGCTTATGTAAAACGTAAATCTAAAGTATGGTATTTTGATAGCTATGGAGACTTACCTCCTCCTTTTGAGCTCAGACGTTATTTCGGAAGCAGTGCGGACATTGTTTACAATAAAAACCGTGTGCAAAACTTTAATACACGCATGTGCGGACGATTATGTCTTATGTTCTTATATCAAACCCAGACAGTAGAGAAAGTGCATTAGTGTCTACGTGATGACGAACAGTGAAAGAACGTTTGCTGTACGTGGAGAAGGACCTGAAACAACCGTTTATTTTAATCCACCAATCGAACTTAGCTATCAGCCGCATAGTTTTGGACTAGTATCGTTTGAAAGCTACAATAAAATCTATAATGTGCGTGATGGTTTAAACAAGTTCTATTAAGATGAGTATGTGCTAACACTACCCTTAGGTAGTTATACAGTACACGATATTCACGACTATGTTGAAAGTACGTTAATTGATCAGTTTGGGGAAGATAGTTTTAGTAATCATAATTACAAGTTCTCAATCACTATAAGCAACATTACACATAAATGTGTTATTGAATCGTCATTTAAGATTGACTTCAAAACACAACCTGATTCGATTGGACCACTGCTTGGATTTTCATCGAGGGAGCTCCTACCGAACGTACGTTACGAGTCTGATCAACCTATAAAACACTTCGATGATTATAATGTGAACATTACTTGTAATATTATTACAGACTTGAATAGAAATCTACAACCTTCGCACGTCCTGCACGACTTTATTGTTACAGAGGAACGTGGATATACTATTTGTGAGAAACCAGCAGTAGTTCTTTATCATCCTGTGTCTGTAAAACACATTAGCAACATTACTCTTAGACTTGTAAATAAACATAATCAGCTTATTCATTTAGATCAGCACGCGTACGTAGCTTACAAACTACATCTTAAACCAGTATGAAAACCATCTATAAAACACGGTGTACATTCCGAAGACATACTACATGTGTGCAGAGACTCACCGAGTTAACAGATACCCATAAGCAGATACTCCAAGATTTAGGATATACACTACTACAACAGAATGGAAGAAATGCTAGACATTACGAATACAGTAGAAAGTCGTGAAGGTGTAGTACGAAGTGAGCTTCATTCCTATCAACCTTTTACGTTTGGATTAAATAGCAATGATGAAATTCATTTTATTAATAATCAGCAAGATGTTTACACCTTACCACACGAAAGCTACCTCTATATTGAAGGACGACTAGAAAAGTCTGATGGAAGTGGACCAGGCACTTCACAACTAAACAACCATGCTCTATCGTTTCTCTTTTCTGAAGCGCGATATGAAGTAAATAATGTTGAAATAGATCGAACGAAGAATGTTGGTATTACAAGTGCAATGAAACTCTACCCTTCTTTCTGTGATGAAGAAAGTAATCTTTTGCGGATGGCTGGATGGTGTCCAAAAGCTACTAACAACTGGATGATTAATGAGGATGGAACTTTTACGGGTATGTTATCACTGAAACATATTTTTGGATTCGCAGAAGACTTTACACGAATTATAATCAACGCAAAACAAGAGCTTATTCTAATCCGTGATCGAAGTGATTACAATTCTCTTAAAGCAGTAGAAACACCAGTAGAATCGAAAATAACACTGCATCGTATACTGTGGCGGATTCCACATGTAACCTTCGATTGCTCAAGATTGTAGAAAATGATACACCATTACCTATACGTTTTAGAAGTTGGGAGCTGCATGAATATCCTGTGTTACCACCTACAAACAAGCATAGCTGGGCTGTTAAAACATCACGTTTTACTGAGAAGCCCTTGTAAATTATTTTTGGATTTCAAACTAATCGTAAATTCAATCACGAAAAAGATAGCTCACTGTTTGATCACTGTAAATTAAGACACGTTAGACTATATCTCAACGGAATTACGTATCCCTACGAAAACATAGACATTAACTTTGAGAAAAATAAGTTTGGGATGCTCTATGACATGTTTTGTAAATTTCAATCATCGTATTATCAGAAAGAAGATCGTCCGCTATTTACACCTCAAGAATTGAAAAATAAAGCACCGATTGTAGTTATAGACTGCTCTTATCATGAAGAATCTATAAAAGAATCTCCAGTTGATATTCGTTTAGAATTTGAAACATCTGAAAACATTCTTGCTAACACAGCAGCCTATTGTCTTATTATTCATATGAGTGATGTTACTTACCATCCGCTAACGAATATTGTTACGAGACTATAAATAAGAATAGATCTTTATCATTTTCATTAGTGTGTGCTTCGACATCGTACGCTATGGAACAAAACTGTAAATGTGCAAGCTGTTTGCATGCTCATACGCAACATCTTATTTATCTTTCACGAGTGAGTGAGGCTATTAAGATGTTCTATAAACATAGATCGTCGATGCCGAAACATCTTATTCAATACTTACCACCAGGATTTTTATATACGTACGCTGCCTCTTACGTACATAATTTTTGGGACATCCTTCCTCTACACAGTAAGATGTCGATCGAAGTAGCTTTATGCAGAACTTGTGAACGACATTACAAGCATCGAGGTGAAAATGGTGATGATGATTAGGATGGACCAAATCCGAGGATTGAACACTGTACACAGTGTATGAATGAACTTTCTCTAGTTCCTCATGATGATGATGATTCCGAAAAGGAATAACAACAAGGTAAGAATATATGATCTTCTCTGTAAAGCATAACATACTTAGTATACTATATTTCTAAATGTTTTGTTTAATTTGAATGTTGCAGGAGGCATTTCAGAAGCATACGTTGTTAAGAAGCACACCAACCTTGTCAGCAGCAAAAACGAACACTGTTGTAGTACATTTGTAAATAAATATTTGATCGCATTCAAAAATGTTGTACTTATTGCATTGCTTTTCACCGACTTACTCTTAAGAAAAAAACGATCAGGTCTAAACATGCACAATGACGTCATCACTGCAGCACGTGCTTACTCTAGCTCCCCCGATGCATGATTAAACTTGTTCGAATTTACCGCCACGACATTCCTTTACACCGACTTACTCTTAAGAAAACGGACAAGTCTAAACATGCATGATGACGTCATCACTGCAGCACGTGCTTACTCTAGCTCCCCCGATGTATGATTAAACTTGTTCGAATTTACCGCCACCACATTTCAACTAAAGAGTGCAGCACCGAGGTAAGCGATGTAAGATAGCGGTAGCTGTGTTGAATAAAGATGGCTGTTTGTCAAAAAGAATTTCTTCAAATTATCCGCTACTACATAGAGTGCAGCACTGCGCTCTCTTGTTTAAAGATGGCGGATGACAAAAAGCACGTGGGTTTGTAAAGCACGTGGAATTTACCACCACCACAAAGAGGGCAGCACGGTGCTCTCTAGATTAAAGATGGCGGATGACAACTGTTAGAAAAAAGCATCTAGATTTTAAATTGCTCGCTACTACGATAAAGATAGCAGCACGGTGCTCAAAGATGGGTGCTTGTCAAAAAAGAATTTTTTCAAATTATCCGCTACCACATTTCAACTAAAGAGTGCAGCACAGAGGTTTGCGATGCAAGATGGTGGGTGACGGCTTGTCAAATAGATTTTTTCTTTCAAATAGTCCGCCTCAAAGGTAAGTAGCTAAAGAGGGCAACACTAAGGTTAGCAATGCAAGATGGTGGATGACAGCTGTGACGTAAAAATTACCCGCAAGATAGCAGCACGATGCTCTTTTCATTAAAGATGACAGCTTGTCAAATAGAATTTTTCAAATTAACCGCCTCAAAGGTAAGTCGCTAAAGAGGGCAGCACTGTTCTCTCTGGATTAAAGATGGCTGCTTGTCAAAAAGAATTTTTCAAATTATCCGCCACCACAAAGAGGGCAGCACGGTGCTCTCTTGATTAAAAATGATGGATGACAGCTGAAGAGCACATAGAATTTGTTTCCAAACAAGAGTACGTGGAATTTGCCGCCACCACATTTCAACTAAAGAGTGCAGCACGGTGCTCTGTAGATTAAAGATGGCGTATGACAGCTGACGAAATTACCCGCATGATAGCAGCACGGTGCTCTGTTGATTAAAGATGGCAGATGACACCTGTAAAAAACGTACATGGCTTTGTTTCCAAACAAGAGCACGTGGAATTTGCCGCCAACACATTTCAAAGGTATCTAACTAAAGAGGGCAGCACTATGCTCTGTTGATTAAAGATGGCGGATGGTAGCTGTCAAAAGAGCACGTGAGTTTGTTTCCAAACAAGAGCACGTGAAATTTTTCAATTTGCCGCCACCACATTTCAAAGGTATCTAGCTAAAGATGGCAGCACGGTGCTCTCTTGATTAAAGATGGCGGATGATAGCTAACAGAACTTTTCAAATTGCCCGCTACTACGTGCTTAAGGTAGTAGGCATAAAGAGGGCAGCACGGTGTTCTGTGGATTAAAGATGGCGGATGACAGCTGACGAAATTGCCCGCATGATAGCAGCACGGTGCTCTGTTGATTAAAGATGGCGGATGACAGCTGTCAAAAAAGCACATGGCTTTGTTTCCAAACAAGAGCACGTGGAATTTGCCGCCACCACATTTCAAAGGTATCTAGCTAAAGAGGGCAGCACTGTGCTGTGTTGATTAAAGATGGAGGATGACGGCTGTCAAAAAAGCGCGTGAGTTTGTTTCCAAACAAGAGCATGTAGAATTTTTCAAATTACCCCCACCACATAGAGGGCAGCATGGTGCTCTCTTGATTAAAGATGGCTGCTGTCATGTGGAATTGCCTGCCACCACATTTCAAAGGTATCTAGCTAAAGAGGGCAGCACGGTGCTCTCTAGATTAAAGATGGCTGCTGTCAAAAAGCATTTTTCAAATTATCCGCCACCACATTTCAAAGGTAAGTAGCTAAGGAGGGCAGCACTGTGCTCTATAGATTAAAGATGGCGGATGATAGCTGTCAAAAAAGCACGTGGATTTGTTTACCGATTCAAATCTCGCGCTAGGGAGGTTAAGTTGGTAGCACTAAGGTTTAGGCCCGTTGAGATGGCAGCACTGCGGATGACAGGTGACGAATTTGCAGCTACTGTGATAAAGAGGGCAGCACAGTGCTCTGTGGTTTAAAGATGGCGGATGACAGCTGTCAAAAAAGCACGTGGATTTGTTTACCTATTCAAATCTCGCGCTAGTTAGGTTAAGTTGGTACTACTGAAGTTTAGGCTAGACCCATCAAGATGGCAGTACTGAGGTTGGGCGATGCGTTGTTGTCTGTCAAAAAGCACGTGGCTGTCAAAACACGTGGATTTGTTTACCAATTCAAATCTCGCGCTAGTTAGGTTAAGTTGGTACCACTGAGGTTTAGGCCCGTCAAGATGGCAGGAGTGAGGTTAGCGACGCGTTGTTGTCGATGACAGCTGTCAAAAAGCACGTGGCTGTCAAAAAACACGTGGATTTGTTTACCTCGCGCTAGTTAGGTTAAGTTGGCACTACTGAGATTTAGGCCCGTCAAGATGGCAGCAGTGAGGTTAGCGATGCGTTGTTGTCGATGACAGCTGTCAAGAAGCACGTGGCTTTGTTTACATATTCAAATCTCCCGCCAAAATTCAAATTTCCCACCAAAATTCAAATTTCCCGCCAAAATTCAAATTTCCCGCTGGAGGTGGGGGGGGCCCTTGGGAGCCCGGAGGAGGAGGCGGCGTCCGAACCATCCAATTATACTACTGACTCACACCAGGACTACTTGATACGAGAATTGGAAATGATCCAGGGAAAGCTGCACGATGTTTTCTGCGTGATTTGCGACAAAAGAGTACTGTTATGACAATGTTTCGAACTTTGGTCTGGGAGTAAGGAGACGAGATGCATGTTCCGTGATATCAGGGGAGAAATTGTGTGGAATGCCATAAGTAGACTAATAAGCTCTAGAGGAAAGATCATAACATAAAGATGAAGTCGGAATTGAAGAGAAGAAATTGGACCAAGTGTTCATTTATATGACGGAAAGTTAGGCAACGGAGTAATTGTTCAACGGAAATGTTCAATAAATTTCCAATTTTTTGAAAACACAGACCTCAATACAGATCAGTGATGACTGATAGGTTGACTGTAAGTCTGACAATTACCATGATTATTGACTTGAGACTGTGTTACGAAAATCAACCTGCCAAGTGATACATTCACTACGTAGTTGAAGACATAATGGCACCTCTCCCTACGGGGGCTTCGTGCTTTCGGAGCTCCATTATGTACGCTCAGTACAATTCGAAGCGCTCTGGGATGTGAATGTGTCGACCGATTTAAAATATTCTGGTCCCTTTTTTTTTGTAAGTACACAGGTTGACAGATAATACTAGTGCCGTTTGTGAATATGTGGCTCTAAAGTTGGAATTTTTGCTAGAAAAAAAATTTCGGTGAGTTGATCACTCATGTGAGATAGTAGCTGTCTCATAGGTCGACCACCCTTACGGACAAAGTTATGTGGGGTCGAAAATCTGAGCTTGTTTCTCAAGTAAACTCTGATCCATGACGGGTACAGCATTGAATAGAGAATACCGGTACCATTTCGGTACACGGCAGAGGTTTCCTGGTGTGCGGAATTTTGATAATTATATAATGTATTGAATCTTATTCTCCTGTAACGATCTGCCAGATCAGACAATTGGCGATAACAAACAAGAAATCAGCCGTAAGGATAATATAAGTTAATAAGACTTGTTAATTTAATTATATTATTTATGCTCGACGATGCCGAAATATAAATATTATATGTCAGAAAACTGAATCTTAATGAGGATCATTATAGTTCAAGTTTCATTATGATACAGGTTTCCACCAATCAGGATTTGTGCAGAAGGTTTTTGAGGGAAGTGTAGGCGGTAATAACAGACCAAGGTATGGATATGAAAAACAGATTAGAGCAGATGTGGGGTGCAGCAGTTACGTAGAAATAAAAAGGTCAGCCCATGATAGGGTGGCATGGAACGCTGCATCAAACCAGTCTATGGACTGATGACTCAAACAATAACGTCCTTGTTTGAATATAGCATATACATTGTACGGAGTAACAAGTTTATGAACGTGGTTTTATCAACAGTAATGAAAACGTGTCGATTTTCTTCACGAGATACAGCTGCCTTCACTGTGATCAGGTAACTTTGTGAAGATTTTACTTGCTATTAGCAGAATAAAAAATTATTTGCGCTGAAAGACTTAGAAATGTTAATCATATTTATCTGACAAAACATTCTTGCATTGTTTTGAATATGATGTAAACTGATTTCAAGAAATATTGTAAATATAATTATATGTATATTTGTGAATTCTGGAGAGTTGAATATGTCTTAGTCCGCCTCTGTGGTGTAGTGGTTAGCGTGATTAGCTGCCACCCCCCGGAGGTCCGGGTTCGATTCCCGGCTCTGCCACGAAATTTGAAAAGTGGTACGAGGGCTGGAACGGGGTCCACTCAGCCTCGGGAGGTCAACTGAGTAGAGGTGGGTTCGATTCCCACCTCAGCCATCCTCGAAGTGGTTTTCCGTGGTTTCCCACTTCTCCTCCAGGCGAATGCCGGGATGGTACCTAACTTAAGGCCACGGCCGCTTCCTTCCCTCTTCCTTGCCTATCCCTTCCAATCTTCCCATCCCTCCACAAGACCCCTGTTCAGCATAGCAGGTGAGGCCGCCTGGGCGAGGTACTGGTCATACTCCCCAGTTGTATCCCCCGACCAAGAGTCTGAAGCTCCAGGACACTGCCCTTGAGGCGGTAGAGGTGGGATCCCTCGCTAAGTCCGAGGGAAAAACCGAACCTGGAGGGTAAACAGCTGATGATGATGATGATGATGATGAATATGTCTTAAGATTTCTCGACAAAAATCACACTCGAAAATCATTGAGTTGCTTGTAAGGAGGTCAGTTAATGATAGTTCTTTTTTGCTAGTTGTTTTACGTCGCACCGACACAGATAGGTCTTGTGGCGACGATGGGACAGGGAAGGGCTAGGAGTGGGAAGGAAGCGGCCGTGGCCATAATGAAGGTACAGCCCCAGCATTTGCCTGGTGTGAAAATGGGAAACCACGGAAAACCATTTTCAGGGCTGCCGACAGTGGGGTTCGAACCTACTATCTCCCGAATACTGGATACTAGCCGCACTTAAGCGACTGCAGCTATCGAGCTCGGTAATGATAGTTCTACTTGAGTCTTCTGTAACATTGCAAATACAAGAAGATTATGGCGAGATTTATAAACTACGAAGAAGGAGCCAGCAAGAATGCGAAAACGACATCACAAGAGACAAGAAAATGAAAAAAATACCTACTTTTGTTGTTGTTGTTGTTGCTATTTTGCTTTACATCGCACGGACACAGATACGTCTTATGGCGACGATGGGATAGGAAAGGCCTAGGAATTGGAAGGAAGCGGCCGTGGCCTTAATTAAGGTACAGCCCCGGCTTTTGCCTGGTGTGAAAATGAGAAACTACGGAAAACCATCTTCAGGGCTGTCGACAGTGGGGCTCGAACCCACTATCTCCCGATTACTGGATACTGGCCGCACTTAAGCGACTGCAGGTATCGAGCTCGGTAAGACCTATTTTAAAGAATCTCACGGTGAAAGTTTGCAGTTTTGTGCGGACTAAAATTACAAATATAACAAGTTTCTTACCGGAGTTTGAGACATTCATTAGTTACAAGAACATGGTACACAGATCATTCCTATTTCGCCGTTTTCTACTTTCTTAAAAACTTGTGTGTTGAATTGTTTTAAAACTTTATGTGTAATAAAACTTGTCTTAGGATTTTCTGTGATTTTACAGTTTTACACTTAGACCCTTTTACAAATTAAAGTAGGCCTATTCATATTATTCATATCACATGCAATATCCGCCTCCATAGACTCAGCGTGCTCTTTTTGTTTCTTTATTTTTTAATCCGTTTACCGACCAGGGTTGGTTTTCCCTCGGACTCAGTGGGGGATCCCATCTCTATCACCTCAAGGGCAGAGTCCTGGAGCGTGAGACATTTGGTCGGGGAGGAGGACCAGTACCTCGCCCAGATGGCCTCACCTACTAACATGAGCAAGGGCCTGGTGTGTGGGGCGGGGGATGGTGAGATTGGAAGGAGTACGCGGGAAAGAGGGAAGGAAGCGGCCGTGGCCTTAAGTAAGATAGCATCCGGGCATTTGCCTGAAAGAGAAGTTGGAAACCTTTTCGAGGATGACTGAAATACGAATCGAACCCGCCTCTACTCGGTTGACCTCCCGAAGCTGAATGGAGACCTTTCCATTCCTCGTATCTTTGCCACTGGGGGCGGCAGCTAATCACGCTAACCACTACAGCACAAAGGCTGACAGTATACTTCTTATATGCTCTAATTGCAGATCTAAATATCTCCTATCGCTTAGTTATGAACCACCTATTCCCCTTTTGTGATAGTCCTTTTACCTCGGTTTTTATTCTGCATCTTCAGTAAACCAAATGGGTTATTTTACTGCAGCACAGTCCAGACTCGCACACTGGATGTAATGGGCGTGCGGAACCAGAGCTATTTTCCCAGATGTGTCAATAATGAACTTCATATCATGTAATACGTCATCCCCTTTCATAAGTTTAATGGATTATATACGGTGCTCAGAAACAACGTGAGCTTCGGAACTGATAAGTACACTTTGTGAGGCGGTTTCTTAACCTGCACGTGGCTCGCGACTCCAAGTCCACTGTATTACCAAGCAGCTATCAACGCAGCATCAAACACAAACATACCTTGGTATGAGGTGGTTTCACCGCAGCGTACTTGTTATCGCGCCATCCAGTCAGTTTGGATTTTCGAGTTCGAATTCCTCCCCTGGCGAAACTTTCTATTTGACTGGTGCTTTCAAGCCACGTGCAGATTTAGCAACACCACCTCGCACATCCCATTTAAATTCGTCTACGATACGATCTGATTGGCTAACTTCAACAGCTGACAGCAGCGCGAGTCATCGAATTATTGTTTCAAAAGTATTTTTCAGTACGACCAACAATCTAACGCTCACATATACGGTTCTCGTTTTTCCGACCACCCCATTAGAGACGTGCTTAAAGGTGATTTGATATAATGTGAGAATTTTCACGTGAGACGAAAAATAGCTTTCTCCAGGTCAGAGGAGGGCGTTACCCTCTATTTGGCCTTCCCCTCCCCTTTAGGTAAAGCAGTGAAAGCTTTAGATGATTATGAAATATCTTTGTGTTGTTTATACAGTATGTCACAGTTTACCTTTTTGTGCTTCGACAGAATGAAAAACTTGAAGGTAACATTTTTTGATAAGAAATGAAATACACATCAGTAATTCACAGCTGGAAACATCAGAATACTATCTTCAGTAGAGTAATCGTGGACGGGTGTTTTCAGTTCGTAACATAACTGTAGTCAGCGTATGTGGTGTAGTGGTCAGTATGATTAACTGCCACCCCCGGAGGCCCGTGTTCGATTCCCGACTCTGCCACGAAGTTTGAAAAGTTGTACGAGGGTTGGATCGGGGTCCGCTCAGCCTCGGGAGGTCAACTGAGTAGAGGGAGGGGGTGTTTGATTCCCACCTCAGTCATCCTCGAAGTGTTTTCCGTAGTTCTTACTTCCTCTCCAGGCAAACGTCTGGACGGTACCTAAATAAAGGCCACGTCTGCTTCGTTTCCTCTTCCTTGTTTATCTCGTCCAATCTTCCTCACAAGGCCCTTGTTCAGCATAGCAGGCGAGATACAGGTCCTCCTCCCCAGTCTAATCTCCTGACCCAAAGTCTCGCGTTCCAGGACAGGCGGGATCCCTCGCTGAGTCAGAGGGAAAGACAAAGTGTGGAGGTTAAACGGGCAAAGAAAGGCAGAAAGAAGAAAGGAAGAAAGAAAGAAAGAAAGAAAGAAAGAACATTGGTGTCCTAGCTCACACTTCAACCCCATATATTTTAGACCTTTGTTCGAAGTTTTTGAAAGCCTATTTTGCTTGGGAATTATGGAATACTCTGGCCATCTGTTCCAATACATGCCAAGGGGACTTCCTACCGCTTTGCTCTTTAAATAACTGTATTCTCACAAAAGTGTGACATAGACACACAGATATAATTTCCTTTTATTCACAGCAATGGTGGCTGGAGATGAGCGGTGTAACCCAAGGAACATTCCGCCTGAAAGTTGGAACGGCAGGGGAGAGCCGATATTTGTGTTCGATATCAGCAGAAAACTTAGACCTATCTGCCGCTACACCATTGAGAAGAACGAGACCAACGATAAGCAGAAATACGTCAACCAGTAAGTAAGCCATAGTTAAGAACAGTGAGGAACTGGAACATAATATACTCTGTCACGAGTACCCTATTGCTATATGAGCTGGATCCCGCATTTCTTCTACAAACCTACTAACAAAACACGTCCTTCTGAATACATTCCTAGCAGTGGCGTATTTTGGGATCAAGAGGTGGGCTATCACTAGACTTAGGTTACCCCTTTTCGATGGTTGGTTTAGTGAAAGTTAAGTTTTTTGAGCTGCAGCCAATAGCCTGCTGTGTTGTCAAGGCTGCTTCACAAGCTACTACCCTGGCCTCTGCTACTGCCAATAATCAACACCTGATCATTGAAGATTGATAGCCTGAGGTTTACCGATTTCAAGTCCGGCTTTCTAGCTAAATGTATAGAATGCTTGCTTTTGGTCCGATGGGACCGGTTCACTTCTCAGAATCAACACCCTCGTACTGTTAATTCCTCTGGGTCGGTGACTGGGTGTTGATTATTGTTGATTATTATTATTATTATTATTATTATTATTATTATTATTATTATTATTATTATTATTATTATTATTATTATTATATACACATTATGAATTTTACAGCATTGCCAGCGGTCAAGTGGTGGTATCCAACCCATGATCACGGGTTCGATTCCAACCAATAAAAGAGAACATTAAACCTAAAAGATTGTGCTTCATATTAGCAGATCTGTCTATGCAAAGAAAATCATATTACTCCTACAAAAACATCCCTGTAGAGTCTTTCTACAAGGATGCAGAAGTAAACGGAAGTGAAATACCTGCACTCTCTTGAAGACGCGCGGGGTGGGTCGAGGGAAGAGGGACGCAGAGCCTGGGCCTCAAGATCAGTCTGCGTTGCGTTACTCTCAGAAACACGTGCGACGTTTTTTATCATTGCCTTCAAGTTTTGTAAATGGAACAATGTGTCAGATGCTTACATTATAATGGGCTTTAGAGTTCTATGGTTCTCATTTGAGGTTTGGGCTTCACCGATGGGCTTGGTAGCCCTCAACATACGCTACTGATTCCTATGGGTGTCTGAATATATTCTACACGTATAATATTTAATATTGCCATTCCTCTGCACTTTGCTTTACCTGGATGGTTTTTAATGAAATTGATCCGTGGATACTTTTGGGAATTGGTATACACGATGGCATTACTCTCATGTCGATATCTTGATTATTATAGAAGTTAGGACATTTTCCCTCATGGAAACATCTAGAAGGTATGTGACGTGATCTGTTCTTCACTGCTATACGTCACAATCCCCTGTGGGTGGGGGCGGTAGATTAACAACCACGGTATCCGCTGCATTTCGTAAGAGGTGACTAAGAGGGGCACCAAGGGCTCTGAACTTAGGAGTGTGGATTGGCGACTACGGGGGCACTTACTTGTGTCAGGTTTATAACTTTCATTTACCCTATTCCACCTCCCTTGGTCAACTCTTGTTCTTTTCCGACCCCGACGGAGCCTAGGCAGTTTTTCATTTTCACGTCCTTCGTGGCCCTTGTGTTCCTTTGGCCGATATCTTCAATTTTCGAAGTGTCGGATCCCTTCCATTTTTTCTCTCAGGTTAGTGTTATATAGAGGATCGTCGCTTAGTTGTACTTCCTCTTAAAACAATAAAAAATTAGCGGCTGTGAGCTTGCATCCGAGAGATAGTGGGTTCGAATCCCACTGTTGGCAGCCTGAAGATGGTCTTCCGTGGTTTCCCATTTTCACACCAGGCGAAAAAATAATCACCATCACCACCGCTAGACGTCACGACCACGGCAAGTTGCCTAGCCTTGTCGTTGTGTACGAGGTAACGGGACGTATCCTCTTAAGAAATACTTCGTGCACGGGTGTTCCCAGTACAATACAAAATAATTTTTTAAACGTATTGCATCAGTTGTTGTAACACTTGATCATTACTGTTTATGTCAGCTATCCACTCGGCACCAATAAGCAACTTGCGATGATTATATCCTTCTGATCAGTGCAAACTCGTTTTAGACTCTGTTTTCAAGATAGTGTTCATGTCATCATCACAAGTCGTAGGACTCACTCCTGAACACCGAGGTCAGCTTTTCTTAAAAATCGCTGCTGTGCCCCACAAGCTTCCCTTCCCTGATTAATATTTCCAGGTTTTCTCCATCTCTTCTCACAGTATGGCCAAAGAACTGGAGAATATTTTGGCTGGCACGGTAAGAAAGGCGCTTGGACACGTTCTTTGACAATGGACGCATTAATTCTTTCTTCAGTCCATTCTTATGCGTAGCATTCTGCGCCAGCACCAAACCTCCAATGCATCGATACGGTGCTTGTCTCTGTTTTATTTTTTTCTAGTGGCTGTACGTCGCACTGACACAGATAGGTCGTATCGTGACGATGGGATAGGAAAGACGTAGGAGTTGGAAAGAAGCGGCCGTGGCCTTAATTAAGGTACATTTGCCTGGTGTGAAAATGCGAAACCACTGAAAACCATCTACAGGGCTGCTGACAGTGGGATTCGAACCCACTATCTCCCGGATGCAAGCTCACAGCCACATGCCCCCAACCGCACGGCCAACTCTCCCGGTGTCTCTGGTTTAGAGAGTCCGTGTTTCACAACCGTCTAATGAAAACCTACAACCTGTTTTCCAGCCAATGACCGGGTCAGGGATGGAATGAATGAAGCCCCCATCTTGCGGCGAGGATAGGAATATATGACGACTGCCGAAACCTGCTGCACTTCTCTGGAGCAATGATTAATGACTGACAGATGAAATGAAATGATGGTGGAGAGTGTTGCTGGAATGAAAGATGACAGGGAAAACCGGAGTACCCGGAGAAAAACCTGTCCCGCCTCCGCTTTGTCCAGCACAAATATGACATGGAGTGACCGGGATTTTAACCACGGAACCGAGCGGTGAGAGGCCAACGTGCTGCCATCTGAGCCACGGAGGCCACCCACAACCGTGTAAGAAGACGGAAAACATGAGTGATTCAACAGGGCCGAACTTTGAACTGTTGGTGATTTCCCTGTTCTGCCAGATCTTGGAGAGCTTCTTATGCGTCTTCTAATTTTAACAACTTCCCCTGTCACAGACACTTGACCAAAAATCATGCACCTCATCCAAGTCCCTCAATGCACCTACGAATTGGAACTGTGCTCCTCGATCAATTATCATAAGTTTCAATGTTTGAGTAATCGTACGGTTTTCCTTGTTTTATTGTGATTTAAAGTTGCACATTTGTCAGAAATTTCACAAAATATTATTTTTCGTAGAGATATCCGTCGTTGTACTATTCGTAACCCTTTATAGGGCAGAAGTCCGGGGGTAGTTCAAAAATTCTGAAACTTTGTAAACTGCCTCTCTACCGAGCGTGAAACACAATTCAATTTTTAAAAATCAGAAAAAATTTACGCGTAGGTAGGGTTAACGGGGTGGTAAATTATTATACCACTGCCCATTCAGTTCAACCAACAACACAGGGTGGGCAGTGGTATAATAATTTACCACCACACATATATTTTGTTACATCCAAAATACCGTGTGCTAACGCATAAAGTAGATCAGTTTTGATCACAAAATCATCAAAATTAAAAATGCTGCACACTGACAATATAAATATGACAAAATGCATATAATTATTAATACAGCGAAATAAAATATAGCAGTAATTCTAATGTCTTACTGACTCTCGTGGAAACGTCTAAAGCAACCTTATCACATGTTTTGCAAATCAGATTGCTACGCTTTTTCCTTTTCTTTGTGCTGCAATATGCACATTTGCGGTAAGTCCCAATCTCATGTTCTGGGTGTCCTGCCTTGGAGAAAAATCACTTAGTAGACGAGATAGCTGCCGCTTCTGAAGAAGCATTGAAGATCTAACTTGCTGCACGAGTAAAACGCCCTTAAATTACACTCTAAGTCCGATTGGAAAGCAATTTCGTCAGTGACTGATACTATTTGCTCGATTTCCAGCTCCGTCAAACATTTTCCCTCCATCTACAAAAGTAATTTATTATTATTATTATTATTATTATTATTATTATTATTATTATTATTATTATTATTATTATTATTATTTTTATCATTATCATTATTATCTTTTCCCTGATACCGATAATTTACAGGATGGTATATAAAAAAGCAAGCCGGACCCTTGGTGTCGGGGTAGCGTGCCTGCCTCTTACCCGGAGACCCCGGGTTCGATTCCCGGCCAGGTCAGCAAATTTTACCTGGACCTGAGGGCTGGTTCAGGTCCACTCAGCCTACGTGATTAGAATTGAGGAGCCATCTGAGGATGAGATAGCGGTTCTGGTCTAGAAAGCCATAACGACCGAGAGGATTCGTCGTGCTGACCACACGACACCTCGTAATCTGCAGGCCTTCGGGCTGAGCAGCGGTCGGTTAGAAGGCCAAGGCCCTTCAAGGCTGTAGTGCCATGGAGTTTGGTTTTTTGTTATAAAAAAGCAACCCCACACAAACAATCTGCACGTGTCTCCATCCCCGATTGAGGTTCTGTGATAAATACGGCAGCTATAACAATATAACATGTTAGGCAAATGTAATTACTGATATTCAATACTGCTAACGTAATATTTGAAGTTCCTGTAATAATGTTTTACACCGTCCCAGTTTGTATTTCTCATAAATGTTTCACAAAGCGGCTATACAAAGTAGCCTACAGACTGCCCTTGGTTAGAAATCCCATGCATGCTTTCAGATATCTCATTATTTTCTCTAAGTTAAAAACAATAGAACTGTATGAAAACGTAATTCTGAAACTAAAATATATCAGTATTCTTTGTAAACATGCCTCAGACTTCTGCAATAAGTATATGACTTCGTAATTCGGTATCAACTTCACACAAACATGTGCAGCCTCAATGTGTTTCCACCACACGGGCAGTGGTATACTATTTTACCACTTGTAGCGTTTTCTTTTTGTTCTGTTCCATTGTGAAGGAAGAGCAAACGAAATAGTGTGTATATATTGGTCCCAATTTTTACTCCAAATATACAGTGGTAGAAATAAGCAGTACTGCAATTACTTTAGGAGATAATGGTGGTGGTAAATTATTATACCACTGCCCCATAAAGGGTTAAGTGAAATTAGTTTACAGTATTATGTAGGCTTGCAAAAGGACAGTTTGGTTTTGAAATGAGATTGACCGTTCTGATGTTGTAACTATTGCCATCGAGTACGGAACTGCCAAAGTGGGGTCTTATTTTGGGGTCATCTTGTTTTGATAGATGAAGTCACAGTAATGTTTTTATGCAAGATCCTTTGCAACCATATTACGATATCGTTAATAGATTAGGGGATACCACCGTCACGTTTTCTGCCGGGGTTTTCGTTGTAGTACATACTGCCAGGGGACTGTGTCGCGGGCTGAGTACCTAGTTAGTGAGCTGACATTCTATTTGTTGCTTCCTAAATAATTTACACCATTTACAGCAATTTACGCTCGACACCGAACATCAAGGTCTATTTGGAATTCTGAAATGACTACCTGTTCCCTCGAATGCGTTTGTAATCATTTTGAAGCCATTTGTCACGAGATTTTACGAAAGAATATTTTTCTTTTCAACCCCTCATTCCACAGTTTACTCTAAATGTTCCTCATCTGATTATTTTGTCATATGCCTGTTACTTATATTACACCTCACACAGCGGAGTCAAGAGCAACACTGTCAGCCGCGTGGCACGGTGAATTTAGTACTTCAAGATGGCAGGACTATTGACCATTCGATGATGTCTGCTGTTGCTAGATACGTTATGCTTCTTCTTTAAAATGAGATATCGAATGCCCGAGTTTTCTAGAAATTACAGGAGAACACTCCAGAAGAAATAAAATGCTAAGAATTTTTTACTTGCTTTACCAAATAACCAATTATTCCTGCAATTCCGCTCCTGTCTCCTTCACATCATCAAGGTGTAGAACACAGGTAGAGACTAACAGCACCATACTGTAAATTATGACGTGCTAACGGGTGAAATCCAATCGTATGTAACATGTTTGGTAATGGTGTCTGTTTTTGTTGACAGGTTTCCTACTGAGGAAGACTGCAAAAAATTGTGTAAACCAAGTAAGTCACATATTCAGTTAATCCAGTTTTAAAATAGGACATTTCTGAGTAGTTAACATTATACTGTATTAGGTCTTGGAAGGTGTAGACCGTACAACGCTATATAAAGCCAGTAATACCATTTACCTTCTTTTCTTCTACTCAAAACAAAATGTGCTGTCGTAATTAATTTGAGAGCCGTTAGTGCGACACTCATGAGAAAGTGTCTTTCTCCCAGTTTACCCTGCGGATGCCAGCACGCCTGACATATCAACAGCAGTGTTGTTATTGCATCACAAATTACTCTTTGACTGCACATAGGTAACTCACGTGCCAGTACGGTTATGGCAATATAGGCCAGGAATCATAGGCATACAAATACGCTTATGGATGAGAAAGTGTTAACAACTGCAAACCTCGTTTATAAATGTTTCGTCTTTCTGACGGGGAATCAAACCCCCGTGCTTCCGAATGAACCACCTAGCGTTAGGAACGCCTAGTAATGTGAAAGAACAATTTTTAATTACTTTCCTTTCCATTTTTCAGTGCCAGATTACTAACTCCAGTCCGGTGCTGTGGAACACCGGCGCCTTGGCCATGCAGCTGAACTTCTTGTTGGTATTGAACTTGTTGTATTCCCTCACTGAAATAAAGCTGTTAATCTGATCGCACCGTATGTCTTCTCCTCTCTACATTGTGATGTCAATTTACAGTGGTCCCTCCTTAAAAGTCCCACTAATTGTGCAAGTATGTAAATAACAACCTTACTCCTAAGAATGACGGGAATAAGTTTACTCCTCTACATGGCCCATGAACGAATGAAGTGGAGGCAGCACAGCCACTCAAAGGACACTGGCAATAGAAAGGACAAATAGAAAATGGATATCTATACAATAATAGGATATACTGTATTCACATTCAACTGATTCTAACGATCCTCTATCCGGCAACTTTGCATAAGCCGTCGCGATATCAAAAGGCGGAACTCCAATAGTTATGTTACCCTTTAGACGTAGGCGTTGTGCGGAGAAGACGGTACTCGCTTCCAGCTACAATCTAGCCTACTTTTGCAAGTACTGTATTTGGGAAACCCCGACGTACTTCATAAGCAACTAGCAAAGCAGTTTGGAAACCCAACAGGACATTATTTCAAGAATGGAAATAATACACAATGCATTACGTAAAGGAAAAGTAAACGAGACCGTCCAGATAACAGATCAGGTTTTAAAATCGGGTATGTGTGAGATTGAAGAAAAGGCAAGAAAATGTATATTTTTGAAGTGGCACCCTTACAACACTCCAAGTAGCAAAATTCATGCACGAAGAAGAGAGACTTGCACATCAACGCGCAGAAAAGAAGCGTATACAAACATTTTATTAAAAACGAACCATATAGAATCAGAATGTAAGAAACTATTAGAAGAAACAAGATGCAATCCTTAAATAGCTCTGAAGCCACGAAAGCCTAATTTCCGTCACGATGTTTGTAAAGAATACTTCAGAGTGCTGAACAAGGGCATAGAATCTAACTTAAGAGAGGATCTAGAAACATTTCATCCCTTCACAGAGGAAGAGATAAAAATATAATAAAGAACCTCAAGAACAATAAAGTAGCTGGGATCGAAGGTAAGCTCGCCGGACAAGAAATTAGTCACCCATGAATAAATCATTACAAGCATCATTTAATATCGTGTAAGTCCGTCTCTGGACTTGATAACCGTCTGGATTCTGTTAGGAAGTGACTCCACAAGGCTGTGGAGGTACGTCGCAACCAGGTTAAGCCACTCCCTGAAGATTTGATCGCGCAATTCCACCAAATTGCCCGGGTGCTGATGTCGGCGTTCTACCCGCTGTCCCAACATGCTCCACAGATTTTCAATCGGGTTCAAGTCACGTGATTTTGCAGGCCACTCGATGTGTAATAGAGTAGGACAAAGTTCATAAAACCAGTCACATATGCATCCAGACCGATGAACTTTTCTGTTGTTATCTTGAAACGTTGAGGTATCAATAGCATAGTCATCATGCAGAGGTTGACTGAAAGGCAACACCTGATCATCCAGAATGTTTAAATAAACATGCTGGTTCATGTTACTGATCACCTTAGTGAGCGGGCCAAATCCATGATAAGAAAAACACCCCAAACATCACAGACCCACGTCCAGCTTGAACCTGACCTTGCACACATCCAGGATGAAATGCTTCATTTGGCCTTCGGTGCACTCGACGATGTGCATCATTGGAATACAGGCAAAAATGTGATTCGTCAGACCACATTACGTTCCGCAGTCAGCTACAGTCCACGTTCGATGATTTCTAGCCCATTGAAGACGCGCCTGTGTGGGCAATGGCCTCTTGCGAGGTGACTGACTCCAAATGTTAATTGCATGCAGTTCTCGTCGCAATGTTCTCTCACCAACAAGTTGGGATGGACCTTCATTCACTGACTGCAGTAATTCCTCTCGGCTTTGGAAACGATTTTGATCACAACTCGTGAAATGCTTCTCAGTGAGGACCTTTAACCGACAACAATTCTGACGTCGTCGTACACGTATAGACACGTTCAACAGTCCGCTGCGAAACACCAACAAACCCAGCAACTTCACGCACCGCATGGCGAAGTGCACGGCCAAACACGATTGCCCCTTTTTGCCACACTGTCTCATCCTTTACATCTACCCACGTGGACGTCCAATGTCGGCTTGAAACATCAATCGCTACTGCCTTATGCTCACGTAGAGGCAGTGTGCGTGTGAATGAGCATGGGATTCGTTCGCTACGTCATCCTTACATGGTTAACGATCCACCTGTGCGTGCGCACTAGGGTGACTACATTTTTGTCCGGTGAACTTATTTTGATTGAACATATGAATTGATAAAATCTTGGACTTCGCTCTGAATGCACTGAAGTACATCAAATCTCTGAAACTTGGAGACATTCAATGATAAAAATGGTGTATAAAGGAGAGGGAAACACCACCTACCTAGGTTCATGCCGTCTGATGGCATTAGAAAGCAACGTTTATACACTTATTATAGCAATACTGATATTGCGTCTGACACAAGAGCTTGATGATCGAATATGAATGCTCTAAGAAGTTTAACTAATTTATTTATTTATTCTTGACCTACATTTATTGTGAACTTAGGGATGAAGGCACTCTCTTACACTTAACCACTTTCAATAATAATATTTAAATATGTAAACATGAAAATAAGAGCAAGGCACAGTAATTCTACGAATGGAAATGGAAAACTGCCTTCTGCTGTTTGATACAACGTAAATACAATTAAAATTAAATGCTTAATACTGTACATAATGTTATCTAAATATCAACTCGTACCATTCAAGTGAAGTAAATGTATAATAATAGTCTTATAATAGGTAGCAGGGAATGTTAACTACTAAACTACAGCTGTGTGTTTAATATATTAATTAACCAAACAGGATGCTGAAAGTATAATCAATTAAGATCGGGTAACAAATTACAGTAGTAAGGCAGCAGGAGTCATAATACTCCTAACAAGAATAATAATGGTGAGTGAAATCATAACTGATAAAAGAAAACCCGTTCACACAACTCAAGTTATAATATGTTCCCAGGCAGGCAGACATGAAGTCAAGTGCCGAATATCGACTGGCAGTGCATTACGGAGTCTCGACGACGTTAAGGATGCTACGAGAAACCCAAAATGGGAAACTTTAAACGATCTTCGTGGACTGCAGAATAGTGTTTGAAGTGCTTGATAGAGGAAGACTGGAAGACTGAAAGACTGGAAGACTGGACGCACTAACCCATTAACAAATATCATCAAGACTATACTTGTTTATAACCAACAAACATTTATTGGCAATATGCAGATTTCGAAATTAACAGATTAACGGTGTACTACAGGGTAACCTACTGACTCCCATCTTATTCAAAGTAGCAGTCTCAGACTGAATAGAGCAACCAAAGGACGAAGGCCACAACGAAAACAAACACTGATGACATTGTACTGGCATCCAAAGTACCCAGTGTACTCGAGACTACCATCAACATATTGTCAAAGGTCAATATGTTTATAATTAACCAGCAGAAAGCGGTGCAGATGCTTTTTGGCAAAGGAGGAAGGATAGCGTTGAAAGACAGAACCTGTCACAATAATGGAGGACCATTTCAAATTACAAGCAGCTTTGAATATCCAGGTATCACTCTGAAAACATAAGAAACTACTGACTTAAAGCACATAAAATACAGAGTGTAATAATGAAGAGCATCACAATCCTAAGTTCATTCTCAATTAAGTTAAACCATGCTAAAGTCTGACCGATAAACAAGTATGGGTTGGAACTGGTATGGGACTGCCTTTCCAAACGAAATATACTGGACGTCCAAAATATGAAAGCTGTGTATATGAATAACATGTTTTACTGCTCCAAATTAATTCCATCCAGACTTTGTTACGAGCTCAAAGGAGAAGTAGTGTTTTAGTAAACGTGTGCTACAAATTGGTGTTGCCTTCTACAACCAGCTTCCTTTAAGCAACTACAAACATAACTGCAGGAAAAGAAGAGGAATATATGGGAATATCTGTACGCCACAGACGTCATATATTGGATAAAGGCTGACTAAGAACTACGACACAAAGTAACTAGGTTCACAGTTCATTGTTTTCACCATCGAGCATGTTCCAACATAGTGTTTCATCTGACAAACGCAGAATGAATTTGGGAGTTGTGCGAGAAAATCTATGAGAGATAACATGCAGCGAAATGAGCGAAGAGACAGACCACATGTCACCCATCCGTTTATTTTAACGATACCTTCGAGTTCCGAACTAGGGTCCAAATTTTGTGGTTCAATATCTCTGAGTTATTACGAGAAGATTATCTGACATCTATATTCATAGATTTCACGGCAGCTTTTGACACTGTATGGACGGATGGGTTAATGCATACACTCCTGAAAACCTAATAGTGAAAAGAAAAACCCACTAAGAACCTTATCAATCGCATTCTTTCAGATATAATAATTCAGGTGGTCATGAACAGTACCTTGAGGAAACCAAGAAGACGAAATAATGGACTCCCGCAAGGTTCCATATTAGCCCCCCTTGATATTTAGTTGTTATCTCGCAGACAACCCAGAAAAGGTTTCAAGACAATTTGCCTATGCCGATGATATTTGCATAGCCACGCAACGCAGAACATTACACAGCCTTGAGGACACGCTAACGAAAGATCTCTGCTTACTGGCAAATTTCTTTCAAAAGTGGTGCCTGACACCTAGCAAAACCAAAACAGAAATATATTGCTTTCATCCGAGTAACATACTAGCTCATACCACCTATAATGTGACTCTCCGTGACAGCATTTTACCGATCTAGTTGGTCGGTTAGTGGATATTTCAGGTTTCCTATGGGAATCAACATCTATATCAGCATTTTACCGTACAACCCAAACCCAAAATATCTCGCGGTAACATTGGACCGGACACTGTCACACAGTAAACGTCTCTCCAACCTTGCAGCCAAACTAAGTACAAAAAATGAAATGACGTATGGCTTTTAGTGCCGGGAGTGTCCGAAGACATGTTCGGCTCGCCAGGTGCAGGTCTTTCGAGTTGACTCCCGTAGGCGACCTGAGGATGAAATGATGATGAAGACAACACATACACCCAGCCCTCGTGCCATTGGAATTAACCAATTAAGGTTAAAATCCCCGACCCGGCCGGGAATCGAACCCGGGACCCTCTGAACCGAACTAAGTACAAGAAACATCTTAACTAAGCTATCTGGCAGCACATGGGTATCTACAGCGGAAACTTTACGTACTTGCCTTAAGTCGGGTGTATGCAACAGCTGAATACTGCTCTCCCATCTGACTGAATAGCGCCCGCACCAAGAAAATTGGCACCGTCCTGATATAGAAAATGCGGATTATCCGAGGTGTCATCAAATCAACTCCTCTGCACTCCGCTTCTACGCCGCAAGAACAATATCGTCCGAGAAGCAAGTAAAATACAGGCCAACGAATCATTTCCAATTCATCAATACATCCAAAAAATCGCTTCAAGCCGAATGAAATTCATAAACACTCCCTTGCTGCTGGCTAAAAACCTGATGAAATAAAACTACTGTGCATTGCAAACTTGGAATGAAGAATGGACTGCTAAGGCCTTCGACGAATGGAGATCGATTTTTGACCATACGCAGCCCCCACCTGGATTTCATCTCCCGCGGATTGTGCATGAAGGAAGTGGCTCTGCGATACATTCTAGGGGCCTTCGACCTTCTCCAAGTTGTGACTGTGGTGAAGAATTCCAGAGAGTGCAACACATCACCTTCAGATGCCACAATCCTTCCGCAGAACTGACGACCTCCTGACAGCTTCAACAACGGCTATTCATTTATTAATTTATGCATTTACTTATATTTTACATCATTTCTGGGTTTTTGGGTTTTTGTACTTTTCTATTAATATTTATGTATTGTACATATCTCTCTCGATTTCAACTTTATGTTTTACCTTGATATTTTTTATGTATTCTGTTTTGTAAATTATTTGTTACTTTTACAATGTTGCTAAATTTGGGGTGGCTTAACTTGTACCATAAGCTAAATAAATAAATCTATGTAATTTCCTTTCAATGCCAATAGCTGCAAGACAATTTTGTTTATATATACTCTAATCTAATAATAAAATATCTTCACATTTGGAATAATAATTCAGTTTCTGATTTTTTCAGTAAAGGCTATTTTCAGCTGCGTCAACAGCTGTTAGTCCGTCCAACTAGATCTGTGTTTTGACTTAGAGTATTTCATTCATGAAAAAATGTAATTCACACAAATAAGTAGAGACAAAAAGCCAAAATTCCAGCTGAAACGTTCTTAATGTCATGTGTTTAGCAAACTTCAAGTTGTTTGCATACATCTGGAGTGTTTGACATTGATGTGCATTTAACTCCAACTGCGCCACTGACTGTTACAAAAGACACCATCTCTTGTGGTTTGTGCGAGGGTTGCTTGAATTCCTCACCCTGAGGGGTGACCCCATCTGCAGGAGATGGTTTGTCAGGTGTTAGGAGGGGATTTTCAGCCTCTTGGCAAACGATTTCACATGTTATAGGCATATTGAAAATACATGTGAGGAATTTTTTTCTTTCTTTCTTTTTTTTGCTAGTTGCTTTACGTCGCACCGACACAGATAGGTCTTATGGCGACGATGAGACAGGGAAGGGCTGGGAGTGGGAAGGAAGCATATGAGGAATTTACATGCTCTATCAAAGTGAAAGTTGCGGTAGTAGTGGGAGAGATATTTTTAAAACTGGGTCTCAAACAGGGTTCGAATTATCACCAATAATGCTTTTATTATTCATAATGTTATTTTCCAAGGAAAGGAGCTTCTCCATGTCTCTAGAACCAAGATATTCCGGGCCTGATATTTGCATACAATATCCTGCTGCTCGCACTAACATCTGTCAGAATGCAAAATATTACTAATAGGGTATTAAATTACTGTAAAGAGTGAAATCTAAAAATCAATCCACAGAAAACTAGAGTTATGGTGTGCAAAAAGGGTGAAGAACTCTCAAGAAATGAACAGTGGTGGATGGGTAAAACAAAATTAGAAGTTGTTAAAAATTGAATGCCTGGGGACGATCATAAGCAGCAATGGCAGACGGACAGAGCAGGTTTAATAGAGCAAAAATGAAGGGAGTAAGTGATCTGGCTAGTGTAAGTATATTGGACAAAAAGATGCCGAACATTTAATATGATGTTTATAAAAATGTGTTTAATTCGGTAGTGGAAACGAAATGATTGTATGGAGCAGAAATTTAGGGAGTAGGTGATGGAATTGTAACATTTCATAAGTAAATATTCCTGTACTGCAAACAGTGGAGTGTGAAAGATGTGTGAAGGGATGAGTATTTGGGTGGACATTGTTAAACGAATATTGAAATATTGGTTGAGCCTAAAGACGGGAGCAGGTGGTGAAGTTCTAAGGACAGCATACTAGCATCAAATGAAACATGTTATAAGGATGTTGTTGGCATGTGTGCATGTCTTCACTTGGAAGTTCCTAGTAGGTCGTGTAATGAATGGTGTACAGGTGAATCTGTACATTGTTCTAACCATTACCCTTGAATGTGACTTCGAGCGTGTCCATCTCCTCGTGGATATCTGATGTCTAACAGCTGTCGTGGTGAGTGTCGTGAGAATGTCCTGTTTTTGTGCTGGATGGTGCTGAGAATCTGGATGGAGATATCGATTTGTGTGGGTAGGCTTACGATGGACGGTATGTCCTAGGGAGCTGTCCGGTTTCTTTCTTACAAGAATATCCAAGAAAGAGAGGCATCCATCCGACTCAATCTCCATAGTGAATTTATTTGAAGGATTTTTCTGATTTAGGTGGTTTAGAAATATATGAAATTTCTCAGGATCTTCTCTCCATACCACCAACGTGCCATCAGCATACTTCAACCATATCATAGATTTGGCTGGGCCAAGCGATAGTCTCCTCCTCAAAATGCTTCATAAATAAATTTGCCACTACTGGCGAGAGCGGACTTCCCATAAAATTGTCCACCCCAAAAGAAATCGTTCGAAGTCATGCAGTAATAAAATAGCTTATAAATGTCCTCATGGAACAGATGTTCAATGAGAGACATAAGTGAGTCAATCGGCACTTTAGTGAACAAGGACTCCACATCGAAACTCAGCAGAAGTGCATTAGGTTGAAGGGTTATGGGTGACAACTTATTGGCGAAATATAGAAAGTCCCTAACGTATGATTCAGTACGTCCTAAATGTGGCTGAAGCAACTTGCTTAGGTATTTAATCAAAGCTTACGCAGGAGAACCTATCGTATTAACAATTGGTCGGAGAGGAACGTCTTCTTTATGGATTTTAGGAAGTCCACATAATCTAGGTGGCACTGCGTCCCCCGGTGTCAGATGTTCAGCCTCCCCTTTCGAAATTGAGGATTGCCTTGGCGTTGGTCACACGAGTGGTAGGGTCACGTGACCTCAGCCTGTAAAAAAAGCTCTGACAACATAGCCGAGATCTTGTTCTTAAACTCGTCAGTGTCCATTACCACCGACGCATTACCGTTATCAGCTGAGAGAATGGTCAGTTCCTTTAAATCCTGTTACTGTCCCGTCTTCCATAAAATTGTTTACATTACCCTTTGTGTCGACCATGCTATCCTTTGTGAACCCTCTTCTACACTTCCCGTCTATCATACCGCTGGGCCAGTGTACCACATGGAACTTCACTACACTGTATCCCTCGGATCGGGAATTTCAGCAGAAATGAGTTCGCCAGTGTATGAGACGTCCCTGAACTTAGGCGCAGCAATAAGGGGATATGGAACAAACCTCTCTTTTGAACAACAAAACAAAAAAGTTTGTAGTTCGCCAAATATTTGTTTTTGTTTGGTTAAACGTAACAGTCCCTTGCATGGATTACACGGACGTGGCCACCCCGCCTCTGTTCGGTTCGAGTGCACAGCAGTCGGACCAGGACCATTCGGGGCCACCTGCTGTGCAACCGCCGATCTATTATTGGTATTTTCAATTACGAAATGAACATGCGCATAGTGCTATTCCTCCATACAGGACAAGTACGCTTTCTGTCTGCAATCCGACAGCTACAGTACTTCCACTAGGCCGGGGATATCGGGCCTATTATTAGGAGTTTCATATGAATTTATATTGGAAGTGGTTTTAACCCATAATGGATTGCAAGTAAACGTTAAGGAAATATCCAGTCTTTCCGTACTTTTTAAACACTTTCCCAGTGAAATTTACCTGCGATTTACTATACAATCAGCAAACACCTTATCGACTGACTCTACAGTGGCTGTACCCCTCTGTATTCGGGCTGATCCCCACCGTAGGCTGTCCTGAGAATAGTTTCTCGTAGTTTTCCATTGTCCTGCTACAAGGCGGATGAGGGGATAGTCCTTAGTATAGGCCTTGGCCGGCAACCTCCTCAACTTCTGCAAACATCTCCTTCGCAGTATCAAATCTCCTGGCCTGTGAAACGGTGTCACCGTCTAGGCCCTCCGTGTTCTTCAGAGACAGAATGAATACTTGTGCAAACAGAGAAAGGCACTAATAACAGATGAAATAAAGAAAAACATGGTTTTCACACGTATACGTACAAGTGCCATTCGTCAAAATCGGTCCACTGGGGAATAGTTGGCGGATTGAAAGAAACCCCTGAGTTTTAAATATGTAGATAATTGTTGTTCGAAAACTGAAATCCACAGAAAATCTCGAGTGTTGTAGCCATTTGAAGTAACCTCACAAAATGTGTTCAAAACGCTGTAGACCGGCTTTGCGAGTATCCTGCATTCTGAACGGTCTCACCTGCCATTGCTATCAATCTGTTATCACAACTGCACTAGTTCCGCACGTCATTCTGATAATAATGTATTATTGTTTTACTTTCTCAAAGTCTATACAATATGACAACTACAATTATTAGTGATAATGCGCACTTTATCACTTGGTTGCTAGACATGGACATACACGACCTGATTGTATGGAACATTTAGCAGTGGGATCATTACTTGCCCTCTGAGGGTATTTAACCCAGTCCTTCGCACTTTCGGGTCAGTCTAAGCGCTACAGTTGCAACATGAAGTACGTCTTGGTATTCGCCGTTTGCTGCACCATCACAGGTAATTATAAATACAGATATGTATCTCTGTCAAACTCTTCTTATACACATGTGTAGGTCAGGACTACATTTCTAACTCGCTTCATATTTCCCATCAGAAAATTCAGACCTAAACCACATAAGTGTGATGGATACATGTCCCTGTCTAGGATGTCGACGGTGTCACATATTATCATAACGTAGAGTGGACATTTTATTTCGTTAAACGTAAACAAGTCACTACAAAATTAGAGTGTTTTGGGATGTTTCAAAGGAAGCAGATGATGTTATGCTGAGGTAAAACTGTGATCAGCTGCAAAGGATACCTCGTTGAAGTGGACAGTAGAGTACGGTAAAAATAAGTCACCCCTGGAGGAATCATTTCAAGCACGTCCGCCTCTGGAATTGATAACCGCCTGGATTCCGTTAGGAAGTGAGTCCACAATTTTGTGCAGATACGTCGCATCCGGATTAAGCTACTCGCTAAGGATTTGATAGCGCATTCTCACCAGATTGGTTGGATGCTGATGTCGGCGTTCTACCCACTGTTCCAACATGTCCCACAGATTTTCTATGCGGTTCAAGTCACGTGATTTTGCCATTCGAGATGTAATATGGTAGGACAAATTTCATAAAATCAGTCACATATAAGTTCAGACCGATGAACTTTCCTGTTGTCATATTGAAAAATCGGGTTACCAGATGTTGACTGAAAGGCCCCACCTGATAAATAAGATTGATTAAATAAACATGCTCGTTCGTGTTAGTGGTCACCACAGAAAGCGGCGCCAATCCATGATACGAAAATACCCCAAACACATAACAGACACACCTCTGGCTTGAACCGACCTTGCACACATCCAGGATGAAATGCTTCATTTTGCCTTCAGTGCACTCGACGACGTAGACTATTGGAATACAAACTAAAACGTGATTCGTCAGACCACATTATGTTTCGCCAGTCAGCTACCGTCCACGTTCGATGATTTCCAGCCCATTGAAGACGTGCAGCTTTATATGCCTGTGTGATAGTGATGGGACATTCGATTCATTTTACTGAATCGATTCATTTGATTCCGTTCACGTTACTGAATCGATACAGTGATCCGATTCACGGCTCATTGGTCACCGCTCCTACTGCATCTGTGTAGTATGTGCTGGTAAGACAGCAGCAACAGCATTCAGTGCTCGCAGCTGCCATCTGGTCTTCATACTATGAACTCCTTTCTTAGAAAAAATGCTAGTTACTCTAATACATCGAAAGTTTCCGGCGACGGAGGGTGGGAAAGGTTAGGATTAGGAAGGTAGCAGCCATGGCCTGAATTAAGGTACAGTCCCAGCATTTCCTGGTGTGAAAATGGGGAAACTACGGAAAACCATCTTAACGGCTGTCGACGGTGGGATTCGAACCCACCATCCCCCGAATGCAAGCGCATAGCCACGCGATATTAACCGCAGGACAACTCGCTCAGTCATTTTTGAAAATATGTATTTTTCTATCAGCTGAGAATTTTTTTAAATCGTCATATTTTGTATAGGCTACCCGTGATGTACAGTAGCCCGCTGGTTTTCTGATTCAACATACTGTTATTGCGTCTGTCCACATATGATTGAAGTCTTGTGCAACGATGTGACATATGAACTGAGAAAATACTGAGCCGTTCTTCCCAATATAAAACAGGTACTTTTGAGTGGTCATGAGCATGACCCATAGTCATAGGGCAGGCTAGAGTCGAGTTTAATTGTCAAATGTCAACTAAGTTATAATACTAAGATTCATAAAACTAATAAATAGTATAACCTAATAGCCTACCAACTTACTAGCTACTTCAGAATTATGTTGTGACTAACTTTTTAACACTGCAAATAAATCCATCTATTATTTAAACCTCCCTGTAAGAAGAGGACAGTGAATGCAAATGGGTATTATTTTCAAATGAGCTGAGTTCGAGAGTCCATTATAGCATACGATTCTTTCAGTGTAGCATGGCTCACTGTATGTCTCGCTGCAGCGGAAGCTCGGCTCTCCGCGTGTCCAGTGAGCCGATAAGGAGCTGTGTGTATCATGTGTCTCACTGAGCCGCGCTCGTTCACGATTCTTTCGATGTACCATGATTCACTGTATCGCTGCAGCGGAAGCTCGGCTCCCCGTCAACGTCCAGTGAGTGCGCCGATCAGCACTGTCCGCTGGGAGTAAGCTGAATCGTGTGCCGTGAGCTCGCCGTTCCTGTGAATCGATTCACTCGGACACTTGAATGAATCGATATACTGCTTCGAATCATGCATTCAGTAGCCAACACTACTGTGTGAGCAATGGCCTCTTGCGAGGTGACCGACTATAAATGTTCATTGCATGCAGTTCTCGTCGCAATGTTCTCTCGCTAACAGGTTGGAATGGACCGTCATTCACTAACTGCAACAATAATTCCTGTCGGGTTTACAAGCGATTTTAATTTACAAGCCGTGAAGCGCGCCTCCGGTCCCTCTCAGTCAGGATCTTTTTCCGACCACAATACTGATGTCATGTTTCGTGATCAAGTGCAGTACACCACCGCTTGTAGACTAGTGGTGGGGACGGAGCAGAGCAGTTGTTGTGACGTCATCACCCGGTTGCTCCGAGTGAATGTAATGTGGTGGCACGTTTAAATACGTCATTGGTATGACAACGAAAATTCAATGCCCTTTCCTCAAAACATAACTGTTTTGCTGAATACAGCATGTTGCTTTTTTTTGCTGGAGAAGCCGACCTGCTCATTTGATCCTTGTGACTCCTCTTTATATGGTCCCACAAATTTGATACGCCACCCGTCGGCGCGTAAGGACGCAAAATTTTCCTTTTGCTGATTTTTATCATCAGTAATTTCAAAGAACTGCCATTCATCAGACGGTTTTCGTGGCTTTTGAGGTACAAAATTCTGCAGAAGTTTATTCTTCTTCTTCTTAATCTGCTTACCCTCCAGGATTGGTTTTTCCCTGGGACTCAGCGAGGGATCCCACCTCTACCGCCTCAAGGGCAGTGTCCTGGAGCGTGACACATTGGGTCGGAGGATACAACTGGGGAGGATGGCCAGTACCATCCTGAAAGTGGTTTTCCGTGGTTTCCCACTTCTCCTCCAGGCAAATGCCGGGATGGTACCTAACTTAAGGCCACGGCCGCATCCTTCCTTCTTCCTTGTCTATCCCTTCCAATCTTCCCATCCCTCACCAAGGCCCCTGTTCGGCACAGCAGGTGAAGCCGCCTGGGCGAGGTACTGGTCATTCTATCCAGTTGTAGCACCCGACGCAATGTCACACGCTCCAGGACACTGCCCTTGGGGCGGTAGAGGTGAGATCCCTCGCTGACTCCGAGGGTAAAACCAACCCTGGAGGGTGAACAGATTAAGCGAGCAAGCAACTAATGCTTATCATTACAAAAAATATATTTCTTTCTTCTTTCTTAGTCTGTTTACACTCCGGGGTCGATTTTTCCCTCGGACTCAGCGAGGAATCCCACCTCTACCGCCTCAACGGCAGTGTCCTGGAGCGCGAGAGTTTTGGTTAGGGATAAAACTGGGAAGGTTGACTGGAACCTCACCCAGGCGGCCTCACGTGCTATGCTGAACAGGGGCCTTGTGGAGGGATGGGAAGACTGGAAGGGATAGACAAGGAAGAGGGAAGGAAGTGGCTGTGGCCTTAAGTTAGGTATCATCCCGGCATTTGCCTGGAGGAGAAGTGGGAAACCACGGAAAACCACTTTCAGGATGGCTGAGGTGGGAATTGAACCCTTCTCTACTCAGTTGACCTCCCGAGGCTGAGTGGGCGGCGTTCCAGCCCTCGTACCACTTTTTAAATTTCGTGACAGAGCGGGGAATCGAACCCGGCTCTCCGGGGGTGGCAGATAATCACACTAACCACTACACCACAGAGGCGATCACGACCAGTGTTGAAAAGCAAAAAAGCTACGAGGGGACTCGATGCAGTGATCCAGCGATTACGGAGCTTGAACACTAATCACTCGACCATCGCCATCTCGTGCTCGTGACCGCAATGCACCGGTACATATTCGACGCGAAAATTATCCTGCGATTTTCTCGAAAAGGCTTAAGTAGTACGCCTTACTATTTCAACATTATCTTGGCCTAATGGACTGCTAAAAGTGTACAAAGTTTGAAGATAATCCGTGATCCGAACGTTGTGCGCTTCCCTTGTTAAACATGTGCTTTCGCTACACTGTGCTCTGGTCCTCCGCGAGTACTTGCAGTTGTAAGCGGAGGGGATCGGTGGTGCACTCTACCACTACAACCGGATTACTCATCGGTATTACTCGCTCCTCTCCCAGCAATACTGTAGACAGTCCGTTGGGGAACACCAACAAATCCAGTGACTTCACGCACTGTATGACCAAGGGCACAGTCAAACACGATTGCCCCCTTTTGGCACTCTGTCACATTCTGGCCATGTTGACGTACACCACCTGCTTGATACATCAATGTCTGAATTATTGCTACTGTCTTATTCTCACGTAAAGGCAGTGCGCGTGTGGTTGAGCATGGGACTCATTTGCTGCGCCAACTGTACAGGCTTAACGATCCAAATATGTGTGTGCACACTAAGGTGACTCATTTTTGTCCGGTAAGCCTATGATGATAAAGTGGATGAGGTTGCTTGACAGCGCATCGGAATGGTTGACTAGTACAGTGCGTGCTAATCTTAAGTGTCTAACAGTCGAGTGAAGTGTGGTGCGGGTCAATCAGTGTACTCATAATTATATTTGTAATACTAGTGTGGTGTGCGTAAAATGGCCGCAAACAATAGAGGCGAGGAAGCGCCTCATCCTTCTCAACTAGCGGTTAGAAGAATTAGGGATTTATTTTATTTATCGTATGATGAATCAAAGTTATTTACATATACATTTTAATACAAAGTTCGTGGAAAAATGTGCAGGGTCACAGGCTCGAACAATCTTATAATTCTAGGTCTAGTTTTCTGACTCATTCTATTGGTTCAACTGATGTATGGTGGATGTCCGTTATAGTCCCTCTGAAAGCACGAGGACAGTATGGTACACCACAGTCACAATTTGCACCCAGTGATAGAACTTGATTATATTTTACAGACATGCCACAGTGTTCTAGGTGATAAATTTTGTGCTTCGAGAAAATGGGAAACTTGAGGGTTACATTTTGTTAGTGAAAAACACTTCAGTAATTCACAGCTGGAAACATCAGAGTAATCTCTTGACTGTAGTAAACAAGGACGGATGTTTTCAGTTCGTAACATTACTCTCTGTGATCCAGTGGAATGTAGACTCTCGCTCGAAGTTAATGAAAGCCAATTTTGATTTGGAATTACGGAAAAATCTGGAAATCTGCTCCAGTGTGTTCAAACCAGGTGCAAATATATGCTAAGGACACATCATGGCTCTGTTCTGTAAATAACTGTATTCACACATAAGCGTGACATGGACGCTTTCTTTATTCACAGCAATAGTGGCTGAAGATCGCGAGGAGTGTGACCCAAAGTACATGCCGCCTGCAGATCCGACTCGCAATGGACATCGGGTGTATGTGTCCGATATCAGGAAGGGCAAGAAGATCTGCCATATCTTCATAGTAACGGAGGAGGACGCTATTTCAAATAAATACTCCAACATGTAAGTACACCACAGTTAAGAACAAAGAGGAGTACCTTACTGCTAAATGAGCTGACAGCTACAAACCTCACAACAAAACAAGTAAATCCCCCTCAGTACAAGCTACTTCCTGAATGCATTCCTTTGTATTTTCGTCTTGTATTTCACATGTATATTCTGTAATGTTTAATATATTCTTTGTTCTCCACTCTCATCTCAGTTTCTTCTATCCAGATCGTATTCCATGTCCTTCTTTACCATCAACTCCAGTCTCTCCTGAGGCAATTCCTTGTTCGCGACCAAACCACTGCACGCACCACTGGGGGCAACGCGTCGCTCGATCGTCTTGACTTTTGAACGTTCCCGATAACAGTTTTGAAGCTTGACACCGGTGATTATGGTCTGCTTGGAATTCTCGCAAGCCGATCTTGAATTTATTTATGATCAATTTGAAGCCACTTGTGGCGTCATTCTACGAAATATATCTCTTTTTACAAATCGTCGTAATTTACTACAAATGTTCTCTGTTTTGCGATACGCCCGTTACTTACACTACATCTGACACGCTGGAGTCCAGAGCAACACTAACTGTTAGCCCCGCGGAACGGTGATTTTATTACCTCAGCATGGCAGGACTATTGATCACCGAATGACGTCTGATGTTGGCCCTTCTTATTTAAAATGAGATATCGAACGCATGTGTTTTCAGGAAATTAAATGAGCACATGCTGCAAGAAATAAGTCGCTAAATGTTTTAAACTGGATTTTCCAAATAACCAACCCGTCCTGAAATATTCCGCTCCTGTCTCCCTCATATCATCAAGGTGTAGAGCACAACACTATACTGTAAGTTATGATAAGCTGCACCTGGCATTTGCTAATTATGTCTGTGTTTGTTAACAGGTTTGAGACTAAGGACGACTGCATGATGGCTTGTATTCAAGGTGAGTTACATATTGTGTGATTAAGGTTTTAAAATAGGAAATTTGCGAGTAATACATATTATATTACGTAAGAATTAGTCTTCAAAGAACTATACTTTACAACGATAGATAAGGCCAGTGATAAGGTTTACTCTCTTTACTTCTTTCTCCGAACAGATGATGCAATATTATGAAGCCGTAACTTATTACTGCAACACTCATGAGAAAGTGTCTTTCTCCCTGTTTACCCGGCCGAGAATCACAGGCATAAAAGTGTATAAAAGTGTAGGCAGGACTATTGATCACCGAATGACGTCTGATGTTGGCCCTTCTTATTTAAAATGAGATATCGAACGCATGTGTTTTCAGGAAATTAAATGAGCACATGCTGCAAGAAATAAGTCGCTAAATGTTTTAAACTGGATTTTCCAAATAACCAACCCGTCCAGAAATATTCCGCTCCTGTGATAAAGTGTTGACAAGTGGAAACCACGATTCTAAACCATGTTTCTAACTGGGAATCAAACCCACGACCTTCCGGATGAATCGAGAGAACACTCTAGTCCAAGCCTCGGCAATAACTGTTAATATGATACAACAATTTCTAACTACCTCTCTTTCTGTTTCCAGATTACTAACTCCAGCCCGGTGCTCTGAAACAGCGATAGAAGACATCAGCTTTGGCCTCGTTGGTACAGAAATAGTTGTATTCCCTCACGTAAATAAAGTAACCAATCCGATCGAACCACATGACGTTGATACAATGTGACATGCCATAATTGCAGTGTTCCTTTATTAATAAACTTTCTCATTATGAAAAGACGTAATTATTTCAACGGTAGTTATGTGAAAACCTACATTTAAGATTGGAGGGAGAAAGTTTACTCGTCCACACGGCGCACGGCCGAAGGACGTGGACAGGACATATCGGGAGTGGATTTCTATGAAGTTATAGGTTGGTCTGCATTCAACTGGTTCTGAGGATCCTCTCGCACGTAAGTTGTGTACGGAGAGTTGCATAAGCAATTGCAGTTTGAGCCACACCCACCCTCGATCTCACATAAATACATAGACAACGAGGAGGATAGAAGAGGAAACTACACGTGAACCGCGACCAAGAAAGGCGTATAACTCTGCCCTGAACTGGAAATATTATTCACCTGAATCAGTACCAACTTAAACTAACACTACTAAGAGTCGAAATCCAAATAAATGATAAATGAATGTTTATTGAAAAGCAACGTTAATTAAATAATTAATTGAGAAAGAAAATGTAAGATACGTATATGGGTTAGCCCGAATGACATCCAATCATGATATCCTGAACTCATCAATACATACATGCACAGTTGCATAATTACGCAAGGGATCTTAGCATTTTTACTCATGAAGATTTCGTACACAACAATTGCGAAGAGAATAGCTTTAGGCTAGGCATCAAATCGATTGCTCCCATTTATTGAGGGTCAACACATAATTACAAGTCGGGAGTACCTTATTCATTTCACCCTTACTTTACTTTCTATTCGTTTTTTTTATCCTTCCTTTTTTTAAACAATACCACGATCTCTTTTCATTAGGATCCCACACACCCAGGAGCACACAAAAAGGCTCGACCCAAGAAAAAATAACCCAAGCGGGCAAAGAGAAAAAGATACATTGGGGAAAAGAACGGAAAATAAATCCATCAAATTAACACGGGCCAGCGTACGGCCAAGAAGGAAGTAAATCAAAATGGCAGCGTCCAGATCGAAAACGATCCAGACCCCAACAAAGTCTTGCAACTAGCGAGACACCTGGAACAACAACTTCTCCTCCTACCCTCGGGACGAGATCGCCACGACATCGAGAGCATCCTGTGGGCCTTGTCAGCATGGGAGCGACTCGACCAGGCGCAGAGAACATACTTCGCCACACGGGCCAACTTGTTTTATGTAGCCACCAACAAGGGATGGGCCCAGGCAATTCAACTCGACCAAGCAACATCGGAATCCCTCGCATGGACCCCAGAGGGGTTCACCTTTCAACCAGTGGCTCGGCCAGCCCCGGTCAGCTAGGTTGTGGGTTCCGCTTGAGAAAGTACGCCGAAGGCCTATGGTAAATCTCAACCTACGCAGAAGGACGTCTCCAACACGCTGTCAGTCGGATACCATACTCGCATGTCGCCATAATTAATCGCAAATTCCAGGTTACTACGGTATTTCAAGTGATTCGTACATGTTGCTAACGAAATCGCAATCAGAAAATGAGTCATTACAGTCTTACATCTAATTCTTATACTAAGTAGGCAGTAAAAGAATTATATAGTCTCACTACTCAGCTTTTATTGACTATTCAGTCTAAATATCAAGTAAATGTCATGTAAGATATCGTTAAAAGATGCCTCGTACAACGTAGATAGCTTCATAATGCTATAAACATCTCCTTCAGTTGCAATTATGTTGAAAATTACGCAGTGAAAATAGCCAAATAAATAATCCATTAAGATCTGGAATCTCTTCTCACTGAGCTGAATTGCTCCTCAAAGTTACTTAAAATTCTATTATTTAACCTGTAACTCACATATGACTGGTGAAACGAATGTCACTTTGCTAAACTTAACATCTGTGTCCATACACAGTAGAAAAACGTATGGGAAAACAATGTCTATCTTCTGAGGACTTTAGTTAACTCATATGTTTAAAAGTTCGCTTGGATGTTTCATGTTTCATAAGATCTGATCTCCATATAGGCAAATTCAGGTCCACTCTAAGTCGTAATTGATTTCAAATTAATTCTATCATATGGCTTATGTGGTTAATTCACTTAATTATTATCTTAATCTTATCTTATCTTATCTTATCTTATCTTATCTTATCTTATCTTATCTTATCTTATCTTATCTTATCTTATATTATTATCTTATTATCTTAATACATGGTTAACATTCAATTTAAGTGCGTATCTGGCTGAATGTAGCATTGCCAAGTGTATTTAATTAACTTTCTAACAAATTATACCATAAGTGGAAAAATTGGCATATTAGAAGACTCTGCCTTCATCTAAAAATCCATATACGAATGACTAAGTCACCAGTGATGTGTCAAACTGCTCCCATAAAATCAAGAATTAGGTTACCATGTGTGAGAGTACTTGAAAATGGTCATAAATAACTCAGTGAAGGCCTAAATATTAACGTTATTAGCCTCTTGGCTCATCTGAAGATCCTACATACTCAAACAACTCTGTGTTGATGGCATTGAGATCGTATCCTAACCTACTTTGTGTATCTGGGAATACAAACAGCAATTGAAAGCAGTACATTTCAATATATACCTTAGCATGCATAATTTGCACGTACTATCATCTCTCAGAAGACTACTATGACCAACCTTTCAAATAAAAATAAATATCACCATCACAATTTAACATCCGCTTATATTATCACTTCATTCACCATTTATCACTTCAAATATCATGTAATATCCATATCAATGCATCTCAAGCACTCATCTCATTAAATACGCTGCATATGTGCCATAACCTACACATATATAAAAAAAAATCCTTGCCGTCAAAGTATCAAAGAAAAGTGTATCACAATACTAAGCTGTACTACAATACTTCGTCGTAAACATTCCCTAAATACGATCTCCAAGCTTGCTATTCCGATAAAGCCATCACACATGTATATTGACATTCATATTATACTCTAACACTTCACTGATAACGATTAAAAATAACTATTACTTTCTCTCACACCACATTGATAAATTTGCGAACGGCTTTCACTGGTATTTTACGCCTATATATGGGTTTAACAGTAACTTCAGATGAATACCTACATCCATGTAATTACACTTCAATATTATATATGCACGCACAATGTCACAAATCATATCACACATAGCCAAAAAAATAAAGGTTTCTACTTACGAAAACCGACTCATAGGGGACTTAACTTTGCTTATTGGGCCCTGTTTGCCATCTCGCTGTTGGTCATCGGGAATGGTAGGCCTCGCTCCATGGTTCTGCTTTAGGTAATCGGGTCCATCTCGTCTTCTCAGCTGATTTCCAATCCTCCTGGGTCATCAACCTCGTAAAGCGCCACCATAGTCGGAGTAGTCTCTGCCTTGGTCTTTTAGAACATCATAGTGGTCTCTGGTACGTTAAGAACAGAATAATACAATGTATTAGTTAATGTTGTCATGTTGCAATTTATCTTCGTTTTGTACTGTCTATGATATCAGAATAAATGTGCTCTGGGCCGTCTAGTTTCGCTATAACAGTTCTAACTGTGCTACTATTTGTAAACTCTCTCGCTTGCCGAGTGAATGCGATTTTTCCGTGCTTCTTAGGAATGCACTTGACAGCTGGTTGGACTCTGCTCTCTACGATGTGCAGTATCAGACAAATATAAAACTTCCAAGTCCAGCCGTGACGTATTAGTTGTACCAGACTTGATGATTCCTTTTTGCTGGTCTTTAAATTTCGCGCAGTTATTTCAATCTATGCAGTTGACGTTGAGCGGGCTGCCGCGGATTTTATTCTCCGTCAATAGTTGATCTTAAAAACAGATAAGTTGGCTTATTTCTTTGCTCGACTCCGTCTTACTTGCCGTAGTGCTGAATTGTGTCGAATGTTCTAATGGAAGTCTCTTTTTTCTAATAATTAGTTTAAATAATCCGCTTATGTCATTCTTTTCTCACAGCCTTCTAAGAATGGTTCTTTCGGTGACTACCGGTTGAAAGGATTATCATTTCGGCTCGTACCGATGTTAACAACTTTCACATTGACCTTTTAATGGTTTGAACGCCATTTTTGTTCCTACTGATGCAAATATAGAACGGTGAAATCGCACAGTATATTAGGCTTAACACATTGTCCGCATTACGGTAACATGAGTTAGTTCCCCGGAATACATTGACCAATGAAGAAATCCACATTGCAAAAGCACTACATAACTACGTATGCACTGCCTATATCCATGTTGGCCGTAATATAAGGAAACACTCGTGACGAGAACACACCTTGGCGATGGAAATTATGAACTCTCCGCTCCTTCTCATTGGAGCAGCACTAGACATGAGAACAAATTTTAATATCCGAGCGCGAGATTCTATGCGATCCCCACACCATACGTCAATGCATTTCACCAGCCACGTGATAGAAGGTGATGTCAGATAGCTCTAGAATACGGTACACCGGTAGAATGACAATAATGGATTAGTTCATGTTCTTTGCTAGTAGTATAGTATAGTATTTATTTAAACAGGCGATTAGCCCCGATACATGTTTATACAGCCCCTTTCCATGCACAGACAACTAACAAACAAGGGATGGCTAAAGGGTAGAGAAAAGACGGTATGTGTATTATGTGGGGTAGTAAACGACGATTTTCATTTAATTAGTAATTGTAAAGAAACGAGTAAGTTATGTTAACAGGCATCATGGGGCCCGTCAGATACTCCGGAAATGTGACACTCCCAAGGGAGTGTCACCACGGCAGTCACCCTCAGCCACCCATGCCACGTCCATCGTCTCCATTTAATATTAAGAAACAAATTAAATAAATAAAATATAATAATATCAATAATAAAAGCTAACTACCTACTACTACTGTCCGGCCGTGCCATCGCCCCTGGTGAGAAAAAGACCACCCTTCCTGCGATGGCACGACCGGCACTACAAGTGGGACCCAAAAGAGGACCCCCTCTACCTTTACCAGATGACAGTGCAATTCTCTCATCATTCCATTTACGGCCGGCCGCTTGGGGCTGAAACCGCTCTCGTCCTGTTCCTCTCCTCTCTCACTCCTCATCCCACATTTATCTTCATCATTTTTGAGGGTAGGCCCGTCCCACCCCATCCTCTTACGAGCATGTCTTCCTCTCCCTTACCCATCTACTACACATAAATAGTGAGAAAACCGCACATGCCTTCTTAGCTACAACTAAGTGTCCTCCTGCTACCGTACTACAATTAACAATAAGGGGAAAATAATAATGAACAATTGATAGTCACAATTAACTACCATACAAATGAAATACTAATTGAATACCTACAATTCCATTCCTAAATAAATCCAGTCCGGTCCTACTCTATCCTTATATTCTACACGTATCATTTATAACAGGTCATTGTTACAAAATCAGCCGACATCATGTTTCATCAACAATTAGCACATGATCTTGCGTGCCTATCTACTGCGTTCGCAATTCATGCCCACTGTCCTACTATGGCTGAATTCCAATAAACTGTTAGTCAACAGTTTCACAATCACCTGTCGTATCACGATCCATAGCGCCTCCTACAGCTACAAAAACAAACAAGCTCTCTACTTAACACATTACACCCACCTTCTTTTCTTCAATGACATAAACACAGTTCCATCTTTTCAGCCTTTACACATCCACTTATTCTTCCTATGCCAGTATCCAGTAATCGGGAGATAGTAGGTTCGAACCCCACTGTCGGCAGCCCTGAAAATGGTTTTCCGTGGTTTCCCATTTTCACACCAGGCAAATGCTGGGGCTGTACATTAATTAAGGACACGGCCGCTTCCTTTCCATTCCTAGGTCTTTCCTATCCCATCGTCGCCATAAGACCTGTCTGTGTCAGTGCGACGTAAAACAAATAGCAAAATAGCCTCCTCCTCTCTCAGCTTTCTCTCACACTCCTTTTTAATGGCACATAAGTACCTGTTCAACTGCCCCCCACTTCCCATTGCCTGATAATCCACCTTATAATATTCCTCTCATCTCCTTTTTCTAATAATTCACGATGTTTGGCACTCAATAGACAATTCCTTAACTTACTCGTTTCTTTACAATTACTAATTAAAAGAAAATCGTCGTTTACTACCCCACATAATGCACATACCGTCTTTTCTCTACCCTTTAGCCATCCCTTGTTCTTGTGGAGTCCCATCAACCACCATGCCATCCCCTCTATTAAGCTTATCAACATACCGAATATTTATCTCCGTTACTTCTAACACTTTATTCAAAACACTAAGGGAACTTAGCCTAATTTCTTCTAATAATATCTGCTTTTGCATATCTCTAATCCTCCTAGAGAGTTCCTTCCAACCTCTTGCTTCTGTCTTCGACCAAACCGCATCTCACATGTACCCATGTACCCCAAACCTATGTTCTCCAAATATCCTTTAATTTTTCTAGCCAACATCCCTTATACATGCTCTTCAGTTGTTGATTGTACGCAGCTTGCAACAATTTCTCGGCCTCCCCTCTTTTCAAAATCATCCAGTATTTAACTATTCTTTTCACACACTCAACCTCTGTATCTTCCCCACATAGTAATTCCACCCCTGCATTAGCTGTGCACTGCGGGAACCACATCACCGACTTACCGAAATTACAAATGATTCGTCTTAATTCCACTCTTTTCTCATCCAACTCCCATACTTCAGCCCCATACATTACCCTACAAAAAACCACCAATCTTAAAACTGTTCGCTAACACCCCTTTATAAATTTTACTTAAGGAATCTAGCAGAGATATACCCCTATAGTTATTCATACTGTTTTTACTACCCTTTCCCTTATATATTGGGCATACAATTCCTGTCTCCCACTCCCTAGGGTACTTCCCCTCATCAAAAATCGTATTGAATAATTTAACTATGCCTCCTCACATTGTCCCATTTTTGCTAATTTCCTTCAAAAACTTATTATTGATACCACTGCAAACCCCCGCCGCCCTGCCCCTAATTTTCTTATCACTCCCTAAGTTTCTTCTCTTGTGATTTCCTTGTCAAGTTCGTAAATTGCCACTGTTCTATTCCTTCAAATTTCTTCGTCCCTGGCCTCACTCAACCATACCTCCCCCTTCCCCCCGAGTAATTCCCTAAAGTAGCTAATCCACTGTACATCCTCAATACTCGTTTTCTCTAGACTCCTTCCACCCTTAATTATTCTATTTATCCTTCCCCAAACTTTCTCAGTGTTGTTCAACTTACATTCTTTATTTAAGGCTTCAGTCTGTTCCTCTAACCACGCCTTTTTTCCTCACAAATTTTCTTTTCGTAATCTTTCCTGAACTTACAAAAACCTCTCTTTCTAAGCTCCCACCTTTTTGTCTATACTCCCCTAACGCTCCCAGCACCCTCTTTCGTATACCTTCACACTCTTTATTAAACCATTCTTCTCCCTCTTTCTTTTTCTTCTTCCACCATCATCTGTCTGAGCTATCATCTTTATTGGATGTAGCAGCAATTCCAAGGCTTTATCGACCTTATTCTCCTCTAACGCCCTTTCCCGTCCATATTTCAGTAAGTGTACACCTTCTTTTTCTACCCTGTCCCAATCCCTTTCCACTTTCTCGGTTCATTTGTACTTATTATACCCTCTCCCTAGTTCGTCCTTCATCTTTCCTTATATTCTTCTCCTCAGCCCTTTTTAACAGAAACCACACTGGGAAATGGTGTGCTTCAATGCAGTCTCCTACTTCCATCCTTATAATATCCTCTAACACTCCCTCCGAGCTTAAAACTATATCTATCACACTACCCCCCTGTTCTGAGACATAGGTCAATTTACCCGTACTGTCACCCTCTTTCCATCCATTCAGAATATATAAATTCCCCGCTGTGCAGAACTCTAAGAACTTCTCCCCATAACTGTTTATAGTTTTAACCTCACTTCTTCTACTTTTCAACATGCCACTCCTGTCTTCCCTACTATATACTGGGATCTGTTCCCCTATTCTCGCATTCCAATCTCCAAATAGCAGCATGTTCTCTTCTTCTGCAAACCTCTCCCTTATCATACTAATCTCCACCAACAGCTCGTCAAAAATATGCTTATTTGTGTATACGGAACTATTAGGATGGCAATACACGAACGCTAGGATTATTCTCTTCATCCTTCCCTTTAAGCATCCCATATTAAATCTCATCCATATAACTTCCTGCATATCTGTCTCGATATCTTCTACTAGATCACTAATCTCTTCTTTAATTAGTCTACCATTGCTCCTGGGGCGCGTCCCTTATTCCTCTCCTTTCTTCTATAACCTTTTTATTTCCTATTTTGTTTCTTATCCCCTCTATATTCACACATCCTATTTTCCAATATATTATCCTCCCTCCCTTCTAAATTGCCTCTTACTCCTTCTTACTCCTTGTAGCTCTCATCCCCTCACTCCCTGTTTCGATACCTCCTTTTCTTAACATTCTTTGCCATTCCATGCCCTCCGTATCCCTCCTGCACACTTTACCCCCCAAGCCTTTTAGGCTCCTACTTCTTCCCCTGTTCATAACATTCTTACCTTTTTGTCGATCACTCTTCTCGTGTTTTTTCTTAATCTCTAAACCACTACACACTGCACTCGCCGGTTCTTGCTGCTCACCCTCACTCGCCCCTTCACCGCTCTGTTCTTCTGTATCCACATTGCGTTGCCCACTTCCACATGGGTTGATCTCCACTGCTTCCTCCACTTCATCCCTAGTTGTTTCTGCTTCCTGCCTTCCATCTTGCACTGCCATCACTCCTCCCTCGGAACTGACGTGTTCGTCCATCTCTTTCAGCTTCGCCACTGGGTGCTCCCTAATCCATCTCCCATTCGTCACCACTATTCTCTGACCTCTTATGCGGGCTTTTAGCCCTTCCTGTCTCGCTCTCCAAAGATGCCTATTCAGAATCTTCATGTTTTCCACACCTTCTTTTCCCATGTCTCTCCTCACTCATATTTTCTGACCCTGCAAGTTACTGCCGTTTTTAGCACAATTTCTGCCATTAGGGTAGAGAAAAACTGTACCCTAATTGGTCTCCGTCCTTTTGCTTTGCCCACTCTCTCCAAATCGTCTATGTCCACTTCACTGAAATTTATCTTCATCCTATCCCGTATGACCTCTACCCCCTTAAAGATTAAATCAATATTTCCTTCTTTCTCACCTTCTTCCACACCATATGTAAATATGGCTTTCTTCATTCTCTCCTAGCTGTACCCCTCCGCTTCCTTCTTCATCATCATCACCTCCCCTTCCAGACGTTTCACCTTCCCTCTTATTAACTCGATCTCTTTCTCATTGTTACAGTTCCTCAGTCTTCGTTTCTAACCATTTCTTCATGTTCCCTATCTCCTTTCTCTGTTCTTCCATCATGTCCTTTATTTCTTGCACCTTATCCCATTGACAATTTTCTTCAATTACTTCCTTCACTGCCACCTTCAGTGCTGCCATATCTTCCATGCTGAATTTGTCACTGGTATTTGGGCCTGGATTTAATTCCACCCCCCCCCCCTCATTGACCAGAAGCACAGCTAACACTGCTGCTATCAGCAACGCTTCACCCCATTTTACCTCCTCTTTTCATTTAGCCAGTCCATTCTTGTCCTCCTTCCTCTGCTTCAGCTGCCACCTCCCAATCGCGGCCCGGTACTCCTCGATACCAATCATATTTACGGCACGCACTGTACAAAGCGACCTCGCTCCTCGCTTGCTCAAGCCAGACTGGTTTATTGCTAGTACATGTGAAGCAGATCCATGGGCGAGGGGAAATTTTTCGACGGAGCGGTCGAATGGTGGTTCCGAACGTAGCACCGCTGTGCTGAATGCAGGTAGAATGGTAGTTACTGTTCCGAGGTATCTGTGGAACAGTAGAGGTGAAAGAAGGTGCGGGGGTGAACAGGTCTCAGGCTACGAAATTAAAGTTAATTTAAAATTTAACAAGGTTATATTTTCTTTGCAAAATCAAGAAATAACAAGAATGGCAGGTACAGAGTAGCAAAGCCACTATTCGAGAATGTACAATTACAGAGTTACAGGATTTGGGCTCCGAGAGCCAGACACACAATTCTTGAGCAATTAGCCCAATTTTACGATATACAGAATTCAACAAAGGGGCAGAAGACCCCAATCATGCCCAGGAGCACTTGCTCCCAATTACACAGTAAAGCCTCCTCGAGGCGCGCAGAAAACACAATTTTTATTTTGGAAAGAGCAACCAGCTCTCAAAGTTCTAGCCTATCAAAGGCCACACCAAATTCCACCTTCAAGCTGTCCTCTAAGGACATAAACACAGGGGTAAAATACCCAACCTACTGAGGCCTATTAAGTGAGAAAAGGTTAATTACATGGCCTCTAAAATACCAATTTGAGAGGAGGCGATCTGCACTCCTAATACATTTTGTTTAAAACCTAATCTGGCTCTAGGCCGCTAATGCAAGGGCTAATCCCATACTAAAGAGGTGACTTATAGAAGGAAACAATTTACATTACGTTAAGGAAGAAAGGTTGTGAAAATAAGTTCACCTCAATGCAATATGAGTGGGAGCTCGAGAGGGTTAAGCACTCTCTATCCCAATATGTAGTTAAAACAGAAAGAATTGACACTGAGTGTCTTTACATTATTAAAGGAAAGTTACATGGAAAAGGCTTCGGACCTGCCCCGAGAGTTAAACTGCTGAGCTAGCAAGAAAAGAAGTTATTAAAAGGCCATTACCTTGTGGTTGAACTGCTGCCCGAAGAAAGAGGCGCTTCCCGCCCCCTGCTACGTACTTTACACACTGAAAGATGTTACAGAAGTGGCGCGGAGACCCGAAAATCAGCAGTTTATATACTCTCGCGGAAAGTTCGAGGCGTTTCAGGAATGAGAACACCCTCCCACAAAAACTTTATTGGCTAGGGTTAAGCAACATATCCCCTTTGGAGAAGATACACCTGATTGGTCATAAATTAATTAAAGAAATACGGGATTGGCTAGATTCAAAACAAGGGGAAAGAAAGTGTTATACAGCCAACTTAAACAATAACAGAAAGAAATTTAACAAGGAACAAACTTTTGAAATAAAAATTTCTCCAAAAAACAGTTCTTTCACTTCGCACTAGGGTGCACCATTGTAGTTCTTCAGTAGTGTCCTCTAGAAGAGAATGTTCACACTTCTTACTACAAGCAAAACAAAAATACATCGAAAACGACCCAGTTCAGAAACTTCAAAATTTCCAAGTAGTGACATCTGAGAAACTTGAAAATTAACACATTAGATAAAGTTCAGACTTCCTCCAGTAGGGGAGTTTCAACTGGCGCAAGGTTTGAATTAGCGACGTGGAGGTGTACCGCCCGGTACAGTTACAAAAAGCACTGGAGGATTTTTTTCTATTCTTCAAGTCTGTACTGAAGTGAAATGTTTTTACCAGAAGCAGAAGAATCCTAACCTCTCATAGTTTGACTTTAAGAAGTACCTGATAAGTACTTCCGGTATGCATTTAGGATATTGTGATGTGGTAGGCCTCCGCGTCCGTGATATTGTCGTAAGTCTTGGGGAGGAGAAACCTAGTCTGGGCTAGATCCTGAGTGACGTCACTCGCTACTCACCGCACAGCGAACATATCGGGAGAGAGATGGGCGCGCATTGGTCAGTGCTTTCTCTGTAACTTTCTCTGTTGCCCTGCTTCCTCATTGGCGGGCTCCGGCGTCTTGAGAAGGATCTGGACGTCTCCTTTCTTGAAGTATCTGGATGGGGTTGCCGGTGACAGGTGAGGCTTACCAGTCGGGCTTCAGTTCAGTTGTGGTCTGTCGGTGAGTGAAGTGCAGTCCGACCGTGTATGAGTGATTGTTGCTGCGGTAAGGGACAGCATGAGGTTAGGAAGCAGGCTGTGGACTGTCCTGTCCGTGGAACTTCGGGATCGTTCTACCTGTTCGTCGCCGTTAAGTTGAGTCTCTTGGACCAACCGCTGTGTACTGAACGTCGTGTTCTGGAGATGCGTGGAAGAGAAAACTGGGTATCGGCAAAGGATGGTGAACGACGTCAACGGGAATTTCGGAGAGCGCACGTCACACCAAGCTTTGACAGATTCGTGTCCAGGCTATGAACTGAGGACTCTGATAGTGACAACGAGAGTAACTGTGAGGCTGAGTGAGACTGTATGTCTTCGTGAATTAGCATGGCAGAACGCTGAGAACAGAGACAGCTCGACTGTGTGATGTATTGCGTCGTGTACGCTGTGTTCTTGGTGAGCCTGTGTGTTAGTATGCAGGTTTAAATAGATCGTTAACGTACGTAACAATATGACTGATTGTTTGGCACAACGTCTGAGCCCTGAGGTACGCAACGACGGCCAAGACAAGTTCAAGAATTTTGTAAATAATTGCGCAATGAACAGTGGGGTAATGAATGTGATACTGTAGTTCTGTAGTTATTGAAAAATGAAACCAATGAATTTTAAGTACGAACTTCAAAGTGGTATGTGGATGGCAGTTTAGCAACTTAGCCGTTAGACTACGAGGGCCAGTCTGCGGAAATAAAAAATTCGGACTCACTAAAATACAATGTAAACTCTATGAGTAAATACAAATTAATACAGCACGTAGAAGTAACGCAATATATTGTCGAGTCGTGTTAACAATTCGTTATTGTAAGAATATTACAAATAATATTTCATAGGTTTTATTTCGGCTGCCTTCGTAGTCTAACGGCTAAGTTGCTAAACTGCCAAGGGCATACCACTTTGAAGTTCGTACTTAAATTTCTTTGGTTTCATTTTTCAATAACTACAGAACTACAGTATATGCTGTAGCCAATTCCGAAACCTCGGTTACAATAATGTATTCGATTGCAACACGGAAAAATATGCGAACGAAATTTAATGTAATAAATCGTTCAAATAAAGTTTGAAAAATTTCAAAACCGCACAAATGATAACTGCATTATCAACTTCACACAAAGAGATCTCGAAACTGGTTGACTGATTGTTAGCACAACTTCTTATTCAACTGTTGTTGAATAAATGTGTGAAAGAAGTTAATGTCTCGCAAACTTTTTGCATAATACGATTTCAGGTGCACCACACATCAATAAAGTACCATTTCCTAAGTCAAATATATTTTGGTAACAATTGTTATTGCTGTCAATATTTTCAAATACAGTATCTGGTGCAGGTTTTTTGTGAGGAGCGTATTGCGAGCTAAGGTAAAGGCAATTACTTTTTACAGCTGTAACGTGTTACACAATAAAGTGCTACTAGATGTCACCAAGTGGCAATTCCTCTAGGTAAAATTGTAAACAGACTATTTCGATTGATTTTTCAAAACCACGCAGAGCATTTCCGTGCAGAGTGACATAAGGCTATGGTTTTATTTTCTGCCAGAACTTTTCGGGCCCCTTATAGACCCTGCAGGCTCTAACGTTTCGCCCCTGGAAAGGAACTACAGAAAACATTACCAGAATTTACAGTACATATTAACTTTACAGATGATGGCAGTTCTACATCAACAATTCAGAAAAGACCGAAATAATTCCGCTTGTCTCGAATTTCAGTGCTCCTAAAATAACCAATACATATCAAATCATCTCAGAGCGTAACAGTCTCCGAAACAGATAATGCAAAAACACATCAGCTACTACGGATTTCAGTACTGATTTACTTCAGGACAACCATGCAACTGAAAATGGCTGTTTCTGTATTATTGGTAACTTTGCAGGTAGACTGCCAACTTTACAAGGATCGATGCAGAAATGACGCTTGCACACTTCCTTACACAATTAAGCTAAGGAACAGGTCATAGTTGGAAATAAATACTTTACTAGCAACTAGATTTTATTCAATTTTAGTAAATATATATTGTACTCATATGTAACGATCCACTCCAAATGATCAAAACATTCAACGCGTCCACGTAGCGTCACAAAAACCTTGACGTTCTCAGCATCATTCAGCACGCACTCAAAAAAGACAAAAATTGAGAGTAGTTTTCCCTCCAACATTAGTTTGATGCTTCAATGTTTGCAATTTTTTTTTTCTGTACCGTTGTATTTTTCTTGAGATATTGTGAAAACGTTGCGCTTGACTAATGTGTTGATCATTTTGACGACGAAAATAATAATGATGATAGTTATTTTGTGAGTTGCCACTTTTAGAAAGATTCTCACACGTGGCGTGACGGAAATTTGCAATTAGGAGTTGGCAAAACTGTGGCATGTTGCAGCCCATCAGTCTGCAACTTGAATGAGCACTTGGAGCATTGTTTCGTCTCGCACGCATCCAAATAACATCGAAGGTACGGTAACTAGAGAGGTGCAGAATTCACAAACACATGGGAAAGAATCGGGGGATGGTACAAACCAAGTCCCCTTGAACATAAACCATACAGTCAATCGTTTACGAGCTGAGCCTGTTTTAGTTGTAGGATAGAATGGGGAAGGGTTCGTATCTAGGATTAATTTTTGGAGTGAGGGATATTAAGGATATCACAGTCCTTCACGTAAAACAGTCCTTCGTGTAAAACAAGGTTTCAGCACCTGGCGTGTTCGAAAGTGTCTGATAATCAACTGTACATTCTTCAGGTTCACCTCCCTGCTCGTACACCAATATAGCGACAGCTACTAGATGTGGGATATGCCAAGTACTTCTACAAAGTTGGAAAGTCTGTGACTCGTAAAATATCGACCGTATATTGAGATTAACGACATGCTATATAAAGTTTCAAAACCAGTAACATATATTATTTCCTTTTAAGAGAAATAAATATGTGTCTATTATATTTAGTGTTACAGGGGATTTACAAAAGGAATGTCTCCTTCCATGACACTATCACTACTTCCAGAGTTCACGAATACAACGAAGCCATCTCTTAATACAGTCAAACATTAAAATCCAAATTCCTTGTTTAAATAAAAATAAGGTTCTCAGCCTAAATAATAACTCTCTCACTTTGAGTGGATGCAACTCACTTTGAGTGGATGCAACCAAAGGTAAAGTAAAATATACATCTAATTAGAATACTGGATAACGAGCATTATATAAGCAGTCAATGCTCCACAGAACACAAGCAGAAAATTAAGATTTATTTTGAAGGGATGACCCACAGTAAAACTGAGCTTATATTGAACTAATTGTTGTGAGAATAAGCTTAATTCTTGGGCTGTTCTACTCTCTAATGGTTGGTGTAGAATTAGTGTGGTCACGGATGAAGCCGTATTGTTAAATTTAGACCAAGCCAAGAAGCAAGCTATTCCGATGGTGATCAACTGTAAACGTCCTATAACACAGCACATGAAATTCCTTGCAGATTGCTTGATATTACACTCTGGGAAATGCGATATAATTGGTAGATATCGGATATGAAAGAAATGAAGTAGTATTCTAAAAAGTATATCGGGGCTGTAGATCGAATTAATCAGGTGAGCTACCTCTGTGATATCGTTGTACGGAATCTGAACTCTGGTACAGCGCAGGTCTCCATTTGCCCTGTTATTGGAGAATGGAGTGGTTACTGTCCCATAACAAGTGATATCGTTGTCAGCTTCATTCTTTCCACCCTCGTGAGCGTAACGAGGAAATTTATGAAGTATTTCATTCAAAATACGTAAAAAGTTTTCTTAAAAATTAATACTGTTAATTAACTGCAAATAAACTAGTGCTGAAATCATGTTCACAGTCTTATGGGACATAGAGAGCACGTCTCCATAATAAAACACACAAAGCAGCGATGTAGATCAGAATTTGTGCCACAATCTTCATGGACCGCTTATGTTCAACTCCGAACTTCACACGCAGTACCAGTTCAATCTTAACTAACTTGATATAAATTCTTTCAACCTTTCTGATGTAACAGGTTAAGCTGGGTATCAAGGTGACCATGGGCAATATATACACGGCAAGATCCAGAGACTTCCGCACGACTTTCGCCATTCCTTCGTGGCGGTATTAAATACCTGGAAGTAGGTCAAGTAAGATATTGTGAACGAAGCCGGCAGCTTTGATCGCAATGATGGTGATGGTACTCAACACTCCTTTTGTGCTAAACTTGAGACGTTAGTGTTAGAGTCCAGTTCGTACGGAATGAGACCACACCATCGTTATACGTACAAGAGTGGAAAAAACTCTGACAGTAACTCCTTGTTTGGCTCCATCTTCACGCTCGCAGTTCTGGAGGTAGCGAGAGTACCTGAGTACGTCATAACCACAACAGAACTTCCATACATTGATTTCGTGCCTTCTCATGCCACTTCAGTCGGACTGATTGCTGTTATCTCTTATGCGGTCAATTAAATTAATACCGCAAAACACTGGGTACTTTGCGCGACAGCTCCTCATTGTCAAAGAATACAATGCACTTAAAAGTATGTCAGTAAATCGGCTGAAGAATTTCGTCAGCTAGAAAAGTGGATCGATGTTGTGCGGACACAGATACATGAACAAGACCATGTTAGAATGTATTTATCTTATTTCCTGACCTGTTTTTGTAATAATTGCAGTATGTCTGTCTGTTTATAAGTGATCCCTGTAAGATAGCATCTCGTAGTAGGAAGGAGGTGATTATTGTTTATGAGGGGGTACAATTAGGCAACCATTATCTATTAAACACCAGGAAAGAGTACTGATCTAATTATCGGCAAATGAACGGACATGAAATTGAAAGTCTCTCCTGGACTCGCAAGCCTAATACCGTACACTGGGCGCCTTCTAGTCGCCTGTTACGCCTGGAGGGGATACCGTGGGTGTTGTTCTACCGCCCCCACCCATAGGTGGCGAGGTACGACCAGGTTGTTCCCAGACACGTGGAAGGTTATCGCGGGAAACAATACAAGTCCCTGAGAAGATACGTCGTACAGTCGATCGTTTACGAGCTAAGCCTGTTTTAGTTATAAGGCAGAACGCGGGTGAGTTCGTATCTAGGGTTAAGTTTGGGAGTTAGGGATGTCACTAAAGAATTACAGTACATCGCCAACGTGTGGAATAAGGTTACAGCGCCTGCCGTGTTCAGATGTGTCCGATAATCAAACGTACATTCTTCAGGTTCACCTCCCTGCTCGTATACCAACTTGACGACAGGTGCTAGACGTGGGATATGCCAATTACTTCTACAGAATTGGAAAGTCTGTGGCTCGTAAAATATCGGCCGTATATTGAGATTAATGAAATCCTTTATAAAGTTTGAAAACAGTAACATAAATATTCCCTATATATAGGAATAAATCTGTGTGTTTTATCTCTAGTGTTAGAAAACACATACAGACGGAATGTCTTCTTCATGACTCTATCGCTACTTTCTTAGTTAACCAATACAACGAAATCATCTCTTAATATAATCCAAATTCAATAAACTAAGAGACAATGCAGACTCTGCAGGAACACTGGGAATATCGTAAAGTGCAAATTCTGTGGCAGCTCCGTATTAGAAACTGGATAAATTCTACCAAAGAGGCTTGTTTGAATGTCGTGCCAATTTCATACGCAATTTACAATTGCGACTTCTTTTGGATCATCTCAATTACCTTGAACAACATCGTTGCAATAGCTACCAGGGTTTCTTTTTTACTTGTAGCAAATTAGTTACCGAGAAGTGAACGTTTCAAATTATGGCATTGTTCTTCATATAGTATGTACGGTGTACCTGAAATACACCTAACGAATGCCAGGATGGTTATATCTGAGGGATGTAGAGATGTAACTCTTTTCTTGTCTCTGTGTGAAGAGATGTGAGATCCATTCCCTTACAGTAAGCTGCAACTGCGAAGAGATGTGTTCTCGCATGAATATGAACACACAGTAGTGCATTACGGGAGCACAGGAAACTCGCTGGATGTTTGTAATTCTGTCGGGCTGCACGTGATATGAATTGTCCAGGAGTTAAGAGGTAGCGATTGTGCTTCTTTTAGGTCTCCTCTACCGCTGCCTACTTCTCAAGCAGGCCACAAGGTTTGTGCTCATATCCGGTGCAGCGAAGAATGGAAGAGGAGAAATCGGCCATGGCCTGTAAATAAAATTTGCCCAGGAATTTTCCTGGAATTGAGATTGAGGAACCACAGAAAAGCATTCTCAGCACAGCCGAACTTGGGGTTTGAACAGTCTCAAATCTCGATTGGGTATTTTCATCACAGCGAACACTTTTGTAGATATCACTGTGAGGATCCTCCGCAAAGTGCCTTCCATCTCAGCAGTGCGGTACACAGGTACTACAGACAACCTACCAGCACCTTATTAAGAGACTCTCAGAACACCCAGCTGCTGTTCTTACAGTATACACAGTGGTTACTCCGGAAATTAACTGGGCTTTGTATAGGATAATATAATGGACTTCAAATCTATTGGCAGGGAAATATCTCGTACATAGAGTAAGGTCATTGTTTAAATAAAAACAAGGTTGCCTCACTTTGAGCGGATGCAACCTAAAATAAAGTAAAATATACACCTAATTAGAGAAGTGGATGACGAGCACGATATAAGTAGTAAATGACCCACAGAACACAAGCAGTAAATTAAGATTTAATTTGAAGAGATGACCTGCAGTGAAACTCAGTTTAGATTGAGCTAATTGCTGTGAGAATGAGCTTAATTCTTGGGCTGTTCCACTCCCTAATGGTTGGTGTAGGATGAATGTGATCACGGATGAAGCAGTATTGTTAGCCTCAGACGAAGCCAAGAAACAAAATACTCCCATGTTAATCCACTGTGTCAGGTGAAATCCATCCCATAACACAACAAATTAAACTTCTTGCAGATTGTTTGACATTATTTAACTTTGGAAAACGCGATGTAGTTCGCAAATATAGGATATGAGAGTAATGAAGTAGTAGAATATTCTATATTGTAACGGCACTGTAGATCGAATTAATCAGGTGAGCTGTGAGCTATCCTTGTGACATCACCGTGAGGAATGTAAACTGGGTGTAGAGGTCTCCAGTATTATTCGAAAATGGAGTTATTACTCTGCAATAACCAGAAATATCGTTCCCAGATTGAGCCTCATTGCCAGTATGATAGTCATCAGCAAATATATTGACTATTTTATTCAAAATACGTAGAAATTCTCTTAAAAGTATAGTACTGTTAATAAACATCAATAAAAATGCTGTTGAATTAATGTGCGCAAAAACTGTGTACAATATCCCGGTTCATTGACATACCGCCTCCATGATTATCACACAGGGCAGCGATGTAGAAGAGAATTTGAGACATAATCCGCCAGGACCGCTTATGTTCAACTGCGAACTTCACACGAAATACCATTTCCACTTAAGCTAAATTGAGATACTTGTTTCTACCATTATAATGTAACAGGTTAAGCTGGGTATCATGGTGACCATGGGAAATACATACACATCCTGATCAAGAAATCTTCGCACGACTTTCACCATTCCTTCGTGGTGGTATGAAATACCTTGAAGTAGGTAAACTGAGATCCTGTCTAGGAAGCCACCAGTTATGATGATAATGATGATGATCATGCTTAACACTCCCTTGCTGCTAAACTTGAGATGTTGAGTCTTACGATCCAGTTCGTACGGCATTAAGGTACGACTCTTGAGACGTACAAGTGAAGAGGATACTCTGATAGTGAACCCTTGTTTGGCTTCATGTTCACACTCGCAGCAATTCTGGAGGTAGCGTGTGTATCTGAGTACGTTGTAACCACAACGAAATACTTTATAAAATTTGAAACCAGTAACATAAATATTCCGTATATATAGGAATAAATCTGTGTGTATTATCTCTAGTGCTAGAAGAAATATACAGATGGAATGTCTTCTTCCATGACTCTATCGCTACTTTTTAAGTTAACGAATAGAACGAATGAAGGTCTGCAGTGCCTTCTGAGACCAATTCAGTCTGAGAGGTGGTTGTTATACTTTAGACGTTAATTAAAAAAGCAGCTCAGTCAACTGACTACTTTGCGTGACATCTCTTCATTGTCAAAGAGCACAATGCTCATGAGAACTATGTCAGTAATTCTGTTGACGAATTTCATCAGCTGGAACACCGGATCGATTTTGTGCGGACGTAGATATATTGTACCTTTTTCATGGTATCAGTACATCAATTAGATTAGAACAGTCCTGCAACATGACATTAGAATAAAGTACCTAGGATGAGATCTTCGAACAAAGCCCGGCGTCGAAGTTTAACCTCCCCTACTGGAATAATGAGCTAGCTGAATCGGTAGAGCATACGGGTCAAGTAGGACGTTCGAAAGGGCAGTAAACTATTTATACAGTAGGGGAACCTTAACTATGAGAGGAATGCTATTTACCTATGAAATGAGAAGAATGAATTTATTTATTTTTCACAATTTTACTGCCTGAGAAAGCACATGGATAATTTATACATGGATATGCCATCCATGAATATTAAGAGCTCAGATGGAAAGCCACTTCTAGGGAAAGAAGACAAAGCAGAAAGATGGCAGGAGCATATCCAACAGTTGTATCAAGGTACAGATGTAGATAATTTGGTTCTGGAACATGAAGATGCTGTTGATGCTGATGGGAGACCCAATTATGAGGTCATAGTTTGACAGAGCTGTGAGTGACCTAAATAGGAACAAGGAACCTGGAATTGATGACATTCCCCCTGAATTACTGACTGCCTTAGGAGAAACCAGCAAGGCAAGGTTATTCCGTTTAGTGTGTAAGATGTATGAGACAAGAGAAGTACCAGCCGATTTTCGGCAGAATATTGTTATACCTATTCCCAAGAAAGCCGGTGCTGACAGGTGCAAAAACTACCGCACCATTAGTTTAGTATCTCATGTCAGCAAAATTTTAACACGTATTATTTACAGAAGAATGGAAAAACAAGTTGAAGCTGAGTTGGGAGAAGATCAATTTGGCTTCAGAGGAAATGTAGGAATACGTGAATCAATCCTGACTTTACGTCTGATCTTAGAGGATCGAATCAAGAAGGACAAGCCCACGTACATGGTATTCGTAGATCTAGAAAAGGCATTCGATAATGTTGATTGGACCAAGCTATTTAAGATTCTGAAAATGATAGGGATCAGATACCAAGAATGAAGAATTATTTACAATCTGTATAAAAATCAGTCTGCAGTGATAAGAATCGAGGGCTTTGAAAAAGAAGCAGCAATCCAGAAAGGAGTGAGGCAAGGCTGCATTTTGTCCCCCCTCCTTTTCAATGTTTACATAGAACAGGCAGTAAAGGAAATCAAAGTGGAATTTGGAAAGGGAATCACAGTCCAAGGAGAGGAAATCAAAACCTTGAGATTTGCCGATGATATTGTTATTTTATCTGAGACTGCAGCTGATCTCGAGAAGTTGCTGAATGGTATGGACGAAGTCTAGGGTAAGGAGTACAAGATGAAAATAAATAAGTCCAAAACAAAAGTAATGGAGTGCAGTCGAACGAAGGCAGGTGATGCAGGAAATATTAGATTAGGAAATGAAGTCTTAAAGGAAGTAGATGAATAGTGTTACTTGGGTAGTAAAATAACTAACGATGGCAGAAGTAAGGAGGACATAAAATGCAGACTAGCACAAGCAAGGAAGAGCTTTCTTAAGAAAATAAATTTGCTCACTTCAAACATTGATATAGGAATTAGAAAGATGTTCTTGAAGACTTTCGTGTGGAGCGTGGCATTGTATGGAAGTGAAACATGGATGATAACTAGCTCAGAAAGAAAGAGAATAGAAGCTTTTGAAATGTGATGTTAAAGAAGAATGCTGAAGGTGAGATGGATAGATCGAATCACGAATGAAGAGATACTGAATCGAATTGGTGAGAGGAGATCGATTTGGCTAAATTTGACGAGACGAAGAGATAGAATGATAGGACACATCTTACGACACCCAGGACTTGTTCAGTTGGTTTTTGAAGGAAGTGTAGGTGTTAAGAACGGTAGGGGTAGGCCAAGGTATGAATATGACAAGCAGATTATAGCAGATGTACGATGCAGTAGTTACGTAGAAATGAAAAGTAGCACAGGATAGGGTGACATGGATTGCTGCATCAAACCAGTCTATAGACTGATGACTCAAACAATAACATGCCATCATATTAAACATATAAATTAGACACTGCAGATTTCATGAGAGTATGACTGTCCTTTCTAGTCCTTTCTCTAGATTCGCAATTCACTCTGAAAATATTTTAAACACTTTATACACTTGTACCGTTGTACACAGAAATAACTCGATGGTGGCGTATCTTGTATCTACTCGGCTGTTACGCTATTAAATCATATATTCAATTAACAAGTCGTCGTCCTATCGGCGAGTATTAACATTGGCTATCGAATGAACCAGGTGAGACATATTCTGATAAATGAGCTTGTTAAAAATATCTGAAAGTCGTATCACTTATTAGAAACACATATCTCGCTATCTCATGAAGTGAGCGAACATTACACATCGTATGTTCCAATGGCATGTCACTTAAATATACTTACGAATTGGACATTTTTACAACGATGGTCCCTGTAACGAATCATATTTAACAAACCAAAGGCCAACACAGTATTCAAATAAATATCACCCTTCTAATGAATAACAATAAATACACTTGACATTCGCAAGATAAATCATGGACGGTGGCATCCTCCCGTACAGTGGCGGTTTCTGGTATAGCGCAATGGAGCAATGAACCTCCAGTTTCTATCAAATTGTACTCAACTACGTAATTTTCATAACTCCCTTGTCAATCTCGAAGCTGTTGCTAAGTCCCTCTATCCGTAATATACTCGTACTGGCTTTCAATTCATGTGAGCTGCGCAAGGTCTGTGGCTGGATACTTGTCTGGAATGAACCCCCTTGCAAAGGCGATCTCCCCGTCCGTACATAGGCGAAGGAAGTGGCAAGGTGCGGGGGGAAGAAAGCCAGCACTAAGGCAAGACCAGGATATCGCAGAAACGGATCTCTGTTCTTTACGCATGCGCAATAGGCCACTGTCTCAAGACTAGCTAGTCGTGTTGTTGGGGTTGGGGTATGTGTCTGCCATCTGTTGGCCTTACGGGAATTTGACTAGGCAACAGAGAATAGTGCACGTAACCAGCGCTAGTGTTGAAAAGCATCGTTACTACCAAAAGTCACATTAAACTGTCAAATTCAATTAATATCTTGTCCCAAATACATCATTACTTACTAAACATCTATTCATTTGCCTTCTTTGGAATAATTACCTTTTGGAGAGAAAATTCAAAAATCATTGAGGCAAAGAATAGCGGCAAGGTAATACCAATGAAAACTTTTAAATATAGTTGTTACTATTCCCATGACATCGGAAGCAGAAAGGTGTTTCTCTACCCTGAAGAGAATAAAGACTTTCTAGCGCAGCACAATGACCGAGGATAGACTTATTGCTCGTGCTATGTTGTCAATTGAAAGGAACTTTGTTCGAGACTCTGCGGACTTCAATGAAGCAGTTATTTCTTATTTTGCATGTGGTAAAACTCGGCATGTAGGCCTACCGTATTTTCTGCTCCTCTCGTATTTGATCACATTTCTAGAACTTATGTCATCTTAGTTTAGATGGTTACGGCCCACGATGGAAGAGAAGCTGGCTGAGTTGGGGAGAGGAGAGGTTGGGCGGGAGGCAATTTTTTCTTCTTTTGAACCCCCAGTGATGAAAGCCACGCGCCGCCACTGCTCCCGTAGTTGGTGAGAGTGAGCACAACTGCCTCTGGTGCTGCTGAGACACGAACTTATGTCTGCAGCATTAGTGAAGTGTGACGTCCGCCCTGAAATCCCTAGTCGTTTTAATTAACATAAAGAAATGGGGAGTTCTCTCATTGATTTGAATTGTAGTTCTACCCAACGATGTTTATTTCTGACAGGTTGTATGTAAAATCGATACCGGAGAAGGGAAATGAGCCTTGTAACAGCACGTTCCTCACACTGCGGTTGACAGCATTCCACACCCCTCCATACTTAGCCGCGTTTTAAATACCATCAGCCGGCTGTTTGCGCGGTCCCTGTCTTTCACTCTCCCTATCTACACAATGGAGCTCAGTCGGTCCCATATTTCTGATGTAACAGGTTAAGCTGGGTGTCAAGGTGACCATGAGCAATATGAAAACAGCATGATCCAGAGCCCCACTTATCGGCATACCCAATACATACATATTATACTGTAGAAGAAAGAAAAGCCCTATCACTCGGGACAAAATATGCTGACATTCGCGATCTAGATAACCATGTGAAGAGATCTGCAAGCTTTCTTAACATCCTTACATGATTACCCCAATGAAGATCATTCCTTATATTGACACCTTGGTATGTATAGTGTTCTCCATGAGGTACTATCACCCCATCAACACAATAATTAAAACTGAGAGGACTTTAACTCTTAGTGAAACTTACAACTTGACTTTCCATCCCATTTACATTCATACCAGTGCCCGTTGTTCATCTCACTACAGTTGCTCACAATCCTGCAACTTGTTTACTACTATATGCACCATAACATCATCCGCAAATATCCTTATCTGTTATTCTGTTATATATATAAAATACGAGTTTTGTCTGTACATTGCTCAGAATTTTAAAAGTATGGTATTTCTGTATCGGTCGCGTCCATTGTAGCAAGGAAATGCACTTTTTAATTGTCCGTAATTTCTGTCTGTCTGTCTGTCTGTATGTATGTACACGCATCACGAGAAAACGGCTGAAAAGAATTTAATGAAAATCGGTATGCAAAGTCGGAAAAATAAGTAGCTGCACCTAGGTTATAAATAATTTTATTCACGCTGAGTGAAATGGTAGTTTAGGGGAAGGCCTAAAATTTAATTCTCAAATGTTTGTGTTATTAGTGGTCCTATCGACAAATACTACATTACTTAAGTTATATAGTATTACATTTCCGATTATTTATGTCATACATTTTTACCGTACCGGTTATGATAAGAGAGATATTCATGACTTTGGATTGTTGTTGCTAAATCCATATCAGCGTCAAGTCACGAGAATATGGGAAAACAGAATTTAATGAAAATCGTTGTGTATGGTCGGGGAATAAGGAACTACAGTCTACACTATAAATAATTTCGTAAGACGCCCTAATATCACAGAGTCGAAATAAAACTAAATGTGAAGGCCTACAATACAGAAAGCTCACAACATTGAACAACAACAACATTACATTGACCATTATTTGTTGTATCTTCTGTTGCCAGTCATGCCCGATAGATGGGATTGCTGCTGTATACCGAGTATTTTTTAATTTGCTTTACGTCGCACCGACACAGATAGGTATTATGGCGACGATGAGTTAGGAAAGGCCCTGGCATTAATTACGGTACAGCCCCAGCATTTGCCTGGTGTGAAAATGGGGGACCACGGAAAACCATCTTCAGGGCTGTCGACAGTGGTTTTCGAAACCACTACCTCCCGGATGCAAACTCACAGCTGCGCGCCCCTAACCGCATGGCCAACTTGCCCGGTCGTGCCGAGTACAACAGCCTGCCTGAATATAGGCGGGAAGTAGCCGGGGAGTTAGATAACTTTCTTCTTAAGCATGCCATTCCTCTGGTTCATAAATTTTCTTATACTACTGGTACGTAACAAACTGGTTCATCATAGCATTCGAGCTATTCAATCCCTATCCTGAGGCACTGATTGGAATGAGCAGTGTGCATATTTAACGTAACGATGGCAGAGGAGTGTTCACGGCTGTCTGCGGCCTGTCCATTCCAGCACTGGAACTTTGGACTGTTAGCTCGGCATCGTAGTACTGTTCGTTAAAAGTGAGAAAATGTGCGTGTTTTCATTTGAGCGAGTATTTTATATGATGACATTGCTTGTAATCACTACATTCCTACTGACGTTTTTGTAATGGCCTAAGTTAACTGTAGTTAGGCAAACCACAAAGACAGTCTTTCTGAGAATCCCGTGGTAGCGAAGCACGGACACATCAGCTAGTCAGTGTCGCTCTCTCTCGGGCCGAGAGAAGTGAAGAGGGCTATGATGTGTGAAGATGAGGGAGATGGAGGAGACGAGTTGTAGAACTGATGGGGTCACTTGGCGACGGAGGTGGGATTAAAGAGGGGATGTGTGCGAGATGAGGATGTTAGAGGAGAGTTCCAGGGTGTAGATGGAATGTTAGGAGATGAAGAGTAGCGGTGATATTACAAAGTCAGGTGGTAAGAAGTCGAAAGATATCCCATGTCGGAAATGGTTGTGGGAAGAAACTAGGTAGGGGAGGGGGTGGACAGACTGGTTGACGGGGTGGAATTGGAGGAGGAGCTGGCCGGGGGCGACGGGAGGCATTATTGGAGGGAGAGCGAACAGTTCCGGGTGGGGAACGGGATGGCTCAACTTGGTAAAGATGGTGGTAAATATCGGCGCCTTTTCGAATCAGTTGTTGGACGTCTTCGGCAGTTGGGAGGTGGAGGCGAACCATGAATGTAGGGCCGGAGCTGTTCTGTATCCGGAACGCACGACGGGCGGGGACGCCTGCTGTTCGAAGTTCACGTAGTATGTCCTGGTCAGAGATGGTGGGGTCGAGGCCACGGATCACACAGCTAGGCAGATTGTGTAGAGATGGAGGTGGCGGCGGTGGTGTGGAGGTGAATGTGACGGTGTTGTCTTGTGAAGATTGTAGAGGCGATGGTGATGCTGCGAACAGTTCGGGGTGGGGAACGTGAAGTCTCAACTCGGTAACGATGGTGGTAAATATCGGCGCCTGTGCGGATCAGTTGTTGGACGTCTTCGGCAGTTGGAAGGTGGAGGCGAACCATGAATGTAGGGCCGGAGCTGTTCTGTATCCGGAACGCACGACGGGCGGGGACGCCTGCTGTTCGAAGTTCACGTAGTATGTCCTGGTCAGAGATGGTAGGGCCGAGGCCACGGATCACACAGCTAGGCAGATCGTGTACAGATGGAGGTGGCGGCGGTGGTGTGGAGGAGGCTGAGGCGGTGTCGTCTTGTGAAGATTGTAGAGGCGATGCTGATGCTGCGGCGGTTGAATCCGATGGTGTGGGAGGGAGTTGCTGGGTACTAAATTGTGTGGAAAACGAGGAAAGAGAGAGGGATGATTACATAATGGTTGAAGGGTGGCAAGTAGTGACCGCAGTGACGGGAATAGAGGAAGGGGTATAGGCGGACGTCGTAGAGTTCGTGGTGATGGTGGTGGTGAGGTAACTGGAAAAGGGGGTCGATGTCCTGGGTTGAGACCCATCGACTATGGGAGGAGTAGATGGGTCGGCGAAGAGTTGATCTAAGATGGCCGAAGGAGTAGGTATCACTGGGTAGATTCTGTGGTGAAGAGTCACGTCGGTGTCTTGGAGGCGTAGCAAGTCGTCCTCTCTGCGTAGATATAGTAGAACCTGCGATGACGGCGGTGTGGCAGTGGTGCCGTCCAGCAGCCTGAAGACATTATGGACTGGGACATCGGCGGTGCGGAGTTCTGTGAAAATACCGTCTTCAGAGAGCGCCAGAACTACACCGAGAATGATACAGGTTTACATGGTCGTGGGATGGCCGACTACCAACGAGGTGTCAGCCAACATACTTATTTGTGGTCGGCTAGATAGCGGATTAAAGATGATAGCCACCCGGCCGAGCAAAAATACGAAGAAATGCTTTGACGGAGATTAGTTGTCCGATTTGGAGAGTGCTGTCCGTATTCGGAGAGAAGATCGATCCCTCGGCAATGTGAACAACCACCGATACATATTGCAATTAATTTCAAATAGCGGCAGAGTTTCAAACAGATGACTAGGAAATGTCAGAGAAGAGAAGCGCAAATATACTTGTACACAGCAACATTGAAGCAAGCCGTGGATATAGCGCGCAACCGATTGCTAAAATCTGGAGGAAAGACGGAATTATTGTAGAGATCTCCCTGTGTCTATGGTTTTACATATTCACTAATATCTCTGGCCATGTGTTTGAGTGTAAGTGTGGCATTGCCAACTCTTTCAGACATCGGCACTAAACAGTGGCGTAGCCAGGATTTCAGTTTGCGGGGGGGGGGGGAAGGAGGCATTAAAGAAGTTCTTCATCCAGAATTTTATTTTGATAGGTGTCCAGACTTCCAGAGTTTAGGTGGTGTAGAATACCTGAAAAGGAAATGAGTGTCCTTGGATCCAAGTAAGAGTGGTGGATTCGTGCGGATTCCAGAAGCTAATGATAATGTACATTATATATAAAAGGTTTAATAAAAGTACATTAGTTAAAACTCCTGGGGTGGTCTCCTTGGGCGACAGCCCCCGCCCCCTGCCAGCCTCTGTTATTCCCATCCCAACACAACTGCAGACTTTTATTTATTCCGAGTGTAAGTGAAATGAATGCAAGAATAAATAGTTTGAGTAAAGATGCAATATTCTGGTTTAGAATAAATACGGTAATAATAATTTCGTGGGGTTATTTATAGCCGAGTGCAACCCTTGTAAGTTTGGGCGGCATCTGCCATATGTAGGTAACTGCGTCTTATTGTGGTGGAGGATAGTGTTATGTGTGGTGTGTGAGTTGCAGGAATGTTGGGGACAACACAAACACCCAGCCCACGGGCTACTGGTATTAACCAATGAAGGTTAAAGTTCCCGACCCGGCCGGAATAGAACCCTGGACCTTCTGAACCTAAGGCCAGTACGCTGACCATTTAGCCAACGCGTCGGAGAATAAGTACGGTAATTTTATTATAATAATGGCAATGTGGTAAGCTATAAAGAAGTGACATTTTATATAAATAATGCAGTGAAGCAATACACACACACAACATATATATACAATGTAAGGGGTATGTGTATAGATATTTTGTTAGTTGGTAAAGAAAAATACACGCCACAACATATGCTAGGTGGGGTTTATCTTGTTCTATTAGTTTCCCTCGCAAGCCTGGGATACAGAATATAGTAATATAAAGTTACAGTTTTGTGACGCTAATATTCGTATGTATAATTTTTATTAACGTACCAGAAACCAACGACATGGGGCTGTTGCCATTTCAACACCGTTTTAAGGACCACCGTCCCAAGCCGGGATTTGAACCTGCGAACTCGGACTCAGGAGGACAGTGACTCAACCAACTGAACCACATGAAAAGAAGGCGTTTGTGATTATTGTTATAAATAGATGCAGTTAGTATTTTACAAAGGTTTTATGAGGAGCATGTATTAAGGCCTAAATGCGTGAGACCGGACGGAAGAACTAGCTGGAAGCTAAAGAGCCTTGCAGGGATGTCACTTCCTTCTCTGTTTACTTTCCCAAACCAAACTCCATGGCGTAACAGCCCCGAAGGGCCATCGCTTACCAAATGACCTCTGTCCAGCCCAAAGGCCTGCGGATTACGAGGTGTCGTGTGGTGAGCACGACGAATCCTCTCCGCCGTTATTCTTGGCTTTCTAGACCGGAGCCGACATCTCACCGTCAGATAGCTCCTCAATTATACAGTAAGCGCGTGGGCTGAGTGTACCTCGTACCAGCCCTAAGATCCAGGCAAAAATCCCTAACCTGGCCGGGAATCGAAACCGGGGCCTCCGGTAAGAGGCAGGCACGCTACCCCTTCATCGCGGAGCTGGCTGTTTACTTTTAGGTCTCCTTATTTTAGAATTTGATTTAAGGCATCCTGCATTCCATTTCCGGCACTGACAGAGTGAAGAAAGGCATGGGATGGGGAAGATACAGCCTTGTTTGTGGGTGCAGCAGAGTTGGCCTTGAGTTTTCCGTAATCGAAATACCTAAGACCTGGAAGGTAGTAACGGGGCGTAGGACCAAAGTGGTTCCTTTTTTAAGAAGACAAATTAAATGAAGGTTCTACATCCTCACAAACGAAGAACGATATAATAAATTTTCCGAACAGTTTCAATAATGCAGCCGGTTTATGTTAAGAATACAGAAGCTATGATTTCGATTGTTAGATACCATTACATGGCAACAATCAAAACCATCAATATCTACTGAGAATCCGTCACCGCTCTCGGTACGACTGGCTTTCTTCTCACATCCATCGGGCGGGAGCCCGTGCGGTTATGGGCGCACAGCTGTGAGCTTGCATCCGAGAGACAGTGGTTTCCCATTTCCACACTAGGCTATACCTTAATTAAGGAGACGGGCAGAGAAATTTGGAAGGATTTCGGACTATCAAAATGGATTTCGTAAAGAGAAAAATACTGTGGATAATATATGGATTTTGGATACTTTAATTACGAAGTATGTGAAAATAGCAGGGAAGAGATTATATGTAGCAGCAGTAGATTTAGAGAAAGCCTTCGATACAGTGAATAGAGAGGCGCTATTTACTAGATTAAGAGAGGTTGGGTTATCGGTAAAAATGAGGATGGCAATAGAAGGAATATATGAGAAAGTATTGGTGATGATTAAACTAAAAGGGGGTGGGTTGAGTAAGTGTATGGAATCGAAAAGAGGTGTGAGGCAGGGTTGTAAGCTATCACCCATATTATTTCTACTGTTTATAAATAATATATTGGATAGACATGGAGGCGAGAGATGGCAATGCCCTTGGATTGGGAAGAGGGAGATACCGGGGCTGCTATTTGCAGACGATTTATTGATCTTGGCATTAACAGCAAAGGGGTTGCAGCAGGGACTAAATGAGATAGTGGAATATACTAGAAGATGGGCACTCAAGATAAATGTACGGAAGACGCAGATAATGATATGTAGGAAGAGGAAAGCCAAAAAAGAAAAGAAATTCTGGACAGTCGAGCAGCAAGAAATCAGACCAGAAAAAAAAATGGAGTATTTAGGAGTTACTATTAGTAGTAACGGCACGTGGGAAAATCAGATTAGAAGAGCCAGATATAAAGGGAGGGGAGCACTGGCAGTAGTGGGGATATTAGAGAATAAATTTCCGGATATAAAGTACAAAATACAGAGATTGGTGTTCCAATCAATGGTCAAAGGAAAAATGTTATATGGGGTAGAAATATGGGGATTAGAGGAAAATAGAAAAGAACTAAACCAGGTGGTGGCGAAATTTAGCAAGATTATTATGGGAGTACCAAACCGTACTGCAAATGTGGGGGCTAGATTAGTATGTAAAGAATCGATAGACACTACTATAGCCAAGAGGGTGATGAAGTATTGGATGAGATTAGAAGAAGGGAAGGGAGGGGATTTAGTACAAGACACATATAGGTTCCAGAAAAATATGGAGAACGAGAGGTATTGGGTAAATAAGTGCAAAAATAAATTACGAAAACTGGGGTTAGGAGATATAGGATATGAGAGGTGGAGAGAAAAGAAAGAATGGGTATGGAGAAGGGTTATAAGGAGAGTTGCCGATATAGAGAATCAGAGTTTAATAATGGAATGTAGAAAAAGAGCCTCACTATCAGTATTTAATAAATTGTTAGAAATCATGAACCCGAAAATTGAAGTGGAGGACCGGAAGGGCAAGAGAGGTCTATACTGGTGGGTTTTTGGGACTCCTACAAACAGGGGTTGGATAGGTACAGAAAATGCAGGTAGATGTATTCTGTGTGGAGAAAAATGGTCGGACCTACATATATTCATCGAATGTAGGGAGTTAGAAGAGTTGAAAAAGAGAGTGTTGAGTAAAAAAGAGATAGAAAAAGTAGAAAGAATTGAAAAGATGACGGTTTGGCTGGCCAGAGAATGGGGAAGAGGAACAAATATTTCGAAATATTTAAATATGGTTAGAATGAGATTTATAAAGAAACTAAGAGAATAAGGGGTAAAAAAAGGGTTACAGAGGAAGGAGAGGAAGGAGGTAGACGAAACTGCTAGGTTATATAAAAATTGAAGACAATAAGAGGAGTTTGAAGTACAATCTGATTGTTTGATGAAAAGAAGATTTGTATATATTTGGAGAGGATTGCATGTGTGAGAGAACGGAGGTGGTAGTTAATGTTAGAAAAAAAAAAAGAAAAAGAAAAAAAAAAGAATAATAAAGCAACGAGGGATGTGAGTAAGAGGTACTGTTGGACTGTTTAGAAACGGAAATAAGCGGAAGAAAGAGAAGGAATAAGGGAAAGTCAGGTTTGATTGTTGGCAATTCGATGGTCTAAGATTTAAGTTAATAAAAAAAAAAAAAAAAATAGAAAGTAGTTTTTTTAGTTTTAGTGTAAGACTCGTAGGAGCTATAGAATTGTCAACAAATACATTTGTAAACAGTGATAGAATATGAATGATAGGGTTAGTGGACAAGAAAAGGTGTTTGGATAACATAATAGTAGATAATTTTAAACTCTGGCTTAAAAAAAAATTTTAATAAGTAATGAGTGGTCGTGAGGAAAAGGAACTGTTGGACTGTTTAGAGATGGAAAGGACTGATAAGTGATGTGAGGAAACAAGGAAAAGACAGATTTGTTTTGTGGCATTTCCGAGGTTTAATATGTAAGTTAAACTATTTTTTTTTTTTTTTTTTTTTTTTTAAATGCAATTAGCAAGTAGTTTTAGTCTAAGAGACGAAAGAATAAGAAAGAAAAGCGATGAGCAAGGAACTGGAAATTGTCAACAAGTGCGTTTGTATATAGTGTATAAATATTAACTATACGGTATAGTGGAAAGTAATTAGTAGTTAGCGAATAAGTATTATAAGAGAGATGGACAGAGGCTAGGAAGAGTAAGAGGGGAAGATTGGGGATGGAAGGGGGGAGGGGTATAAGAGACAGACGGGTGGGATGGTACAGTCCCATCCCTAGGTGAAAGAGGAAACAAGTCCGCTCACAGAATAACAAGTGAATCAAGATGGCGGCAGTAAGACGACACGATTATAGGCGGAGCAGCAGATAAATACGTGACGGATCGTATGATGGATCGGAAACCGCCTCTACGATTCGCCACGTAAGATGAGGAGAGAAGTACGAGTTATAGGTGGGGGTAATATCTAACCCGGGAGGAGTGGCTGAGCGGCCAGGGCGGGATGGCTCTCTCCTCACAGGGAATGCCGCACGCAGCCGTGGTCTTTATTTTATTTTATTTTTGTTTAGTTAGTTGTAGAGAGTAGATAGGGGATGCCCTTACATGCGGAGGAGTTCCTCGCATACCAGAGGCATCTCAATAGTTTTAGACAAGTTGGTGCAGTGTTGGGCTGGATTCCGCAGACATTGACACCACTAAATAACTAGAGTAGATAGTAACTGTATATTAGTTTGTGCGGTTTTTCTTTTGGGTTCTTAGTTAATAGTTTTAGTGCAGTAGTTAGAGCTTTATATTATATATAATAGTATGTTAGTTTATATTGTTTTGCTTTGTTTGGTTTATATTGTTTTGTTTGGTTTTTGGGTTCATGTGTATTTTATGCTCTTTATTGTCTGTAACCGATGGTACAAACTAGGGTGGCAATAAAGAGTTATCTATATGACTATATATATAATTAAGGAGACACTCCGGAGATAAAAATCAATATTTTGTTGTTTTTTTGTGAAATTTTTTATGGCCTGAAATTGAAAGGATTGAGTTTCTTTTCTCTTGTCACGAAATTATTCAGCTGAATTAAAAAAAATTATCACTGTAATAAAGCTTTGTTTGTCAACTGTCATTTTACATTTTAATCCCATTTTCTCTATGCCAAATGTAACAAAATGTGTATGGTATATGCATCACAGCTATATTAAGAAACCTGCGTATGGAATTTTTGATTGCGGAATTTTTCAAGTAGTAGGGATTTTTAAGTCCAAAATTTTAGAACGTAAAAATTCTACAAAATTTATCCCCTTATATAAATTATGTACAGAAAAATCGGTACGTACTGTTGTTAAAAGAAGTATTATCTACTAAGTTACGAATTTACATTAACATGTTAATTTAATTTCATGAAGAAAATAGCATTAAAAATTTCACAATAAAAATTTATTTTGGAAGAAACTATTAATTTTAGAGCCTATATGAAAAAAATTTTCGTGATATCTCTACTTTTATGTAAGTGACATTCCCACAAATTTTCGTGAAAATCCATACTTTAGGTAAAAATTTCTTTTTATTTCGGAGTGTCGCCATAAGGCCACGGCCGCTTCCTTCCCACTCCTAGCCCTTTCCTTTCCCATCATCGCCGTAAGACCTACGGTGCGACGTAAAGCAAATCTTATAAATAAAGTTGTAGGGGCTCCGCTGTCTGTAATTTCGTTTGTTTTGCCAATTTTTCAGATATTTATCCGTTTTAGGTCAACTCAAGACCCAATCGGTGGTTCTTACTTTTCGTGTCTGTTTGTCTGTTTGTTTGTTTGTTCCACCATCACGGCAAAACGGCTGGATAGATTTCAACCAAACTTCATATTTGGAGTATATTCACCCCGAGGAAGGTTTCTATGTGCATTTCATTTTAAAATAGTTGATTAGACGGGGGTTTATAGGAAAACCAGAACGGTTTTCCTCCATTTTCTCTTATACTATTGATTTCCTATAAACTCCGTGGACCGTATGTGAAACATCTCTTCATTATAAACAACTTTGGTTATGTTCATAATTTACCTTACTATTCAAATGACGGAGAAATTTACTATGTTCTGCGGGTATCATGGTCTGCTTGTGTGACCGACAGACCGACAACGAACCTACAGGTTAGCATGGCAAAGTCTCTGACTGCTTGCCAGCAGGGAAGTAGCGTATTGCCATTTTCCTCATCATACCTTTAAATTCATGGTTTCCCATTTTCACACCAGGCAAATGCTAGGGCTGTACCTTAATTAATGCCACGGCCGCTTCCTTCCAACTCCTAGGCCTTTCCTATCCCATCGTCGCCATAAGATCTATCTGTGTCGGTGCGACGTAAAGCCGCTAGCAAAAAAAAAAAAATGGTTGTTCCTTGGGTAGAATCGGCCATTCTGCGGGATATTGGCGGAATATCGTTGGAGTATATAACCGTCCTCGAATAGCTTAAGTAATAACACCATTGGCCATCTTATCTGTTGACCTAAGAATGCCTGCGCCTAAATTTCGCCTCTGTTACCTCTTTCTTATATCCATAACTCACACCAGCATAATTTATTGAGGGGCATTTGATTTTCCAATACATTCACTTGGTATTTACCTATTTTTGTCTTCATCCGGCTGTCCTCAGTTTTTAATCCATTTTCTATTCATTTCAACTTTCTCTACTGAATTATTTTCTTCCTTAATTACACCGTATGTACGCGAGTGCTAATCCCGAAAGCTTGACACTCTTTCCTTTGAGGAAATATTCTAAGCTATGCAAATGTAAAACTTTCGGCCCCGGAAAATATCGAAATATGGATGTAATTTTAACGACGGTGCACACCTTCGTTTCGGGATAATTGGTGGCTAATCTGTAAGTCTTGTCACAAATCAGAAAGCACAATCGCCTTTCATTTTGGAGAGATCTACAACTTTGGTCCTATGACTTTTTATCGTATTTCTATTCCTTGTACGTTAAATAGAGCTGTATTTCTCGATTTCAAGTTAATTTTGTACTTTCACAAGTATATGTTAACATTAATTTGGCACACTTATAGGAAAGATAGAATCATGACATTCGGCACGCACATTGGCATGACCAGTGGCAATGTAATAGCCAAATTTTATGATTCTATCTGTCACATGACTCGTAGGGAGCGGATTTTTATATGCTAAAAATGTGAAAAATATTTATTTTTTACGTGCTGAAAAACTTTAAAATATGTGATAAAAATTGAAATTATTTTCCTTTAAATATCACATAACTAATCGCGCTCAAGAAGTAAATAAGTATAATGTTTTGTATTAGAATATGGTGCTACGAAATGTGCTCCTTAAGGCAAAATGATGTCTGTGTATGGAAACGTGCTGTATGGTATATTAATTTTTGATATGCCAGATTAGATATTATGAATGGTTCTTTTTTTAAAGGTAATGTTTTGTTTAAATATGGCAAAAGCAACCTATCATCTTTGAAAAAAAAATACCAGTTCGTACTCACCCATCACACGCTGAAATATTAGTTGCTAGAAGTAGTCTCAGAATTGCAGTGAACAACAAAGGTCATCTCCAAATTGTCCATCACAAATGCATGCCGATTATCTCTAAAGAACGCCTTATACTGCGAAAACGATCGCTCCACATCACAGGAAGTCAGACGAGCATAGTTAAAGAGAGGAATGTCACCAACAATAACGCCATCAATTTCGCCAACATGAGCACCCTCTAATACATTAGAAATTTGGCACATTGTTTGAAATCCTCTCTTTTTCCTGAACAAATTTTGATATTTGACCTTTAACAGTCCCTGTACCTGCGAAGCCGGGAGTGAATACAATTTATTTTCAACAGCGCGCACTTCTTTCACTGTTTCGGACAACAGGTTAGTGGATTTTTCAAGTATGTCTATAGTTTTACACAAGAAGCTTAGATTGGCAGATATAAACGCCAAATCATTTTTCAAAGAGCTGTCTTTTAGTATATCTTGAAGAATCTCAATTCACGACTCGTCGTTTTTATCTAGCACGTTCACAACGGATGCAAAACTTTCGAAATTGTCTGCGTAGTCTACCACAGCGCTAAGCCAGGTACCCCACCGCGTAACAATAGGCAGAGGAGGAAACGCAAGATCCGGGTTTTTCTCTTTAAAGAGATCGGTTCTTGAGGGTGCTTTTACGAAGACTTTTTTGCCATTAGACACTAATTTATCCACTTGAGGATACTGAGCCCGCACAGTTTCACATAACCTGTGTAGAGCATGAACAACGCAAGTTACGTGTATCATTTTCGGAAAGCTCACAGAAAGGCCTTCGGCTGCCTTTTTCATGTAAGCTGCACTGTCAGTAAGGAAAAGCAATACATGGTCGTATTTTATACCTTTTGGCGAAAGTAAGTGCATGGCTTCATTGAATAACCTAGCTACACTGACATGGTTTGCAGTAAAGGATTTCTTTACACGCTAGAAAATAAGAAGGTTCGCAAGCAGTTTTGTCATTCTTCAACACACCAACTACAACATTTCCTACTTTTCTGCTACTTGAATCAGTGGTTTCGTCAATGCTCACCCACAGTTTTTCGCTATCACATACTGCCCGAATTCTCTGTAAAGTTTCTTCGTAACATTTTTGGAGATAGTTTTTCCTTAATGTGGATTCGTCTCGAGGCTCAAAATTAATGTACTTTGTTAGGAAATTTCTCAGTCCTGGATTATTTATTTTACCAAGAGGAATGTCGGCGCAAAAAAAAAAATGCTCTGCACACATCTAAATAATACTGGGAATATTTAGATGGACCTACATTTGAAGTAGCTGGTTCAGCTATTAGTAATTGTCGCGAACGCACACGCGAAGCAGCCGCAGTATGCTTATTTCCAGACAAATGCTGGATTACTTGAGAACGTTGATCTACACGTAGTGTTTTACCACACGGTTGGCAAAATAAAACTTTTCCATCGGTAGTGAAAATGCTTTTAAATTCCACTACATATTGTTGAAGACGCGACCTTGTACTCGACTTCTCTTTTAGCATTATTTTCCAGGTTACGACACACGCATTTACGGTGAATCACTGTTTCAATAAAAAGAATAGCAGCGGACACTGAAGGAAATATTCCTTATAAATCCATACAAAATCACACGACCACGGGAATGATATATGGACCCGAACAGCTAACCTTACTCTTAGGAGTGATGAAATTCCACTACCTATTGGTGGGGCAATATTCTTCCGAGTCTCCCATGTCGTAACGGAATTACGTCACCTTATCTCTCCGTGATTGCCTTTCACTGATATTCTATAAACAAAACCCGAGAGGGCTGACTCATAAAGAGCTGGAATGATATCATGCAAAGAAACATCTTGTGCAGCAAATCAAATCGCTGTCTAAATGTAACGACGTAGCCAGTGACCAGCAAGTTTTAGAACTTGTGGAGGGAAGTCCATAAATAGCCGGAACATTCAGATACATTATGTTAAATACACTATTAAAAACAATTCCGTAATCGTAAAATGAATATATGAGCATTGCTTTATAACACAGAAGCATTTTAAATTTTATTGATCAACAAATATTGCCGATTTATGTGCTTATTATAGATTTTCTTAAAATATGTATTTACATTTTAAAAACGTGGAAATATGTGTTTTTATGTGAAATAAGATTCAGTTTTTACACTTGGGGATGCACAATAGGAATAATGAACTTCGTAACGTGCGTTAAAACTTACGCAAAAAAAAATATGTAATTACATAAAAATCCGCTCCCTACATATGAGTATCACAAATATAAAGTAGTATGCGAAAACTGTACAAAATTTCACACCCAATGATTCTAACTCAATCTAAACCATAAATATAGGAGATACGAGAAGATATCATGGGACCAACCATGTAGAACACTGAAAGAGGCGTCTGATGGTGAGGTCCGTTTCCAGATATGTCGCAGAGTTTCAAAGCAGTAACTCTCGAAATAAGGGTCTGCACTTCTAGAGTGTGTCTGTACATTGACTATTTTGGCGACATTTCTGTACAGTTATCCCTTTTCAGGTGTAAGAATGACCATCTGCATATTTTTAACTTTGGTGTCTGTTTTTCTGTTTGTCTTCCTGTCTGTTTGTCTATAACTTGGAAACTACTGGATATTTTTCCACCAAACTTGATATTTATAATCGACCTGTCCTTGGGTATGTTTCAGGGCAAATATTGTTTCTAAATCCATGAAATAACTGGGGGGTTTATACGAAACCGAAACCGTGATTTTGCACTCCCACAAAATATACACAACCAAACGGAATAGAAATTTACCTGCCTTAATGGAAATTAATTTTTAAACCTTTTTTCTCATGTGCATCATTTCGGTAAGAGGATTTATAAGGGAGATATCATAAACCGGACTTAACTTAAGAACGGGCGCGTGAAAACTATTGAAGATATTTGAACCAAACTTTATATTTAGCATCCACCTTTCCAAAGGTAGATTTTAAAGGTCAATAACATTTCCTGTTCCTGGAATGGACTGGCAGTTTATAGGGAATTTACTCTTCCACAATATATAGAATACATGACCAACCTGACTGGAAATCGACCAAATTTGTTGGAAATCCATTTCTAAAACTTTTTTCATGTGTATTTTTTCGACAGAATGAGTAATAAGGGAGATATCATGAATGGTCGGTTTTGCAGCGTAAGTCCAGCAGACATAGACCAAAAGGTGTTGTACGTGGAGCAGATTCCTTATCTATCTATATAATTAAAATTCTAACGACTGTGTGCCTCTACATTGACTATTTTGGTGAAATGTTCGCACAGCTACGCGTTTAAGAGGTAATAATAACAACCATCTGCATAATTTTTTGGTTTAGTTTCCTGAAAGTCCTAATTTTAACCCTCCTCGCCCCAAATCCACATTGCGGCGTAATCTGCCAGACGAACAAGAAAACAGAAATTTGGTAAAATTATACGTTTTAGCCTGTAACGGACAGAACATTTCCAAGAGCTTTAAATTTTTCACTTTTTCCCCGAAGAATATCGAAATATGAAGGCAATTTTAATGATGGTGCAGATCTTCGCGAAGTCCTATCACATAAGGTCTTATGACTTTTTGTTGTATCTGTATCCCTTTTACGTTTGATTTTTGTCTATTTCTCGACGTTAAGTAAATTTGGACTTTTCACATGCATAATTCATACTTTCAATCACTTAGATAGAATCATCAAACCCTACACGAAAATTGGCCCACCCAGTAGCCATATGTGAGCCAAATGCTATGGATGTAGCTGTCACATAATTATCTGAAAAGTAATGCAATGTGAGATAATCTTACAAAACTTTTACCCTATTCAACGTTTCTAACTCAATCGGACCCATGAATAGATCAGATATCATACGACCAGCCATTTAGGCCGCTAAATTTGACGTCTTATGGTACAATCCTTTGTCGATATGACGTCCGTTTTGCAGCAGTCAATCTGTAAATGAAGGTCTGCAATATTTTAAGCATGCATATACTTTCGTATGTCGATCTATAAATATTCACTGATGTCGTCTTGTAGCGATCGAGAAGGGGTGTGTCTGCTATTGTAATCAGTACTCCCCACACCGACCTTGACTGGCAGTAGGAATGGGGTCCTTCCCCAATTCCTGTGTAACTGGCATTAATAAGGCAGGCTTACCATTGTAATGAATAATTCGCTTCTCGATTTGTCTTGCAGAAGGCAAGGGAGCATGTAGTTTTGTTCAAAACTCCCCTTACCCGATTGTGTTTGGCTGTAGGCAAGCGTTCCCGCAGTTATAAACAGATGTACCCATCTAAAATGTGACTGGCATTAGGCATACTGGCCTGCTATTTTGATGGAAACTCACCAATTTGGTGTGACTGGCAGTAAGCTGGCTGGCAGTTGGAAAAGGGGCCTCTCATTTTAATGATAACTGCACAACTCAATTTTGACTGGTTGTAGGGAAGTTTCTTGCCATTATAATAAAAACTCCTCAATTTGTAATATGTCTGGAAGTAGGAAAGGGGGGCTGCCATTGTAACGGAAAATCCCCAAATCGATTGTGACCGCGCAGTAGGCAATGGGGCCTGCAATTATAATGTAAACATCCCAAACTCGATTGTGAATGGCAATAGGCATGTGAGCCTGTCGTTATCATCACAAATCCGTAACAAGCACTTTACATTGAAAACAACGTATGGGGACCTCTCCATGCTGTTTCTCGGATAACGCTAAGAGACATGCTATTTTAAAACAATCGTATTTACTGCATGTACAGTAATTACTTCAATATTCGTATACAATGCAGAATACCGCAGCGAAGCACGGGTACATTTGCTAGTTCTAAATAAATATAAAAAATCTATTCCAACCCCTTCCAAGGATAAGGCTTGACCTTATACACCACCCACTGAAATTACTTTGTGGGTACGCCACTGCATCCACTCACCATTTTGTTACAAGGTAAGCCCGAAGAATGGTCGGATACTCAAAATACACCACCATAAATGATGCGTTTATGGCTCAAAAGTACTAAAGAATGGTGAGGGATGGGATCTAGTGTTTTAAGCAGAATCCGAATCAATACAACGTGACTTCCCATTTTTAAGAATTTTTTATACATCGAATGCGATTCAAGCCTCTGCCGTCTTGATGAAAAGATAGAACCACTGAAACTGAGTTATCACGCCCACTAATAACAAAATAGTTTCCCGCACTTCTGATGGTGTCATTTGAGGTTCCAATCAGTCAGCGGGCATTTGAAAAAATATATAGGCATACCTATAGAACTTAGGCACGCATCCGCGATCTGTCTTGCTACTGTTAGAATTTTTAAGAAATCATCATTTACCGAGGTTGCACATAGTTTGGCTCCTTTATGACAAAACGGCCCACCTTCAAAAAAGTTACTTATATGGCACAAAATGACGAACTAACGTGCAGCTCACAATCCTATCACAGTCTTCCCAACGCTGCAACTTAAACACAGAACATCAACTGCTGATCCTGCTAGTTTCTGGAAACATTTGGTGGTGACGGCCCCCCTGGACCCCCGCCCCTCTTGGCTACGCCAGTGGCACTCAATGAAACTGCTTTCTGAAGCATAAAGGAAGTTTCGTCAGATGAATGAAAAACTTACTTTCAAGTAATAATTATCAACAAAAGAACAAAGTGACGCGGAATGCAGAAATATGTATCTTTAAAGCAAACAACTTGAAAATCGGCCGAGTAGAAGTCGCCGACGGATTGTAGACAGTAAGAATACTTGTAGTATCGCATTATGAGCATGTTTTATTCCTAAATGGAAACACTAATAATGAGTCGTCATATCCAGAGTAGATTTCGACCTTCAAGTGGAATGACATTAGTAGACGAATAAGTTTGAATGGCGTTTATAAGAGTAGGAAAGATCACAATATGAAGATAAAGTTGGAATTCAAGAGGACAAACTGGGGCAAATATTCATTTATAGGAAGGGGAGTTAGGGATTGGAATAACTTACCAAGGGAGATGTTCAATAAATTTCCAATTTCTTTGAAATCATTTCGGAAAAGGCTAGGAAAGCAACAGATAGGGAATCTGCCACCTGGGCGACTGCCCTAAATGCAGATCAGTATTGATTGATTGATTGATTGATTGATCGAAAGCTCTGCACTCTGACAGGCCAACCGAGCAAATGAGAGGTAGCCACGGCTCTACGTCTCTGTATTAGGTTGTTCTGAGAATGGTTTTTCGTGGTTTTCCATTCTATTTCTATAAGGCAAATGCCGGGAGATTTCCCAGTGTAGGTCCCGGCCGCCAACACTCTCACCCTCTCCGAACATCTCCTTTACCGTATCAAATCTCCTGGCCTGAGATACAGCGTCACCGTCTAGGAGCCTCTCCGTACTCTTGTGTAGATAGTGGCACTAATAATATCTGAAAGAAAGAAAAATATAGTTTTCATACACGTACACGGAAGTGCCATTCATGAAAATCACATTTCATCAACATTGGTCCAGTGAGGAGTTGTTAGCGGATTGAAAAAGAAAACCCCTGCGTTTCAAATATCTAGATGACTGGTGTTGAAAACTGAAATAAGAGACAAATCTTGAAAATAAAAGCCCGTCCCAGAGAGTGTGGAAGCCTTCTGGTTGACAAGATCAGTGCCCACCACGCTGTAGACCGCATTGCTATATCCTCATCGCCAATGATCAGCAGTCATTGGTTTCAGTACTTCTGCACGTCATTCCGATTACAATTTCTTACTTCTCATGGTCTATGAAATATAACCACGGACCTTATAATGCACACTTTATAAGTTGGATTCTAGACATGCCAGCTTCTTTACGATCTGATTGTATGTTATGAAACATTTAGCAATTGGCTCATGATTTGCCTTCTGTGGGTATATAACCCAATCCTTCGTACTTCTGTCGGTCTAAGGGCTACACTTGTAAAATTAAGTACGTATTAGTATTCCTCGCTTTCTGCACCATCGTAGGAAAATATAATTACAGAAATGTATCCCTCAACCACAGTTATGAACTTGGATTTCCCAGCTAATCAACAGTTGATTTATTTCTGATGTATTTACGTTACAAATACATTTAACAGTACCGTTTTCGGTCACTATTTGAGGCCATCTTCAGCTGTTGAAGTACCTTATTTGATAAAACTACATATACAATACTATTAAATACACTACTTATTTCTAAGTCTACATAATACACTTTGTAATAAACTTGCATCAGGTTAGCGTTATACAATTTCAGGTCTAAAATGATGTCTAATTTTAATTTGCTCTGTTCTCGAATATATTAGATTTACTGTCTCGAATAACGCGTAAATTTATCGTGTTCTCTAGTATGATGGCGTGAAGTTATGCTCTATTCACAAACACTTGAAGAATTATACAGTTCTATATTAAAAGAGGTGCGTGCTTTTGCATGATTTAAGTGATGCGAAATTTGGTAAAATGAGTTAAAATCTTCTAACCTCAATAATTGAGTGCATGTCGACATCAGATTTGTTTTGTGGGTTTAATTGTTCGATGTTGTGAAGTAAAATGGTGAGAACATCCCTTTCCTTTTATTTACGTAAATTGTGATCTGATGGAAGGTGGCTGGCACTGAGATGTGTTAGAATGTTCTGCTGTTGTATCCAGCCGGTCTCTTGCGTGCTTGGCTGGAAATGGCCTATAAATAGAAACTGACGTGGTATTTTCTGGAACTGAGAATGGGAAAGTACGGAAAACCATTCTCAGCACAGCCGAGATGTTTGAACACTCCCCGATTCCCAATGCAGAGTTAACAGTAGCGAACCATTTTGTAGATATCGCTGTAACGATCCTCTATCTCAGCTGTGGGGTACACAGATACTGCATACAACCTACCGCCACCTCATTAAGAGCCTCCCAAACCACCTAGCCGCTGTTCCTGCAGTATACACAATGCTTTCTCCGGAAACAAGCTGGACTCTGTATTATACTCGTATAAAATAATTGATTCTACTCTAATGGCAGGAAAATTTCCCGTACATACAGTAAATTTATCATTTAAATAAGAATAATAACACAGCACAAATAATAACTGACTCATTGTCAACAGATACAACCAAAAGTGAATAAAATATACATCTAATTAGAATACTGGATAACGAGCATGATATAAGTAGTCAATGCCCCACAGAACACAAGCAGTAAATTAAGATTTAATTTGAAGAGGTGGCCCGCAGTAAAACTCAGTTTAGAATGAGACAATTGCTGTGAAAATGAGCTTAATTCTTGGGCAGTTCTACACCCTAATGGTTGATGAAGGATTATTCTGGTAACAGATGAAGCCGTATTGTTAGCTTCAGACGAAGCCAGGAAGCAAACTATTCCGATGGTGATCAACTGTATCAGCTGGAATACGTCCCATAACACAACAAATGTAATTTCTTGCAGATTGCTTGATATCATTTCACTTTGGAAAATTCGATATAGTTCGTAAATATCGGATATTAAAGAAATGAAATAGGAGAGTATTCTGTAAAGTACGTCGGGGCTGTACATCGAATTAATCAGGAGAGCTACCTTTATGACATCGTCGTGAAGAAACCGAACTGTCCTGATGGCGTAGAGGTCTTCAGTTGTTCTATTATTGGAAAACGGAGTTACTACAATGCCATAACAGGAAATATCGTTTCCAGATTGATCCTCCTTCCCAGTGTGATAGACACCAGCAAATTTATCAAGTATTTCATTCAAAATACGTAAAAGGCTTCTTAGAAGAAGAATACTGGTAATAAACTGCAAATAAACCACTGTTGAAATAAGGTGTGCAAAACAGTGCATGACATCCGCTATTTCAAGTGTCTTGGAGAAAGCGGCACCATGCAAAACACACCAGGCAGCGATGTAGATCAGAATTTGAGACACAATCCACCTGGACCGCTTATGTTCAACTGCGAACTTTACACAAAGTACCAATTCCACTTTAGCAAACATGATATAAATTTTTTCTGCCTTCCTGATATAACATGTTATGCTGGGTATCAAGGTGACCATGGGTAATATATACACGTCAATCTCCAGGAACACTCGCACGACTTTCGCCATTCCTTCGCGGTGGTATGAAATACCTTGAAATAGATAAAGTAAGATCCTGTACAGGAAGCTGCCAACTATGATGACAATGATGGTGATCGTGCTTAACACTCCCCTTCTACTAAACTTGAGACGTTGAGTCTTACGGTCGACTTCATACGGCATGAGGCCACACCATCTTGAGACGTACAAGAGAGGAAGATACTCTGATAGTAAACCCTTCCTTGGTTTCATCTTCAAGCTCGCAGGTGTTCTGGAGATTTATTTATTTATTTCGTGTCAGAGTGTTGAGAAACTTAAAAATATAAATAAGGTATTATATACAAATAAAACAGAATACATTTTATGTCACAAAACATGTTTCACACAATGTCTGCCCAGAAATGGGCAACAGAAATTCCCTCTTCAGTGGCTTGAATCAAGTCTTGAAGTGTACAACGAACAGGGCAGGACTGACAGTCATACAGGTGTTGGGTAGTTTGTTGCTCCCCACAATCGCAGAAGTCTGACTGATCTTTCAGATAACCCCATTTTTTAAGGTTATCCTTGGATTTACCTACTCCACTCCTCAAACGATTAAGTGCCTTCCAGGTTGTCCATTCCAAATGATGGCCAGGGGGTGGAGATTCAGAAGGCACCATCCAATCAGAAAGATGCTCCATTTTTGCTCGCCACATATCACAACGTGCTGTTCTTGCTGGTTTATCCAGAGCCTTGGAGACATTGAGGAAACTTTTCCTGAACTTCAGTCTTCTGGGTGGAGGTCGATGTCCAAATAACGGGTGGTTGCTTGTGAGATCCACCTTCGACCTCTCTTGCCTTACGAACACTTCTCGCCGAATGTCTGGAGGAGAAATACCAGCCAAGCAGTAGAGTTTGTCAGTGGGAGTAGGTTTCAGACACCCAGTTACTATTCTACATGTTTCATTAAGGGCTGCATCCACCCGCTTCGTATGGGCTGACCTAAACCATACAGGACATGCATACTCAGCTGCAGAAAAACTCAGAGCAAGAGCTGAGGTTCTTAACAAAGTTGGATGGGCTCCCCATTTGCTTGAGCCAAGTTTACGGAGGATGTTATTTCGGGCTGAAACTTTCTGTCCAGAATTAACACAGTGTTTCTTGTATGTTAAGGTCCGGTCTAAAGTGACACCCAGGTACCTAGGTGTAAAACAATGCTCCAGTTGCTTACCCTCCCACGTCACGCACAGCTGTCTAGTAGCTTCTCGATTTCGAAGATGAAATGCACACACCTGGGTCTTAGTCGGGTTTTGTAGTAGCCGGTTCTTCTGATAGTACACTGAAAGTTCCTTAAGTGCATTTGAGAGCTGCATTTCAGTGGTTTGAAAGTCGTCGCACTGGACAGCTAAAGCCAGGTCATCGGCATAAATGAAGCTTCTTGTATAGGAAGGCCTTGGCTGGTCATTTGTGTAGATGTTAAAGAGGATTGGCGAGAGGACACTGCCCTGAGGAAGTCCGTTCCGTTGGTCCCTCCACCTACTGCACTTTCCTTGAAACTCAACAAAGAACCGGCGATTCTGCAGGAGAGTTTCAATAATCTTCGTAAAACCATAGTCTCTGGTGAAGTTATAGAGCTTGGTGATCAAAGTTCTATGGTGCACTGTGTCGTATGCTGCCGTAAGGTCCACAAATACCACACCTGTGATTTTACGTCTTTCAAACCCATCCTCTATGTGCTGAGTTAAATTGAGCACCTGTGAAGTACAATTCCTTCCAGATCTAAAGCCCGCCTGTTCTGGAATAAGAAGGTGATCTACTTTAGATGTGAGGCGCTCAAGTAGGATCCTCTCAAATATCTTATATAGGTGACAAAGTAATGATATTTGCCTGTAGCTCTTAGGATCTAATGGATCCTTACCTGGCTTCAAAATAGCTATCACTCTAGACTTCCTCCATACCTTAGGTATCTGTTTACTCTGCAGGCAATTGTTTAGAAAATCAACAACCCACTTCCTTGCTCTGGAACCAAAATGTTTTATTTGTTCCACTCTCATATCATCCAGACCTGTAGCCTTGCCATTTTTGGATTTGTTTATGGCTTTCTCTAATTCCTCTAGGGTGATATTATTAGTGAGGTCGCTAGACTCCTTATCTATTTGGCGTTCTATTTTAACTCTATTCATATAACCTCCTATTTTTCCATTGAGCAAAAGTTGATGAGCAATGGCATCTGGGGACAAATTGACGTGTACAGGGGCTTTTGTGAAGTCATTATTAAGCCTCTTTAAAAGTCGCCAGGCTTTCTGACTACTTTTAGACATGTCCAGCTCTTCAAGGGTAGATATCCAACGATTTCGTTTATCTTCCGCTAACATTGTTGTCAACTCTAGACCTTTCTGCACAGTCTCTTCGCCAAAGGGATTCGTCTCAAATAGATCAATGTATTCAGCCATCAGAGCTGAGGAATGTTGATTGAGTCCAGGAACATAATTCATTCGACAACCTCTGGGAATTGACTGTCTGGAGCTCTTGTTCACTGCATCTACAAACAGATCGTAGTCAGTCATGAAAATACCTATATCAGATACAGCATCTTCCAGATATGCAGTAAACCTGTTCCAGTCTGCTTTCTTAAAATTATATCGCCTGCGGAAAGGTACGCTCATAGGACGTACCGCAGCAAATACCTGACACATGATGGGTCTATGCTGTGTGTGTGGTATTGGGGTGCCGATGTTCTTTATACACTGCTGAGCAATTCCTTCGCTAACAAAGATTAGATCAGGGTTATAACCTCGTTGCCAACGCCCGCTGTTAAAAGAAGGAGGAAGTTTAACATCGTGTAACAGTAGCATCTGGTGGGTCTCAGCCCATTCCAGCACAACCTCTCCATCTTCATTCTCATGTTCATATCCCCAGACGTTGCTTTGGCAACCACAAGAGAACATCCATACATTGAATTCTTGCCTTCTGAGATCACTTCGCTCTGAGAGGTTGTTGTTTATCTTTCAGTTGATCAATTAAATAAACATCTCAATCTACTGAGTACTTTGCGTGACAGCTTTTGATTGTCAAGGAGCACAATGCCCACAGAAGGATGTCAGCCATTCTGTTGATGAATTTCATAAGCTAGAGCACTGGATCGATGTTGTGCGCACACAGATTCATGAACTAAGAAATGTTGGAATGTATAGAACTTATTTTCTGACTTGTTTTTGTAATAATTGCCTTTGTCGACCTGTTTAAAAGGAATCTTTCGTGAGACGGAACCAAGAAGAAGGAAGAATGCTGGTGATAGTTTGTTTAAAGAAGAAGTACAATTAGATAACCATCCTCTATTAGCACTAATAATCAGAAAAAGGAAATAGAATCTAGCAAAGAAGGCAGCTGAGGATAAAATGATGGCAAGCATAATTGGCAGTTATAAAAATATTAGTGAAAAATGGAAAGGTACGTATAGTTATTTTAAGGCAGAAAAAGGCTCCAAGAAGGACATTCCAGGAATAATTAATGCACAAGGGGAGTGTGTATGTGAGGATCTTCAAAAGGCAGAAGTGTTCAGTCAGCAGTATGCAAATATTGTTCGTTACAAGGATAATGTCCAGATAGAGGAGGAGACTAATGCTAAAGAAGTATTAACATTTGCATATGATAACAATGACATTTACAATAAGATGCAAAAGTTGAAAATTAGAAAAGTATCTGGAATTGATAAGATTTCTGGGTATATGCCAATGATATAGTACCATATCTGAAGAACTTATTTGATTATTGTTTGGTTGAAGGAGTTATACCAAATGAATGGAGAGTTGCTAAGGTAGGCCCTGTGTATGAAAGAAACGGTGATAGACATAAAGCTGAAAATCACAGGCCAGTAAATTTGACATGCGTTGCATGCGAGCTTTGGGAAGGCATTCTTTCTGATTATATTAGACATGTTTGTGAAATCAATAACTGCTTCGATAGAAGGCAGTTCGGTTTTAGGAAAGGTTATTCCACTGAAGCTCAAATTGTAGAATTCCAGAAAAATATAGCAGATATCTTGGATTCAGGAGGTCAAATGGACGGTATCGCGATTGACCTGTCTAAAGTATTTGATAGGGTGGATCATGGGAGACTACTGGCAAAAATGAGTGCAATTGGACTAGACAAAAGAGTGACTGAATGAGTTGCTATATTTCTAGAAAATAGATCTCAGAGAATTAGAGTAGGAGAAGTTTTATCTGACCCTGTAATAATTAAGAGGGGAATTCCTCAAGGCAGTATTATTGGACCTTTACGTTTTCTTATATATATAAATGATATGTGTAAACAAGTGGAATCAGAGGTAAGGCTTTTTGCGGATGATGTTATTCTGTATGGAGTAATAAATAAGTTACAAGACTGTGAGCAACTGCAACGTGACCTCGAAAATGTTGTGAAATGGACAGCAGGCAATGGTATGTTAATAAACAGGATTACAAGTCAGGTTGTGAGTTTCACAAATAGGAAAAGTCCTCTCAGTTTTAATTACTGCGTTGATGGGCTGAAAGTTCCCTTTGGGGATCATTGTAAGTATCTAGGTGTTAATATAAGGAAAGATCTTCATTGGGGAAATCACATAAATGGGATTCTAAATAAAGGGTACAGATCTCTGCACATGGTTATGAGGGTGTTTAGGGGTTGTAGTAAGGATGTAAAGGAGAGGGTATATAAGTCTCTGGTAAGACTCCAACTAGAGTATGGCTCCAGTGTATGGGACCCTCAACAATATTACCTCATTCAAGAATTGGAAAAAAATCCAAAGAAAAGCAGCTCGATTTGTTCTGGGTGATTTCCGACAAAAGAGTAGCGTTACAAAAATGTTGCAAAGTTTGGGCTGGGAGAATTGGGAGAAAGAAGACGAGCTGCTCGACTAAGTGGTACGTACCGAGCTGTAGTCTGGCTCCATAGCTTAATGTTTAGCGTGCTGGCCTTCGGTCACAGGAGTCCCGGGTTCGATTCTCGGCAGGGTCGGGAATTTTAACAATAATTGGTTAATTTCGCTGGCACTGGGGCTGGGTGTATGAGTCGTCTTCATCATCATTTCATCCTCATCACGACGCGCAGGTCGCCTACGAGAGCAAATAAAAGGACCTGCATCTGGCGAGCCGAACTTGTCCTCGGTCACTCCCGGCACTAAATGCCATACGCCATTTCTTTCTTTTTACCGAGCTGTCTGCGGAGAGATGGCGTGGAATGACAAGTTTGAGTGGCGTCTTTAAAAGTAGGAAATATCACAATATGTAGATAAAGTTGGAATTCAAGAGGACAAATTGGGGCAAATATTAATTTATAGAAAGGGGAGTTAAGGATTGGATTAACTTACCAAGGGAGATGTTTAATAAATTTCCAATTTCTTTGAAATAATTAAAGAAAAGGCTAGGAAAACAACAGATAGGGAATCTGCCACCTGGGCGTCTGCCCTAAATGCAGATGAGTATTGATTGATTGATTGATTGATTGATTGATTGATTGATTGATTGATTGATTGATTGATTGATTGATTGAAGTGGGTTGATTCATCGAAGAATGAAGTTATCGGCAAAAGAATGTGACAGATCACGAATTGTAAGGAAATGAAAGTCTCCCTAGGTCTGGCAAACCTAATTCCGTTCCCTCAAGCAGGAAGGCCCACTCACACCTAGCGGAAGGAAGACGCGGAGAGAAGAAATTCCGAGAAGAATTTCGCCCGTATACACTCATACCTACCAGAAGCGCGCCTCGCCGTTTGGACACCTGTTACATCTGTCACAGTAGTGTGTGAAGCGTGACTCAGTCGAACGCAACTAATGGATCACTTGTTAGCTCTTGCTAAGGATTAAGGATTGGCGAAAGTCGTACAAGTGTTCCTGGAGACTGGCGTGTATATATTACCCATGGTCACCTTGATACCAAGCATAACCTGTTATATCAGAAAGGCAGAAGAATGTATATCAAGATAGAAGATTTTAGGTTCACGACATAAATTTATCCAGGAATTTAAATGGTAAATTTTGTACATTGTTTCAATCGCTGTTGCGCGATGAAGAGAAATTCGAAGTGCATTTTCGAATGAGCAATGTGAAATTTCAACAGCTATTTAGCTTGTTGAAGAACATTTAAGTAAGCATTTTACGAGATTTCGTGAACTTACATTAGTGACCCTACGACTGGTTGTATGTTTAAGGTAATGAAATGGCGTATGGCTTTTGTTGCCGGGAGTGGCTCGCCAGATGTAGGTCTTTTGATGTGACGCCCGTAGGTGATTTACGCGTCATGATGAGGACAACACATACACCCAGCCCCGTGCCAGCGAAATTAACCAATGGTGGTTAGAATTCCCGACCCTGCCGGGAATCGAACCCGGGACCCCTGTAGCCAAAGGCCAGCACACTAACCATATAGCCATGGAGCCAGATATGTTTAACGTGAGTTAATTATGTTAAATATTGTAATAGTTCTTAATGTTCCATTTATTACAAAACTCTAGTGGCATACATATCATAAACACAACTAGAACTACATGACAATATACAGTATATTAAGTACTAGCTGTAGTACCCGGCGTTTTCCGGGTAGCTTTTGAATGTTTACCTTTAGTATTTATATTACCAGTTAGTTAAGTGTAAAGTGGATGCTTAGGTCTAATGTTTTATTTTTGAGATATTGATTTTACGACCTATTATGTAGTTTTAGAGTTGTTTAGATGTATCTGATTTCAAGTTTTAGATGATTTAATTTTCGAGTAAAACCTTATCCTTGTGGGAGGTAGAATTGAGTAGGAAGTATTTGATTCTTTCCAAACAAAATAAAAGTAATAATTATATGTATTTACCAGTCGCACAGTACATAATAACTTACACGATTTCGGCAGTCATTGAGACTGTCACAGTCAGCCTAGTGACCCGAAAAGCAGTGTATTCAACACTAATCTCGGTCATTTTATACTATATACTTTTAAGCCCTTCTCAGCTCCTGTCTCAATGGAGATTGAACGTGGACTTAAACGGTATCAAGAGCGTCACAGTTCGTATAAGAGACACATAAACAATGGCTTTCGACATTAATATCGGTTATTTTCCATCATTTTAGCACGTCAGCCCCTCTCATTCCCACCCCCAGCGGAGGCTGTGATTCTTCATCTCCATAGTATTTTTTCTAAGATGGTAAGTCATATGTGTACCAAGTTTCGTTGGAAGCAATTCTGCAACATACCCACATACAGCACATCCATAATATCCGTTATATTTACATTCATTTTAACTCCCTCTCAAGTGATTGCGGCTGAAGTATGACTTAACCATCCAGAGTGTCACAGATCAACTCTGTGACCACGTAAAGTACGTATTCGACATTAATATCAGTAAAAAATCGTTTATTTTTATATTTCACCATTTCCCGTAGGTGTGCTAGAGGTGTTTTACCCCAACAGTATTTTTTCAGATAGCAAGTCATACGTGTACCAATTTTATATGAGGGCTATGGTGGATAAAAAATACATCATAGGTCCCAAAGAGCTGGAGGAACGTCTGTTGATAGAGAACAGCGTATGCTCAGAGATCGCACCAGGCATGCACAACAATATTATAATGTGATTAGAACACGTAATTCTAATAATTTTGTGACCTATGTTAGAATCTTAATTCATTGCTGAACGTTCTAATCGTTCTGTTGATACTGTCTCGGATATAGAAGAGGCGGTACATTATCCAACTGAATTTTTAAATTCTTTGACTCCTCTTGGAATTACTCTCGATAAACTGATTTTAAAGGTAGGTTCCTATACAGTATTGCTTCGCAACCTAAACACACCAAAATGCAATAGTACTTCTAAAGTAAATGAATATGCGTTGGCCCCAGATAGAGTGTCACGTAACATAGTGTGCAGGGGAGATATTTATTATGTAAGGCCACCCGTGCGAAGCTGGGGCGGGTCATCTAGTATATATCTATATATATAAAATAAGAGTTTTGTCTGTACATTGCTCAGAATTTAAAAAGAATGACATTTCTGTATCGGTCGTGTCCACAGTAACAAGGAAATGCATTTTTACTTTTCCGTAACGTCTGTCTGTCTGTCTGTCTGTCTGTCTGTCTGTCTGTCTGTCTGTCTGTCTGTCTGTCTGTCTGTCTGTCTGTCTGTCTGTCTGTCTGTCTGTCTGTCTGTCTGTCTGTCTGTCTGTCTGTCTGTCTGTCTGTCTGTCTGTCTGTCTGTCGGTACACACATCACGAGAAAACGGCTGAAGAGAATTTAATGTAAATCGACATATAAACTCGGGGAATAAGCCACTACAATCTACGCTATAAATCATTTTATTAATGCTGAGCGAAATGTTACTTTAGGAGAAGGCCTAGAATTTAATTCTCAAATATTTATGTTATTAGTGGCCGTATCGATAAATACTGCACAACTAAAGTTATATAGAATTAAATTTCCGATCATTTATATATTTATACATTTTCACCGTACCGGGTAGGATAACAAAGATATTCATGAATTTGTTTTTTTGTTGCTAAGTCCGTATGAACGCCGACCCACAAGAACATGGGTAAGAAGAATTTAATGAAAATCGGCATATAGAGTCAGGAAATAAGAAGCTACAGTCAAAGCTATAAACAATTTTATTCACCCTGGATAAATATGTAATTTAAGGGAAGGCGCCTAAAATTCAGTTCTTAAATACCTATGATATTGGACCTATCGGAATGTACTACATAAACAACTTTTAGAGAATACAATTTGCGATCATTCATGTTTTATACAGTTTTACAGCACCGACTATGATGAAAGTGTTATTTGAATGTCGAAAGAAAACTAAATGTGAAGGACTACGATACAGAAAGCTTATAAAATTGATCAATAGTAATATTACGTTGACTATTGTTTGTTGTGATGTTCTTTGTCTTTTATACGCTGCCACTCATCTCCGATAGATGGGATTACCGCTGCGTACTGAGTATAACAGCCTGCCTCAATATTGGCGGGGAATAGCGAGGGAGTTAGGTACCTTTCTTCTTTAGCATACCATTCCTCAGGTTCATACATTTTCTGATACTGCTGGTACGTAACACGTTGGTTCATCATAGTATTCCAGCTATTGGATCCCTACTCTTTGATGCGCTGATTGGATTGATCAATGTGCAAAATTAACGGAATAATGGCAGAGGCTCTCTTATGACCTGGTCTAGAATTACAATTTCAGCCTATTCCAAATTATAGATCTACAATTCACTAAATAACTCAAAATTCAACCCTGAAACGAGCCGTTTCTTAAGAAAAGCTTCTTCCTCTCCACTTTTATTAAATTCTACATTCATTTTATTCCAAATTAGCAGCCAAAAGGGTGTTTCTCCTCTGGCTTGGAGGAAAAATTTGCCTCCAATTCAGATAGATTTTCCCCCGCCAGTGTAGTGAATTGAGATTTTCCAACTCATCGGGTACTCCTCGGAAATCGAGAGTAAAAGGACATAGTTTTTGCCCTGGGACTCTCAACTCTTCGCCCTCCCCGGAAAATAAAAGTGTTCACGGCTCGCGGCTGTCTGCGGCCTGGTCATTCCAGCTCTGGAACTTTGGACTGTTAGATCGGCAGCGTACTGCTGTTCGTTAAAAGTGAGATAATGTGTGGTCTTTCATTTGATCGAGTGTTTCATACGATAGCATTGCTTTTAATCGCAACATTCCTACTGGCGATATTGTAATGACCTATGTTCATTTCAGTTGGGAAAACCATTAAGGCAGTCTTTCTGAGGATGTAAAAAGGCAGGTGGAGAGTGAAAGTCTGCCATTATAATGAAAATTCCCCGAACTTGATTGTGACTGATGGTAGGCAAGAGTAACTACCATTACAATTAAAATTCCCTAACCCAGTCTTCATATAGGAAAAGACGTTTGGTGACTTCCCCGTTGTGTATCTCGGGTAACGTTAAGAGCTATGCAATTTATTTCAATATTACTCACAACGTGTACACTACCTAACCTAGAATTCTGTATACAATGTAGAATTCCGTAGCGAAGCTAGTAAAGGTATAAAAATGAAAATATACGTGAATTAATGGGGCACTTCCAGGCATCTTAGAAACTTGAAACTTGGTACCAGAAAAACTGATGTCCTCAGGATCTCTAGAAAAATCGAACATTCTCAAAATTTCCTGCGGGTGGCACGCTGGAGGTTTTCTAATTTCGGGATCAGCATATGAACGCAGTCGGATATATTTATCCAAAGCGATAACATATAGGTTTCGTGGGCTTTAGAATTTCCTGAAAGTCTTCATATTTACCCCTACCCTCAAATCAATATGGCGGCATAATCTGCCAGACGAGATAGAAAATTGAAATTTGGCAAAATTAGAGCTTTAAACCTGTAAGCAACGGAAAAATTTCGAGGTGTTTAAAATTTTCACACTTTACCCCCGAAAAATATCGAAATATGGAGGTAATTTTAATGATGGTGCAGACCATCGTTTCGAGGTATTTGGTGGCTAAACGGCAAGTCATTTCAAAAAACGGTTGGCAAAACCGAACTCAGCATAAAGAGACCTACGACATTGGTTCTGGGACATTTTGTCGTATCTCCGTACCGTATACGTTCGAAAAAGCAACATTTCCCGATTTTACGTAAATATTTCTACACGTATTGTGATGAGTTTTAAGCCAGGAGATCACTAGGACTATCTGGCTGTCAAATGCTGACGTTCAGTTCGGTAATGGAAAATATTTTCCAACTACCTTAGCAGGGGCACCACGGATAGAAATCAGCTTACCGAAAACAGCCTCTAAAGCATTTGGTTATGCGGATGACTGGGCATTTGCAACGCAGGGCAAATCTATGGAGAACACAGAAGATACGCTGACAGCTGATCTCGCTACCTTAGATCAGTACTTTCGTAAGTGGAGACTTAGGCCAATTTGAGTAAAACTGAAGTCACATGTTTCCATCTCAACAACAAACTGGCCCATCGTGAACTTAATGTCAAATTCCAGAACGCTAGATACCTTCACAACAAATACCCAAAATACCTCGGAGTAACCCTTGACAGAACACCGTCCTTCAAGGAACATCTGAAGATGACAAAAGCTAAACTCCAGTCACGGAACAATATCATCCACAAACTGTGTGGCACCACCTGGGGTTCTTCTGCTTCAACCTTACGAACTTAAGCCCTTGCCCTTGTCTTCTCAACTGCAGAATATTGCTCTCCAGTCTGGCTGAACAGCTGTTACACAAAACTGGTTGATACACAGCTAAATCATACTTTGCGCATTATATCGGGAACCATAAAATCTACCCCCACTTCTTGGCTACCAGTTCTGAGCCATATTCCTCCACCTCACCTATGGAGAATGAATATCTTGTTGCATGAGTACCAGAAGCTGTCGAGGAATTTCAATCTGCCAATTCATGGAGATATACCCTACGCCTTGAACAACAGACTTCGGTCCAGAAATCCACCAATAAGGAGTGCCAAAATCCTGGTTGACAAATTCAGCCTGCAGCAGGATTGGTTTCAAGAATGGACTTCTATGGCTCCAGTTGAGTATCAGAACTTCCCCTGTATAACAAGTATACCAAAAGGATTTGACCTACCTCGCAAAACCTGGGCAACGCTCAATCGTATCAGGACAGGCCATGGAAAGTGCACTGACTTCCTCTATAAATGGGGCAAACTTCCCTCCCCGGAATGTAGCTGCAGTGCCCCTAAGCAAACAGTTCGTCATATAGTGGAACAGTGCCCCTGAGTGCTTATCAGGGTAGCCCAAAAGACTTTCTTGACCCAAATCCTTCTTGTATAGACTATTTGCAGAGCTTGATGGTGAAATTGTAACCTACATAGTGTACTGTATATTTAATTTGTGATTGTGTGTTTTTTTATTTTTAATGTCATACGCTAAATAATAATAATCTACACGTATATGTAATAGTTTGGCACACTTATAAGAAAGACAGAGTCATCACATTTGGCGCGCATATTGACACGACCGATAGTCATATTGCGAGCCAAATTTCATGTTTCTAAGTTCCACATAAGTATGCGAAATATAATGTAAAGTGTTAAATATGTACCCAAATTTCACCCTAACTCAATCTAACCCATACGAGAAAATGTTTTAGGACCGGCCGTGTAGAACGATAAATGGTGCGTATAATGGTGCAGTCCGTTTGTCGATATGATGTAACATTTAGGAGCAGTAAGTCTCAGAATGAAGGTCTGCACTTACAAACATAGCCATGCCTACGTCATCTATCCACAGTATATTTATAAATGCAAGTCAGTCTGGAGCGATCTACTAATATATAAAGGTACAAGAATGAAAATAGATGTGAATTAATGGGGCAATTTCAGGCATCTTATAAACTTGAAACATGGTACCAGAGAAGTTAGGATCCCTAGAAAAATCGAATATTCCCAAATTCCCTGAGGGGGCCACGCTGGAGATTTTCAAATTTCGGGCTCAGCATATGAACGCAGTCGGATAAATTTATCGAAAGCGATAACAAATACGTTTCGTGGGCTAAAAGTTTCCTGAGAATCATCATATTTACCTATGTTCCGCAAATCAATATGGTGGCACAATCTGCCAGACGAGATAGAAAATTGAAATTCGGCATAATTATAGATTTTAACCTATAACCGACAGAAACATTTCAGTGTGTTTGAATTTTTCACATTTTACCCCAGAAAAATATCGAAATGTGGAGGTAATTTTAATGACAGTGGAGACCTTCATTTCAAGGTACTTGGTGGCTAAACGGTAAGTCATATTACAAAGTGGATGGCACAGTCGAACTAAACATAAAGCGATCTGCGACATTGGTCCTGTAACATTTTGTCGTATCTCTATCCCTTATAAGTTAGAGTTGCTTGTATTTCTCGATTATACGTGAATTTTGTATTTTTAGGCGAATATTTCATAGTTTGACAGATTTGTAGTAAAGATAGAATAATCAAATTCGGCACGATCATCGGACGGATCAGTGGCAATATGTGTGCCGAACGCTGTGTTTTTAGCTGTCACAAAATTATCCGAAAAGTAAAGTTGTTTGTGAAAACTTTACCCAAATTACGCCGTATTCCACGTTTCAGACTCAATCTAACCCATAAATAGATGAGATACGAGAAAATGTCATAGGTTCAGCAATGTAGATCGCTAAAAGCAGCGTCTAACGGTGCAATCCGTTTGTCGATATGACGTACCGTTTAAACAGCACTTAATCTGTATTATAAACGTGCATATAGTTTGATATGTGGATGCATGTATATTCATTGAAATCGATTTGCAGCGATCCAGAAACGGGGTGTCTGCCATTATAAATAATCCTTTACAAATCGATCGTGACCGTCAGTAGGAAGGGCAACTGCAATTGTAGTCAATTCTCCCCACATCGACTTTGACTGGCAGTCGGAATGGGGGAACTTCTTCAACTCCTGTGTATCTGGCGTTAGTAAGGAGAGCCTACCGTTGTAATGAATAATTCCCCTTCTCGATTTGACTGACAGAAAGCAGGGTAGAAGGCAATTTTGTACAGAACTCCCTTACACGATTGTGTCTGGGAGTAGGCAAATGTGCCTGCCGTTATAAACAAATTTACACATCTAAATTCTGACTATCACTAGGCAAAGGGGCCTGCTATTATAATCAAAACTCACCAATTCGAGTGTGACTGGCATTAGTAAGAAGAGCCTTTCATTATAATGACAACAGCACAACTCCATTTTTCTGCCATTATAATGAAACCTCCTCAACTGGACTGTGCCTGAAAGTAGAAAAGGAGACCTGCCCTTGTAACGAAGTGCCCCATATCGATTGGGACCGGCAATTGGCAAGGCGGTCTGTCATTATAACGAAAACTTCTCAACTAGATTGTGAATGGCAGTAGATAAGTGAGCCTCCCGTTATTATCACAACTCCACAAGTCGTGCATTACATTGAAAACAACGTACGGGAACCTCCCCATACTGTTTCTTGGATGACGCTAAGAGACATGCAATTTTAAAAAATTATTCACTGCGTGTACAGAAATTTACTACGATATCCGTGTACAATGTAGAATACCGTAGTGAAGCACGGGTATATTTGCTAGTATATATATTACATTACACAATGCAGAGTCCAGCATGTTTTCATTATTTTAATAATTTAAATATGTCAGTCAGGTGTTTTTACGTCGCACCGACACAGATAGGTCTTATGGCGACGATGGGACAGGAAAGGGCTAGGAGTTGGAAGGGAGCGGCCGTGGCCTTAACTAAGGTACAGCCCCAGCAATTGTCTGGTGTGAAAATGGGAAACTGCGGAAAACCATCTTCAGGTTTGCCGACAGTGGAGTAATTTAAATATGTCAATCACTCTGTCCCGTTTCCTGATAGGTGGTTGGAGATGAAGGTATAGACATGATTTACGGCCGGATGCTCTTCCTTACGTCAGCCTCAGTTGAGGAGCTAATGAAAATAAAATAAATGGTGGTGACTGAAACTAAGGAGGTGAATGGAATCAGTTGTTTTACAATAGGAGATTTACCGGTATTTACCTGGAAGTGAGAACGGGAAACCACGGAAAACCATTTTCAAGACAGTTGATGGTCGGGTTATTCCCACACGCCTTCAGAATGCAGAATTGCACTATAGCGATCAGCTCGCTCGCGAACTCATTCGTCGTGATCGATCTATGAATCCACCGCCAGGCAACATCCATCTCCGCTGTGGGGTACACATATACCGGTGACAACCTTCTAACACCTTATTAAGTGACTCCCGGCACAACATACAAAGAGTGGTAATTCTGAAAACATACTGTACTCTGTATTTTATAATGGATTTTATAATGGATTTGAACTCTATAGGCAGGGACGTTTGTCGTACCTTAGGTAAGTTATTTATTTAAACAAGAATAAGAACACAGCATATATAATAACTGGCTGATTATGAGTGGATACAACTGAAACTAAATACAAATATACATCTAATTAGAGTACTGGATAATGAGCATGATGTAAGTAGTTAATGTTCCACAGAACACAAGCAGTAAATTAAGATTTAATTTGAAGAGATGGCCCGCAGTAAAACTCAGTTTAGAATGAGCCAATTGCTGAGAGAATGAGCTTAATTCCTGGGCAAATCTACTCCCTAATGGTTGATGTAGAATTAATGTGGTCACGGAAGAAGCCGTATTGTTAGCTTCAGAAGAAGCCAAGAAGCAAACTATTCCGATGGTGATCAACTGGGTCAGGTGAAATACGTCCCAAACCACAAAAATTGAAATTTCATGCAGATTGTTTGATATTTCACTTTGGAAAACACGATATAGTCCATAGATATCGGATATGAAAGAAATGAAGTAGCAGAGTATTCTAAAAAGTACATCGGGACTGTAGATAGAATTAATCAGGTGTGCTACTTTTATGACATCGTTGTAAATAATCCGAACTTTTCTTATGGCTTGCACGCCTTCAGTTCTCCTAGCATTTAAAACTGGATAGATTACTCTGTCATAAGAACATACATTGTTCCCAGCATTATCCTCCTTACCAGCACTATATGCATGAAAATATTTGTAAGTTATTTCATTCAAATTTCGTAGAAGTCTTCTTAGAAGCATAATACTGTTAATAAACTGCAAATAAACTACTGTTGAAATTATGTGCGCGAAGCACTGTATAAAATTCTCTGTTTTAAGATTCACGGACAGCGCGTTTGCATGCAAAACACACAAGGCAGCGATATAGATCACAATTTGAGACACAACCCACCTGGAGGGCTTATGTTCAACTGCGAACTTCACACGAAGCACCAGTTCCACTTTAGCTAACTTGAGATAAATTTTTTCAACATTTCTGATGTAACAGGTTAAGCTGGGTATCAAGGTGACCATGGGCAATATGAAAACAGAAAGATCCAGAGCCCCTCGCACGACTTTCGCCATTCCTTCGTGGCGGTATGAAATACCTTGAAGTAGATAAAGTATAATCCTGTACAGGAAGCCAGCAACTATGATGACAATGGTGGTGATGGTAATCAACACTCCCTTTCTACTAAACTTGAGACGTTGAGTGTTAGAGTCGAGTTCGTACGGCATGAGGCCACACCATTTTGAGACGTACAAGAGAGGAAGAAACTGTGACAATAAGACCTTGTTTGGCTTCATCTTCAAGCTCATAGGTTTATGGAAGTGAGTTTCACTACTTTATATGAGTTTGAGTACGTCGTATCCATAACAAAACCGCCATACATTAAGTTCTTGACTTCTCAGGCCGTTACGGGGTAATTGATTGCTGTAATCTTTTATTCGGTCAATAAAATTAATAGGCTAATTAACTGGGTAATTTGCGTGACAGCTCTTCATTATCAAAGAAAGCAGATATGCCTTAAAGTATGTCCGTAATTCGGTCGATAACTTCGTCAGCTGCAAAACTAGATGCGATGGCAGATACATGAACTAAAAAACAATGTTGCAATGTACTAGTCTTATTTCGAGACTTAGTATTAATATTGTTTACACCCTTCTGAAGACACCCAAATTTTCAGCATATACCACACATAGAAGGGCTAAAGCGGTTTCTGACGAATTGAGAAAATTACGATCGGAACGGGTGAGAAACTAGTGGGCAGATCACAAGAAGAAAACAGTTCAACCTTCAAAGAGAAAATGGACGTGGAACGAGCGACTCGAGTGCTTCAGTGTGGCCATTCCGTGTAAGATAGAATCTAGGAGTGGGAAGAGTATTCTTGGTGATGGTAATTATTTCTTTAAGTGGAAGTATAACTGGGCAAGCATCCTATATTAACATAATCACCAGAGAATTAAAGACCAGGTCTGATCCTTCTAAGGAAGAAGATATCGAAAAAAGAAAGTGAAAAGCCACAAATGGCATGGGAATGGAAGTCTCCGTAGGCCTCGTAAACCTAACACCGTCCACTGGGCAGTGTTTAGACTCCTCTTAAGACTGGCAGGCATAAAGCCACCATCCTTAGTAGGATCCTATGTCTTCCAACTTATAGGTCGCTGTAGATCCCTTCCACCTCTTTACCAAATTTCATCCACCGCCATTCATTCCACCTTCACTATCCCCTCGAGTGAGTTTCGCGTTAGGAAGGCCATTCGACCGTAGAAACACGTCAAGTGAAATTTATCTCTACTCATCCCCGATCCGCTGTAAAGAAACGGGACTAAAGCGTAGACTTCGTATGGGTGGAGATATAAAACTGCTCTTTGGTTGGGAATACTTTCGCCGCTCATAAAATCATCGCCTCTACAATGATAACGCTCTTTCAATATATTGAATAGCTACGTGTTTAATGTACTCGAACCCTTAGGACTATTACAATAGTACAATGACCACTTTCGTTCTTGTTCTCTCCACAGAAAGGATGAAAAACAACTATCGATGAGATGATTGGTTTCAGGACCTTGAGAACCTCGTTTAGAGAACTACAATCAGAGGTGATACCATTTGTAGAGTTCATCAATTCGGAATCACCTCAGGAAATAACCGGTTAACGGTGTGATCACGTAAAGCCTGCAAACTAGTATCAGCACAATATATTATACCTTGATTTTATATCCTCTCCATGTCTCTACAACTTGGACAAGTATTGATAAATTCCCTTTAAAATTTATGGCTGGTTTACCCTTAAATATCCTGAAGTTTTCAGAGTCAAACTGGTTCTCATCATGGAATCTGGTTTCTTGGATCGCTAGGATTTGAATATCAAATTTGTCCAGGGCGTCAGTCAGTTGTTTAAGCTTTCCTGTTTTCAGCAGGGTGTTGATGTTTATAGTACCAAGGAAGTTCCTTTTTTTGGGCGAAGAGATTTTGAAAAGCTCCGATCCTTCTCTGAAGCATGATGCTCCCGATCCCCCAGAATCCGACGACCGGGAGAAACTGGACCATCGTCCGTGGCCTGGGGTAGTTGCATTGGTAGCGTGTGTTCCATCATGCTAGGGTTACAAGTTGAAAATACAACTAGTGGTGATCTTTTGGGAAAGATCACGAAAATACAACTCGATTGTTGAGATCGAGAGGTGCCTCGAGATGTTCGTGGCTGTGGGCAGGCATTTCCTCCTAACCCAAAAGGTTATGGTTTACCCGCCAATACTCGGGTGGCTGATTGCAGTGGTTTTCCACAGGGCGATGGGGTCGCCACAACCCTATGCCAATAATATTATTATTATTACCATTACTATTATCATTATTATCATCATTATTTTATTATTATTATTATTATTATTATTATTATTATTATTATTATTATTATTATTATTATATTTACACTCTTTCATCTTAAACACGTTCACACATATCGCTTCACCCTTCACTCCACACACGTGTATCTCATACCCACGTAATTTACGTCTTAAGATGATTCTAATTCGACAGGTACTTTAATTAGCATTCAATCGCGTGACTATATAAATCACGATTGCACCTCAGGCCATTATTCTTTCAGGCGTAATCATCCTTAAGATCTAAAGGGGAATAGCTGGACACATGCATTACGTCATGAAGCAATTGAAATAATACACGTTTGGAAATTTATGAAGATCCATCTCAATTAATCAAACTTGGAATGAATTATGAAGTCGGCTGAAGTATCAATTCAACCCTTTAAAATGCTTCACTCAAACACAAACACTATGAGAGCCTTATATACTAATTCATGCAGAAGAAATCTCCGGAATGAATTCGTGATTATCCACAATCACAGATGAGTCCATAGAATGACTAATAAAAGGAAAACGTTACCCCCATTGAAACACGCATATTGCGTCACCTATACGCTCTCAAATTTACATGCAGGAAATATATATACTTTTTCATAGTTAAATTTTCTGCGGCCCCATGATCCTCATGATGGATTTGCGGTTACGCGTCTACCGCAGTGCACAGCGAACGCCGGGTTCGTATTAATGTGTGTGGAATATTTAGAAGTGAAATGCGTAAAGAGAGTACTTAATTACTGGATGCGTTTAAAAAGAGGGGAGGGAGTAAAGTGCTGCAAGCAGCCTATCAACAACAACGGAAAGACATGAACGCTAAGTGCTATCAAAAATTAAAACGTGTGTGGATAAGCTGGGGATGGGCTATATTTGGCAAGAGGTCCGGAATACTAGGGGTAGCAGAAGTCAGAGAGCGCTTTTAAAGGGGATTATGGATATACAAATGAAGAGGCAGGTAGAATAAAGTAGGAATAGACCATCCCTTAGTGTATTTAATAACGTAATACAAGTGGCAGAGATAAATATTAGGAACGTGAATAGAACGATGAGAGATGGTCTATTGCGGTGGCTTATGGGATTGTACAAAAATAAGGGGTGGATTAAGAAAAAAAAGTAATTTACAATGTATAGTATGCGGGAAAATGGTTGATGACCTAGGCCAATGTAATGAAACCGAAAAGATAAAGAGGGAAGCTTTTGAGTGCCAGTAATCAAGAGATATTAAAGCAAGGGAATGAGCAAAATTTTTTAGGTGTAATCAAAGAATAGACGAGGGGAGAAAATTTGAATCGATATTTACGTGCGATAAAAAATTATGTGTAAACAAATTAAAAGAAGTAGACACATACATTTATAAAGGATGTATTAAAAAGAAAAACTGCTGTGTGGACTCACAAGTGGACATGAATGTAAATGGTAAAGTAGAGCAGTGCAAGTAGTATTAGAAACGGCGGAGACAGCAAGTTGAAATGGAAGAGGAATTAGGGCACATACTCGGCGGCTGACGAAATGTTATGATGGCATCAGCAAGCCTTAGTTTAGTGGTATATGTCTCAAGTGAATATGGCATGTATGTATGTAATTCTGGCTACTGACACAATCAGGTCGGGGAGGCAGGTCATTAGGCTCCCTTGTGGGGAGCCGTGTTGATACGTGAGCATCCTCACGATTCTCTGGCGATAGCCAAATATCTGGTTAACATCGGGCTCCACCTTGCAGTAATCACTGCTTGGAGGAAACACTGTTCTTGTTATTCTTACGTGTTACATTGTTTGGTTCTGTTCTTATTGATATATTCTCTCCGAGTAGGGGAACAATCCTTGTTTAATTTCATTGTGTTATTGTATAGTTCAAGTAGTTTGTAATTTGCTTGGGTTTAGATATGTTGTTATTTTTCTCTGTTATAAAGATAGAAGAGGTTATACTCTGTCAAATCGGAAGGAAAATAAATAAATAGATAAATATGATGTATTTCTACTTATCATTGTTGCCTGTAGTCGCGTCGTCATCAGAGAGTACCCCTGTGGGTTTAAGCCTCCATCACTGACGTCTCGCTAGCTGATAGGCCTAGGTTTATCTTCTTTGGGGTCACGTTCGTGATGTCTTGATCTGCAATCTCCTGCAATCTTCTGGATGATCCGTAGATAAAATATTGCAGGCACAATGGCGCGTTCTGGTCGTATCCAGTCCACCTCTGCAAGCACACTGCCGCGCTCTGGTGGAGTAGACTCCAGGGTTCGACGAGCACTCACACACATATGAACAAATGGGAAACTGGTTATTGAAGTACTGTCAGTTTATATGCCTTCAGATAACATAATGTGGCTAGATCCACTCATGAGCTCGAAAGGACTTGCCGAGTAGCGGTTGCACTTCCTTGGAGATCACTACTCGATTCCCTTTTCCTCGTAACCTGACACGATTGCTAATTTCTTTTATTCGTACGTGAGCGTCACTGGTTCAATTAGTCATCACTTCCTGGCTAATCTAACACAATCTACTGGTTCATATGCCTTAATTACGGCAAGTATTAATTTGTAGAATATAGTCACTAACTCACTAGCGACTCAGCGATCACTGTAATTCTAAACAGTTCTCTGGCTATTATTCTTGTGAGCCAATACCTTTGCCAGTTTGCATTCTATTAATAGATATTGGGATTAGGAGCGCCTATATTCGTACACCATGATTAATCCTTTCATGCAAGAAATATCCGATTATGTTATACGTAAATCGGTCTAACTTGAAACAAACTTCTTGTCTTACACACTTATTTAAACAGTGAATAACACAGAGTATTAGTTGAGCAACACTGGTTTACAATGAATGACGAAGTCTCATTAAAGAATGAGTTAAGAATAAAATACTAGGGCTTTCGTCTGTGTTTTTTTTAATAGTGAGTCCGGGTCGCCGGCTGGAGAGAGGGTTGACTCCGCTCACTTGTGACAACTCGCTCCGTTAGCAAAGATTTCTCAAAGTCGTGAGAATATTCACTTTGTAGATCTTAAATATTCTTCTTTCCACTGATCTTATTTCATGTCAATCGCATCTCTGAATCTCTAGTAATCTTACAAGCTTCCTCTTAAGAATTTGCGCGCCAGCCAGTATAGGCTGGGGACACCCTTCTTTCCATCACAATATAAGCGGCCGACATCTGGTTCCCACTAGGGACATCTGTCTAAGGTTCTTCATTACCAATACGTCCATTAAGTAGTACATCTTCCGCCATCATTAAATAGTGTAAATTATGCTGATTCCAACGAGTCTTTACTCGTAGATTTCTAGAGCTTGTGTCTAAAATTATATTATTATTATTATTATTATTATTATTATTATTATTATTATTATTCAGGCGCGAACATAGTAAGTTGGCATCCGTGAATATACAGGGAAATCGCTGAGAATCTCCAGTTCTCAAGTTAAAATCCTCTAAAACAATCTCCACCTCTCGACCCAGGCGTTCTTTGCGCATGGCGTGCTCTGTCCATCTCGCTCGGCGCATAGAGAGCGTAATTTCAAGGTTTCACTGTAATGAGCTCTCTTTCCCTCTGTACGCGTAATTAGAGCTTCGCCCTCCTAGCTTGCGCAGCCCCACTCGTATCCCGGAACGGGCGACAAATGCTCATTACGACCAAATATGTCGTAGAATGACGCGGAAAACGGCATATAATACTTGTTAGACGTCATGACATGACTATTAGCCTGGTATTGAACGGTTACAATAGCAATTGTTGTGGGATTTATTCATTGAATTATTACAGTGTAGCACGTTTCCTTGGTAATACAGTGTGTGAAGGATCTCAATTACCACACTGCTAAGAAGTTTTACTCACCACGTCAAAAATTCAACTATGCTTCACCAATATTTTCATTTCCTTCAAATGAAAGAAGGATATATTTATGGAAGACAAAAATCCCAACCAAAAATGTAACTGATACGAAAAATGCAGGAATTTTTCACTCTATTTCCCGAGCTGATGGTGAGTTCCACTTTTGACTTTCTTCTTTTTATATAGTTGTATAGCAGTACGTTTTATTGTTGATACAAAACAAGCATAAATGAAACATAAATGGTCAGCAACCAACTTAACCTGTGTTATTTCTTGGGTTAGTAATGTTCAGAACGCGTTGCCTTTTCCCCACCACAATTAATGCGAAGCAAGATCAAAACCCAGTCTAAATATGTAGAACTAAATGCAAATTATGAAACCTAACCTTGTATTGAATCATTTTGACACTATTACACATACATTTTAACACTAAACTACTGCTAGTGGATAACATTTAGGTCTTAGAAGCAATGAAACCGACAGATCTTGCCGGTCAGTGTATGGATTCTGCCACTGCGTCGATCGCAACTAATTGCAGACCAATGGCGAACCGAAAAAAAAAATAAAGGAAAATAAAAGTCGAAAACTGATTATATCGAGAATTCACGAAAATTTTAAAATCTGTGAATGGAAAATAAATATTGGAAATGCCAAGTCCAGAGATAAATATGTATAACTTCCTTAAGTATACCCCATATGTACGAACGATAACAGACCAACTGTATATTAATATTTCATTCATAGAAATATTTAAGTAATTACTCTGATTATTAATTTGACATTGTGATTGATATTAATTTTTATTCATATAAAGTTTTTTATCTCAGTCTTGTGTCCACTCAGGAGTAAAGTTAATCACCGGTATGAGGGTAAAAGTGTTTCTCCTCGACATTTCTAAAATCTGGCAACATCGAGTGAGTATGCCAATTGGTTTCCATCACGCAGCTGTGAATGTGCATTCGGGAGATAGCATGTTCGAATTCCACTGTCGGCCGCTCTGAAGATTATTTTCCGTCTTTTCACATCCAGCGGGTGAGTTGGCCGTGCGCGTAGAGGCGCGCGGCTGTGAGCTTGCATCCGGGAGATAGTAGGTTCGAATCCCACTATCGGCAGCCCTGAAAATGGTTTTCCGTGGTTTTCCATTTCACACCTTAATTAAGGCCACGGCCGCTTCCTTCCAACTCCTAGGCCTTTCCTATCCCATCGTCGCCATAAGACCTATCTGTGTCGGTGAGACGTAAAGCCCCTAGCAAAAAAAACTTTTCACATCCCGCATATATTGAGGCTGTACGTTAATTAAGGCCATGGTCGCTTCCTCCCCAGTCCTAACCCGCTCCTATCTTAACGTCAACATAAAACTTGTCTGTGCCGGTGCGACGCATAAGCGGCAACGCGGAGTCGTCATTCTTGAAGTGTCGACGAGCGTGTGTTCGCTGAAAGAGCTAGAAGCGGTGAAACTCCTGCGAAGATAGCTTTCCTTGCGACCACATGCTTCTCACATGGTATTAGTAAAGATGATGAGGGCTAAATATGATCCAGTATTTGTAATCGATTATATGAATACCCTTTATGATTATGGTGACCATGTTTCTTCTGATGATGAAGAACGTCACGATAAGGCTATTGTTTCATGGAGTGAACTAACTCACACACACAAAATGGGGTGTACAGCCTAATATCCTCAGTACATCTGCTCTTGCCTTGTGTTTCTCTGCTGCAGAGTATGCTGCTCCAGTCTGGAGAAATTCCGCTCACACACACCAAGTGGATGTTGCCTTCCACGGGACAGGTCGCATTGTTACAGGTTGCTTTTAACCATCTCCTGTTAATAAGATCTTCCCACTTATGGGAGTAGCCTCTCCAGATGTTACGAGACAAGTTGCAGCAGAGATTGAGAAGAAGAAGAAGAAGAAGAAGAAGCTAGATACAGATCCAAGACTCGAAATGTTTGGACTTCACGCCCACCCACCAAGACTGAAATCGAGGAAGAGATCCCTACAAACATCAACATCAATCCCATCATCATCCAAATCTCGGCGAAAGGAATTCTGGAGAAGAAAGTCGCCTGTAGGATTATTAGGATTATGGGAAGTGAAAGAGAAGCCAGCTGCAGGACATCATCTTCAATATGGATATTGAAAGACTCTTAACAGATTAAGATCTGGAGTGACACGATGTAAAACCAACTTGAAGAGATGGGGGTACGGTGATCAAGATTTGTGTGAGTGTGGTGAAAAGCAAGATCATGGACACCTTCTTATCTGTAGAATTCTGCATAAACAATGTAGTAAAAGGATTTGGTGAAAGCCAATGAATGTGCCATCTCAACAGTTGAATACTGGAAAAACAAAGTGTAAATAGAGTAGTTGTAAATACACTGACTGACAGAGCAAATGCAACACCAAGAAGGAGTGGTCAGAACTTTATGCCAATTGCAGGGTAGACTGACGTCACTGAGGTATGCTCATGATGTGAAATGCGCCGCTGTGCTGCGCACGTAGCGAACGATAAATGGGACACGGCGTTGGCGAATGGCCCACTTCGTACCGTGATTTCTCAGCCGACAGTCATTGTAGAACGTGTTGACGTGTGCCACAGGACACGTGTATAGCTAAGAATGCCAGGCCGCCGTCAACGGAGGCATTTCCAGCAGACAGACGACTTTACGAGGGGTATGGTGATCGGGCTGAGAAGGGCAGGTTGGTCGCTTCGTCAAATCGCAGCCGATACCCATAGGGATGTGTCCACGGTGCAGCGCCTGTGGCGAAGATGGTTGGCGCAGGGACATGTGGCACGTGCGAGGGGTCCAGGCGCAGCCCGAGTGACGTCAGCACGCGAGGATCGGCGCATCCGCCGCCAAGCGGTGGCAGCCCCGCACGCCACGTCAACCGCCATTCTTCAGCATGTGTTCCAATATCGACCAGAACAATTTCCCGTCGATTGGTTGAAGGAGGCCTGCACTCCCGGCGTCCGCTCAGAAGATTGACTCCACAGCATAGACGTGCACGCCTGGCATGGTGCCGGGCTAGAGCGACTTGAATGAGAGAATAGCGGAACGTCGTGTTCTCCGATGAGTCACGCTTCTGTTCTGTCAGTGATAGTCACCGCAGACGAGTGTGGCGTCGGCGTGGAGAAAGGTCAAATCCGGCAGTAACTGTGGAGCGCCCTACCGCTAGACAACGCGGCATCATGGTTTGGGGCGCTATTGCGTATGATTCCACGTCACCTCTAGTGCGTATTCAAGGCACGTTAAATGCCCACCGGTACGTGCAGCTTGTGCTGCGGCCGGTGGCACTCCCGTACCTTCAGGGGCTGCCCAATGCTCTGTTTCAGCAGTATAATGCCCGCCCACACACTGCTCGCATCTCCCAACAGGCTCTACGAGGTGTACAGATGCTTCCGTGGCCAGCGTACTCTCCGGATCTCTCACCAATCGAACACGTGTGGGATCTCTTTGGACGCCGTTTGCAAACTATGCCCCGACCTCGTACGGAAGACCAACTGTGGCAAATGGTTGACAGAGAATGGAGAACCATCCCTCAGGACACCATCCGCACTCTTATTGACTCTGTACCTCGACGTGTTTCTGCGTGCATCGCCGCTCGCGGTGGTCCTACATCCTACTGAGTCGATGCCGTGCGCATTGTGTAACCTGCATATCGGTTTGAAATAAACATCAATTATTCGTCCGTGCCGTCTCTGTTTTTTTCCCAACTTTCATCCCTTTCGAACCACTCCTTCTTGTTGTTGCATTTACTCTGTCAGTCAGTGTATATTGTAGTGATTTCGGACTCGGATAAATAAATACATAGAGTGAACCAAATGTGCGGCCAGCCATCCATCTTCAGATGTAACATATGAGTGCAAACGTCATTTTACTTGTGTAGGGTGTAATATTTCTGTGGTGATCAACTACAACCTGGGATGCCAAGAAATATAGAGCTTAGGAGAGTGCTCTATAAATGTTATAACAAATTATATATAATGGCGGAAAATTAAATCCCAACACCAAGAATATATTAGTTTACAGGAATGAAATTTAGTCTAAGCAATTGTCTAGGTAATATATTTATTTCATTGAAGTTTCCAGGTCACAAATTCAAATATCCGTGAATATACATGTGACATGGTGGTACATTAATAACCGCTGTAGTCACCACGATTTTGAATGCAAGCACACATGCGTTGTGTCGTACAGCTGCCGTATATCATTTTTTCGGATGGAGTTTCACGTCTGTTACACTTGGTCAGTCAAATCAGCAACGGTTAATACTGGTACTGGATGAGGCTGGAATTGCCGTCCCATAATGTTCCACACGTGCTCAATGGCCGAAAAGTCTGGTGATCTTACAGGCCAAGGCAATTGTTTGACTCATTGTAGAGCACGTTCTGAAGCAGCAGCGGTTACCCAATTGTAAAACACCCTCTTGAATACTGCAAATGAATGGCAGCACAACCGGTTTAGTTACCAGTCTGACGTACAACTCTGCTGTCAAAGTCCTTGGGATAAGAACGAGAGTGCTCCTGCTATCAAAGGAAATCGCTCTCCTGACCATAATTCCTGGTATAAGTCCAGTGTGTTGATGCTGCAGACACCTTGATTCCAAACGTTCACCTGTCCCCCTCTTAACAATCTACGGCCATCACTGGCACCAAGACAGAAACGGCTCTCATCTGAGAACACAACAGTTCTCCACTCCGCCATCCAATGAGCTCTCGCTTGACACAAATGAAGTCGCTGATGGCAGTTATTCGGAGTTAGTTGCATGAATACTTCAGGACGCCTGGCTCGGAGCTGTCCCTCAAGTAGTCGATTTGTTACAGTTCGCTGTGTCACTGTGCCAACTGAACGTCTAATGGTTACTGTAAATGCACAACGGTCTAGCACAACCATGCGGCGAATACGGCGGTCTTCTCTTTCCGTTGTGGACCGTGTGTGGCCAAGACAATGCCTTCCCGTCATCATTGTTGCTAACACCGATGCACTGTGGATACATCCCTGCCAAATCATACTGCAATATCGCGGAGAGAACATCCTCCTTCCCGTGGCCCTATTCCACAGTCTCGTTCAAACTCATCTCCTCGTCTCCTTAAAGGCATGTTTGACTCTCACCTACCTCACAACTTCAACACTGGACGATGACTAACGCTCACGAAGTGTACAGCGCATATTTAAAGGAAATTTGCTTTGCAAGGTCATTGTGGCGCTACTAACACCACTCTTCGTCGACTAGCGCTCAAATTTTGAATAGCCGTCGTCATGAGTGTTCATTTACTGATAAAATTTACTGTGCTTATTTATCTACACCTCTTCACATGAAGGTGTCATTCTTTATACTTTCCTAGGATCAAAGGCTGGTTCTAAGAAGGTTAAGTAATATTGGTATTGCATTTCTTTTCTATTTTTATCTTGGTCTTGACATAGAAGCAAACCTGCGGCCATTGAATTAGGCAGGTGAGGAAAACTGTGCTGTTGTCAAATATGGGGACGCTTACGTCTGAGCGCGGATTGCCAACGCTAATCGTGCAGTGTTTTCTAGTCAAAGCCGATCCACTCCAGGTCCACGTATTCTTTAAAGTAGTTCTATTTTCTATATTACACAGTCCAATCTATAGTATTCAAGCAGTGGCGGCTGGTGCAGAACATCAGTTGTGTGCTGTAACCCAACCCCACTTCAAAAAAATAAAAATATTTAGAAACATACTGCTATGTGGTTTCCAACAGGCTCTCCACTTAGTTTTCCACACTGAACAAACACGCAAACAACCCCAACACATATACATATTCGTTATATAAAACTATAAAACTATATAATTAAACACACAATAACAATTGCAACGGTAAAATATTCACGAACTCAAACACTTGGTGTGAGAGCGCAAAAACAGAACTTCTCTATGTTACCAACAGCATTGAAATAAAACCAGCAGCGTCGTAATGCAAAATTACATGTTATGTTTTTATAGTGACATTTATAAACTACACATTTTTAATTAAAGAAAATCACAATATCATGTCCTTATTTTGACAACATAAAAAGTACAATTTTTATATTTCATCTATTTACAAAGGTGGTTATGGAATAAGCAAGTTGGTCGTATTCTACCCTCTTTGGTATTAAAAGACCTGGCGGGAACAGCTCTACAGTATTTTGTTTTCCCGTTTGCTTTGAGCGATCCCCTTTTAAATACTACCGCTCAGTCAAGAGGGTGGCAGCTGCATATCGGTCGTAATGCAAGTGTGACTAGTGCTAGTGCTGCCTCTCTGTGGTCGAACGAAGAATCGCTCTGAAATGATGTCTTGGCTGTTGTTTCCACAGCCTATCGGAACACATTCTCTTTGTATCGGAGAAGTTCGGCACGCATGAGCAAAAGGCAGAGCTCCTGGCTTCTGGCTAAAAACTTAGAAATTCTCACTGAGCTTCGATCGCACAGCACCCGGCGTGAAGCGCACCAGTAGTTACCTGCTTGTGAGGGGAGTTAAATAATTTCCTATTATTTGGCTGACGTCTTTTCCAATGCACTGTATTTGATTGTAGATAATATTTTTAAACTAATTTATTTTTCCAATAGGCAGTGTGCTGCAGCACTTCAGCACATAAGGTACGGCCGCCCCTGTATTCAAGTATTTAAAGTTATATTGTAAACCAAAAACAAACATTTTAATAAAACATACAGCTTAATGCGTAATCCGAGAGTACTTACCGTGTCCTATCTCCTGTGCTGGCGCGCGCGACCCAAACGACCTCAGCTAGCGACATTTATACAGCCACTTTCCGAACCATTTTCCAGGAAAACTAAAAGAGCCATGGAAACATGTTTCAGATTTTAAAAAATTAAGTTAGACGATTTTCTACATTTTCCCGCAGATATTTTATTGGATGAAGAAACAAACTGAAAATGTCAATGCATGATTTGTCCCCCCCCCCCACCGGCCCAACAGGCCCGGACGGCCATGACTACCAAGTGACCGCTGCTCAGCCCGAAGGCCTGCAGATTACGAGGTGTCGTGTTTTCAGCACGACGGATCCTCTCGGCCATTATTCTTGGCTTTCTAGACCGGGGCTGCCATCTCACCGTCAGATAGCTCCTCAATTGTAATCACGTAGGCTGAGTGGAATTCGAACCATCCCTCAGATCCAGGTACAAATCCCTGACTTGGCCTGGAATCGAATCTAGGTCCTTCGGGTTATTACTATAAACTGCATACATTATGAACTCCTGTGCTCATTCTCATTCAGGATGTTTTATTGGTGTATATCAACACCATACACGACTTTCGAAACGAGAACGCAAGTGAGCTTCATGTATACACGGATAATACATGGGACTTCATCGTGCCAGCGTAGAAATGTCTACAGCATCGCCGCTATCAGAGGACTCTTAAGATGTGAGAAGTGAACGTGGGTTGTTAAGATATGTGAGGGCTAACTGACATGTGACAATGACTATGAAAATGATCCATGAGACTATCAGACGACTATATAAAATAATAGGCCAGCCTTGGAGTCCTGAACAAACAGTTGTTCACTCCAAGTGGGTTAACGAACCTGCATTGGCGGAGAAGCCTTCAATTTTCACGGCAACGTCGAAATTGCATCTCCGCTTACGTAAGAAGGGTGGCCTTCCCCGATCAGTTCTCTGGTCCGTGAACGGATGGACGTCAGCTTATCAGGCAATAAACTATAGCTAGAAGAACTAGAAGGCTATTAGCGTGAGTGTTGCAGTCTGAGCATTTGCACCATTCATGGACGTTGGAGGTGCTCCTGACAGAATAGGTTAAAATCCATGTATACTCGCATATCACGTACACCTACACAAGCTGACTGTATAAGGCGTTGCTGCAGCGGACATGCAACGTACCTTGAATTCGATACGAGTATATAAGCACGGACATGTAGGCAAAGGAATTAGTGTGGCAGTCCTGTCGTGCCGACGTGCGTGCGTTAAATGTGACCACGTGAACAATGGCGACGTTATTACTAAATATGTCCAAATGGGACCAACGTGCTGTTATTCTGTTCTTGGCTGCCGAAGGACAGACACCGGTGGACATCCGTCAGAGAATGAAGACTGTGTATGGGGCAGCGTGTCTGTCGAAAACCACAGTTGTGGAAAGGTGCACCAAGTTCCATGCGGGTCGCGTTTCGACACTACGCTGATAGATCTGGGAGGCCAACCTTATCCATTACGCCAACAGAAGTGAGAGACAATCGAGCACCTGCCCTATAGTCCTGATATCACCCCATGCGTTTATCACACCTTCGGTTCCCTCAAAAAGTCCTTGAAGGGTCAACGCTTCCTCTTGGAAGAGCATGTGCAGCAGGCGGTTGCGGACTTTTTCACACAGCAGGACACGGTGTTTTACCACAACAGGATCTTCAACCTAGTGCGTCGGTGGGATGAGTGATCAATGCTCACGCGATTTTGCCTGATTAGCGTCCCGATTTACGACTGTACGGCAGTTGAACGCAAACCTTTCGATCGCCTCTTATATTCCCTGGGTGTATGTAATCAGCTTGCAGCACATTGTGACACGTTGCAAGGTTAGAAATATCGAACAGTGACTGGAAGAGCATAACAATGATGTCTAAGAATATTCCTGCCACTCCCTACCCGAATTTCCAATTGAGAGAATGTAGAACCACCTCAGTCGCCATGTACTGTACACTCTACGAATCTTGCACCACGTACCTTACAGCAGCTATTAGATGCCCTGGGGATAGCGAGACTCAACATACCGTGGCCTTATTGAGTAAATTCCCAGTCCATATACCTGCTATCTGTTACTCTGGATATTGGTTGGTAGATATCATAATGGAAATGGACTGTGTATAGTACAATATAAATAATTTCTACTCTACAGATAGCAAAGTTTCTATACATACATGGTGTATCAGAACTATACCGACACGAAAATAAGGGATGCTCTTCCTATTAAGAATGATGGCGCAATCGGATTGGCGGAGAATATTTTCTTTTCTCTTCGAGAAAATGAGGTTGCTACGTCCGGGTGCGGGATTCAAATTGACGAACTTGCCGTATTTGCTACGCCAGAGAGCAAACCGCTGCCTGTTGCTGTGCGTCAGAGGAGGGAAGGGAGGGGAAGTGGTAAGTGGGAAACAGAGGTATTGCGCGAGACACCACACGTCCTGAACAGAGTCCAAAGATCACTTTTTTTTTTAAATAATGTTATTTGTTTTACGTCCCACTAACTACTCTTTTACGGTTTTCGGAGACGCCGAGGTGCTGGAATTTAGTCCCGCAGGAGTTCTTTTTACGTGCCAGTAAATCTACCGACACGAGGCTGACGTATTTGAGCACCTTCAAATACCACCGGACTGAGCCAGGATCGAACCTGCCAAGTTGGGGTCAGAAGGCCAGCGCCTTAACCGTCTGAGCCACTCAGCCCGGCCCAAAGATCACTACTGCATCGATGTATGAGTGGGACATAATGAACATCTACTGTAATCAAACCATTGAGCGTATTGTTTCCATCGTTCAGTATTTCATTCCGTTTAGAATGTTGTGAGTGAAGGAATACACAATCGTGGGGCGGCAGAATTGCATCTTCAAGCATGTTAAATAAAGAACGTTACTGCGACCAACAGACGACAGAAGAAACGATCTGGTGCATTACTCGACTGACAAGCGTGACAGTGTGTTCTTGTACTGTGTGTATAGCTACGGCTATTTAAAAAACGAACGGTGGATATTGCCTGTAAGAGACAAGGACAATTTTGTGAGAGTCAAACGAGGTAACTTGTGCATACGCGCGGAGCATTATCTCTTGTCTCCATCATACACCCCACTGTCCCTCTCTCACTCCCTCCCTCGTCGTTGAAGTACGGCAGCAACTTGTACTCTGGTATAGCAAATACGGCGAGTTCGCCTATTTGAATTACTCCTCCGGAAGTAACAAAGTAACATCGCTTTCTTCAAAAGAAAACTTTTCTCACTTTTCTCTTCCGATCCGATTGAACCATCGCTCTTAACATAAGACAAAGAGTATCCCCGACATTTTTGTCGGTATAGCCCTGATACTTCTCATTCAAACAGTAACAAGGTTCTCAGCATAAATAACCGGGTAGACAACGTCAAACATGAAGAAAAATATATTTTAACTAGAATACTGGATAATGAGCATAATATAAGTAGTCATAGCTCCACCAAAAACACATAGTAAATTAAGATCTAATTCGAAAAAATTGCAAGCAGTAAATCTCAGTTTAGAATGAGCTAATTGTTGTGAGAAGGAACTTAATTCTAGGGCAATTCTACTCCCTATCGGCTTATGAAGGATTAATTTGGTCACGGAAGAAGCCGTACTGTTAGCTTCAGACGAGGCCAAGAAGCAGACTGTTGTCATGGTGATCAGCTGTATCAGATGGAATACATCCCATGACACAACAACTAAAATTAAGTGCAGATAGCTTGATACTTCAGCTTGAAATAAGAGATATAATTGATAGACATCGGTTATTAAAACGATGAAGTAGTACATTATTCTGAAAAGGATATCGGGGCCATAAATGGAATTGATAAGATGAGCGACTTCTGTGATATCGTCGTGAAGAAACCGAACTGTCCTGATGGAGCACAAGTCTCCAGTTGCTTTCTGATGATGAACGGGCATGAATACTCTGCCATAACAAGAGATATCGTTCTCACCTTTATCCTCATCATTAGCATGATTATCACGAACAAGGTTATCAAGTATTTCATTTAAAATTCGGAGCAGTCTTCTTAGGAAAATAACACTGTTAATAAACTGCAAATAGACTATAGTGGAAATCATATGCACAAAATTGTGTAAAATATATGGCGGTGAAGGAGTTAAATAGGTCGAGTTTGCGTACAAAACAAGCAAGAAAACTATATGGAACAGTATTTGTGGTATGATCCTCTGGGATTTTTTCCGTTCAACTGCGAACTTCACACGTAATACCAATTGCACTTTTGCTAACTTGAGATACATTTTCTCCACCTTCCTGATATAACTGGTTACGGAAGGTATGAAGGTGACCATAGGCAATACGAACATTTCAAGACCCAGAACCCCCCGCACTACTTTCACCATTCCTCCGTGGTCGTACGAAACACCTTGACGTAGATAAAATGTGAACATATACAGAAAGCCAGCAACTATGATGACAATGATGGTGATGGTAGTCAACAGTCCCTTTCTGCTAAACCTGAGACGTTGAGTGTTAGAGTCCAGTTCGTACGGCATGAGACCACACAGTCTTGATACGTACAAAAGTGGGAAAAACTCCGTCAATAAGTCCTGGTTTGGCTTCATCTTCACGCTCGTAAGAGTTCACTACTTCACGTATATCGCATGAACTCAATAGAGCTTCCAGATACTACTTTGTTTCCTTATTATGACAGTTCACTTTGACATTAATTTTGAAAGACTGTTTGTCATCTCGTCAATTACGTTAACAAGGCAATCAGTTGGGCAGTTGGCGTGACAGCTTTTCAGTGCATTCATTGTCAAGGAAATACAATGCTTGTATAAGGACGACGGTAGTTGGAATGTTGCATTTTGTCACCTGAATTCCTGGGTCGATATTGTGCGGGCGCAAATGTACGATTGCAAATTTCAGCCAAGTCAACACCGGCGTAAATTCTCACACTGCCTTAAATGTTCATTTACGTTTTCTGATACGTTATCGGCACATGTTCGAACTTCGTTAACCATTCCAATCAATCAATCAATCAATCAATCAATCAATCAATCAATCAATCAATTAATCAATCAATCAATCTATCAATCAATCAATCAATCAATCAATCAATCAATCAATCACCACTGATCTGCGTTTAGGGCTGTCGTCCAGGTGGTAGTTCTTTACCTAGCCTGTTCTTAAATGATTTCAAAGTTTGGAAATTTATCAATCACCTCCCTTCATAAACCATTCCAATCCCTAATTCCTCTTCCTATAAACGAATATTTGCCCCCTATGTGTGCTCTTGAATTCAACTTTATCTTCATTTTATGATAGTTTCTACTCTCAGAAACTCCACTCAAGCTTATTCGTCTGCTGATGTAAATGGTGGAAAGGAGTTATTTCTTCTAAACATATTCTGAAAACTGTCGCGCATGACACGAATAAGACTGAAAAATTCCAATATAAATGGCCCGTTATTGCACATTACAACTTTTCCACCTACTCATTCTTGGTTGCTAGCGTTTTCCCCCAGTGTGCCAATTTGGGCTCATCAGTTGGTAACTAGCACACCTGCCAAGTGCATTTCGTGTAGGCCACTACGTAGGCAACCTGAAGCCGCAGGAAGTGTCAATGCACTACGAGAGACTTTGTCTGCTTTACAAAAATTGATGCCTGCTAGGCGTGGTTCAATAACACTACTGTAGAACGGCCAGAGCGGTCAGTTTGACCGTTAGCGAATTTCAAGGTATTTCCACGCTCGTAATATTGTACGCACGAGTTTGTTCTTTTGTGACTTTTAATCTTTTGGGGTTATGCACATTCACGCCAAAAATTACATCCGTAGATGATAAGGGAACACCTATATTGTCCCTTATACCTAGGAAGGCCATAAGCGGACATTTTGACCGCTTCACATCCTTGATACGGAGAGCTCTTTTCTGCTCACTGCTTGCTTCCTGTGATATATTTACAAGTGGCGCTATAGGGGTGTATGATATAACTAAATAGTATACCTCTAGTAGTGGTTGCGAGTGGACGAGTTAGTGCCTGTCCCAAGTGTCGTATAGTGCGTAATAATGGCTCGGCGGCAAAAACTTACTCCTGTTCAATTATTAGCAGAACTTGAAAAGCTAGGAGAAGACGAATCAGGTGATGAAGATACATCTATATATATATAATAAGAGTTTTGTCTGTACATTGCTCAGAATTTGAAAAGAATGGTATTTCTGTATAGGTCATGTCAACAATAACAACGAAATGCATTTTTTACTTTTCCGTAATGTCTGTCTGTCTGTCTGTCTGTCTGTCTGTCTGTCTGTCTGTCTGTCTGTCTGTCTGTCTGTCTGTCTGTCTGTCTGTCTGTCTGTCTGTCTGTACACGCATCATGATAAAACGGCTGAAGATAATTTAAAGAAAATCGGTATGTAATGTCGGGTGATGAACCACTGCAATCTAGGCTGCAAATTATTTTATTCACGCTGAGTGAAATGGTAGTTTAGGGAAAGGTCTGAAATGTAATTCTGAAATAATTTATTTATGTTATTAGTGGTCGTATCGATAAATACTACATAACTAACATAACTTTAGTTATGTCGTAAGTTAGTAGTAGTTATGTAAGAAGTTATTAAACTTCCGATCACTTATGTCTTATACATTGTTACCGTACCGCATATAATCGGAGATATTCATGAATTAGGATTTTTGTTACTAAGTCCATATCAGCGCCGAGTCACGAGAAAATGGGTAAACAGAATTTATTGAAAATCGGTATGTAAAGTCTGAGAATAAGGAACTACAGTCTACGATATAAATTACTTTGTAAGACACCCTGATATCACAGAGTCGAAAGAAAACTAATGTAAAGGCCTGCAATATAGAAAGCTCATAAACTTTATCAACAATAACATTACATTGACCATTGTTTGTTGCGATGTGCTTTTTGTTTTCTGTTTCCTCTCATCCCCGATAGATAGGATTACTGCAGCGTACCGAGGTTTTTTAAATTTGCTTGACGTCGCACCGACACAGGTAGGTCTTATGGCGACGATGGGATAGGAAATGAATAGTGGTGTGAAGGAAGCGGCCTTGGCTTTAAGGTACAGCCTGGTGTGACTGGTGTGAAAATGGGAAACCACGGAATGCCACTTTTTTTTCTTTTTTTGGTTAACGTCGCACCGACACAGATATGTCTTATGGCGACGATGGGATAGGAAAGGTCTAGGAAGTGGAAGGAAGCGGCCGTGGCTTTAATTAAGGTACAGTCCCGGCATTTGCCTGGTGTGAAAATGGGAAACCACGGAAAACCATCGTCAGGGCTGCCGACAGTGGGGCTCGAACCCACTATCTCCCGAATACGATCTTCAGGGTTGCCGGCAGTGGGGTTCGAATCCACTATATCCCGGATGCAAGCTCACAGCTGCGCGCCCGTAACCACACGGCCAACTCGCCTGGTCGTACCAACTGTAACAGCCTGCCTGTATATTGGCGGAAAGTAGCTGGGGTGTAAGATAACTTTCTTCTTTAGCATGCCATTCCTCTGGTTCATACATTTTCTGATATTACTGGTACGTAACACACTGGTTCAACATAGTATTCGAGCTATACAATCCCTACTCTGAGCCACTGATTGGAATGAGTAGTGTGCATATTTAACGGAATAATGACAGAGGAGTATTCACGGCAGTCTGCGACCTGGTTATCCCAGCTCTGGAACTTTGGACTCTTAGATCGACACCGTAGTACTGTTCGTTGAAAGTGAGAAAGTGTGCGTTTATTCATTTGATCGAGTATTTTATATGATAACATTGCTTTCAATCGCTACATTCCTACTGACCTTTTTGGTAATGACCTATGTTGAATTCAGTTAGGAAAACCACCAAGTCAGTCTTTCTGAGAATCCCGTAGCGAAGCACGGGTATATCAGCTAGTTACCAGATATAGACGCAATGAGTGACGATGAGGATTTTATACCTCAACAGTGTGATAATATATCAGATAGTGACGGTGATTCGGCTGATGAAAATATGCACACAGTGGACTTCGCACCTACGATAGATACAGTTACTCCTTCAACCAGCCGTGATCAATCTTGCAGCAGAGGACGATCTCTTAGCAGCGGGCAACCTGTTCGAAGAGGAAGGGGACGAGGTGGGAGAGGTCATGAACTGGTAAAGTCTTCTTCATTTGCACCAGGGGATCAGTTATGTGGTAAGGATGGAACAAATATTTGGACTGTTATCGACAGTAGTGGGAACCTCCCTGGAAGGATGGCTGCTCAGAATGTACTGAAAGAGGCAGCAGGGCCTACTTCTCACGCTAAGCGTAAAGCCCCCTCTACACTATCCAACTCGGTCCGACGAACCAGGCCGAACAAGGTTTGCTCGAAGTTGGGGCACACAAATGTTCGGGCAGCGAATCTCCATACACTATCGAGCATGGTTTGCCGCTCAAGGCCCCAACCTCGTACGTAAGATGTTTATTCAACAAAAGTCTGGCGCGTCGCATTCCCACACACTGTCGTACCAGTATCGAACTAATCTTTGTAGAGTTACATACACGTTATCACTTTGTCTGTTTTAATTTGTGAGTAATAAATTGTATTGATTGCTACTAGTTTGTGAATTGAAGTAATGGAAGCAAAGAAACGTTTGGCTACCGCAATATTACTGTTGGATGAAGCCGGAGTATTTGTTCCAAAAAAAAGAAAAGAAAAAAAGGAAACCTCAAAAGTGCTGGGTTAAAAGTTGGCTACAAAAAAGGAATGAATACTCACACATGAACTTAATATTAGAACTAAGAGGAAACAACCCGTATGACTTCAAGAATTATTTACGAACGACAGAAGATGAATATAAGTACCTAATTGAACTAGTGACACCTTTGATCCAAAAAAAAAAATGATACAGTATTAAGAGAAGCTACACCAGTAGATGATAGGCTTGCTGCCACCTTGCGTTTCTTGGCAACTGGAAGGAGTTTCGCAGACTTAAAATTTTCTGCAATAATATCGGCTCAATCACTTGGTAAAATTATTGGTAATAAGATTGTACTTTGGCAAGTTCTCTTCTGAAGCAGCTCCGAATGTTTTCTATTATTTTCTTTATAAAACCCAAAGTGGCCTCAGGAATTGTATTTTTTGTGAATTCTAGTAACTCTTGCATAAGCCAAATCCCTCTTTTGCTTGTTATGGTACTCCTTTGACGATATCTGCCATAAACAGGGAGCGTTTCTTTAGGTTTCTATAAAATCTCTCAAAAACGCAGGGTTCATAACTTTAAACACCATCGTCTTATCTGCATCTCCAGCCTTCATTTTCTTCGATTGTTTTGACACAATATTATCTGGTGGCGTTTCTTCATTCACTTCCTCGTGCATAATGTAGTGTTAACAAAAACAACGAAATAAATGTAAACACAGACCACTGTGACTTGACACGTCCACTGTGAGATCAATAACTGAAGTGAATCACTAGATTGTCTGCCGCGCACCTCAGGTCCGGCTCAAACCAGTTTGATTTGCACACACACTGTCCGACTTGGTGCGCCGAACATTTGTTGCTCCCAGGTTGGCGCGTGTTTACGGCCGGAGTGGAAAACCTGAGGTCCGTCCAACCCGGTGTGGTGCGGTTCGCTCGCCACCACACACTATCGAACCGTTGTCCAACCCGGTCTGCCAGCCGACCAAGTTGGAAGAACTAACGTACCGGGTTGGATAGTGTATGGGGAGCTTTAACGTAAAGACTAATAGCAAGGTTAGTGCCTGGCGTTTATTCACTGACGTATCCATGTTGAAGCATATAAAGATGTGCACAGAGACCGAAGCTCGTAGACAGACAATGGATAATAATTGCTCTATTTCTTTGGAAGAATTAGATGCTTTTATTGCTTTGTTATACGCCCGTGGAGCTTATAAACTTACTAGTCTAGCTGTAGATCATGTGTGGTCTTCTTTATGGGGTCCCCCTGTTTTCACTAACACTATGGCAAGAAACAGGTTCACAGAAATTCTAAGGTATTTGCGCTTTGATCTCCGTAAAACTAGATCCACTCGTTTGCAGACAGATAAATTTGCTTTGGCGTCGGCTATTTGGAATAGATATATTGAGAATTGTTATGCGTACTATAAACCAGGAGCGAATGTCACAGCTGATGAACAACTCTTCCTCAGCAAAGCTCGGTGCAGGTTCACGCAGTATATGGCCAACAAGCCAGATAAATTTGGCATAAAATTCTGGCTACTGGTAGACGTTGATTCTAAGTATGTGTGCAATGGGTTTCCTTATCTTGGGAGAGAATAAATGCGACCCGCCAATGAGTCACTGCCTGAAAATGTTGTCATGAAACTTATGGACCCATACCTAATGAAAGGACGTAACGTGACCACTGATAACTTCTTTACATCGGTAAAGTTGGCTGAGAGACTGAAAGAGAAGAAAACTAGTATTGTTGGAACAATCAATCGAGTGAGGAAGGAAATCCCGGTTCAATCAAAGCACTACGTATGAATCTGTACGAGACTGTCGTACTCCAGAAGGAAGATAACACTACTCTCACAGTATATCAAGGAAAAGTGAACAAGAATGTGCTTCTGCTAAGCACTCTACACCCAAGCGTTCAAGTCAGTGAAGATAACAAGAAGCTCCCTAGTACTACTGAATTTTATAACGGAACTAAGTATGGTGTGGATGTAGCTGATCAAATGGCGCGTAAATACACCACTAGGGCTGGATGCCGAAGGTATTTTACAACGTACTTGATCTAGCAACAATAAATTCATTGATATTCTACAAGGAAGTTACGAGACAGAGAATCTCTCGACATGATTATATTCTTGAAGTAATACAAGAACTAAGATGTGACAAGATTCCGGTTGATTGAACTCCCTACTCTTCAGCCTGAGCCTCACATTCAGGTTCAATGTGCCAGTCGTAAGCGACGACAATGTCAAGTGAACTCCAATTGTAAACAGAACAAAACCTCTGACACATGTTCTTCGTACAACAAAGTAGTCTGTGGAAAATGTTCGTGTAAGGTAATAACTTGCATAAATTGCTTTCAAGAGCGTAAATAGGCTTGTAAACAAATAGAGACTGTTACTTTTATCATAATTTTTCACAAAGGCATTCAATAGCAAGTCCGCCGAAATATTTCATTGTTACCTAGTAGAAGTGAGAGAATATGAACAATTATTAATATTTAACACTGGATTGATCTGTATACAATACATTCTAATGGTTCAATGTTGTTTTAAAATAAATTATTGAACATTCGCATGTTTCTCAGATCCTGGATTATAGGTATATGTCAGTAAGCGGCAGCGGTCATAATGACCGCCTGCGGCCTTTATAGGTATGATAGGTATGATGAATGTTCGGCCGTTCTAGTGATAACGGACCATTTCTATTGCAATTATGAATTTACTCATTCAGGACAATTATTTAAGCTTCCCTAAAGGAATCGATATCTATACCAAGATTGAATAATATTGCTGTGTCCTTAGCTGATTTTTCGAAATGAAGTTGGAATGCATTTATCTCATTTATCTCATTTACTCACTACTTATTTTATTACTTATGGTTGTAGTTTGTATTTCTGTTTATACGTAACACCTGTAAGATGGTACCTAGGACCTGGTAGTCGGAAGGTTTCAAATATCCCTGTCTTCATACGGAGGTAAACATATCATTACGGTCTTGTTGAATATACATGGGCTTGATAAGACAGTAATGATGCTTTTAGGCGTTCATCAATCACCCGCTCGAATATCTTCATAGTGGGGCAGAGGACACGAATTGAACGGTAGTTGTGGCATGTAGTAACATCACCCCTGTCTTTCCAGACTTGCGTGGTGATTCTGGTCTTCCAGGTGGATGGTATATCATTGTCTTCAGTGAATTTTGTTGAAGAATTTCACTAGCAATTCAATTACACATTTCCCCAGTTCCTTCCAAACTTCAATAGGGATGTTATCAGGTCCAGTTGCGTTGTATTTTTTATTGTGCGGATGGCAGCTGCAACCTCGGCATGTGTGATAGTTGGAACTGCACTCTGCACTGGATTGGATAGGGACATTGGTGGATGTGGAACTTCAAATGACAATAAAGCGTTCACGCCAGAGTCTAAGTGTATCCGCTCGATTTCGTCCTTGATGTGGATGACATGACGAATATAGTCAGTGGTATGACGAAAAGATCTGGCGATACTATAGAAGCACTGGCTCCTTCAATTTCATTTAATTGTTCGTAGAGGTCTCGAAAGTAATTGTCCTTGATGGTTGCTACTGATAGCTCGGTGAGAGATTGGAGTGCCCCATAGCGGACCAGATCAGTGTCACCTCTAGCTGATGATCATCTTGGAATTCACTGCACGCTGGATCTCGTCATTCCACTACCAGACCTGTTTGCCCACGAAACGCTTCCCTGGTTTCGTCAGTCCTATTTTTCTTTTGCACTTGATCGAATTCGTGCAACGATCACACGCCATGGCAGTCAGTCTTCACGATGGGACAGATGGTGTCCATTACCACTTTCGCTTTGTTATGAAGCTTAACCACTTCATGCATTCTGTGGTGGTGACAGGTCAAACAGGTGATATTGTAGAACAGGAGTTTCTTGAAGGTGCGTTCACCAGCTTCGTTACGCACGCCAAAACCGAATCGACCACGCATTCATTCGAAATAATCCCTTGAGTAGCCTTCATTGCTGTTGAGGTCTCCAAAGATTAACAGATGTTCGTTGGCGTCAATGGAGCAGATGTATGACTCCAGTTCAGTCCAAGATCCATCTTGTTCCTCTACTGAGCATCCCACCTATGGTGCATTATAACAGACGATGGTGACCCGGAGACAACTCGGATGCGAATCAAGGGATCAAGCAATATCTGCCCGTCGTAGCTTGAATGATTCGGCCAACTCACAGTTGCGTCCGCTTAATGTCCCACTGTTGATCGTAGCAAATAGGGTAATTGTGTCTCGCTTCTGTAACCTGTTCTGGCCTTGGGCAGTTAGCCCTTGCACATTTGTCACACCAATCGGGCGACGCCGGACTTTTGATGGCTACAAAAAGGAAGAAAAATATCCTCTACACTCCTTGTCGTACGATGAAATGAAATGGCGTGTGGCTTTTAGTGCCGGGAGTGTCCAAGGACATGTTCGGCTCGCCAGGTGCAGGTCTTTTGATATGAGGCCCGTAGGCGACCTGCGATGTTGTTCTATGTCGGCTTGTAAAACATCTCTGATGGCACATTTGGTGTCTACCCGAGAAATTTATTAAACCTTCAGCCATAAGTCATGCAATAGGGTTTTTGTTCACTATTGTGATCTGAAGTACGTCAAAATTGACATTTGGTCAGCCTAGGTGACATCACCTCAATATGCCGGCACCTAGTTTCTGAGGCCTTTGAATTATTATTTTGATTATTATTATTTTACTTGAAATTCGCCATTAGGACTAATACTTATATTTGGAAATATAGCATACTTTTTGGTGTCTAGAAGCATTTTCAAACGCTTTCAAAGTGTAAGGTTAATTATAATTTGGATTGGCCCAAACCCTGCTCCTGCCATACTTTCACACCCACTAAGTCTGATGTTGATGTCCTCCACCAAAGAGAAACCTGCTCCTTGGATCCGCCCTTGGTGTATACACCATCTGCGAGTACTTAAAAAAACTGAAAACAAACAATGTTTATAAGATATACCTAGTAACAAGACGTGCGTTACTAAAATATTGATATTTTCGTTGCTATATTTTTGAAAAGTAATTATATCGCGCATTTATTTCTTAACACAATACGAGAGAGAAACAAGAAAACAACAACGTGTTAAGGATAACACCATACAGAAGGCGTATAAACAAATAGTGACCTCTACTTGAAGTTACAACAGTTCTAACCCACTAATTTTCAGTTTTCTCTGAGAGATTTCATGCAGAACTGTAGACAAACCATTTGCAGATAATCTTGGAGATACATGAGAGTTCATCTGTTACGTTCAAAAGGACATGATAGCCCTGGTTGAGAGTCTTCCTCTGTGGCTATATTATCATGTATTGGGGCTGGTACCTGTGGTGTCCTCTCAGTCTTCTGGATTATGGACACGTCAAATGTGATTGATGGGTGACTTGAACTGTCGCATCTCTCAGAATGACTATGTGGAAAATCCTCAGCGGTACTAAATGGATAATCTAGCTTCAAAAGATGGCGTGATCCTAATCGTTGAATAACAATACCGAACTGTCATACTTCAGAATTGTTTTGATACCTTCGTACATGAACCCTCTTCCCGACTAATACAAAATGTACAAGGTCAGTAGAAAAATGTGACTTCTTGTGAGGGTGCAGAAAAATTGCAACCAACTGCATGCGAAATGTTCACAGTAGATATAATTCAGAAGGCGACTCATGAGGAGTGTGGTACAATAAACAACATTCTTCTTACCTTTTCTTTTGGTGTACCTTCCTCACCAGCTATCGATTTAAACGTTGTTTAAAAACTGGACATTACGTTCCTTGGTGGCTGGGTCATCGAAAGCAATTAGCCTGTGGGAAATTCCATGTTTTCGGTAATAAGTTCGAAACTCATCACTTGTGAAGATTGAGGCATTATCTGAGACGAGTACATATGGGTAAACTTCAGATGCTTCAATGTCATTGAAAAGGTTGATGGTCGAATAGGTTGTAGGTGCGTCTCTCAGAATACCGATTTCTGCCCATTTTGATTAGCGCCAATGCACACTAAGAAACAGTGACATTGAAATGGACCAGCATAATCTAAATAGACACGCTCTTGGTATATTTCTTTTGGTGTATTGAATATTCCTCACAGCTCTTAACTAGATGTACAATGTCGCGATTGATTCCTGTCCAGTACACATAACTCCTAGTTAGCTGTTTCATTTTTACTATGCCAATATGGATGGCATATAATACATTAAGAATAGAGCTTCTGAGACTTTTCGGAACAACTCTATCTTTCTGGAATAATATACCTTCGGCTATCGTAATTGGTGCTTCTTCAACCTTGAACTGGAGCTCCTTCAATGTCTCTTGGTGGTGGTGGTGATTATTGTTTTAAGAGGAAGTACAACTTGGCAACCATCCTCTACATAACAATCATCAGAGGGAAAAGAAGGAAGGGATCCGACACTTCGAAAAATGAAGATATCGGTCAAAGAAAGACAAGGGCCACGAAGGGCGTGAAAATGAAAGACTCCCTAGCCCTCGCAAACCTAATAGCGTCGGGGTCGGAAAAGAACATGAGTTGACCAAGAGAGGTCAGACAGGATAGATGAAAGTGAGGAGCCTGGCACAAGTAAGTGGAAGAAATGCCAGGACTCAGCTGAGGGCCCCGTGGTCGCCAACCCACGCTCCAAAGTTCAGAGCCACTGAGGCCCCTTTTAGTCGCCTCTTTCAATGTCTCTTGTAGCTAGAAATAATTTGATGACTCTTTGGCAATAATATCGACAGTAATAGTGGCATTTGAAATTTGGAAGAAAGCAAAGTTGATTCACTTCTTCGTTGATCTGAATGTCAAAAGTTTTACAACTCTGATAAAAAAGATGCACGTGACAAGCAATCGACATTTTCACTTTTTACGTTTCACCGAGTAATCAAAACCAGATAGAAATGGGGCATAATGAAGGAACGGGCAGTGGTCATCTACGGTAACGCTCTGTACCAAAATTCTGGAAAGTAGTTCATTGTCTTTGACCAACGGAAATTTGGTTCCATAGACATAGTTTGAAAAACGATTAACCGTAAATACAATTGCCAGTGCTTCACGGTCTAATTGACTGTATTTACTTTCAGATCTGGTTAACAAACTCGATGCATAGACAATGGGTTTTTCTATGCCATCTATAATATGACTAAGAATTGCTTCAGTACCAACTGGACTTGCATCTGAGGTAAGTACGATAGGTATGGTGGGATCATACGGAACCATGTACAATGAGGTAGAATTTGGACCGTCTTAATGCCGAAACTCAGTCGGTTCATCTGGTACGTACCTCTGTGTGTAGCAATTGTTTGAATGATGCTCCATTGTTCATCGACCGAAACTTTTTTACAACACTGTAACATATGAAGTGTCTCTGGTTCTGGCAAAAGTAAACAATGTCAAGAAGTACCGAAACTGAGACATTAGTAGAATGGGAATAACAGGATGTTCATCTCTCTATGCACATCACATATTGTACAATATCAGCCATAATCACCGACTGACAGAGGCATGGAATATTGGTACTTCTGTAAAAATGACCGATGTGAGCTGGGTATCCAGCAAGAATAACCATAGGTCAAATGAAACTGGCTGTTTTTTGGTTGCAAGACTTAACATTTTCCGCCATCTTGCGTTCGGGCTTTCAGTTATTACTGTTGCATTATGCCGAAAGTTGAGATGAATCCTGAGTCCTCTACTACTAGCAAAGTTGCAGTACTTAAAACGATTGCGTGCATTCCTTCACAGTTCAGAAAGTAGGCTGTTCTACACACAGCTGAAAGAGATCCCAGAAGGTATTGCTGTTGGTGATACTGATGCAGATGAATATAACAACATTGATCGATGCACCCAGTGAAAGTGTTCTAGCGGCTCAAAACATTACCGTGGCGCTTTAATCCTTTTTCAACACCACGTGATATAAAAATATGTGAGGGAAATTACCAAAAATCTACAACATATATGGTACAATAAAGTTTTATTCAATATACCGTGATAAAATTGCCATTGCCTTAAATATACATGTGCAAGGAAACATTGTACAGTACTATATTAAAAGCTTAATATATGGACTATTATGTTTTAGTGAAATTTCAAGCAAAAAAACAGTGTTAGGATATTTTTAATTTTAAAAGGATAATTTTGAACTTTCAATATCAAAACTATCTATTTCTTTCTTATGAACAAATGCGTAAAAATTTTGCCCTGTTTCATTGTAACACTCCGGTCTCGAAAACCAAGAATAACGGCCGAGAGGAATCGTCGTGCTCACCACCCGACACCTCGCAATCTGCAGGCCTTCGGGCTGAGCAGCGGTCGCTTGGTAGGCCAAGGCCCGTCAAGAGCTGTAGTGCCAGGGTTTTGGTTTGGTTCATTGTAACGCGAAACACATTTAGACAGTTTATTGTTTCTCCTGAAAATGTAATTTTTTACATTGGTTGTTTTTGCCAGAAGCCCTTCATATGTATCTCCTTAAAAAAGCAAATAATCCATATACCAATGTCCAACGCCACTTCAGGAAGAACACCAAGTTTCGTGTAAACACCTTAGTCTTCCTCAACCTGAAGCTTTGTCGAAAACTTCAATTAAGAAGCTTCGTAAATGTCTAAGAATTCGCGAATTTGAAACTTGGAAGACATTACCTGGACGAGATGTGTGTCGAAGTCTTTGCCAATATATATCTGATTCTAACAAGTGGATTTCTAACAAATCTCGATTATTCACATCTGAATGGATTTACTGCCTTAAAATGAACCTAAACCTGGCGGCTCTCCGGACCATTCCGGGCAAATCCTTAGACGGTGCCCGATGCAGTCCCTGCACCGAGAACGAATCACTTGGACATGTCTTAGGATTCTCTGATAAAAGAATATTGCTACACAATTCACGCCATCGCATGGTGAGTTCTAAGATCGCTAATGCATTGCGACAGAAAGGATGTCAAGTACACGAAGAAATCCCATTCGTTTCCTCAGATGGGTCTACTAGAAGAGTTCATATTATTGCATATGCCAACACCTCTAGGCATGGCATAATTATTGGCCCTTCTGTCCGAATCGTGGTTGGTCTTCAACAAGCTGAGGAGGTGGATAAAGATAAGGAAGCTATCTATAAACCTACTGCTAATAATTTCAAAGCCAGATATAACCTCAAATGCGTTGATGTAATAGGTCTCCTGATAAAAGCGCGAGGTGCTATACATTTTATTGTTTTAGAAATCTCGAAAAAAATACCACATTCCAGCTTCCGTACAACATGAGCAGTGCCGGATTAAGGTGTTTGGGGGCCCTGGGCTATTTAAAAATGTGGGGCCCCTTCTTCGTAACATCACGTAAAACTAGCATACTAAAATCGTTATAGAACTACTTTCACTTAAATTGATGAATAGGGAAGTGTTGAAATAGACTACAATTTTTCACGTTAATATTTCATAATGCGAAAAAAATTTACATTTGTCTCATCATCACTATCAAATCGACATACAAAACAGAATTTACGTTTTTTGGCACCACTAGGATATTTTCTATCCATTTTATAAGAACATTATAGTTGTAACTTACGAATGGTTCAATAATTAGAGGGGAACTGGAAGTTCTCTTCCTGATACAAAGATATAGTATAGCATGCGCATTCCACCGTGCTTCCCTTGTACCCTCCCGCTCATTTCCTAGATCTCTCCCCCCCCCCCTTCCCCCTCTGCTCGTACTCGCAAGCTGCCAGATTTAAATTTTCGTCAACAATAACCTTTACAATAATTACAGTGCGTAAGTAGCGAGAATTCGTGTCACCGGACGATTGATTCTTGCAGTGATGAAATACTAACGCGGACAGCTGATAAGAAGGAAGGAAGGAAGGGAGGAAGGAAGGAAGAGTGCGTGTTCGATATTTTGCGAGTGTAAATATTCATATACATGCACGGAGGTGGAGCAGTAGGCCTTTTTATACAATTTTAGGTTCGGCCAAGGGCCGGGGCCCCTTAGCACGTGGGGGCCGGGGCTGCAGCCCCTTTAGCCCCCCCTTTAATCCGGCCCTGAACATGAGATATTCACCATAGTACTGAAGAAGAGTTGTCAAATTCTGAATCACCATCTTAATCCATACCTCTATGTTTTGTTTGAGATTTACATCATGTTATTGTATTTTAATATTGGAATTATAATTTTAATGTAAATATTATTGTCATGTGGGTTTTGAGCTCTTTACGGATACCCTCATTGGGAGGCAGTTTTGTAAATAAAATATGCAATCCGTGGAATCGGAAAGTTTGCTGACTCCAACCTTTCGTTCACACCACATCTGTAATCCAAACAGAGCCTAACACCTCCATCAGGCACTACAGGTGAATCCCAGTTGCTTGTGGCTGCAGGAGTAATGATGCCAGCGTGCTCTAAGCTCTCGACACTTTCTCTGAGTGCATACGGTACATATCGTTCACTTGTCAAAACTGGCTTTGCGTCCTTCCGAATCGTCCAAAGTAGAAGAGCAAAGGGGTTCCCAAATGCAAAAATGATGTCATAGCGAGGAAAATTTGAATTTCGGCGGGAAATTTGAATTTTGGCAGGAGATTTGAAATTTGGCGGGAAATTTGAATTTTGGCGCGATTTTTTTTATTTGTAAACAAAGCCACGTGCTTTCTTGACAGCCACGTGCTTTTTGACAGCTGACAGTTGCCATTTTTAAATAACAACGCGTCATTAACCTGAGTGCTGCCATTTTTACGGCACTAAACCTCACGGCTACCACCTTTGGCATGTTGTGGCGGGCAATTTAAAATTGCACGTGCTTTTCTGACAGCTGCCATCTTTAAACCAAGCCACGTGCTCTTTTTTGTAACCAAAGCCACGTGCTTTTTTGACAGAGGCCATATTTAAAAAACAGACGATCGCTGACCTCAGTGCTGCCATCTCTACGGCACTAAACATCATGGGTGCCACCTTAGGCACGTGGGCACGCGATATTTGGAATTCCACGTGCTCTTGTTTGTAAACAAAGCCACGTGCTTTTTTGACACCTGCCATCTTTAAACAAGAGAGCATCATGCTGCCATCATAACGGGACTAAATCCTCATGGGTGCCACATTAAGCACGTGGTGGCGGGCAATTTGGAAAATTCCACGTGCTCTTTTGACAGCTGTCACCTGCCATCTTTAAACAAAAAAGCTCCGTGCTACCATCTTTACAGCACTAAACCTCATGGTTGCTACTTTCGACATTTAGTAGCGGGCAATTTGAAAAATTCCACGTGCATTTCGACAGCTGTCAGCCGCTATCATTAACTACGTGCATATGGCTTAATGCTATCTTGACTGAAGTAAACTTTATAGCGCGGGACTTAGCCACGCCGCAAGCAAGCAAGCTGCCCTTCCTACGATCATAGTTATAAAGCAAGCTGCCCTTCTCAACATACTTAGAGAGCTGTCATTCTCAACATACTATTATCTTAGTTTATTAAACCAAGTTGCTGTTAGAGATGCCGGCTATAGGCGATTGCACAAGATGGCGGCTATACATGAGCTCTTATGAGATGGCCTAGGGGGCGATTGCACAAAATGGCGGCTACACATGAGCTCTTATGAGACGGCCTAGGGGGCGATTGCGCAAGATGACGGCTATACATAGGCTCCTATGGAGAAAGCTAGCTTAGAGGCTACTGCACAGATGGCGTCTATACATAGGCTGTTCTCTTCCTCATCCTCCTCCTCCTCCTCCTCCTCCTCCTCCTCCTCCTCTGTCAAAGCATATCTCTATCGAACAAGTTTAAACATGCATCGCGAAGGCTAGAGTGTGCACGTGTTTTAACCTGCAGCGATGACGTCATCATAGTTGTGCATGTTTAGACTTGCTCGATTTCTCAAGCCTTTATAGATAGAATGAGTAGGTATAATGAATGCAATAAGTACAACATTTTTAATGTAATCAAATATTTATTTACAATATACTACAACAGTTTTCCTTTTGCTGCTAACAAGGTTAGTATGCTTCTTAACAACGTTTTGCGAAGAGGTAGCATGCTTCCGAAATTGTAATGCCTCCTGCAACAAAAAAATTAAACAAAACATTTAGAAATACCTTATATTAAGTATGTTATGCTTTACAAAGAAGATAATGCAGTTCTTACCTTGTTGTTATTCATGTGACTTATTCCTTTTCATCATCATCAGGAACTGGAAAAAGTTCATCCATACACTGTGTACAGTGTTTAATCCTCGGATTTGGTCCATCCCAATCATCATCACTATTCTTCCCCCGATGCTTCTTATGACGTTGACAGGTTCTGCATAAAGCTACATCGAATGACATCTTACTGTGTAGAGGAAGGATGTCCCAAAAATCATGTACGTAAGGGGCAGCGTACGTAGATCAAAATCCTGGCGGTAAATATTGAATGAGATATTTTGACATCTCATACAAGGTTCTATGTTTATAGAACATCTTAATAGCCTCACTTACTCGTGTGAGATAAATAAGATGTTGCGTATGAGCATGCGAACAGCATGCACATTCATAGTTTTGTTTGTTGTACTCTTTCTGTTACATAGCGTACGATGTCGAAGCACACTAATGTTGATGATAAAGGGCTATACGTATTTATAGTCTGGTAACAATATTCGTTAGCGGATGGTAAGTAACATCACTCATATGAATAACAAGACTATAGGCTGCTGTGTTAGCAGGAATATTTTCAGATGTTTCAAATTCTAAACGAATATCGACAGGAGATTCTTTTAAAGATTCTTCAGGATAAGAGCACTCTATAACTACAATCGGTGCTTTATTTTTAAATTACTGAGGCGAAAATAGTGGACGATGTTCTTTCTGATAACATGATTATTGGAATTTACAAAACATGTCATAGAGCATCGCGAATTTATTTTTCTCACAGTTAATGCCTATGTTATCGTACGGGTTACGTAATTCCGTTGAGATATAGTCTAACATGTCTTAATTTACGGTGATCAAACAATGACCTATCTTTTTCGTGATTGAATTTACGATTGGTTTGAAATCCAAAATAATATATACAAGTGATTCTCAGTAAAACGTGATGTTTTAACAGCCCAGCTATGCTTGTTTGTAGGCGGAAACACAGGATAATCTTGCAGCTCCCAACTTCGAAAATGTATAGTGTCCCCTTCAAAACTGGTAAAAATTATTTATTGGAAAGTATTTTATTTCTACTGTAAGTTAAAATATTATTTCGTGAACCAGGAAGGGAGTTTTATCACATCAAGTTAGCTGAGCGAGGCACGCCAGGTGTCAGGGAATTCCACTCGAGGACAAGCGAGGGGAGAGCGCAGATACAGCTAGCCAAATAACCTTCAAATCAGCCGTGAATGCCACGTGACCAGGCAGAATGTGTGTCAAGTGCTCGATCGATAAAAGTGAAGGTGCATGACGTCTGACTATGGCAGCCAATCAAGCGATTAATTTGGTGCGAAGTTAATAAATTAACCAATCGCTTATGAGGAAAAGACGCACCCCTGTCTTAAGACAGTGAATAATGGATTTTCCTAAGGGAAATTTACTCAGAAATTTCTACCTCTGAACACGTCGTGTGGAGAGTTACTCTAGCTTCAACTACGGACGGAAGAAGACGCACTTCGCTTGCTGAGGAAACTTCGTCATTCAGAGCCTACAACTTGTTGCAACTACAGTTCAGATATTACGGATTCCACCTATAATTCAACAGATTTCAAAAGTTAAGTTTCCTTTCCATCTTATCAAACATCGGTGTGAGTTTTGGACCTTGTCTCAGGCGTGATTTTTAGTTTCAGCTTCACAAGAAATTCCACAGAAGAGATCACCGGTTCGAGTTCAAGTCAGGATGCCAGTCTTCTTTCTTGGTGAATGGTGTGATCTCCAGCGCGCCAGCATGTCTCCAATGCACGAGTAAAATGTGAAGGCAGTCCAGGCGGGCGTGACCAGGATCGATGGTGCGTAAGGTGATAATGCACTAGGTCATCAGCCCGAGTTCTACAACCGACAGTCACCACCAAGTAATATTTAAACTTTGTTATTCTTTCTTTCCTTTTGTAATGTAATTGTAATGACATAGCCTCTACTTATTTGTTTAGAAATTTCCTATTAGTTAGAATTTTTCCATCTCTTCTTTCTTGGTGATGGTAGATTGAGGATGTGTGAATATTTGAACCTATTAGTTTGTTTGAGTGGATGTCTTCGAGAAGTGTTTCAACTGTCCCGAGTTCATTGTGGCAGGAGAAATAAATGTAAAATGACCTCAACGTTAAACTTGGACTATTTGAATAAATTTAGACTTAAAATGAGATCAAATGGGACAGTAATTTAGTAGATTCTATTATGTCAGAGTTCATTTTTCAATTATGCGACGTATGGTTGAATTTTGTGTGCAATAGAGTCATCTGAAATATTATTGTGCAGTAGCTTCCGCACGTATGATCTTGCGCGGCCAGGGATAATAATAATAATAATAATAAAAATAATTTAACTAAATTATCGCGTAAAAGAACACCTAAGGTCATGAGCATAATATTAGTTATTATTGAATGTGGTTGATGTGCGCTCATTTATAGTAATTTAGGCCTGGGAAATGGCAGTATCTGACCGATACAATTTTTTATATATTTGCTGTGTTGTGATGATTAGTTGACTGATAAATGGATATTATTGAATTCAGCAGTCGAGCTGTGCATCCATTAGTGAGTCAATTTAAGAATAAAATATGTTACGTGATGTAATTTCTTCGTTGTGAGTGCAGATTAATCGAGAATCACAATTATAATGGAGAAGTAAGAATAAATATCGTAGCTCATGAACCGCGTGCGCGGAATGTTAATTCTGGCCTATGTTTAAGCGATTTTATCGATGATTTTTGGATGATTTTGTGTTCGTAAATTTTCTCTGAACATCGTCGTATAACTGTGTTCTTAAATAAGTGATAACCATTGCTCTGTCATATTTCCAGTTGATGAGAGGAGGTCACCACGATAGTGTCATCATGAGAGTAATTTTTCTAACTTTGTCTAAACATGAAAATTAATAGTCAAGGGCTAGCGTTCGTGTAAATATGTATATAATATTTCCGTGTATCTTTGTGTGAGTGTAGTGTGTGTGATTTGACTGTATTTTGCTAAATGTAAGTTTCCAATCCATATTTGTGATGATGCTCTTCGTTATTTCGTGGAATTTTTGGCCTAATTTACGCCAACTTTAGTGGTTCACCATTTGAATGAATTTAAACCTTTAGTGAATTTTATTCGTTTTTAAGGAAGAATAGGATCTTATTTAAAGAATACACATAAATAAGTATAGGCCATGTCAGTGGATTGAACTCACAAAATCAAAAATTGTAAGCATTAATTAATTAATTATTTCAATTAATGGATAAACATAGATTGACATGAGGTCAAGTTCCGAGCTATTATGTGAGAAGCAACTACTAAATAATTATAAAGTTGAGTTTATTAATTAATTTAAAGGTCAAGGAAGACGATTTAACCATAATTTTATGAGAGAAAATTTTTTTATTTAATTTTCAAATAGGAATGAAAATGATCATTTTCAAACTTGTTAAAGAAATCAAATCCATGAAGGAAGGAAGTTTATTTTCAAGTTATTAAATCAATGGGAGAGATCATCTCAAATCAATCATTATTAATTATTTAATTAATTTTCCACTAAAATATAAATATTATATTTGCAGATTCAGCCTTTTGCTGTTCGGTTTTTCGATGAAGTGTCTATGTGACTACGACATAAAAGAAGACAAATCATATAAACAAAATACCTAGATTTTGTAAATTATTGTGAAGTTTATGAAGAGCAGTAGTTATAATAAATGTGTAAAACCTATTTAGCTTTCTCTCATTTGCCACCAGTTCATCATCTATCCCTGCACTTTAAAATTTTCGCACAGCCGATAAGCGAACGATCTACACCCTGGAGATCTTCGCTCACCGGCCGAGCTGAGCCCGGCATGACGGGTGCAGGTATAGATTTGGCGGCCAACGTGTTAAGGCCCGATTTATTGGCTGTACCAATAAAAGAACTCGATCTTGTAGTCCAGAATTTGGATGCAAACAAGATGCGGTGGCAAATTAAAAATTTCAGGTTTATTTTGTGACATTTATTAGCCCAAATTTTTGTGGCGAACTACGCTCATGTTAAAGGTTAGGAAGGGCCTTGGTGCTATATTACAAACAAAATCTGGATGATATTTTCAAAATTTATCCCTTTGCGGCAGATTTCCGCATAGTTTGGACTTAAATTATAAGATATTATTTTATGCGACAAAAATCTTCTTTTATGACTGTGAATTCAATCCACACGTGACTGTCGATCTGAACTCGGGTATTAGACCATCGAACCTGGTCCGTCCAATGTCTGAACTGCTAGTTGTCTCAAATTAGAATGGGTACTGTTACTATGGAGGACCTTCGTAGGCTCTTAGAGGTAGTGACTGCGGACTTGAAGGACAGTTTAAAACAAGAGCTAAATGAAAATAGTGATTTATTGAAACAGGAGTTAGCTGAAAACAATAACTTATTGAAACAGGAATTAAATGAAAACAATAACTTATTGGAACAGGAGTTAAAACGTGAGATTAGTGAGAACAGTGTACTGTTAAAACGTGAGATTAATGAGAATAATGCTCAGTTAGAACTTACACTAACAGGAAAACTGAATGCAGGACAGGACAAACTTAAACAAGATCTTAAGGGTGCTCTGGAGGAAATTCAAGCTAGGGCGGATGAAAACTTAGAGAAACTGCACATGGACGTTAAATTATTTAACGGAAAATTAGCGTCGGTCCAAAGCGAGTTGGTGTCCGTTAAGCAAAAATTTTCTAACCTGAAAGGGGAAATCCAGGCCGGAATCGATAGCTCCATGTCAGCCATGTCAAATGAATTTAGCGAAAGGTTAGCCAATGTACAGACAGGAATACTGCATGGACTAGACCAATACAAGGACGAAGTAAAGGGAAATTTTAGGACCATTGAAGAGAAAATTAGTGACAATGCCGAGGACTTGTCTGCAACTAAAACAGCATGGAGCAGGAAGTTCACCGAAATCTATGAAACGGTAAAACAGGTGGAGAAGGGCGTAATAGCCGAGATTAAGGTAGCCCAGGTCACTAATTCGGAGCGACTCGAATACTTCTATGAGACGATCGAGGAGACCCAGCAGAGTCTTAAAACGACGGACAAGGAAATAAGTAAAGTTAGAGCCAGTTCGGAAGTCTACAAACAGGAATTACAGGGAGAAATACAGGAGCTTACCAAGGGACTAAAGCTACTCAAGTTACAAGGAGAGAGTAATAACATTGTAGCTAATTCTCTGTTAGAACGGCAAACTGGAGAAACGTGTATCCGAGGAAGTTCAATTCTCAACTCCCAAGACCGATGAAAGAGTAATTCTAAACGTTCCCGTAAACACCACCAACCCATTTTTAGAGCCTGTTAGAGGGGAAACGAGTCAACTGAACACTTCTGGTCAAACCCAAATCGTGAATATAATACAATTGCATGAGGATCACCCAAAGAAATTCAATAATGTAAAAGGAATAACCCCCAAGAGTTTTATTAACGAATTGCAGGAGTTCTTCCGAGATAATAAAATTCCTGTGGAACGTCAGCTACGAGTAACCGAGAGATACCTGGAAAACTCAGTGTTGACGTGGTTTACAGCCTTCCGATACTCGTTTGACGATTTTGAAGGTTTTAAAAGGGCATTTTTAGAGAAGTACTGGAACTCAGATATTCAGGACCAACTTAAAACAGAACTGTACGCTAAGAAATATGCTCAGTCCACACCCACGCGCTTCTCAGAATTTTTTTCGAGTCAATTACGCAAATTGCGTGAGCTTGACGCACCACCTACGGAAACTGAACTAATAAAGGTCATTGTAAGACAGCTGCCTGCGGATATCCAAAGAATTATGATAGCCTCGAACGTTCAGACGGCAATTCAAGCAGAGGCTATTCTCAGACAGTTAGATATGACATCCAGGGAGCCGTCTAGGCGAAGTATAAACCCAGAGCAACAGGTGTTCCATGCAAATGTCAATCGACCAGACGACAGGAACCTTACCAGCCAAGGGAGAAACCGGAATCGCGAAAATGAAGAAAGACCGTCCAGGGATCGTTCTCCAAGACCAGGCTGTAGGAATGAAAGAGAATGGAATTACTACCGGCGGAACAATCGAAGAAGGCCGTATGAAAATAATAGAGATCGCTGGAGAAGAGAACCCAACGACCGTAGATTCGAAAACCGGAAGAGGAACTGGAGGCAAGAAGAGCGTGAGAAATATCTCCGCGAGCTCCAACAATCCAACCAAGAACGACGCAAATGGCACCGTGCTATCCACGACCAAGACGTCAATCCTGACATGGTCGGCGCCGAGAGCCTAGAATACCAGAGAGCCAAAGAAAAGGAAGAGAGGGAACGTCCTGAAAGGGAAGAACAGAGTCAGGGCGCTATTAAAAAAATCAATCCCTGAACTAACGGGAGATAGCCTGAATTCTAGCCCTTGTACTGTCAATAAGACACGAGAATGGATAATAGTGCAGATTGATTCCTGGATGACAAAGTCGGAGGATCTACTAGAAGAAAATATGGATACAAATAGAGTTTGTACGAGGACATTGCCGATAATTTTAGCCCGAGTATGTGGTGTTAAAGTAAAATGCTTGGTCGACACAGGGTCCACCATCAGTGTCATCTCCAATTCGTTTCTAAATGACTTGAACGAACGATATAACGTTCCAATTATTCCAGTGTCTCATGTAAAAATAAAGGGAATTATTCCGGATAAAACTGTAGCATGTAGACAACAAACTTTACTGGATGTCGAAATTGGTAATTCAAAATTTCAAAATATTTTCCTGGCCATGTCAAATATAAAATTCAATATCATCCTTGGGGTGGATTTCTTAACTACTTATCAGGCCAACATCGATCTTAATTTAAATCAAATACTATTTCGGTCAGATGAAACAATTGAAACAGTTATGGTTAACCCGTCAGAAATAGCTGATCAGAGTGTGTTCCAAATTAGTAACGCCTATGCACCGTGGGAATCTGAAGACCAGGAGGTCACTGAAGAAATTCACCAGGCCCTGGACAATGTAATAGAAGAGGGCGATAGTACAACACACCCGTACGATCTTATAAACTCCAAGGCTGAACAAGCATTAGGAACAGAGAAAGAGAGAGGCCAGCTCCGAGATCTACTGATGAAATATAAATCGCTGTTCGATGACAAACCAGGCCAGATTCCTGATTTTAAATACTCGCTGGTAGCTACAGATTGGACCCCATTTAAGAAGAAACCCTATCCGATCCCAGAAAAATTTCACTCTCGCGTGGCGAAGATTATCAAGGAAATGGAACGGGATGGAATTATTATGAAGGCTTGTACACCATTCCTTAGTGCTCTTGTAGTAGTAAATAAACCAGACGGGTCTCTGCGCATTTGCATCGACGCGCGTGATATAAATAAGAAGTTAGTACCAGAAAGAGACCAGGCACCGGCAATCAAAGACGTCCTGAGGAAATTCCATGGCATGAGATTGTTCTCATCAGTTGATTTTACAGCCTCCTATTATCACATACTGTTAGAAGAGAAGTCTAGGCTGTTAACTGGGTTTATGTTCGATCAGCAGACCTATGTTTTTAGAAAGCTACCATTCGGTATTTGTAATGCCGGAGCTGTTCTTGTCAGAGCCTTAGATAGATGCCTTACAGAAGAAGTTAAGAGCTTTACCACCAGGTATATCGATGATCTGCTTCTGGCCAGTGAAACTTTTGAAGAACACCTAATTAAATTGGAGAAATTGTTAGATAACCTTTCTAAGTCTGGATTCCACATCAACTTAAAGAAATCCCATTTTTGCCAAGCTGAAATATTGTTTTTAGGCCATATAATTGATGGGGAAGGAATACGACCCAATCCTGTAAAGATAGAGGCCATCAGCAAGTTCCCAAGGCCGATCCGCGTGAAGCAAGTACGGCAGTTCTTAGGCATGGCCAACTTCTTCGCGAATCACTGTCCGAACTTCACAGAAACCGTCGCTCCATTGCAAGATTTATTGAAGAAAGGCAACAGGTGGAAGTGGAACAGAGAATGTGATTTAGCCTTCGCAAAGACCAAAAAGATGCTGTCAAATCATGTCAAACTAGGATACCCCAATTTCAAGAAACCTTTTATCCTACAAACAGATGCATCAGGAGTCGGAATTGGGGCCGTACTGTTTCAGGAAGACGAGAGGAATCCCGAGGACAAGATCTACCTAGCTTTTGTCAGTAGAAAACTGCGCAGCCACGAGAAACATTATTCAGTAACAGAGTTAGAGATGCTATCTATCGTCTATGCCTTAAAATACTGGCAGAAAATTATCTATGGGTTCGAGATAATTATTAGGACAGACCACAAAGCACTGATATTCATGCTAAAGGCCACAATGGCGTCTGAGCGCATTTTTAGATGGACCATGTTCGTACAACAATTTAACATCAAATTAGAGCACTGTTCGGGGAAGAGTAACATGCTAGCTGACTGTTTGAGCCGTAATCCCAACGAAGAAATTTTACAAGTCAACCAACTGGAATTAATTCCCGAAGATCACGAGTTTTTGAGGAAATTGAGATACATAAAACAAGCTCAAAAGCGAGATGGTAACTTGAGGCCTATTATTGACTTGCTAGAAAATAAAACAAAACCTAAGGACCCTGGGTACAGAAAGATAAGAAGGAAAGCATCCCGGTATCAATACTTAGATGGTACTTTATTTAAATTTGTGGACACAGCGAAATCAAAACTGAAAGTACTAGTACCTTCTAAATTACGCGAGCCATTAATATGGCATGCTCACAGAATCACCGGCCATGGTGGCATTGACAAGACACTAGCCACGATACAAGAAAAGTTTACATGGGACAAACTCAGGTCAACTGTAAGAAACATAGTCCGAACTTGCGACATTTGTCAGAGAGTGAAACCGAGCTCCCATCTGCTCCAACATAGTCCCATTCCGATCATTCCTTCTAGGCCAAAACAACTATACGCAATGGACCTATTTGGACCTGCTCCGACATCGAAGCGAGGCAATCGGCATATCATCGTCACCATCGACGTATTTTCAAAATACGTAACTTTGTACCCGATCCAGAAAGCTAACTCGAAATCAATAATTCGGCGCATCACTCGCAATCTGATTCCAGATATGGGCAAACCAGAGGCATTACTCACTGACCATGGGTCCCAATTTACATCCACAGAATTCCGTGAAGCCATGGAACAGCTTGGAATTAAACATATTCTAAATTCTATCCGCCATCCTTCAAGCAACCCGGCAGAAAGGGTGATGCAAGAGCTAGCTAAATTCTGTAGGATTTATTGTGGAAATACACATTGGTTATGGGTCGACGTTCTACCTATAATGATGGAGTGTTTGAACAATACTGTGCATGAGGCCACGGCACAAATCCCTGTTAGTCTCCATTTCAATCGACCACCAACTCGACCTTGGGATAACATCGTTCAATGCCCCGGTAACTTAAGGCCAACACTAGAGGAAAACATTCAAAAGGCTGCTATCTCGTTACGGGAGCAAGCTGATCGCAGACAACGGAGGGTAAGAGAAAAAAAATTTCATCGGCCCCTGAGATTGAATGAATATGTTCTTTTAAAGAAACCAGCCATTTCGGAACCTACCAGCAAATTCTACGCGAAATTCGCACCTCTTTTCGTGGGTCCTTACAAAATTATCCGAGTATATGGGAACAATGCCTATAAAATTCAAAGCCTTGATAAGAGCTATGAGGGAATTCATAATGCCTCAAATTTACGAAGCTACAACTGCCCTAGAGCAGTAAATGACGCCCAAGTCAACACTATAATGGAAGAAGAAACGTCATGGGATGCAAATGAGGATGCAGTGTACCACCATGCATCGACCCAAGTCAACCTGCAAGAAGAAACCTGTGAGGAATGTCAAGTAATGCAGAGCACGATAATGAATCAACTTCGACTACTGGGCGCAGCACTAGAAGCGGACAACAGGAGGCTACGTGCCGGAACAAGAGCTGAAAATATGGCTTAGAAGTGTGACACACGTTTACCACTCAAATTTTTCAGGGAACATGTTAAGGGTCTATTTCCAGCATTAATGATTTCATCTTCCGACTAAATCATTAACCAACCAAGGGAGAAAATGTCCCCTTCAAAATTGGTAAAAATTATTTATTGGAAAGTATTTTATTTCTACTGTAAGTTAAAATATTATTTCGTGAACCAGGAAGGGAGTTTTATCACATCAAGTTAGCTGAGCGAGGCACGCCAGGTGTCAGGGAATTCCACTCGAGGACAAGCGAGGGGAGAGCGCAGATACAGCTAGCCAAATAACCTTCAAATCAGCCGTGAATGCCACGTGACCAGGCAGAATGTGTGTCAAGTGCTCGATCGATAAAAGTGAAGGTGCATGACGTCTGACTATGGCAGCCAATCAAGCGATTAATTTGGTGCGAAGTTAATAAATTAACCAATCGCTTATGAGGAAAAGACGCACCCCTGTCTTAAGACAGTGAATAATGGATTTTCCTAAGGGAAATTTACTCAGAAATTTCTACCTCTGAACACGTCGTGTGGAGAGTTACTCTAGCTTCAACTACGGACGGAAGAAGACGCACTTCGCTTGCTGAGGAAACTTCGTCATTCAGAGCCTACAACTTGTTGCAACTACAGTTCAGATATTACGGATTCCACCTATAATTCAACAGATTTCAAAAGTTAAGTTTCCTTTCCATCTTATCAAACATCGGTGTGAGTTTTGGACCTTGTCTCAGGCGTGATTTTTAGTTTCAGCTTCACAAGAAATTCCACAGAAGAGATCACCGGTTCGAGTTCAAGTCAGGATGCCAGTCTTCTTTCTTGGTGAATGGTGTGATCTCCAGCGCGCCAGCATGTCTCCAATGCACGAGTAAAATGTGAAGGCAGTCCAGGCGGGCGTGACCAGGATCGATGGTGCGTAAGGTGATAATGCACTAGGTCATCAGCCCGAGTTCTACAACCGACAGTCACCACCAAGTAATATTTAAACTTTGTTATTCTTTCTTTCCTTTTGTAATGTAATTGTAATGACATAGCCTCTACTTATTTGTTTAGAAATTTCCTATTAGTTAGAATTTTTCCATCTCTTCTTTCTTGGTGATGGTAGATTGAGGATGTGTGAATATTTGAACCTATTAGTTTGTTTGAGTGGATGTCTTTGAGAAGTGTTTCAACTGTCCCGAGTTCATTGTGGCAGGAGAAATAAATGTAAAATGACCTCAACGTTAAACTTGGACTATTTGAATAAATTTAGACTTAAAATGAGATCAAATGGGACAGTAATTTAGTAGATTCTATTATGTCAGAGTTCATTTTTCAATTATGCGACGTATGGTTGAATTTTGTGTGCAATAGAGTCATCTGAAATATTATTGTGCAGTAGCTTCCGCACGTATGATCTTGCGCGGCCAGGGATAATAATAATAATAATAATAAAAATAATTTAACTAAATTATCGCGTAAAAGAACACCTAAGGTCATGAGCATAATATTAGTTATTATTGAATATGGTTGATGTGCGCTCATTTATAGTAATTTAGGCCTGGGAAATGGCAGTATCTGACCGATACAATTTTTTATATATTTGCTGTGTTGTGATGATTAGTTGACTGATAAATGGATATTATTGAATTCAGCAGTCGAGCTGTGCATCCATTAGTGAGTCAATTTAAGAATAAAATATGTTACGTGATGTAATTTCTTCGTTGTGAGTGCAGATTAATCGAGAATCACAATTATAATGGAGAAGTAAGAATAAATATCGTAGCTCATGAACCGCGTGCGCGGAATGTTAATTCTGGCCTATGTTTAAGCGATTTTATCGATGATTTTTGGATGATTTTGTGTTCGTAAATTTTCTCTGAACATCGTCGTATAACTGTGTTCTTAAATAAGTGATAACCATTGCTCTGTCATATTTCCAGTTGATGAGAGGAGGTCACCACGATAGTGTCATCATGAGAGTAATTTTTCTAACTTTGTCTAAACATGAAAATTAATAGTCAAGGGCTAGCGTTCGTGTAAATATGTATATAATATTTCCGTGTATCTTTGTGTGAGTGTAGTGTGTGTGATTTGACTGTATTTTGCTTAATGTAAGTTTCCAATCCATATTTGTGATGATGCTCTTCGTTATTTCGTGGAATTTTTGGCCTAATTTACGCCAACTTTAGTGGTTCACCATTTGAATGAATTTAAACCTTTAGTGAATTTTATTCGTTTTTAAGGAAGAATAGGATCTTATTTAAAGAATACACATAAATAAGTATAGGCCATGTCAGTGGATTGAACTCACAAAATCAAAAATTGTAAGCATTAATTAATTAATTATTTCAATTAATGGATAAACATAGATTGACATGAGGTCAAGTTCCGAGCTATTATGTGAGAAGCAACTACTAAATAATTATAAAGTTGAGTTTATTAATTAATTTAAAGGTCAAGGAAGACGATTTAACCATAATTTTATGAGAGAAATTTTTTATTTAATTTTCAAATAGGAATGAAAATGATCATTTTCAAACTTGTTAAAGAAATCAAATCCATGAAGGAAGGAAGTTTATTTTCAAGTTATTAAATCAATGGGAGAGATCATCTCAAATCAATCATTATTAATTATTTAATTAATTTTCCACTAAAATATAAATATTATATTTGCAGATTCAGCCTTTTGCTGTTCGGTTTTTCGATGAAGTGTCTATGTGACTACGACATAAAAGAAGACAAATCATATAAACAAAATACCTAGATTTTGTAAATTATTGTGAAGTTTATGAAGAGCAGTAGTTATAATAAATGTGTAAAACCTATTTAGCTTTCTCTCATTTGCCACCAGTTCATCATCTATCCCTGCACTTTAAAATTTTCGCACAGCCGATAAGCGAACGATCTACACCCTGGAGATCTTCGCTCACCGGCCGAGCTGAGCCCGGCATGACGGGTGCAATATGTAATGGTGTATCATTTTCTACAATCTTGAGCAAACTAATTTTTTCACGATTTGATGAGGTTACATGTGGAATCCACCACAATATACGATGAAGTGTAATTTTCGAGTCTACTGGTGTTTTTGCCGCTTTAAGTGAATTGTAATCAATTCGATCACGGATCAGAATAAGGTCTTGTTTTGCGTTGATTATAATACGTGTAAAGTCTTCTGCGAAGCCAAAAATATGTTTCAATGATACATACCTGTAAAAGTTCCATCCTCATTAATCATCCGCAAAAGATTACTTCTTCATCACAAAAAGAAGGGTAGAGTTGCATTGCACTTGTAATACCAACATTCTTCTTTCTATCTATTTCAACATTATTTACTTCATATCGAGCTTCAGAAAAGAGAAATCCAGAGCATGGTTGTTTAGTGTGATGTGCTTAGTCCACTTCCATCTGACTTATCTAGTCGTTCTTCAATATAGAAGTAGCTTTCGTGTGGTAATGTGTATACATCTCGCTGGTTAATAATAAAGTGAACTTCGTCATTGTTATTTAATCCAAACGTAAAAGGTTGATAAGAACGAGCTCACTTCGTATTACAGCTTCACGTGTTTCTGCTGTATTCATAATGTCTAGCATTTCCTCCATTTTGTTGTTGTAGCGTATAACCAAAATCTTAGAGTATCTAGTTATGGTTATCTGTTAACTCGATGAGTCTTCGCAAACATGTAGTATGTCTTCGGAACGTACACCGTGTTTTATAGATGTTTTTCATATTGGTTTGAGCCAGTACATGCCTAAGGTGGTACCCATGAGGATTTAGCCCCGTTATGATGGCAGCATGATGCTCTCTTGTTTTAAGATGTCAGCTCTCAAAAAAGCACGTGGCTTTGTTTACAAACAATAGCACGTGGAATTTTAGATTTCCCGCGCCCGCGTTCTTTAGGTGGCACTCATGAGGTTTAGTGCTGTAAAGATGGCAGCACTGAGGTCAGCGATCGTCTGTTTAAAGACGGCCGCTGTCAAAAAAGCACGTGGCCTTGTTTACAAACAAGAGTACGTGGCTTAGTTTAAGGATGGCAGTTGTCAAAAAAACACATGGAATTTTAAATTCCCCGCCACCTCATGCCAAAGATGGTGGCCGTGAGGTTTAGTGACGTAAAGATGGCAGCACTCAGGTTAGCGATGCGTTGTTGTTTAAGGATGGCAGCTGTCAGCTGTCAAAAAGCACGTGGCTGTCAAAAAGCACGTGGCTTTGTTTACAAATTCAAATTTCGGGCCAAAATTAAAATCTCCCACGAAAACTCAAATTTCCTGCCGAACTTCAAATCTCCCGCCAAAATTCAAATTTTCCGCCAATATTCAAATTTCTCACGCTATGATGTCATTTCCGGATTTCGGATCCCCTTTGCTCTTCTACTGTCAAAGATATTTCAAAATTTGGTCCCCATCCAATCTGTTCTTGATATACTGTTGGAAATGCATGCAGGACATCCTATACTCTAAACTCAAATTGAAAGTCTGATTTAGAGTCTGTCGAAAAAGTTTCGGACGTCTACGTCAATCCTTTTTAACTCAAAACCTTGTCCTCCAATCCAATCACGGCCAGCCGAAGAACCATGGCCAGGTGGAACTACATACAATCGAGACCGACTCCAATTCTCAGACCTTAATGCTACTCTCAATCGTTCCATGATGGCGAATCGAGTAGCCTGGTATGTTTTGATCGTGTAGTGAGCCGTGTTTAAGTCGAACTACGGCAAAGTCTCTCATACAATTATCCTTAACTGTTCTAAGGAATAAAACATTAAGAACAAAGTGGATTAGGAATATACATCGTGACTATTTTGAATTCGATGGCGAAAGATGAGTGTGTATTTAATGCTCTGGTTAACTCTAATCAAGTAGACTACCTTAAATTGAAGCTCGTCTATGGAAGTTAAAGACATCAACGGTTAGTCAATTATTAAATTTATCATCATTGCGGTGTTGTTATGCCATACGTCAACATATGTTTTAAGAATGTCCAAAAAGAAAAGCTTAGCATCACCAGGCCGTTAGTTCAGGTGTGCTTTCCTTTTATTAGGTGCTGAACGCAAGAATTTGTCCACCACTTCGAAACTAAGCCAACACGTTATGTTTCATAATTCTCATAAGAGTGAAAAATTTGAGGAATTTCGCACCTTAATTTTTTTTACATTCAAAATGGTGTTGTAAATATAATTTTAATAGTTTTATCGTATATTTTCCCCTATCCATTGACGTGAAATCTAAGGGAAAATGTTACTTGTGTAAGTATATATGTACAAACCTTCCCCTTATACCATTTGTTTAGTGTCTAGACGTTTCACTACTAAATTTACCATCATATTGTGAGGTACTGCTATGCAATACGTCAACATATGTTTTTAAGAGTTCCTCTACTGGGTGGGGTGTGAAGTGAGATGAATCTTCGTAGCGATTCTTACGACCGGATGCCCTTCCTGATGTCAACCTCATCAGAGAGGATGATGAGGTGAAATGAATGACGCAATATATGAAAGTAAAACGGGAATGGGTGTTGCCGGGTGCCGACACATAGCCCATGTTCAAGGCGGACGAATCACGATCAAAAGTGTCATATGCTCTCACTCCATATCAACATTGTGGAGAGGCTTGGAACTGAATCCAGGCATTTGACACTTAATCTAGTGATTATAAATTGTATACCGCCACCTCCCCTATCCTGCCGTCCAACATTCTGATGGTGAAATTTATTTCGATCAACGGGATTCGAACCGGTTAACCACGGTGTCACACCATAAGGATCATGGCCAGCAGACGGGCTCTTATTTGACTGAGTGAAATTTCTAAATAACCATCCTGCTCTTCTGTTTTACTGTGGTGCTGTCCGTCTATTCAAGTAGAATATATGTGAGTCTAGTTTATTTTATGACCGAGCGAGTTGGCCGTGCGGTTAGAGTCGCGCAGCTGTGAGCTTGCATCCGGAAGATAGTGGGTTCGAATCCCACTGTCGGCAACCCTGAAGATGGTCTTCCGTGCTTTCCAATTTTCCCACCAGGCAAATGCTGGGACTGTACCTTAATTAAGGCCACGGCCGCTTCCTTCCCACTCCAGGCCTTCCCTATCCCATCGTCGCCATAAGACCTATCTGTGTCGGTGCGACGTAAAGCACATAGCAAAAGCAAAAACGTTTATTGTACGAGATGGGTAGTTGTTGGCGAAGCGTTATCATACGTCCAAAAGTAGTTTTCCTTAGAATGTTACGTTTATCATGTTAAATTATCGCCCTTGGTATAAAATGTACGTGATATTTTCGTGTTCGCTACCTCCATTGATTTATTCAATGACAATGTAGAAAATGAATTGTAGTGAGCTTTACTGCTGGATGAATTTATTCTGTAAGACGTCGAGCTGGTCTACAGTCCTACTGAATAAGATTAACCGTGGTTGTGATATCTTATCATTTAATATCACGGTCACATTTTTCTTTTAAATGTCTTTCAGTTCATTTTCCCATCCAAATTTATTGAAATTTCAAGGTTAAAGTTAGAATACTTCCACCATTTTTATTCTTTTACACTTTATAACTTCAATTCATGAATTAATTCTGTTTTGCTCAAATTAATTGCATTTGCTTATTTAAAAAGTAATTATTTAAATCAGTCTGAACTCCTTTATTTGGGTAGCCTAGCTCGTAGAATACAACCCCTTATGTACCCTCAGAAGACGGATCAACGAACGGTCAACACCCTGAGGTAAGAGAAGAAAAGAGTAAGTATTCGAGCAGCGCCGAGCCGAACCAATGATCCGAGATATCATCCACTCATGCCAAAGAACAGGACTCAAGGGTACAATATATAATAATAATAATATAATATAATAATATATAATAATAATATAATAATATAATAATATAATAATAATATATAATAATATATAATATATAATATATAATAATAATATATAATATATAATATATAATAATATTGAATGGGGAAGAAATCAATCAATCAATAAATCAATCAATCAATAAATCAATCAATCAGTTCATCCATCAATCAATCAATCATCATTGATCTGCATTTAGGGCTGTTACCCAAGTGGCCGATTCCCTATCAGCTGATTTCTTAGCTTTTTCTTAAACACTTTCAAATAACTTGAAAATGTATCCCTTCATAATTTATTCCAGTCCTTTACTCCTCGTCCTATAAATGAATATCTGCCCCTGTTTGTCTTCTTGAATTCCAACTTTATCTTCACTCTATGATCTTTCCTACACTCAAGCTTATTCGTCTACTAATGCCATTTCACGCCAACCTAGCACTGAGAGCTCGAAGCGTAGTCGGGCGGAAGCCGACATTGATGTGAGGAAATACGTTAGTTTCATTTTGGGAACTTCAATCATTATTTAGGAATGCTCATTCATCTAAAATGAATAATAATTATGGCTCAAGTTTTACAGTATTTACTTGCTTTACGTCGCACCGACACAGATAGTTCTTACGGCGACGATATATTTAATTTGCGAGACGTTTAGTAGTCTTCGGAAATGAAGGTACCTATTATTAATTTCGAATATGAATTGTGAGGGAGTTTACCGTAGGAATATTGTGAGGCATCGATATGTGTAGGATATTTAATATAGGAGATTATTTTTAGAGCACAGAGTCTTTTATAGGACCGACGTTGTAGACCCCGCCTGGAAGGCGGGATGTTAGTAATTACGACTTTCGAGCTGTACGTGTGGAAGGTCTACGATGTTAATGAATTACGAGCTACGGATATTTCGAGCATCATATTCTATATTCCAATTTTTAATTGTAATTTTCGGACTGTCGTTTATATATAAATGAACCTCCTTTGTCATTCCAGTAGAATATTGATGGAGGTTGCTTTAAGATTTCCTACAGGGTTGCCGGAACTATGTGGAGATTGAATGCTCTGAGCAGATCATCCAAAATACTGTAGCCACAAGTGGGATGCAGTTATGCATGGTTATTAGGGAGTGATCAACCCCTAGCAGTTGATGCTCTGTGTTGTATTTGCATTTCTCCCTACTGCTTACCGAAGCATATATTTATTTAGTCTTCATTCCAGTTGGTAGCCTCATCTGTGTGTGTATTTCTTGTTTGAATGTATTATGTTATTTCTGTGGTTATATCATTGACAGCGTGATGATTTCTTTGTGTCTTATGTGTTGTTATCGCTTGCTAGTTGCTTTACGACACACCGACACAGATAGGTTTTATTTATTTATTTATTTATTTATTTATTTATTTATTTATTTATTTATTTATTTATTTATTTATTTATTTATTTATTTATTTATTTATTTATTTATTTATTTATTTATTTATTTATTTATTTATTTATTTATTTATTTATTTATTTATTTATTTATTTATTTATTTATTTATTTGGGAAACCAAAACAGCGAGAAGCCGAATTACAGAGTTCCGCAATGAAAAATATATGTACAATAGAGTAGCACAAGGCAAACATAAAAAATAAGTGGAAGAACAATGGCGAAAGAACATCTATATATATATATATATATAAAACTAGCTGATGTACCCGTGCTTCGCTACAGAATTCTGCATTGCATACGGAATTCTAGTGTACACGTTGTGAGCAAGATTGTATTAAATTGCATAGCTCTTAACGTTACCCTAGAAACGCGACGGGGAAGTCACCAAATATATTTTCTCATATAAAAACTGAGTTAGGCAATTTTCACTGTAATGGTAGACCCGCTTGCCTACCATCAGTCACAATCAGGTTGAGGAGTTTTCATTATAACTGCAGACACTCACTCTCCACCTGCCTTTTTGCATCCTCAGAAAGACTGTCTTAGTGGTTTTCCCAACTGAAATTAACAAACATTACAATGATGTCAGTAGGAATGGCGCGACTAAAAGCAATGCTTTCATATGAAATTATCGATCAAATGAAACACCACACATTTTCTCACTTTTAACGAACAGGACTACACTGCCGATCTAACAGTCCACAGTTCCGGAGCTGGAATGACCAAGCCGCAGACAGCCGTGATTCGTGAACTCTTCGTCTTTTTTCGGCGGGGAGAGGGTCGAATAGTGAAGACTCCCAGGGCAAATCTATGCCCTTTTACTAATCTGTTTCCTAGGAGTACCCGATGAGTCGGAAAATATCAATTCACTACATTGGTGGCGGAAAATCTATCTGACTTGGAGGCAAATTTTTCCTCCAAGCCAGAGGAGAAACCCCCTCTTCACTGATAATTAGGAATAAAATGAATGTAGAATTTAATAAAAGTAAAGAGAAAGAAGCTTTTCTTAAGAAACGGCTCTTTTCACGGTTGAATTTTGAGTTATTGAGTGAATTGTGGTGCTATAATTTGGAATAGGTCTAAATTGTTATTCTAGACCAGATCATACTACTACTACTAAGTCAGCCTCTGCCTTAAGTATCCACACTGCTCATTCAAAACAGCGCGTCAGAGTTGGAATCGAATAAATGGAATACCGTACTATGAATAAACAGTGTGTTACGTACCAGCTGTATCAGAAAATGTATGAACCAGAGGAATGGCATGTTAAAGAAGAAAGTTTTCTAACTCCCCGGCTATTTCCCGCCAATATTCAGTCAGGCTTTTGTACTCGGTACGCAGCAGTAATCCCATCTCTCAGAGTTGAGAAGCAGCATAAGGGACAAATAACATCACAACAAACAATGGTCAATGTAATGTTATTGTTGATCAATGTTATGCGCCTTCGATATTGTAGGCCTTCACATTTTGTTTTCTTCCGACTGTGAAATACCACTCATCATAGCCGGTACAGTAAAACTGAATAAAACATAAGTTAAATGATCGGAGATTGTATTCTCTGTAACGTTTGTTATCTAGCACATGTCAATACGACCAAAAACACAGGTATTTAAAAATTAAAATTTAGGCACCTTCCCCTAAACTACAATTTCATCCAGGGTGAATACATTTTTATAGCTTAAACTGTAGTTTTTTATTCCCCGAGTCTATATACTTATTTTCATTAAATTCTGTCGATCCACTTTCTCGTGGCTCGGCTGCGTTATAAATTTAGCAACAAAAGTACAAATTCATGAATATCTGTGTTATCATAGCCGGTACGGTAAAAATGTATAAGACATAAATGGTCGTAAATTAAATTCTATAAAACTTTGGTTATGTTGTATTTACCGATACGAATACTAATAACATAAATTCAATTTTCGGCCTTCCCGTAAACTACCATTTCGTTCAGCGTGAATAAAATAATGTATAGCCTAGATTATAGTGGTCATTCTCCGACTTTATATACCAGTTTTTAATGAGATAGGACCACTAATGACGTAAATATTTAAGAATTAAATTTTAGGCCTTCCCCTAAACTACCAACACCTTCCACTCTCCTCTCTTAGTTGTCATTTTTAGGCCTGTAAGTGTTCCCTTGTGTCTGACGTAAGTTTGCATATCGAAAGATACTCGTCACGTTTCCATGTGTTAATGTGAATTCACCGCCACTGCGTTATTTTACTACTAGTTGATGTACCCGTGCTTCGCTACGGGATTCTCAGAAAGACTGACTTTGTGGTTTTCCTAACTGAAATCAACATAGGTCATTACAAAAACGTAAGTATGAATGTAGCGATTAAAAGCTGATGATGATGATGGTGATGATCCTTGTTGTTTTAAGGGGCCTAACATCGAGGTCATCGGCCCCTGAGCGATTAAAAGCAATGCTATCATATAAAATACTCGATCAAATGGAAAGCCGTACGTTTTATCACTTTTAACGAACAGTACTGCGGTTAGATTGCGGTGCCAATCTAATAGTCCAAAGTTCCAGAGCTGGGATGACCAGGCCGCAGATTGCCATGAACACTCATCTGCCATTATTCCACTAAATATGCACACTGTTCATTCCAATCAGTGCCTCAGAGTAGGGACTGAATAGCCCGAATGCTATGATGATCCAGTGTGTTACGTACCAGTAGTATCAGAAAATTTATAAACCAGGGGAATGGCATGCTAAAGAAGAAAGTTATCTAACTCCCCAGCTACTTCCCATCAATATTCAGGCAGGCTGTTACGACTGGGCGAGTTGACCGTGTGGTTAGCGGTGCGCAGCTGTAAGCTTGCATCCGAGAGATAGTGGATTTGAACCCCATTGTAGGCAGCGCTGAAGATGGTATTCCGTGGTTTCCCACTTTCACACCAGTCAAATGCTGGGCCTGTACCTTAATTAAGGCCTAAGACACTCCTAGCCCTTTCCTATCCCATTGTCGCCATAAAACCTATCTATGTCGGTGCGACGTAAATCAAATAAAAAATACTCTGTACGCAGCAGTAATCCTATCTACCGGAGATGAGGGGAAACAGAAGACACCAAGCACATCACGACAATGGTCAATGTAATGTTATTGTTGATCAATGTTATGAGCTTTCTATATTGTAGGCCTACACATTTAGTTTTCTTTCGACTCTGCGATTTGTAAAATATTTTATACCGTAAACTGTAGTTTCTTATTCTCCGATTTTACATACCGATTTTCATTAAATACTGTTTACCCATTTTCTCGTTACTCGGCGCTGATATGGACTTAGTAACAAAAATCCAAATTCATGGATATCTTTGTGATCATAGCCAGTACGGTAACAATGTATAAGACATGAATAATAGGAAATTTAATACTATATAGCCTTAGTTATGTAGCATTCATCGATTACACCTCTAATAAGAAATATTTGAGAATTACATTTTAAGCCTTCCCTTAAACTACCATTTCACTCACCGTGAATAAAATAATTTACAGCTTAGACTATAGCGACTTACTTCCTCTCTTTACATACCGATTTTCATCAAGATAGGACTACTAATAACAACAATATTTGAAAATTAAATTTTAGGCCTTCCCCTAAACTACCATTTTTCTCAGCGTGAATACAATTATTGACAGCCTAGATTGTAGCAATTTATTCCCCAACTTTTCATACCCATTTTCTTTAAAATACGACCACTAATAACATATATTTGAGAATTCAATTTTAGGCTTTCCCCTAAACTACCATTTCACTCAGCGTGAGTAAATTGATTTATAGCCTAGATTGTAGAGGCTCATCCCCTGATTTCACATACCGATTTTCATTAAATTCTCTTCAACCGTTTTCTCGTGATGCGTGTACAAACAGACAGACAGACAGACAGACAGACAGACAGGCAGGCAGGCAGGCAGGCAGGCAGACAGACAGACAGACAGACGGACAGACAGACAGACAGAAATTACGGAAAAGTAAAAAGTGCACTTTCTTGTTACTGTGGACATGACCGATACAGAAATACCATTATTTTCAAATTCGGAGCAATGTACAGACAAAACTCTTATTTTATATATATAGATTTCCTTGTTCATATTATTAAGTGTCTATATTATTTACTACCGTTATTCCTTTATTTCTTTTTTATTACTTTATTATTATTACTAGTATGTGTAGGCGTAATTGTCCCAACAAACGTCACATTGGTAGCAAGACCGTGTGTTATGAAAGGAGCGAAGATTTACAATGAACATTTCTCGGCTAACTTTTCTAAAAGTAATTTTAAATCCTAAGTTTGAATATAGGTTTTAAGTGTTACCATACGTATGTATTCTTAATTCCCGGTTCTTGTTTTTCCTGATTCTTGCGCGAGTTTTACGCACCATGTGTTTTTCGTTCCGCGATGTGCAGTCTTGTGTTGCTGTGTTTCACTTGTAATTAACGGTTGGAGGAAATGGTGCGTCACTATTTGTAACAAGTTTTTTTTAGTTCCGTTAATTTTAATAAATTTTCTTGCGTGGCAAGGTTTCGCTTGACCACGTGTTTTGTAGTAAAGTGATATCTTCACATTTCGTGTGTTGTGTTCGCTTTCCGAAAGTCTTCTTGAATGAATTTCAACGTGTTTGATTATTTCAAGTTTTCTTCGATATGTGTGTTTTGATCTTAACATCTGTGGGATTACTTGTCGCTTTAGGCTATGTCATTAATTTATGCTAAGTGCTGTACTTTCTGCATGACTTAGTAATGTTATCTCCCGAACAGCTGAATTGCGTATATGTTGAAGACAGAGGAATGCTTGACTTACTCCGAGTTTATGTGCGCACAAATTTCCATCTTATAAAAGTTATTCATGTCGTGATTTTCTCGTTCTTCCAGATACGTAAATAGTAGTGTGTGTTTTTGGTCAAGTTTTAACATGGAGTCTATTTTGTTTTTCTGAAATGTTTGTCTCCGTAAATTAGCGGCAACAATTTTGAGGTTAAAGATCGTCTATTTCTTCGAATGTTTTTCTGTTCGTAAATTTCGTGTTTCGGCAGATTATTTTCCAAATTATATTTCTTGTCGCCTGGTGTGTTATATTTGGTACTATTCTACGTGTGTGATCTTCTAAAGTACTGTAATTCTTACGTCATGTTTTCGCTCGGTAGGCCTATGTACTTAAATTTCCGGTCATGTTGTGTTGTTTGTGCTCTTTTGCTGGATCTGGGTTCGTTTCCAAGTAGGTATGGGACTATTTTGGGGGACGGATTTCAGACCAGCTGCTAAATTTCGAAAGCTTCCTAGTTTGTCTTGTGCTTTTCCATCGTGTAAGTGTCTTGTTTCCTTGTCACGTATATTTATTTACCCATGTGTTCCTATACTTGCTAGGTTGACTAGGCTGCTATCTTGACTGCGATAGTCTCGTAGGGTGAGTCGTGCTCACCATAGTATTAGACCAGCTAGGCTGAGGCTCATTTTGGGCAAATTTGAGGGGTTACGGATCTGCACTTGTGGTCGTGACATGTTTGAAATCTGGTGCGTCTGGTATGAGATTCCTCGTAATCTTTTTCTTGGTATTAGGTGCCTAGATGGAGAGCGATGTCCCATTGTGATTATAAGAACGATTACTAGGAAGATTTTCTGCAAATGTTCATTGTGTGTCCTCACGCTGAGCTGTTAATTTCGGTTAAATTCATTGTTGGTTTGCGGGTAATTAAGATTTGTTTCCGTTATTTTAATTTCATGACCAAAACCTTGTGGGAAATTTTAAAGGTGTCACGATTTAGGAAGAGTTCTGCAATTAATTTTCCTGCTTATTTTGTTTGGTTCGATTTTGGTGTGTTAAAATTTCTTGCATTACGTGTTTCGTGTCTTCGATATTTATTTACTCAGTTTACCGGAGTATGGGATCCTGTCGACTGAGTAAGATTCTAAATTGGGTAGCCATGCTGTATCTGTCCTATTTTGTAAATAATTGTGTGTTTGCCTTGGGTGACTTGGAAAGGCATGTGTGTGTGTACAGAGACTTAGGGCTTAAGGTGCTGAGAGGCTATTCCTCTTTTGGGAGTACGATATTATCCCTAAGAGTCTCATTGTCGTGTAATAAGTTCAAGGGTACTTGAGGTCATGTTCTGATGTTCTGTCCTTTTATTTTGTGGGTACGTCTTGCTGTGTCATCGCACGGGTGTTTTTGTGTGTATATGTGTGAACTATGTTTGGTGATGTCGTGTGGTGGGGTCAGTATTGAGGTGCATTTTACCATTGGTTGGTTATGCTGATTCAGGGATCGTCGCACTTGTTTTGGTGGTTTGGTGTTGTCTGTGTATGTCAAAGGACAGAGATAAGCTTGGTAGTCTGGTGTGCCATGTGGTTATCTGGTAATCTCTGGTATGAAGGTTGTACTTGTACCTTTTATTTTTTATATCAGTGAGTTGGATGTCTGCATGCGCACTCTTGCATCGCTCTTGTTTTTCATTCTTGAGTTCCTGTTGGTAAAGTAATGTGAGATTGATTTGGCATTCCTGGCCTAATTGCGCCTTAATTTGACTGGTGTGACACGTACTACGTAATGTGAGTTTATCTATGCAAAAATTTTATGAGTACATGACATGGTAAATGAATAGTGACTTACTAACCTCAATTCATTGAAGGTGGTTGCAAGATAACGTAATTTAGTACTTATTTCCCCGTTTTGAGTTCCCTTAGAACATTTTAAATTCTTAATTTTATTTGTTTAGTTTTTCTTAATGTTGGGTAATTAAGAATGCACACGGTAAATTAATTTAGTAGTTACTAGGAATTTATTTAGTTGTAAGCAAATTCTAGCTAATAAGCTGCGCAGCACTATTTGGATCTTATAGTTAATGATTTAATTATGGATTGCCTTCGTTGTAGTAAGGATGGTCGTTGTGACCATATTAGATATACTGGAATATTATGTATTTTGGGGTAACATTAGAATTTTATTCATATGCATAGTTAGGGATTTTGTAATGTTTCTGGTACTAGGGTAAACTCGGGCAGATTTTCTTTGGTGTGGTGCAATTGTGGCGTTCCAAGAATCTTCAAATGTCCATTTAAGCCTCCCTTTAATTTCATTTATTTATTTTGTCGAGCGGAGCTCGACGTTGGAAGGAGGAGAATGTAATATGTGATGAGACAGAGACCTATCTGAACTCTGCTGGAATATTTTTAAAATTGTTATTTTTTTTTTTAGGGAAACAGCAAGATAATATGGAACTGTAAATGAACATTGCAAGATACGAGAATTGTTGCGAAGTGATTTTTTGTATGTAAATCTTATATAATAATTCTGTATGTCAAAATGGTAATAGGATGAAAATATAAAGGTGCTTTAGTTGAGCAACATCCTATACTGCATGTGTGGTTACGGGTGTTGAAATAGGTCTCGCAATAGGAAATCTCGAGATGCAATTTCATTCGCTAGAACAACGAGATTTCCTATTGGCGAAAATATAGGGAATCTAGTGAAAATTGTTTCCCATTGGTCGGTTGTGATCGGGCCATTTCCGGAGTTCCTGTCGGCTTCGAAATTTTCATGCGTGTTCTCGGCGTCATTTACATCCGACCGCCCTAGTGAGCGCGTCTGCTCGAGGGCTCTCCTCGGGAACCCAAGTTTAGTTGGGTAAGTATTATTTCAATGTTAATCTCAATGTTTTCTGGTTTCGTTCAATTTAATTTAATTATTTCGGTATTTCCTTGCTTAATGTCATTTTTAAAGTTTTAAATTTAACGTGTCCGAGTATGCCCTAGATTCCCGCCGTTTATAATTTCAAGTCTTTCACCTTTTTTTAAAATTCACAATCCATTCATTTGTGTTTTTGGATTCGTTATTGTACCAGTTTGTCACAAGCGTTAAGTATCAGCTGCTTTGTGATTTAACTTTGTTTTGTAACTTTTCGTTTGTTATTTTTAATATAGTTGAGCTAGAGGGTGGGTCTTTTCTCCCCCATAACGTTATACGTTCACATGAACCTCACAGGGCCCTTGCACCTTCCACTCTCCTCTCTTAGTTGTCATTTTTAGGCCTGTAAGTGTTCCCTTGTGTTTGACGTAAGTTTGCATATCGAAAGATACTCGTCACGTTTCCATGTTTTAATGTGAATTCACCGCCTTGTTTTATTTTACTATTTCCTTGTTCATATTAACTTATTAACTATATTATTTACTACCGGTATTCCTTTATTTAAATTTTATTATTTTATTATTATTAGTATGTGTAGGCGTAATTGTCCCAACAAACGTCACAAAAATTAATTTTAAGTTCATGATTTTAGCTGGGGAATTTTTCTAGAACTTAATGTAAATGGTGAGCCAGCGCAGGCTTCTGTTTGATTTCGGTTAACCTTCTTTCGGGTTAATTTATTGTTATCTGTACTGACTTTCCTGACTCTTGTAACTTATTTTACCTTTTGGGGCTATTTCTGTGTCGGTATTTGTCCTTGCGGACACACTTTTGTTGTTGTTGCCTTAGCAACGGGTTGTTGATGGCATTGTTGGGCTAACTTGGTTTTTTTATCGATCCGTGGCAGCTTAATTGTACCTTTAGTAACGTGGATGTGTTTGATTTTCGTGTGCTCTAAGCGTAATGTTATTCTAAATTTTATTTGCCATTTTTTCCCCGGTTTGGTAATTTCTTGAAATGTGGATTTGCGTGTTTTGGTGGGAAAATATTCTATCTCTTGCGTAGGCTCACCGTGATGTAAAAGAGGTTCCTTAGTGGTGAATTTTCCTGCAACCTGCGCCTAATAGTTTTCTAGATTTTAAGTTTTATCAATTTTAAAGTAGGCGACCGGTCGTGTAGGTAAGATTTAAATCTTCTTGTTTCATTAGTTTCCCTATCGAGATAAGCTCTTTATTGTTTTTTTCTTTAAATATCAACTCTATTTGACTTATATTTTGTTCTTCCTGTAAATTAATGTCAATTTAAATAACTATTTATTTTAATTTATCTAAGTTGATTGGTTTTCCACTTGTTTGTTTTTGAGCATTCCAACAGTGGCGGCCGGTCAGTACGTGCTACCGGGCTCCAGCACGTAGCTTGGAACTGTAAGGAATATTATTTATGTACAGTACAATTATCCTGGTGCCTTTTCGTTGTTTTGAGTACGATATGAATTTGTGTTTTGTGAAAATCAGGACGAGATCTGTCGAACACCTAGCGCCGTTCTCCCGGGGAACTAGGCTCGTGCTCATGTGAAGTGAGCCCCTGCCTGTAGCCTGAAGGAAGCAATACGCAGGCGCAGCCAAGCTTGCAACACTCCCCCTAGCCGGCGGAGTATACCGTAAACCGGGATCAACTTTCACTGATCCCGTTTATAGTTACTTCCTCTCCCGCAAGGGGGTAGAATTACTCGATGTCTCCTGCTACCCTTATGTTCACGGCCGACTTGATGCGTCGCTGTAGCTAGCTCCTTGGAGCGCAGCGAGGGATCCAGTCGGCCGTGCTTATGTTGAACGTGGTAAGCGAATCTGCCACTAGAGAATAGCATCGTCTGGGCTCGAAAGTAAAGCGTAAGTGGAGGCAATCTATCTCACACATGCTTATTAAAATATCCATCTTCCTTTTGTGTCAAAAATAAGGAATTCGTAGGTGAGTCAAAGCATCTTTGACTGACCCTAAATGTTATCCCGCATTACAATGTAATTTACTCTGGTGAAATGAAATAGCATATGGCTTTCAGTGCCGGAAGTATCCGAGGACATGTTCGACTCGCCAGATGCAGATCTTTTGATTTGACTCCCGTAGGCGACCTGCGAGTCGTGATGAGGATGAAATGATGATGAAGACAACACGTACACCCAATGATGGTTAAAATTCCAGACCCTGCCGGGAATCGAACCCGGGATCCCTGTGACCAAAGGCCAGCGCGCTAACCATTTAGCCATGGAGCCGGACATTTACTCTGGTAATAGGGGAGGTCTCAATGAATCAGTTGGCAGCTCTTTCAGTTGCTTTGTGCGGTTTTGATTCCTGATATATGAATACAGCTTTTTCCATTTCCCTTTGTGGTCATTATCCTCTTGAAGTATGCCATTCATGTAATTCTCTTTTGCTTCCTTTTTCACTCTATTCAGTTCCGTCATTAGCTGTTTTCTCGCGGTTATATTACTGGTGCGTGTTTTTTCTGTCATTGTGTTAGTGCTAAAGTTTTTACGAAGATTTATCAAATTATTTATCCACTGCAATGTATATAAAGTGAAATTAAATTAGTGTTCTTAGTGGGGATCTATATTCCCACGATTCTATTTGCACTGATGTAAGTTGCGCCATTAGGTTAGTAAAAACAATATTTCTCCAATGAATTATTTATCTCGTAAACAGTTGTCGAAGAATGCATCTGCTTCCAAATTAATGTTGTTTTTGTTTGTTCTGAGTTATAAATTGTGAGAAAAGTTGTATTATTATTATTATTATTATTATTATTATTATTATTATTATTATTATTATTATTATTATTATTATTATTATTATTATTATTATTATTATTATTACCAAGTTTGAAGTATGCGTTGTTCATCATGGCAATATGCAGATTTAAAACAGCGTATTTAGCTTGTTTTTTGTAGCACGTAGGGCGATTTTTTCACGAGCCGCCACTGCATTCCAAAATGATTTTTCATAGTTTTCTTGTGTTATCCTGAGAGTTTTAATAACAATTAAGCACTTATAATTTCAAGCTGCATTTTAATTTTCTATTTTAACTTATTGAAACATTTTTTTTAAGTGAATTAAAATCATTTGTATTTACTAATCGTGGAATTTCATTTCACTAAATCAATGAAGCACTGTCACTGTCTCTTTATCAATTTCTGACTGCGGCCTTTTTCTGCTTCCCTCCACCTTCTAAGGTAAGTGCGCTTTTTCCTCTTGTTTGGTAGATTCTTGTGCGTTGTTGTTTTTGGTTGATCTTTTTTGGCCTCTCTATGGTGTTCGCTTTAACTCCCTTTTTGGGGTGGACACGCTACCAACCTTCTCAGCTGGGGGCCTCACTCCCAGGCGTGTAAGGTTATAAACCTATCGTCCGAAAGTTGTTTTGTGGACCTTGAGGATGGTGCCGGTTTGACCACAGACTAGCTAATGGTTGCCGGGCACTGTGGCCACAGCCTGGCTACTGGCTGGCTCGCTGTGTCACCACAGGCTGACTACTGACTGACTGGGTGTGTGGCTAGGGACTGTCTATTGGCTGTTCTGTGGCTAGTTGGCAACACGCTGGGCACTGCCCGGCTGGCTTGGTGGCCGCATACTTTCCAATGGCTGCCTGGCTGTGTGGCCACAGGCTGCCTACTGGCTGGCTGGGTGGCCAATGGCTACCTGATGGCTGGCTGGCTGCGTGGACACTGACTAGCTTCCAGTTGGCTTCCTTTGTGGCCATTGGATGGCTACTGGCTGGCTGGCCGCTGGCTGTGTACGGACTGGGTGGGAACTGGCTGGCTAAATGCTGGTTGGCTTGGTGGGCACAGGCTGGATACTGCTGGGTGGTAATGGGCTAGCCGCTGGTTGGCTGGCTGGGTGGTCTCAAGCTGGAGACTGGCTGGCTGAGAGCCAAAGCTAGCTACTGGCTGGGTGCTGTGTGGCCACATGCAGGCTACTGGCTTGCTAGCTGGGGGTAACTGGCTGGCTACTCTCTGGTTGGCCACTGGCTGACTACTGATTGGCCTCTGAATGAGAGGCCACATGCTGGCTACTGGCTACAAGCTGAATACTTCTTACCTGGCTGGGTGGCCACAAGCTGTCTACTGGCTGGCTGTCTAGGTGGTTACAAGTTGGTTACTGGCTAGCTGGGTGGCCACAGGCTGGCTTCTTGCAGGCTACTATCCAGCTGGATGGCTTGCCACAGGCTGGATACTGGCTGGCCTCTAGCTAGGTATCCACAGCCTGAATACCGGTTGGTTGGCTGGCTGGTTGGCCACAGGCTGGCTACTGGCTGGATTCTGCCCTGCCACTGGCTGGTTGCTGGCAGGCCTCTCACTGGGTGGTCACTGGCTGGCTATTGCTGGTTGGTGGGCCACAGGATCTCTACAGGCCAACCTCTGGATGGGCAGCCACTGGCTGAGTAGTGCCTGGCAGGGTGGGTGGCCACAGGCTGTCTACTGGCTGACTGGCTTGTTGGGTAACCACAGGCAGGATACTGGCTGTCTGGGTGACCACAGGTTGATTTCCTGCTGCCCTCTTGCTGGGTGGACAGGGACCGGCTACTGGCTGGCTGGCTGGGTGGCCACCGGCTTTCTACTGGATAGCCTGTGGCTGGGTTGCAGTTGGCTGGCGCATAGTTCACTGGCAGGGTGGCCACTGGCTGGCTATGGGATGTCCTCTGGCTGGCTGGCCATTCGCCGGCCTGTGGCTGGCTGCGTGGCCATCGTCTGCCTACTGGCTTTCGCCTGGCTGAGTGGCCACAGGATGGCCTGTGGCTGGTTTGCTGCATTGGGACAGGCTGGACAGTGGCTGGCTGGGTGGCCAGAGGCTCCCTACTGGATGGCTGGCTGCCTTGGTTGCCACTGGCTGGTTACTGGTTGGCTTCTGTCCACAAGTTGGCTGGCTGGGTGGCCACAGGCTGGCTGCTGGCTGACCTCTGGCTGTTTGGCCAGATGCTGGCTACTGGCTGCCTGGCTGTGTGGTCACTGGCTGGCTACTGACTGCCCTATTTCAGTGTGGCTAAAAGCTGCCAAGTGGCTGCCTGGCTGGGTGGCCACTGGCTGGCTACTGTTTGGCTTGGCATGCAATGGATGGCTACTGGTTGGCCTCTGGCTGATCAGCCACTGGCAAGCTTCTGGCTCGCTGGCTGGCTGGCTGGGTGGCCACAAGCTGACTACTGAGAGCTGGGAGGCCACTGGCTGGCTTCTGGCTGTCCTCTGGCTGGATTTCCACTGGCTGGCTGGCTGGCTGGCTGGCTGGCTGGCTGGCTGGCCAAAGGCTGGATACTGGCTTGGGGGTGGCCAGTGGATAGATCCTGGCTGCTCTCTTGCTGGGTGGCCAGAGGCTGGCTACTGGCTGGGTTGCCACTGGCATGCTACTGGGTGGCTGCGTAACCACTATCTGGCTACTGGCTTCCCTCAAGCTGGGTGGCCAGAAGATGACTACTGGCTGGCAGGCAGGATGGGTGGCCACAAACTGGTTGCTGGATGACCTCTAGCTGGGTGGCCACTCACTGGCCTGTGGCTAGCTGGCTTTGTGGCCACAGGCTGAATACTGACTGGCTGGTTGGCCACTGGCTGGATACTAGCTGGCCGGCTGGCAGAGTGGCCACAGGCTGGCTACTGACTGGCCCATTGCTGGGTGGCCACAGGTGGACTACTGGCTGGCCTCTGGATGGGTGGCCACTGACTGGCCACATACTGGCTGGCTGTGTGGCCAGAACCTGGCAACTCTGTGCTGTCTGGCTCGGTGGCCAGAAGCTAGCTACCGGCTGGCTGGCTGGGTGGCTTCTCACTGGCTACTGGCTGGGCTTTGGCTGGGTGGGCTTGAATCACTTTTGGCTGGCTGTCTTTGTGGCCACAAACTGTATGCTGGCTGGCTTCCAGCTGGGTGACCACAGGCTTACTGGCCACAGGCTAACTGGCCACAGACTTCTTACTTCCTGCCACAGGCTGGGTGACGACCGGATGGCTACAGGCTGCCTTGTTGGCTATTCTCTGGCCTCTTGCTGGGTGGCCACTAGCTGGGTACTGGCTAGCTGGTTGTGTGGCCACTTCCTGGCTACTGGATTGGTACTGACTGACTTGATGGGTGGCACAGGATAGCTACTGACTGGCTTGCTAGGTGGCAACAGGCTGGGTGAGCACTGGCTTACTACTGATTGGCCTCTGGCTGGATGGCCACAGGCTGGCTATTAGCAGGCCTCTGGCTGCGTGGTCACAGTCTTTCTGCTGGCTGGCCTCTGACTGGCATCCAGGTGTTTGGCCACCAGCTGGCTACTGGCTGCCTGGCTGTGTTGCCACAGGGTCTCTCCTGACTGTTCCCTGGCTGAATGGCCACAAGGTGTCTACTGGCTTGCTGTCCAGGTGGTCACATGCTGGGCACTCTCTGGCTGGTTTGGTGGCCACAGGCTGCCCAATGGCTTCCTGGCTGGGTGGCCAGAGGCAGGCTTACTGGCTAAGTCACCACAGCCTGACTACTGGCTGGCTGGCTGGCCAATGACTAACTCCTGACTGGTTGGGTACTGGCTGGGTACCGGCTAGGGGACAACAGGTTGGCTACATGCTGGTTGGCTGGGTGACCACAGGCTGAATACTGGCTAGGTTGCCGTCAACTAGCTACTGACTGGCTACATGCTGGTTAGCTGCTTGGCCACAAACATGCTACTGGCTGGCTACTAGCTGGGTGATCACTTGGTGGCTAGTTTCTGGTCTTTGGCTGGGTGGCCACTGGCTGGCCTATGGGTGGCTGGCTGTATGGCCACAAACTGGCAACTGGCTGCTGTCTGGATGGGTGACCAGATGATGGCTACTGGCTTTCTGGCTAGGGGGGGGGGGAGACAATCTGGCTACTGGCTGGCTTGTTGTCCACAGACTGGCTCTTGGCTGTCTGCCTGGGTGGCCACAAGCTGCCTACTGCCTTGCTGGCTGAGTGGGTAATAGATGGCTACTGTCTGGTTGGCCACTTGCTGGCTATTGGCTGATGTATGTCTGGCTGGTTGTGTAGCCACAGGCTAGATACTGGCCAGCTGGTTGGGTTAAATAGGCGCCCTCTTACTGGATGTCCTCAAGCTCCCTAAATGCTGGCTGGCTGGCTGGCCAATGGCTGGCTACTGGCTGGCTGGGTGTCCAATGGCTTACTACTGGCTGACCTCTGGCTGAGTGGTAACGGGCTAGCAACTGGCTGGCTGGCTGGGGAGCCACTGGCTGCCTTCTGGCAATCAATCAATACTGATCTGCATTTAGGGCAGTCGCCCAGGTGGCAGATTCCCTATCTGTTGCTTTCCTAGCCTTTTCCTAAATGATTTCAAAGAAATTGGAAATTTATTGAACATCTCCCTTGGTAAGTTATTCCAATCTCTAACTCCCCTTCCTATAAATGAATATTTGCCCCAGTTTGTCCTCTTGAATTCCAACTTTATCTTCATATCGTGATCTTTCCTACTTTTATAAACGCCATCCAAACCTATTCGTCTACTAATGTCATTCCACGCCATCTCTCCGCTGACAGCTCGGAACATACCACTTAGTCTAGCAGCTCTTCTTCTTTCTCTCAATTCTTCCCAACCCAAACATTGCAACATTTTTGTAACGCTACTCTTTTGTCGGAAATCACCCAGAACAAATCGAGCTGCTTTTCTTTGGATTTTTTCCAGTTCTTGAATCAGGTAATCCTGGTGAGGGTCCCATACACTGGAACCATACTCTAGTTGGGGTCTTACCAGAGACTTATATGCACTCTCCTTTACATCCTTACTACAACCCCTAAACACCCTCATAACCATGTGTAGAGATCGGTACCCTTTATTTACAATCCCATTTATGTGATTACCCCAGTGAAGATCTTTCCTTATATTAACACCTAGATACTTACAATGATCCCCAAAAGGAACTTTCACCCCATCAACACAGTAATTAAAACTCAGAGGACTTTTCCTATTTGTGAAACTCACAACCTGACTTTTAGCCCCGTTTATCAACATACCATTGCCTGCTGTCCATCTCACAACATTTTCGAGGTCACGTTGCAGTTGCTCACAATCTTGTAACTTATTTATCACTCTATAGAGAATAACATCATCCGCAAAAAGCCTTACCTCCGATTCCACTCCTTTACTCATATCATTTATATATATAAGAAAACATAAAGGTCCGATAACACTGCCCTGAGGAACTCCCCTCTCAACTATTACAGGGTCAGACAAAGCTTCACCTACTCTAACTCTCTGAGACCTATTTTCTAGAAATATAGCAACCCATTCAGTCACTCTTTTGTCTAGTCCAATTGCACTCATTTTTCCCAGTAGCCTCCCATGATCCACCCTATCAAATGCTTTAGACATGTCAATCGCGATACAGTCCATTTGACCTCCAGAATCCAAGATATCTGCTATATCTTGCTGGAATCCTACAAGTTGAGCTTCAGTGGAATAACCTTTCCTAAAACCGAATTGCCTTCTATCGAACCAGTTATTAATTTCACAAACATGTCTAATATAATCAGAACAATGCCTTCCCAAAGCTTACATACAATGCATGTCAAACTTACTGGCCTGTAATTTTCAGCTTTATGCCTATCACCCTTTCCTTTATACACAGGGGCTACTATAGCAACTCCCCATTCATCTGGTATAGCTCCTGCGACCAAACAATAATCAAATAAGTACTTCAGATATGGTACTACATTCCAACCCATTGTCTTTAGTATATCCCCAGAAATCCGATCAATTCCAGCCGCTTTTCTAGTTTTCAACTTTTGTATCTTATTGTAAATGTCATTGTTATCATATGTAAATTTTATTACTTCTTTGGCCTTAGTCTCTTCCTCTATCTCGACATTATCCTTGTAACCAACAATCTTTACATACTGCTGACTGAATACTTCTGCCTTTTGAAGATCCTCACATACACCCTCCCCTTGTTCATTAATTATTCCTGGAATGTCCTTCTTGGAACCTGTTTCTGCCTTAAAATACCTATACATACCCTGCCATTTTTCACTGAAATTTGTATGACTGCCAATTATGCTTGCCATCATGTTATCCTTAGCTGCCTTCTTTGCTAGATTCAATTTTCTAGTAAGTTCCATCAATTTCTCCTTACTTCCACAGCCATTTCTAACTCTATTTCTTTCCAGTCTGCACCTCCTTCTTAGTCTCTTTATTTCTCTATTATAATAAGGTGGGTCTTTACCATTCCTTACACCCTTAAAGGTACAAACCTGTTTTCGCATTCCTCAACAATTTCTTTAAACCCATCCCAGAGTCTGTTTACATTTTTATTTACCGTTTTCCACCGATCATAGTTACTTTTTAGAAACTGCCTCATACCTGCTTTATCAGCCATATGGTACTGCCTAACAGTCCTACTTTTAAGACCTTCCTTTCTATCGCATTTATTTTTAACTACTACAAAAACAGCTTCATGATCATTAATACCATCTATTACTTCAGTTTCCCTATAGAGCTCATCTGGTTTTATCAGCACCACATCCAGGATATTTTTCCCTCTGGTTGGTTCCATCACTTTCTGAATCAGCTGTCCTTCCCATATTAACTTATTTGCCATTTGTTGGTCATGCTTCCTGTCATTCGCATTTCCTTCCCAATTTACATCTGGCAAATTCAGATCTCCTGCTACAATCACATTTCTTTCCATGTCGTTTCCCACATAGCTTACTATCCTATCAAATAATTCCGAATCCGCATCAGTGCTACTCTTTCCCGATCTGTACACTCCAAATATATCAAGTTGCCTATTATCTTTAGAAATGAGCCTTACACCTAGAATTTCATGTGTCTCATCTTTAACTTTTTCGTAGCTTACAAATTCTTCTTTCACCAGAATGAAAACTCCCCCTCCCACCTTTCCTATCCTATCTCTACGATACACACTCCAGTGCCGTGAGAAAATTTCTGCATCCATTATATCATTTCTCAGCCATGATTCAACTCCTATTACAATATCTGGTAAATATATATCTATTAAATTACTTAATTCTATTCCTTTCTTTATAATACTTCTACAGTTCAGCACTAACAATTTTATGTCATCCCTACTTGATTTCCAGTTCCTTGTTCCCTTATCACCGCTCCCTAGGCCATCCCGTTTCCCTGAATGTACCTCCCTATTACCCTTCCAAACAAATTTCCTAACTTATACGTACCACTGGGGTTTAAATGAAGGCCATCCGAGCGCAGATCCCTATCTCCTACCCACCCATTAGGATCTAGAAATTTCACTCCCAGTTTCCCACATACCCACTCCATAGTCTCATTTAAATCCCCAATCACCCTCCAGTCAGTATCCCTCCTACACAGTATTCCACTAATAACAATCTCCGCTTTCTTAAACTTCACCCGTGCCACATTTACCAGATCCCACACATCTCCAACTATGTTGGTACTTATATCAGCTTGCCTTACGTTGTTGGTACCAACGTGAAACACTACCACCTTCTCCTTCCCCTCCTCCCTCTCTTCTACTTTCCTCAACATCTGCCTCAACCTAATTCCTGGATAACATTCTACCCTGGTTCCCTTTCCTCCACACACTTTCCCCACGTGTCTAACGATGGAATCCCCCATGACCAGAGCCTCAACCCTACCCACCTCATTTGATCCCCTCCCCTCCTGGTCAGCCCTATCTTTCCTGATAGCTGCAGAAGCTACTTCCTCCTCCCTTTTCTCCTTCCCATAACCCTGTTCCACCTGTCTTTTCCTATCCTCTACTCTACATTTCCCTTTCCTACCTTTTACCTTCCTCCTACTTCCATGCATCTCAGCAACAGTTCCCTGTCCCTCATCTTCCCTCTGTTGTTCTACCTGGAGTGACTCGTACCGATTTCGCAGAGACACCTGTCCTGAATTCTGATCCTGAATAGAGCCCTTGGCCTGCAATCTCCTTCCCCTTAGAACATTAGACCACCTGTCTTCTACAACTCCTCCCTTTCCTTCCCCTCGCTCTTGTACACCTACTGTAACCTGTACATTGTTTGAGGGAGTCCTATCTTCCTTCCTGTCTTCTGTGAGAATCCTAATTATCTCCCTCAAACTTTCCAACTCCTCCCTCATACCCCTCAACGCCTCACCACACCCACAATAAGTACACTCGCGCTCCTTAGCCATTCTTTACGGGGGAAAAATTATAAATTAAAAAAAATAAAGTAACTTATTTGCAAAAAAATAAATGAACGGAGGGATATATTGTCTGGGATAGTACACAACAATAAGGTAATTAATATACGACTACACTACAATACTACTTAGTCGCGCTCTATTTTTTTTTTATCCTACAACCCCTAACAGGATAAAAACTGCTGTTAATTACTGAATATCGAAAGTAATACACAAGAACTACACAATTCCAAACTGCAATTAAGCCTATCCTAATTTCAACAATATTTTAGTAAGAGTTTCTACGGATACCTCTACTAATAATAATAATAATAATAATCGTTTGGCCTCAGCTACCATGTGCAGACATTTCAATTTGACGCCATCTGGCTGTCTGCTCGTCAATTTCGACGTTCCGTTTTTCTCTAGGCCCCCACTAGGTGGCAGACCGAGTAAACCGAAACTCTCTTGGGCGTCTATGGCTGAGATTTAATTAATTTTGTCGGGTAAACACCAAATGTGTCACCAGAGATCTTTTACATGCCGACATCGTACGACATGGAGTGTCGAATGGACTTTTTTCCGCCCTTCAAAAATCCGACTACCTCTGCCGGGTTTGAACCCGCTATCTTGGGATCCGGAGGCCGACACTCTACCGCTGATCCACAGAGGCAGCTGATACCTCTACTACACCAGTACTACACAAATATTTTACAATAATAAAATAAGCACACTAAATTCTAATAGGATATTACTCGTATACTACTGTACAGTACACTACAGTAATTTTTAAACTACTTTAAACCCTGCCTGGGTGGTCACTGCATGGCTACTGGTTGGCCTTCGGCTAGGTGGTCACTGGCCGGCCACAGGCTTACTTGTCACAGGCTTGCGTCATTATGGCCGCACACTGGGTGGCCACTGGATGGCAACTGGCTGCCTGGTTGGGTGTCCAATGGCTGGGTACTGGCTGCATGATTGTGTGGACACTTCCTGCCTACTGGATTGCTACTGGCTGGCTGGCTGCATGGCGACAGCCCGGCTACTGGCCTTTCCCTGGCTGGGTGGCGACTGGCTGGCTACTACCTGGCTTGGTGGACACAAGATAATTACTGGCTGGCTGGGCTGTTAAAGGCAGGCTATTGCCCCTTCTCCAAGTGGGTGGCCACAAGCTGGCTACTGTCTGGCTGGCTGGGTGCACGCTGGCTGACTACTGGCTTTTACTGGATTGCCTCTGGCTGGGTGGCCACTTTCTGGCACATGGTTGCCTGGCAGGGTGGCCAATGGCTGGCTATGGAATGGCCTCTGGCTGGGTGGCCACTGGCTGGCCTGTTGCTGGCTGCATGGCCACCTTCTCTCTACTAGCTTTCCTCTAGCTGAGTGGCCACAGGCTGGCCTGTGGCTAGCTGGCTGCATGAACACAGGCTGAATACTGGCTGGCTGGGTGGCCACTGGCATTTTACAAGATACCCACCGTCTAGGCAGCCAGAGGCTCGCTACTGGCTGGCTGGGTTCCTAGGTAGCCACTGGCCTGCTACTGGTTGATGTCTCTCTGGGAGGCCACTGACTTGCCATAGGCTGCCTGGCTTGGTGGCCAAAACCTGGCTGCTATTTGGCTGTATGGCCAGAAGCTGGCTATTGGCAGCCTCGCTGTGTGGCCCCTGGTTAGCTACTGAGTGGCCTCTGGTTGTGTGGACCCTGGCTGGCCTGTGGCTGGCTGGCTGGCTGGCTGGCTGGCTGGCTGGCTGGCTGGCTGGCTGGGTTATCACAGGCTAGCAACTGGCTGTTCTCCATCTGCCTAATGCTGGCCTGTGGGTTGGTGGCCAATTGCTAGCCACAGGCTGGCTGCTGGCTTGCTGGTAGGGTGGCCACTGGCTGACTACTGTCTGGGTGGCCACTTGTTGGCAAAAAATGCCCTGCCCTGGCTGGGTGCCCACTGGCTAGCCTGTGGCTCGATACTGACTGGCTGGTTGTGTGGCAACTAGCTGGCTACTGGCTGCCCTCCCACTGGGTGGCCACAAGCTTCATAATTCCAGGCAGGCTGGGTGGCAAATTGCTGGCCACTGGCTGGCTGGCTGGTTGTGTATCCAATGGCTGGCTACTGGCTGACCTCCGGCTTGGTGGCCATTGGCTAGCAACTGGCTGGCTGGCTGGCCGGTGAGCCACTGGCTGGCTTCTGGCTGGATAGCCACTGGCTGGCCTATGGCCAGCTGGTTGGGTGGCCCTAAGCTGGATACTGTCTGGCCGGTTGGCCACTGGGTAGGTATTGGCTGGCCCATAGCTGGGTGGCCACAGGTGGGCCACTGGCTGGCCTCTGGCTGGGTGGCCTCTGACTGGCCTATGGCAAGATGTTTGGGTGGCCACAGGCAGGATACTGTCTGGCTTGGTGGCCACTGGGTGGATACTGGCTGGCTGGCTGGCTGGCTGGCTGGAAGGGTGGCCACAGGCTGGCTAATGGCTGCCCCCTGGCTGGTAGGGTGACTGGCTGAGCCGAAAGGCTCGTTGGCCACATGCTGGGCACTGCCTGGCTGGCTGGTTGACACTGAGTGGCCACAGGCTGGCTGGCCATGTGGCCATAACCTGGCAACTGGCTGCTGCCTGGCTGGGTGGCATCTGTCTGGCTACTTGCTTGCTGGCTGGTCGGCTGGGTGACCACAGGCTGGATACTGGCTACTGGCTGGCCTTGGCTGGCTATTGGCTGGTTGGCTTGGTGCTGCTGGCTGGGTGGGTGGTCACTGGCTGGCTATGTGCTCCTATCTGCTTAGCCACTGGCTGGCTACTGGTCTTTCTCTGACTGGGTAGACACTGGCTGGATACTGTCTGGCTTGGTGGTCACAGGATTGCTTCTAGCTGGCTGTCTGGGCTGACATGGGCAGGTTATTGGCTCTTCTCTAGCTGGGTGGCCACAAGCTGGCTAGTGTCTGTCTGGCTGCATGGCCACTGGCTTGGAACCAGCAGGCCTCTGGCTGGGTCGCCAATCGCTGCCTACAGGCAGTGTGCCCGGGTGGCCACAGACTGCCTACTTGCTGGCTGGCTGGCTGGCTAGGTGCCCGCTGGTTTGCTATTGGCTGACCTGTGTTGTGTGGTCACTGGTTATCTACAGTCCGAAAGGCTCGTTGGCCACATGCTGGGCACTGCCTGGCTGGCTGAGTGGCCACAGAATGTATAATGGCTGCCCGGGTGGGGGGCCACAGGCTTCATTCGGGCTGGCAGGCTGTGTCACCACAGGCTGGATACTGGCTGGCTGGCTGGCTGGGTGGCCACGAGCTGGCCACTGGCTTGCTGGCTGGGTGGCCACTAGCTGGCTACTGTCTGGGTGGCCACTTGCTGGCTATTATCTGGCCCCTGGCTGGTTGGCCACTGGCTCGCCTGTGACTGGCTGGGTGGCCACTGGCTGGATAATGGCCAGATGGTTGAGAGGCAACTAGCTGGCTACTAGCTGCTCTCTCACTGGGTGGCCACAAGCTGCCTATATTGCTAGCTGGCTGGGTGGCCAATGGCTGGCTACTTGCTCACTGGCTGGAAGGGTGGCCTCAGGCTGGCTACTGGCTGGCCCATCATAGCTAGGTGGGCACAGGCGGGCTTCTGACTGGCCTCTGGCTGGCTGGCCACTATCTGGCCACAGGCTGGCTGGCTGTGTGGCCACAACCTGGCAACTAGCTGCCATCTGGCTGGTCGGCCACAGTCTGGTTACTGGTTGGCTGTCTGGGTGGCCACAAGCTACCTACTGGCTGGATTCTGCCATCCATAGGCTGGCTACTGGCTGGCCTGTGGCTGGGTGGGCTTTGCTGGCTGTTGGCAGGCTGGCTTGGAGGCCACACTTTGGATGCTGGCTGGCTGGGTTGTCACTGGCCGGCTACGTGCTGCCCTTTGCATTCATGGCCACAGGCTCACTGGACACTGTTGGCTACTGTCTGCCTTGGTGGACACAGGATGGTTACTGGCTGGCTGGCTCGACTGACACAGGCAGGCTATAGGCAACAAGCTTGCTACAGTCTAGCTGACTGGGTGGTCACTGGCTTTGTAATGGGTGTCCTCTGGCTGTATGGCTGATTGCTGGCTAGAGGCTGATTGGCTGGGTGGCCACAGACTGGCTTCTAGCTATCTGGTGGGCTGGGTAGCCAGTGGTTTGCTATGGGCTGACCTGTGTAGTGTGGTCACTGGATGGTTACAGTCTGAATGGGTGGGAGGCCACACACACTGGGCACAGGCTGGCTGGGTGGAAACAGATTGTCTAATGGCTGCCTGGTTGGCTGGCCACAGAATAAATACTGGCTGACTGGATTTTTCACCACAGGCTGGTTACAGGCTGGCTGGCTGGGTGGGTGACCACAAGTTAGAATTTGTCCTGGTGCCCACTTTCTGGCTACTTGCTACTTGCTGGCCTCTGGCTGGGTGGCCACTGTCTAGCAACTTGGTGGCTGGCTGGCTGGCTGGCTGGCTGGCTGGTAGCCACTGGCTGGCTTCTGGCTGCCTCTGGCAGGATGGCCACTGGCTGGCCTATGGCCAGAGGCTGGATACTGTCTGGCAGGATGGCAACTGACTGGATACTGGTTGAATGGCTGGCTGGGTGGCCACTGACTTGCCACAGGCAGGCTGGCAATCTGGCCACAGCCTGGCAACTGGCTGCCATCTGGCAGGGTGGTCACAGTCAGGCTACTCACTGGCTGGCTGCATGGTCACAGGCTTGCTACTGGCTGAATTCTGCCCTGCCACAGACTACTGTACCTACTGGCTGGCTGGGTGGGTGGGATGCTTCTGGCTGGGTATTGGCTGGCCTCTGGCTGGGTGGGGTTGGCAGGATTTTGCTGGCAGGCTTTGTGGCCACAGGTAGAATACTGGCTGGCTACTGTGTGGCTGGGTGTGCAATCAATGGCTATGCTTTGGCCTCTGGCCATGTGGCCACAGGCTGCTAATAGCTGCCGTCTTGGTGGGTGGGCTGAGGCTGGCTAACTGCTGGCGGGCTGGCTGGGTGGCCACTAGCTAGCTACTGCCTGGCGGCTGGTGGGGTGGGCTGTGCTCTCCTGTGACCGGTTGGCAGCTATTGTGGCCACCTCCTGGCTGCTGGATTGCTACTGGCTGGCTTGCTATGTGGCCACTGGCTTGTTACTGCCTGGTTGGCTGAGTGGCCACATACTGGGAAATGGCTGCCTGGCTTTGTGGCCACAGGCTGGCTACTGGCTGGCTGGGTGGCCACAGGCTGGATACTGGCTGGGTGACCATCAGCTAGCTACTGGCTGGCTGACTGCAGGCTGGCTACTGGCAGGCTCGTTTTGTGGCTGCAGCCAACTATTGGATGCTGGCTGGGTGGCCACTGGCTGGCTCTTGTCTGGGTGAACACTAGCTGGCTACTGGGTAGACCAAGTCTGGGTGGCCACTGGCTGGCCTATAGCTGGCTTGCTGTGTGGCCACAGGCTGGATACTGGCCGGCTGGTTGGGTAGCAACTACCTGGTTACTGGCTGCCCCCTTACTAGTTGGCCACAAGCTGCCTACTTACTGGCAGGCTTAGTGGCCACTGCCGGGCTGGGTATCCAATGGCTGGCTACCAGCTGGCCTCTGGCTGGGTGTACACTGGCTAACAACTGGCTGGATGGCTGGAGAGCTAGTGGCTGCATGATGTCGGGCCTCTGGCTGGATGGACACTGGCTGCCCTATGGCCAGCTGGCTTGTTGGCCCCAGGCTGGATTCTGTCTGGCTGGTTGGCCACTGGCTGGCTGGCAGAGTGGCCACAGGCTTCTACTGGCTCTCCCATAGCTGGGTGATGACAGGTGGACTACTGGCTGTCCTCTGGCTAGGTAGCCACTGATTGGCCACCAACTGGCTGGCTGTGTGGCCTCAACATGGCAACTCTGTGCTGTCTGGCTGGGTGGAAAGATGGTGGCTACCGGCTGGCTGGCAGGGTTGCCACTGTCTGGCTATACTCTGGCCTCTTGCTGGGTACTGGCTGGCTGGTTGTGTGGCTACTTCCTGGCTACTGGATTGCTACTGACTGACTTAATTGATGGCACAGGATGGCTACTGGCTCGCTTGCTAGGTGGCAACAGGCTGGTTGCTGGCTTTTCTCTGGCTGGGTGGGCACTGTCTTACTACTGGCTGTCCTCTGGCTGGGTGGCCACAGGCTCGCTACTAGCAGGCCTCTGGCTGGGTGGTCACAGTCTTTCTACTGGCTGGCCTCTGGCTGGCATCTAGGTGTGTGGCCACAGGCTGGCTACTGGCTGTTGTCTGACTGGGTGGCCACCAGCTGGCTAATATCTGACTGGGAGTGTTGCGACAGGCTGTTTCCTGGCTGTTCCCTGTCTGAATGGCCGCAAGTTGTCTACTGGCTTGCTGCCTAGGTGGCCACATGCTGGGCACTATCTGGCTGGCTTGGTGGCCACAGAGTGCCCAATGGCTGCCTTGCTGGGTGGCCAGAGGCAGGCTACTGGCTGGCTAGCTGTGTCACCATGGGCTGACTACTGGCTGGATGGCTGGCTACTGGCTGGGTACCAGCTGGGAGAAAAGAAACCGGCTATATGCTGGTTGGCTGGGTGACCACAGACTGGATACAGGCTGGGTTGCCATCAGCTAGCTATCTGGCTGCCTGCTTGGCCACAAACTTGCAACTTGCTGCTGTCTGCATGGGTGGCCAGAAGATGGCTACTGCATTGCTGGCTGGGTGAGTACTGGATGGCTACTGTCTGGGTGGCCACTTGCTGTCTGCTAGCTGGTCTACGTTTTGCTGGCTGTGTGGCCACAGGCTGGATACTGGCCAGCTGGTTGGGTGGCAAATAGTTGGCTAACAGCTACCATCTTACTGGATAGCCGCAAGATGCCTACATGCTGGCTGGCTGGGTGACCAATGGCTTACTACTGGCTGGCCTCTGGCTGGATTTCCAATGGCTTGCTACTGGCTGGCCTCTGGGTGGGTGGTAAGAGGCTAGCAACTGGCTGGCTGGATGACCACTGGCTGGCTAGTGGCCACAAGGGCAACTGGCAGCCATCTGGCTGAGCGGCCAAGAGCCATCTACTGGCTGGCTAGCTGGCCGGCTGACCTCTGGCTGGGTGGGCTTAGCTGGCTTTTGACTGGCTGGCCTGGTGGCCGCAAGCTGGATACTGACTGGCTGGGTGGTCACTGCATGGCTATTTGGTGCCCTCTGCCTGTTTTGCAACAGCCTGTCCACTGGCTGGCTTGCTGGCTGGTTGGCCACTGGTTGGCTACTGGCTGGCCTCTGGCTGGGTGGCCACAGGCTTGCTTCTTTCTGGCCCCATGCTCGGTGGCCACTGGCTAGCAACTGCCTGCCTGGTTGGATGGCCATTGGCTGCATACTGGTTGGCTGGTTGTTTGGCCACTTCCTGCCTACTGGATTGCTACTGGCTGGCTGGCTGTATTTCCACTGGCTTGCTACTGGATGGCTTCTGGCTGGGTGGCCACTTGCTGGCCTAATGTTGCCTGGTAGAGTGGCTCTGAAATGGCCTCTGGCTGGCTGGCTGGCTATATTTCCACTGGCTTGCTACTTGATGGCTTCTGGCTGGGTGGCCACTTGGTCGCCTATGGTTGCCTGGCAGGGTGGCTATGAAATGGCCACTGGTTGGCCAGTTGCTGGCTGCATTGCTACCTTCTCTCTACTAGCTTTCTTCCAGCTGAGTGGCCATACACTAGCCTGCGGCTACCTGGCTGCATGAGCACAGACTGGATACTGGCTGGCGGGGTTGCCACTGGCATTCTACAAGCTACCCACTGCCTAGGCGGCCAGAGGCTCGCTCCTGGCTGTTCTCTTTATGCCTAATTGCTGGCCTGTGGATGGGTGGCTAATTGCTGGGTACAGGCAGAATATCTGTGTGGCTGCAGGCTGTCTACTGCCTGGCTTGCTGGCTAGCTGTCAGGTTGGCCAACTGGGTTGCTATGGGTTAATCTGTGTTGTGTGACCACAGGCTGGATACTGGCTGGCTGGCTGGCTGGCAGGCTGTGTCACCACAGGCTATCTACTGGCTGACTGGCTGGGTGGCTTCAAGCTGGCTAGTGGCTTGCTGGTAGGGTGGCCACTGGCTGGCGACGGTCTGGGTGAGCACTTGCTGGCAAATGTCTTGCACTTGGCGGGTGTAAACTAGCTGGACTGTGGCTGGCTGTGTGGCCACAGGCTGGATACTGGCTGGCTGGTTCTCAAGTGGCTGGCTTGCTGGCCGGTTGGCCACTGGTTGGCTGCTTGCTGGCTGGGCAGTCAACGGCTCGCTCTGCCTGCTTAGCCACAGGCTGGCTTCTGACCCTTCTCTGGCTGGGTAGAAACTGTTGGCTACTGTCTGACCTGGTGGACACTGGCAACTGTCCCGGTAGCCACATGCTGGCTACTGAATGGCCCATGGCTGGGTGAAAACTGGCTGGCCTGTGGCTGGCTGTCTGTGTGGCCACGGGCAGGATACTGGCCAGCAGGTTGAAAGGCAACTAGCGGGGTACTGGCTGCCCTATTACTGAGTGGCCACTAGGTACCTAATTTGTGGTTGACTGGGTGGCTACTGGCTTGCTGGCTGATTATAATGGCTGGCTACTTGCTGGCCTCTGGCTGGGTGGCCACTGGCTAGCAACTGGCTGGCTGACTGGGGAGCCACTGGCTGTTTTCTGGCTCTCCTCTGGCTGGATGGCCGCTGGCTGGCATATGGCCAGCTGGCTCCTTGGCCACAGGCTGGATACTGTCTGGTTGGGTGGCCACTGACTGGCTACAGGCTGATTGGCTGGGTGGCCACAGATGGCTACTAGCTGGCTGGCTAGCTGCGTGGCCACTGGTTTGCTATGGGCTGACCTGTGTAGTGTGTCCACTGGATGGTTACAGTCTGAATTGCTGGGTGGCCACACGCTGGACACTGCCAGGCTGGCTGGGTGGAAACTGATTATCTAATGGCTGCCTGGTTAGGTGGATACAGACCAAATACATTCTGGCTAGATTTTTCACCACAGGCTGGCTACAAGCTGGCTCGCTGGCTGGCTGGCTGGCTGGGTGGCCACAAGCAGACTACCGGCTTGCTGGCTGCATGGCCACTTGCTGGCAACTATCCTGGTAGCCACATGCTGGCTACTGCCTAGCCCCTGGCTGGGTGGAAACTGGCTGGCCTGTGGCTGGCTGTCTGTGTGGCCATAGGCAGGATACTGGCCAGCAGGTTGAAAGGCAACTAGCGGGGTACTGGCTGCCCTATTACTGAGTGGCCACTAGGTACCAAATTTGTGGCTGACTGGGTGGCTACTGGCTTGCTGGCTGATTATAATGGCTGGCTACTTACTGGCCTCTGGCTGGGTAACCACTGGCTAGCAACTGGCTGGCCGACTGGGGAGCCACTGGCGGCTTTCTGGCTCTCCTCTGGCTGGATGGCTGCTGGCTGGCCTATGGCAGCTGGCTCCTCGGCCACAGGCTGGATACTGTCTGGCTGGGTGGCCACTGACTGGCTACAGGCTGATTGGCTGGGTGGCCACAGATGGCTACTAGCTGTCTGGCTGGCTGGGTGGCCACTGGTTTGCTATGGGCTGACCTGTGTGGTGTGTTCACTGGATGGTTACAGTCTGAATTGCTGGGTGGCCACACGCTGGACACTGCCAGGCCGTCTGGGTGGAAACTGATTATCTAATGGCTGCCTTGTTGGGTGGATACAGACCAAATATATTCTGGCTGGATTTTTCACCACAGGCTGGCTACAAGCTGGCTGGGTGGCCACAAGCAGACTACTGGCTTGCTGGCTGCATTGCCACTTGCTGGCAACTGTCCCGGTAGCCACATGCTGGCTACTGCCTGGCCCCTGGCTGGGTGGAAACTGGCTGGCCTGTGGCTGGCTCTCTGTGTGGCCATGGGCAGGAAACTGGCCAGCAGGTTGAAAGGCAACAAGCGGGGTACTGGCTGTCCTATTACTGAGTGGCCACTAGGTACATAATTTGTGGCTGACTGGGTGGCTACTGGCTTGATGCCTGATTATAATGGCTGGATACTTGCTGGCCTCTGGCTGGGTGACCACTGGCTAGCAATTGGCTGGCTGACTGGTGAGCCACTGGCTGTTTTCTGGCTCTCCTCTGGCTGGATGGCCGCTGGCTGGCCTATGGCCAGCTGGCTCCTCGGCCACAGGCTGGATACTGTCTGGCTGGGTGGCCACTGACTGGTTACAGGCTGATTGGCTGGGTGGCCACTTGTTTGCTATGGGCTGACCTGTGTAGTGTGTTCACTGGATGGTTACAGTCTGAATTGCTGGGTGGCCACACTCTGGACACTGCCAGGCTGGCTGGGTGGCCACAAGCAGACTACTACCACCCAGCCAGAGGCCAGCAAGTAGCCAGCCATTATAATCAGCCAGCAAGCCAGTAGCCACCCAGTCAGCCACAAATTACGTACCTAGTGGCCACTCAGTAATAAGGCAGCCAGTACCCCGCTAGCTGCCTTTCAACCTGCTGGCCAGTACCCTGCCCTGGCCACACGGACAGCCAACCACAGGCCAGCTTGTTTCCATCCAGCCAGGGGCCGGGCAGTAGCCAGCATGTGGCTACTGGGACAGTTGCCAGCAAGTGGCCATGCAGCCAGCAAGCCAGTAGTCTGCTTGTGGCCACCCAGCCAGCCAGCCAGCCAGCCAGCTTGTAGCCAGCCTGTGGTGAAAAATCCAGCCAGAATGTATTTGGTCTGTATCCACCTAACCAGGGAACCATTAGATAATCAGTTTCCACCCAGACGGCCTGGCAGTGTCCAGCGTGTGGCCACCCAGCAATTCAGACTGTAACCATCCAGTGAACACACTACACAGGTCAGCCCATAGCAAACCAGTGGCCAACCATCTAGCCAGCCAGCTAGTAGCCATCTGTGGCCACCCAGCCAATTAGCCTGTAGCCAGTCAATGGCCACCCAGCCAGACAGTATCCAGCCTGTGGCGAGGAGCCAGCTGGCCATAGGCCAGCCAGCGGACATCCAGCCAGAGGAGAGCCAGAAAGCAGCCAGTGGCTCCCCAGTCAGCCAGCCAGTTGCTAGCCAGTGGCCACCCAGCCAGAGACCAGCAAGTAGCCAGCCATTATAATCAGCCATCAAGCCAGTAGCCACCCAGTCACCCACAAATTAGGTACCTAGTGGCCACTCAGTAATAGGGCAGCCAGTACCCCGCTAGTTGCCTTTCAACCTGCTGGCCAGTATCCTGCCCGTGGCCACACAGACAGCCAGCCACAGGCCAGCCAGTTTCCACCCAACCAGGGGCCAGGCAGTAGCCAGCATGTGGCTACCGGGACAGTTGCCAGCATGTGGCCATGCAGCCAGCAAGCCAGTAGTCTGCTTGTGGCCACCCAGCCAGCCAGCCAGCTTCTAGCCAGCCTGAGGTGAAAAATCCAGCCAGAATGTATTGGGTCTGTATCCACCCAACCAGGGAGCAATTAGATAATCAGTTTCCACCCAGCCAGCCTGGCAGTGTCCAGCGTGTGGCCACCCAGCAATTCAGACATTAACCATCCAGTGAACACACCACACAGGTCAGCCCATAGCAAACCAGTGGCCAACCATCTAGCCAGCCAGCTAGTAGCCATCTGTGGCCACCCAGCCAATCAGCCTGTAGCCAGTCAGTGGCCACCCAGCCAGACAGTATCCAGCCTGTGGCGAGGAGCCAGCTGGCCATAGGCCAGCCAGCGGCCATCCAGCCAGAGGAGAGCCAGAAAGCAGCCAGTGGCTCCCCAGTCAGCCAGCCAGTTGCTAGCCAGTGGCCACCCAGCCAGAGGCCAGCAAGTAGCCAGCCATTATAATCAGCCATCAAGCCAGTAGCCACCCAGTCAGCCACAAATTAGGTACCTAGTGGCCACTCAGTAATAGGGCAGCCAGTATCCCGCTAGTTGCCTTTCAACCTGCTGGCCAGTATCCTGCCTGTGGCCACACAGACAGCCAGCCACAGGTCAGCTTGTTTCCACCCAGCCAGGGGCCAGGCAGTAGCCAGCATGTGGCTACCGGGACAGTTGCCAGCAAGTGGCCATGCAGCCAGCAAGCCAGTAGACTGCTTGTGGCCACCCAGCCAGCCAGCCAGCCAGCCAGCCAGCCAGCTTGTAGCCAGCCTGAGGTGAAAAATCCAGCCAGAATGTATTTGGTCTGTATCCACTCAACCAGGGAGCCATTAGATAATCAGTTTCCACCCAGCCGGCCTGGCAGTGTCCAGCGTGTGGCCACCCAGCAATTCAGACTGTAACCATCCAATGATAACACTACACAGGTCAGCCCATAGCAAACCAGTGGCCAACCATCTAGCCAGCCAGCTAGTAGCCATCTGTGGCCACCCAGCCAATCAGCCTGTAGCCAGTCAGTGGCCACCCAGCCAGACAGTATCCATCCTGTGGCCGAGGAGCCAGCTGGCCATTGGCCAGCCAGCGGCCATCCAGCCAGAGGAGAGCCAGAAAGCAGCCAGTGGCTCCCCAGTCAGCCAGCCAGTTGCTAGCCAGTGGTCACACAGCCAGAGGCCAGCAAGTAGCCACGCATTATAATCAGCCAGCAAGCCAGTAGCCACTCAGTCAGCCACAAATTAGGTACCTAGTGGCCACTCAGTAATAGGGCAGCCAGTACCCCTCTAGTTGCCTTTCAACCTGCTGGCCAGTATCCTGCCCATGGAAACACAGAGAGCCAGCCACAGGCCAGCCAGTTTGCACCCAGTCAGGGGCCAGGCAGTAGCCAGCATGTGGCTACCGGGACAGTTGCCAGCAAGTGGCCATGCAATTAGCAAGCCAGTAGTCTGCTTGTGGCCACCCAGCCAGTCAGCCTGTAGCCAGCCTGTGGTGACAAAGCCATCCAGCAAGTATCCAGCATTTTGCCACACAACCAGGCAGCTATTAGCCAGTAGCCAGCCTGTAGCCAGCTTGTGACCTGCGAGCCAGTCAGCCAGTAGCCAGCCTGTGGAGACAAAGCCAGCCAGTGAGGATTTAGTTGGTGGGAAACCAACTTGGCAGCCATTAGCCAGTCTGTGGCCACCCAGCCAGCCAGGCAGTGCCCTGCATGTGGCCACCCAGCCAAGCAGCCTCTAGCCGGGAATTGGCCGTCCAGCCAGAAGCCACCAAGTACAAAGCCAGTGGCCATTCAGCCAGCTAGAATGTAGCAAGCCTGTTGCTAATAGCCTGCCTGTGTCAGCCACGCCAGTCAGTAACCATACTGTGTCCACCAAGTCAGACAGTAGCCAACAGTTTCTACCCAGCCAGAGAAGGGCCAGAAGCCAGCCTGTGGCTAAGCAGGCAGAGCCAGCTGTTGACTGCCCAGCCAGCAAGCAGCCAACCAGTGGCCACCCAGCCAGCAAGCCAGCCACTTGAGAGCCTGTGGCCACGCATGCAGTGGGCAGCACATAGCCAGCTATTGAACACCCAGCCGGCAAGCAGCCCGAGAGTGGCAACCCAGCCAGCAAGCCAGCCACTAGACAGCCTGTGGCCATGCATGCAGAGGGCAGTACGTAGCCTGCCAGTATCCAAGCTGTGGCTTCCAAGTCAGCCTACCAAAATCCAGCAAAGCCCACCCAGCCAGAGGCCAGCCAGTACCAAGCATATGGAATGCAAAATCCAGCCAGTAGCCAGCCTGTGGCTGCACTTAAAGCCAGCCAGCCGGTACCCACCCAGTGCCCAACCAGCCAGACAATATCCAGCTTGGGGCCACCCAACCAGCTGACCATAGGCCAGCCAGTGGCTATCCAGCCAGTGGCCAGCCAGAAGTCAGCCAGTGGCTCACTAGCCATTCAGCCAGTTGCTAGCCAGTGGTCACCCAGCAAGAGGGCAGCATGTAGCCATCCATTGGATACCCAGACAGCTAGCAAGTGGCCAGCAATTGGCCACCCAGCCTGCCAGGAATTATGCAGCTTGTGGCCACCCAGTAAGAGGGCAGCCAGTAGCCAGCCAGTTGCCACCCAACCAGCCAGCCAGTATCCCGCCTGTCGCCACACAGCCAGCCACAGTCCAGCTAGTTTACACCCGCCAAGTGCAAGACATTTGCCAGCAAGTGCTCACCCAGACCGTAGCCAGCCAGTGGCCACCTTACCGGCAAGCCAGTAGCCAGCTTGAAGCCACCCAGCCAGTCAGCCAGTAGATCAGCCAGTAGTCAGCCTGTGGTGACACAGCCTGCCAGCCAGCCAGCCAGCCAGCCAGCCAGTATCCAGCCTATGGTCACACAACACAGATTAGCCCATAGCAACCCAGTGGCCAACCAGCCAGCTAGCCAGCTGGCCAGCTAGCCAGCCAGCCAGCCAGCCAGTATCCAGCCTATGGTCACACAACACAGATTAGCCCATAGCAACCCAGTGGCCAACCAGCCAGAGGCCCGCCAGAATCCAGCCAGCGGCTCTCCAGGCAACCAGCCAGTCGCTAACCAGTGGCCACACAGCCAGAAGCCAGCCATTGCATACCCAGCCAGGCAGTGGCCACCAAGCCAGCCTGCAAGTAGGGAGCTTGGCCAGCTGGCTGGGTAGAAACGGGCTGGCCTGTGGCTGGCTGTCTGTGTGGCCACGGGCAGGATACTGGCCAGCAGGTTGAAAGGCAACTAGCGGGGTACTGGCTGCCCTATTACTGAGTGGCCACTAGGTACCTAATTTGTGGCTGACTGGGTGGCTACTGGCTTGCTGGCTGATTATAATGGCTGGCTACTTGTTGGCCTCTGGCTGGATGGCCACTGCCTAGCAACTGGCTGGCCAACTGAGGAGCCACTGGCTGCTTTCTGGCTCTCCTCTGGCTGGATAACTGCTGGCTGGCCTATGGCCAGCTGGCTCCTCGGTCACAGGCTGGATACTGTCTGGCTGGGTGGTCACTGACTGGCTACAGGCTGGTTGGCTGGGTGGCCACAGATGGCTACTAGCTGGCTGGCTGGCTTGGTGGCCACTGGTTTGCTATGGGCTGACCTGTGTAGTGTGTTCACTAGATTGTTACAGTCTGAATTCTGGGTGGCCACACGCTGGATACTGCAAGGCTGGCTGGGTGGTAACTGATTATCTAATGGCTGCCTGGTTGGGTGGACACAGACCAAATACATTCTGGCTGGATTTTTCACCACAGGTTGGCTACAAGCTGGCTGGCTGGCTGGCTGGCTGGCTGGCTGGCTGGCTGGCTGGCTGGCTGGCTGGCTGGCTGGCTGGCTGGCTGGCTGGCTGGCCACAGGCTGGCTACTGGCTTGCTGGCAGGGTGGCCACTTCCTAGCATTTGTCCCGGTAGCCACATGCTGGCTAATGCCTGGCCCCTGGCTGGGTGGAAACAAGCTGGCCAGTAGCTGTCTGTATGTGTGGCCACTGGCAGGATACTGGCCAGCAGGTTGTCCGGCAACTGGCGGGCTACTGGCTGCCCCATTACTGGGTGACCACAAGGTGCCTAATTTCTGGCTGGCTGGGTGGCCACTGGCTCGCTGGCTGGGTATCCAATGGATGGCAATATGCTGGCCTCTGGCTTGGTGGCCACTGGCTAGCAACTGGCTGGCTGGCTGGCTGGCTGGCTGGCTGGCTGGCTGGCCGTGGAGCCACTTGCTGGCTTTTGGCTGGCGTCTGGCTGGATGGCCACTGGATGCCCAATGGCCAGCCGGCTTTGTGGCCACAGGCTGGTTACTGTCTGGCTAAGTGTCAACTGGCCGGATACCCATTGGCTGGCTGGCTGGCTGTCTGGCCACATTCTGGCAACTGGCTGCTGTCTGGCAGGGTGGCCAGAGTCAGGCTACTGTCAGGCTGGCAGCAAGGCCACAGGCTGGCTACTGGCTGGATTCTGCTCTGCCACAGGCTATCTACTGGCTGGCCAGCCGGGTGGGATGCTTCTGGCTTGCTACTAGCTGGCCTCTGGCTGGGTGGGCATGGCTGGATTTTGCTGGCAGTCTTGGTGGACACAGGCTGGATACTGGCTGGCTGGATGGTTACTGGCTGGCTACTGTGTAGCTGGGTGTGCAATCGATGCTTACACTTTGGCCTCTGGCTGGGTGGCCACAGGCTGGCTACTGGCTGGCATCTGGCTGGGTCTTCACAGTCTGTCTATGTTCTGGCCTCTGGCTGGCCTCTGGGTGTGTAGCCACAGGCTGCTACTGGCTGCCGTCTGGTGGTGGGTGGGTGGAAGCTGGCACCGGCTGACTGGCTGGCTGGATGTGTGGCCACTAGCTATCTACTGGCTGGCCGCTGGTGAGGTTGGCTTTGGTCTCCTTTGTCTGGCTGGCACCTAATGTGGCCACTTCCTGGCTACTGGATTGCTACTGGCTGGCTCCCTGGGTGGCCACAGGCTGGCTACTGGCTGGCTTGCTGGGAGGCAGCAGGCTGGCTACTGGCTTTTATCTGGCTCAGATGGCACTGGCTGGCTACTGTCTGACCTCGGGCTGGGTGGCCAATAACTAGCTCTTGGCTGGCTGGCCGCATCGCCACTGGCTAGCTTCCGGTTGGCTGGATGGGTGGCCATTGACTGGCTACTGTCTGGCAGGCTACTGGCTGGGTACTGGCTGGGTAGCAACTGTCTGGTTACATGCTGGTTGGCTTGGTGGCAACGGCCTGCATGCCGGCTGATTGGCCATTGTCTAGCTGCTAGGTGCTGGCTGCCTGGCTGGATGGTCACATGCTGGAAACTGGCTGGCTGCGAGGCAAAATCCTGGCTACTGACTGGCTAGCTGTGTGGCCACAAGCTGCCTACTGGCTTGCTAGCTGGGATGCAGCTGGCTTGCTACTGATTGGCCTCTGGATGGGTGGCCACATTTTGACTACTGGCTTGCCTCTGGGTAGGTGGCCACATGCTGGCTACTGTCTGTTGTCTTGCTGGATGGCCACAAGCTAGATGCTACCTGCCTGGCTTGCTGGCCACAGGCTGTCTGCAGGCTCTTCTCTGGTTGGGTGACCATAAGCTGTCTACTGGCTGGCTGCTTAGGTGGCCACAACCTGGTTACTGCCTGGCTGGCTGGGTGGCCACATTCTGGCTTCTTGTGGGCTATTGTCTGGCTGGCTGGCCTGCCACAGGCTGGCCACTGGTTCGCCTCTGGCTTGGTGGCCACAGTCTGGCTACCTGCTGGCTGGCAGTTTGTCCGCATGCTGCCTACTGGCTGGATTCTGCCCTGCCACTGGCTGGCTACTGGCTGGCATCTGGCTGGGTGGCCACTGGCTGGCTATTGCTGGTTGGATGGCCAAAGGCTCCTTACTGGCCGACCTCTGGATGGGTGGCCACTAACTGACTACTGCCTGGATGGGTGGGTGACCACAGGCTGGGTACTGGCTGCCAGGCTTACTGGGTTGCCACAGGCTGGATACTGGCTGGCTGAGTGGCCACTGCATGGATACTGGCTGCCCTCTTGCTGTGTGGCCAGAGGCTGCCTATATGCTGACTGGTAGGGTGGTCACTGGCTTTCTACTAGATGGCCCCTGGCTGGGTGGCCACTGGCTGGCCCATCTTTGGCTGGCAGTGTTGCCTCTGGCCTGTGGCTGGCTGCATAGGCATCGTCTGTCTACGGGATCTCCCCTTACTGAGTGGCCTCAGGCTGGCCTGTGGCTGGCTGCGTGGCTACAGGCTGGATACTGGTCGGCTGGTTCGGTAGCAATGGGTACTGGCTGCCCCCTTACTGGTTGGCCACAAGCTCCCTACTTGCAGGCTGGCTTGGTGGCCACTGCCTGGCTGGGTATGCAATGGCTGGCTTCTGGCTGGGTGGCCACTGGCTAGCAACTGGCTGGCTGCCTGGAGAGCCACTGGCTGGATTCTGGCAGGCCTCTGGCTGGATGGACACTGGCTGCCCTATGGCCTGCTGGCTTGGTGGCCCCAGGCCTTCCTGGCTGGGTGGGTAATACATGGCTACCATCGGGTTGGCCACTTGTTGGCTACTGGCTGGTGTATGTCTGGCTAGCCATGTGGCCACAGGCTGGATTTTGGTCACCTGGTTGGGTGGTAACTAGTTGGCTAATGGCTGCCCTCTTACTGGATATCCACAAGCTGCCTACATGCTGGCTGGCTGGCTGCCTAATGGTTGGCTACTGGCTGGCCTCTGGCTGGGTGGTAACAGGCTAGCAACTGGCTGGCTGGCTGGCTGGGGAGCACTGGCTGCCTTTTGCCTGGCCTCTGGCTGGATGATCACTGGCTGGCTGGTGGCCACAATCTAGCAACGGGCTGCCATCTGGCTGGGTGGCCAAGATCCGTCTACTGGCTGGCTGGCTGGCCATCTGGCTCTGGCTGGGTTGGCTTGGTTGGCTTTTGACTGGCTGGCTTGGTGGCCACAGGCTGGATATTGACTGGCTGGGTGGTCACTGCATGGCTACTTGGTGCCTTCTGTCTGTCTGGCAACATCCAGTCTACTGGCTGACTTGTTGACTGGTTGGCCACTGGTTGGCTACTGGCTGGCCTCCGGCTGAGTGGCCACGGGCCGACCGCAGGCTTACTTGCCACAGCCTTGAGTCATTATGGCCCCACGCTGGATGGCAACTGGCTGCCTGGTTGGGTGGCCAATGGCTGGGTACTGCCTGCATGACTGTGTGGACACTTCCTGCCTACTAGATTGCTACTGGATGGCTGGCTGGCTGGCTGCATGGTGACAGGCTGGCAACTGGCCTTTCCCTGGCTGGGTGGAAACTGGATGGCTTCTGCCTAGCTTGGTGGACACAAGATAATTACTGGCTGGCTGGGCTGATAGAGGCAAGATATTTCCTCTTCTCCATGTGGGTGGCCACAAGCTGGCTATGGTCTGGCTGGCTGGGTGCCCACTGGCTGACTACTGGCTGGCTGGCTGGCTGGCTGGCTGGCTGGCTGGCTGGCTGGCTGGCTGGCTGGCTGGCTGGCTGTAATTCCACCAGCTGTTACTGGATTGCCTCTGGCTGGGTGGCCACTTGCTGGCCCATGGTTGCCTGGCAGGGTGGCCAAAGGCTGGCTAAGGATTGACCTCTGGCTGAGTGGCCACTGGCTGGCCTGTTGCTGGCTGCATGGCCACCTTCTCTCTACTAGCTTTCCTCTGGCTGAGTGGACACAGGCTGGCCTGTGGCTAGCTGGCTGCATGAAGACAGGCTGGATAGTTTCTGACCGGGTGGCTACTGGCATTCTACAAAATACCCACTGTCAAGCCAGCCAGAGGCTTGCAACTGGCTGGCTGGATTCCTAGGTGGCCGCTGACTCACCACAGGCTGCCTGGCTGGGTGGCCAAAACCTGGCTGCTGTCTGGCTGTATGGCCAGAAGCTGGCTATTGGCAGCCTGGCTGTGAGGCCTCTGGTTGGCTACTGAGTGGCCTCTGGTTGTGTGGACCCTGGCTGGCCTGTGGCTGGCTGGCTGGCTGGCTGGCTGGCTGGCTGGCTGGCTGGCTGGCTGGCTGGCTGGCTGGCTGGCTGGCTGGCTGGCTGGCTGGCTGGCTGGCTGGGTTGGTTACCACAGGCCAGCAACTGGCGGTTCTCCATCTGTCTAATTGCTGGCCTGTGGGTTGGTGGCCAATTGCTGGCAACAGGCTGGCTACTGGCTTGCTGGTAGGATGGCCACTGGCTGACTACTGTCTGGGTGGGCACTTGCTGGAAAATTCCCTGCCCTGCCTGGGTGGCCACTGGCTAGCCTGTGGCTGGCTGTGTGGCACAGGCTGGATATTGACTGGCTGGTTGTGGGGCAACTAGCTGGCTACTGGCTGCCCTCTTACTGGGTGGCCACAAGCTTCACAATTCCAGGCAAGCTGGGTGACCAATTGCTGGCCACTGGCTGGCTGGCTGGTTGGGTATCCAATGGCTGGCTACTGGCTGCCCTCTGTCTGGGTGACCACTGGCTAGCAACTGGCTGGCTGGCTGGTGAGCCACTGGCTGGCTTCTGGCTGGCCTCTGGCTGGATAGCCACTGGCTGGCCTATGACCACCTGGTTGGGTGGCCCCAAGCTGGATATTGTCTGGCCGGTTGGGTACTTGGTGGGTACTGGTTGGCTGGCTTCAAGGGCAGCCACAGGCTCGCTACTGGCTGGCCCATAGCTGGGTGATGACAGGTGGGTCACTGGCTGGCCTCTCGCTGGGTGGCCAAGGATTGGCCTACGGCAAGCTGTTTAGGTGGCCACAGGCTGGATACCGTCTGGCTTGGTGGCCACTGGGTGGATACTGGCTGGCTGGCTGGCTGGAACGGTGGCCACAGGCTGACTAATGGCTGGTCCATGGCCGGGTGGCCAGAGGCAGGCTACTGGCTGGCGTCTGGCTGGGTTGACACTGAGTGGCAACAGACTGGCTGACCATGTGGCCACAACCTGGCAACTGGCTGCTGTCTGGCTGGGTGGCCACAGTCTGCCTACTGGCTTGCTGACTGGCTCGCTGGGTGACCACAGGCTGGCTACTGGCTGGAATCTGCCCTATCGTAGGCTGGCTACTGGCTGGCCTTGCCTGTGTGGGCTTGGCTTGCTTTTGGCTGGTTGGCTTGGTGCCGCTGGCTGGATACTGGCTGGCTGGGTGGTCACTGGCTGGCTATGTGCTCCAATCTGCTTAGCCACAGGCTGGCTACTGCTCTTTCTCTAGCTGGGAGGTCACTGGCTGGATACTGTCTTGCTTGCTGGTCACAGGATTGCTTCTAGCTGGCTGGCTAAGCTGACACGGCAGGCTATTGGCTCTTCTCCAGCTGGGTGGCCACAAGCTGGCTAGTGTCTGTCTGGCTGTATGGCCACTGGCTTGGAACCTGCAGGCCTCTGGCTAGGTGGCCAATCGCTGGCTACAGGCTGAATGCCTGGGTAGCCAAAGGCTGCCTACTTGCTGGCTGGCTGGCTGGCTGACTAGCTGGCTGGCTGGCTAGGTGCCTGCTGGTTTGCTGTCGGCTGACCTGTGTTGTATGGCCACTGGTTAGCTACAGTCTGAAAGGCTGGGTGGCCATATGCTGGGCACTGCCTGGCTGGTTGAGTGGCCACAGAACGTGTAATGGCTTCATGGTTGTGTGGCCACAGGCTGGATTTGGGCTGGCAGGCTGTGTCACCACAGGATGACTACTGGCTGGCTGGCTGAGTGGCCATGAGCTGGCTACTGGCTTGCTGGCTGGGTGGCCACTGACTGGCTATTACCTGGCCCCGGGCTGGTTGGCCACTGGCTCGCCTGTGGCTGGCTGGGTGGCCACTGGCTGGATAATGGCCAGATGGTTGGGAGGCAACTAGCTGGCTACTAGCTGCTCTCTCACTGGGTGGCCACAAGCTGCCTATATTGCTGGCTGGCTGTGTGGCCAATGGCTGGCTACTTGCTCGCTGGCTGGAAGGGTGGCCTCAGGCTGGCTACTGGCTGGCCCATAGCCGGGTGGCCACAGGCGGGCTTCTGGCTGGCCTCTGGCTGGCTGGCCACTGTCTGTCCACAGGCTGGCTGGGTGTGTGTCTGCAACCTGGCAACTAGCTGCCATCTGGCTGGGTGGCCACAGTCTGGTTACTGGTTGGCTGTCTGGGTGGCCTCTGGCTGGGTGGGCTTTGCTGGCTTCTGGCAGGCTGGCTTGGAGGCCCCACGTTGGATAATGGCTGGCTGGGTGGTCACTAGCGGGATACGCACTGCCATTTGCATGCGTGGCCACAGGCTCACTGAACACTGTTGGCTAATGTCTGGCATGGTGGATACAGGATGTTTACTTGCTGGCTGGCTGGGCTGACACAGGCAGGCTATTGGCAACAAGCTTGCTACAGTCTGGCTGGCTGGGTGGCCACTGGCTTTGTAATGGGTGGCCTCTGGCTGGATGGCCGATTCCTGGCTAGAGGCTGATTGGCTGGGTGGCCACAGACTGACTACTAGCTATCTTGTGGGCTGGGTGGCCAGTGGTTTGCTATGGGCTGACCTGTGTAGTGTGGGCACTGGATGGTTACAGTCTGAATGGGTTGGAGGCCACATGCTGGGCACTGCCAATCTGGCTGGGTGGAAACAGATTGTCTAATGACTGCCTGGTTGACTGGCCACAGTTTAAATACTGGCTGGCTGGATTTTTCACCACAGGCTGGTTACAGGCTGGCTGGCTTTGTGGGTGGCCACAAGCTGGCATTTGTCACGGTGGCCACTTGCTGGCTACTTGCTGGCCTCTGGATGGGTGGCCACTTACTAGCAACTGGGTGGTTGGCTGGCTGGTAGCCACTGGTTGGCTTTTAGCTGCCTCTCGCAGGATGGCCACTGGCTGGCCTATGGCCAGCTGGCTTGATGGCCAGAGGATGGATACTGTCTGGCTGGGTGGGTGGCAACTAGCTGGATACTGGTTGGATGGCTGGCTGGCTGGGTGGCCACTGACTTGGCACAAGCTGGCTGGCAATCTGGCCACAGCCTGGCAACTGGCTGCCATCTGGCAGGGTGGCCACAGTCAGGCTACAGTCTGGATGGCTGCATGGCCACAGGCTTGCTACTGGCTGGATTCTGCCCTGCCACAGACTACTGTACCCACTGGCTGGCTGGCTGGCTGGTTACTGGCTTGACTATGGCTGGGTGGGCTTGGCAGAATTTTGCTGGCAGGCTTTGTGGCCACAGGCAGAATACAGGCTGGCTGGATTGTCACTGGCTGGCTGCTGTGTGGCTGGGTGCTGGCTACCCTTTGGCCTCTGGATAAGTGGCCGCAGACTGGCTTCTGGCTGGCCTCTGGGTGTGTGGCCACAGGCTGCTACAGGCTATCGTATGGGGTGGGCGGAGGCTGGCTATCGGCTGGCTGGGTGGCCACTAGCTAGCTACCGGCTGGCCGCTGGTGGAGTGGGTTTTGCTCTCCTGTGTCTGGTTGGCAGCTATTTTGGCCACTTCCTGGCTGCTGGATTGCTACTGGCTGGCTCCCTATGTGGCCACTGGCTTGTTACTGCCTGGTTGGCTGAGTGGCTACATACTGGGCAATGGCCGCCTGGCTTTGTGGCCACAGGCTGGCTACTGGCTGGCTGGCTGGGTGGCCACAAGCTGGATACTGGCTGGGTGACCATCAGCTAGCTACTGGCTGGGGGACTGCAGGCTGGCTACTGGCAGGCTCGTTTTGTGGCCGCAGCCAACTATTGGATGCTGGCTGTGTGGCCACTGGCTGGCTACTGTTTGGGTGGCCACTAGCTCGCTACTGGGTGGACCAAGTCTGGGTGGCCACTGCCTGGCCTATGGCTGGCTTGCTGTGTGGCCACAGTTTGGATACTGGCCGGCTGGTTGGGTAGCAACTACCTGTTTACTGGCTGCCCCCTTACTGGTTGGCCACAAGCTGCCTACTTGCTGGCTGGCTTGGTGGCCACTGCCAGGCTGGGTATCCAATGGCTGGGTACCAGCTGGCCTCTGGCTGGATGGACACTGGCATCCCTATGGCCAGCTGGCTTGTTGGCCTCAGGCTGGATACTGTCTGGCTGGTTGGCCACTGGTTGGATACTGGCTGGCTGGCTGGCAGGGTGGCCACAGGCTGCTACTGTCTCTCCCACAGCTGGGTGGTCACAGGTGGACTACTGGCTGGCCTCTGGCTAGGTGGCCTCTGATTGGCCACTGACTGGCTGGCTGTGTGGCCTCAACCTGGCAACTCTGTGCTGTCTGGCTGGGTGGCCAGATGCTGGCTACTGGCTGGCTGGCTGGGATGCCACTGTCTGGCTATACTCTGGCCTCTTGCTGGGCGGCCAATAGCTGGGTACTGGCTGGCTGGTTGTGTGGTCACTTCCTTGCTACTGGATTGCTACTGACTGACTTAATAGATGGCACAGGATGGCTACTGGCTGGCTTGCTAGGTGGCAACAGGCTGGTTGCTGGATTTTCTCTGGCTGGGTGGGCACTGTCTTACTACTGGCTGGCCTCTGGCTGGGTGGCCACACGCTAGCTACTGGCAGGCCTCTGGCTGGGTGGTCACAGTCTTTCTACAGGATGGCCTCTGGCTGGCATCTAGGTGTGTGGCCACAGGCTGGCTACTGGCTGTTGTCTGACTGGGTGGCCACCAGCTGGCTAACAGCTGCCTGGCAGTGTTGCCACAGGCTGTCTCCTGGCTGTTCCCTGTCTGAATGGCCGCAAGTTGTCTACTGGCTTGCTGTCTAGGTGGCCACATGCTGGGCACTGCCTGGCTGGCTTGGTGGCCACAGAGTGCCCAGTGGCTGTCTGGCTGGATGGCCAGAGGCAGGCTACTGGCTGGCTGGCTACAGGCTGGGTACCAGCTGGGAGAAATGAGACCCACTATATGCTGGTTGGCTGGCTGACCACAGGCTGGATACTGGTTGGGTTGCCATCAGCTAGGTATTGTCTGGCTGGCTGCTTGACCACAAACTTGCTACTGGCTGTCTCGGTGGCCACAGGCTGGCTACTAGCTGGGTGATTACTTGGTGGCTACTTTCTAGCCACTGGCTGGCCTATGGCTGGCTGGCTGTGTGGCCACAAACTTTCAACTGGCTTCTGTCTGGTTGGGTGGCCATAAGATGGCTACCGGCTTGCTGGCTGAGGGGCCACAATCTGGCTTCAAGTTGGCTGGGTGGTCACAAGATAGCTACTAGCTGGGTGACCACTTGCTGGCTACTTTCTGGCCTCAGGTTGGCCTCTGGCTGTGTGGCCACTAACTGGCAACTGGCTGCTGTCTGCATGGGTGGCCAGAAGATGGCCACTGCATTGCTGGCTGGGTGGGTACTGGATGGCTACTGTCTGGGTGGCCACTGGCTGGCCTACGTTTGGCTGGCTATGTGGCCACAGGCTGGATACTGGCCGGCTGGTTGGGTGGCAAGTAGTTGGCTAACAGCTGCCATCTTACTGGATGGCCACAAGCTGCCAATGACTGCCTGGGTGTCCAATGGCTTGCTACTGGCTGGCCTCTGGCTGGGTAGTAAGAGGCTATAAACTGGCTGGCTGGATGACCACTGGCTAGCTAGTGGCCATACGGCAACTGGCTGCCATCTGGCTGGGTGGGCTTAGCTGGCTTTTGACTGACTGACTTGGTGGCCACAAGTTGGATACTGACTGGCTGGGTGGTCACTGCATGGCTACTTGGTTCCCTCTGCCTGTTTGGCAACAGCCTGTCTACTGACTGGCTTGCTGGCTGGTTGGACACTGGTTGGCTACTGGCTGGCCTCCAGCTGGGTGGCCACTGGCTAGCCAAAGGCTAACTTGCCACAGGTTTGCTTCTTTCTGGCCGCATGCTGGGTGGCCACTGGATGGCAACTGCCTGCCAGGTTGGGTGGCCATTGGCTGCATACTGGCTGCCTGGTTGTTTCGCCACTTCCTGCCTACTGGATTGCTACTGGCTGGCTGGCTGGCTGTATTTCCACTGGCCTATGGTTGCCTGGCAGGGTGGCTATGAAATGGCTTCTGGCTGGGTGGCCACTGGTTGGCCTGTTGCTGGCTGCAATGCCACCTTCTCTCTACTGGCTTTCCTCTGGCTGAGTGGCAATAGGCTGGCCTGTGGCTAGCTGGCTGCATGAGCACAGGCTGGATACTGGCTGGCTGGCTGGGTGGCCACTGGCATTCTTCAAGCTACCCACTGCCTAGGCGGCCAGAGGCTCACTACTGGCTGGCTGGGTGCCTAGGTGGCCACTGGCCTTCTACTGGTTGGTCTCTGACTGACCACAGGCTGCCTGGCTGGGTGGCCACAAGCTGGCTGCTGGCTGCCATCTGGCTGTATGGCCAGAAGCTGTCTATTGGCTGCCTGGCTGTGTGGCCACTGGTTGGCTACTGAGTGGCCTCTGGTTGAGTGGACCCTGGCTGGCCTGTGGCTGGCTGGCTGGGATACCACAACCTAGCTACAGGCTGTTCTCTGTCTGCCTAATTGCTGGCCTGTGGATGGGTGGCTAATTGCTGGGTACAGGCAGAATATCTGTGTGGTTGCAGGCTGCCTACTGCATGGCTGGCTGGCTGCCTAGCTGGCTGCCTGCCTGGATGGCTGGCTGGCTGGGTGGCTGGCTCACTGCTTGGCAACTGGGCTGCTATGGGCTGATCTGTGTTGTGTGACCACAGGGTGGATACTGGCTGGCTGACTGGCTGGCAGGCTGTGTCACCACAGGCTATCTACTGGCTGACTGGCTGGGTGGCTTCAAGCTGGCTACTGGCTTGCTGGTAGGCTGGAAGTGTGACCTAAGGCTGGCTACTGGCTGGCCCACAGTTGGGTGGGCATACGCAGGCTACTGGCTGGCGTCTGGCTGGGTGGCCACAATCTGGCAACTGGCTGCCATCTGGTTGGCTGGCCACAGTCTGGTTACTGGTTGACCGGCTGGGTGGCACCAGGCTGGCTACTGGCTGGATTGTGGCTTCCATATGCTTGCTACTGGCTGGCCTCTGGCTGGGTGGGCTTTGCTGGTTTTGGTAAGCTGGCTTCGAAGCCACAGATTGGATACTGGCTGGCTATGTGCTGCCATCTGCATGCGTGGCCACAGGCTGTCTATTGGCTGGCTTGCTGGCTGGGTTGCCACTCTCTGGCTGCTTTCTGGCTGGGTGGTCCATGGCTTGGTACATGCTGCTCACTGCATGCGTGGCTACAGGCTCTCAAGTGGCTGGCTTGCTGGCTGGTTGGCCCCTGGCTGGCTGCTTGCTGGCTGGGTGGTCAATGGCTGGCTATGTGTTGCCCTCTGCCTGCTTAGCCACAGGCTCGCTACTGGCCCTTCTCTGGCTGGCTAGAAACTGCTGGCTACTGTCTGGCTTGGTGGACACAGTATGGTTACTGGCTGGCTGGCTGGCTGGCTGGCAGGGCTGACACTGGCAGGCTATTGGCAACAAGCTTGCTACATTCTAGCTGGCCGGATGGCCACTGGCTTTGTAATTGGTGGCATCTCTGGCTGGATGGCCGATTGCTGGCTAGTGGCCGATTGGCTGGGTGGCCACAGACTGACTAGTAGCTGGCTGGCTGGCTGGTTGGTTAGCCGGTGGTTTGCTATGGGCTGACCTGTCTAGTGTGATCACTGGATGGCTACAGACTGAATGGCTGGGTGGCCACACGCCGGACACTGCCTGGCTGGCTGGGTGGCCACAGACTGGCTAATGGCTGCCTGGTTGGGTTGCCACCAACTAAATCCTGGCTGGCTGGCTGGCTTTATCACCACAGGCTGGCTACTGGCTGGCTGGCTGGGTGGCCACAAGCTGGCTACAGGCTGGTTACTGGCTAATGCCTGGCCCCTGGCTGGGTGGAAACTGGCTGGTCTGTGGCTGTCTGTGTGGCCATGGGCAGGATACTGGCTGGCAGGTTGAATTGCAACTAGATGGCTACTGGCTGCCCTATTACTAAGTGGCCACTAGGTAACTAATTTGTGGCACTGGGTGGCTACTGGCTTGCTGGATGAATATAATGGCTGGCTACTTGCTGGCCTCTGGCTGGGTGGCCACTGACTAGCAACTGGCTGGCTGACTGGGGAGCCACTGGCTGCTTTCTGGCTCTCCCTTGGCTGGATGGCCGCTGGCTGGCCTATGGCCAGCTGGCTCCTTGGCCACACGCTGGATACTGTCTGGCTGGGTGGCCACTGACTGGCTACAGGCTGATTGGCTGGGTGGCCACAGACTGGTTACTAGCTGGCTGGCTGGCTGGGTGGCCACTGGTTTGCTATGGGCTGACCTGTGTAGTGTTATCATTGGATGGTTACAGTCTGAATTGCTGGGTGGCCACACGCTGGGCACTGCCAAGCCAGCTGGGTGGAAACTGATTATCTAATGGCTGCCTGGTTGGGTGGACACAGATTAAATACTGTCTGGCTGGATTTTTCACCACAGGCTGGCTGGCAGGCTGGCTGCATGACCACAGTCTGGCTACTGGCTTGCTGGCAGGTTGGCCACTGGCATTTGTCCCAGTGGCCACTTGCTGGTTACTGCCTGGCCCCTGGCTGGGTGGCCAATTGCTGCCCAGTGGCTGGCTGTCTGTGTAGCCACCAGCAGGATACTGGCCAGCAGGTTGTGTGGCAACTTAGCGGGCTACTGGCTGCCTTATTACGGGGTGGCCACAAGGTGCCTAATATCTGGCTGGCTAGGTGGCCACTGGATTGCTACTGGCTCACTGGCTATGTATCCAATGGATGGCTATATGCTGGCCTCTGGGTTGGTGGCCACTGGCTAGCAACTGGCTGGCTGGCTGGGGAGCCACTGGCTGGTTTTTGGCTGGCATCTGGCTGGACGGCCACAGGGTGACCTATGGCCACCTGGCTTGGTGTTCACAGGCTGGATACTGTCTGGCTGGATACTTGTTGGCTGGCTGTCTGGCTGTCTGGCCACAGCCTGGCAACTGGCCGCCATCTGGCAGGATGGCCAGAGTCAGGCTACTGGCTGGATTCTACCCTGCCGCAGGCTATCTACTGGCTGGCTGGCTGGCTGGCTGGGTAAGATGCTTCTGGCTAGGTACTGGCTGGCCTCTGGCTGGGTGGGCTTGGCTGGATTTTGCTGACAAGCTTGATGACCACAGGCTGGATACTTGCTGGCTTGATGGTAACTGGCTGGCTACAGTGTGGCTGGGTGTGCAATGGACAGCTACACTTTGTCCTCTGGCTGCGTGGCCACAGGCAGGCTACTGGCCTGCATCCGGCTGGCCTCTCGGTGTGTGGCCACAGGCTGCTACTGGCTGCCGTCTGGGTGGGTGGGCGGAAGCTGGCTACCGGTTGGCTGGATGGGTGGCCAATGTCTGGCTACTGTCTGGCTGGCTACTGGTTGGGTACTGGCTGGGTGGCCATTCGCTAGCTGCTGGCTGCCTGGTTGTATGGTCACATGCTGGAAACTGGCGGGCAGCGAGGCAAAAGCTTGGCTGCTGGCTGGCTGGCTGTGTGGCCACAAGCTGCCTACTGGCTTGCTAGCTGAGATGCAACTGGCTTGCTACTGATTGGCCTCTGGATGGGTGGCCAATTATGGCTACTGGCTTGCCTCTGGGTAGGGGGCCACATGCTGGCTACTGTCTGTTGTCTTGCTGGATGGCCACAAGCTAGATACTACCTGCCTGGCTCGGTGGCCACACGCTGTCTGCAGGCTCTTCTCTGGTTGGGTGACCATAAGCTATCTACTGGCTGGCTGCCTAGGTGGCCACAACCTGGTTACCGCCTGGCTGGCTAGGTGGCCACAGCCTGGCTTCTTGCAGGCTACTGTCTGGCTGGCTGGCCTGCCACAGGCTGGCCACTGGTTCGCCTCTGGCTTGGTGGCCACAGTCTGGCTACCTGCCGGACGGCAGGTTGGCCACACGCTGGTTACTGGCTGGATTCTGCCCTGCCAGGGGCTGGTTACTGGCTGGCATCTGGCTGGGTGGCCACTGGCTGCCTATTGCTGGTTGTTTGGCCACAGGCTTCCTACTGGCCAACCTCTGGATGGGTGGCCACTAAGTGACTACTGCCTGGATGGGTTTGTGACCACAGGCTGGGTACTGGCTGCCAGGCTTGCTCAGTTGCCACAGGCTGGATACTGGCTGCCCTCTTGCTGCATGGCCAGGGACTGGCTATTGGCTGGCTAGCAGGGTGGCAACTGGCTTTCTACAAGATGGCCTCTGGCTGGGTGGCCACTGGCTGGCAGAGTTGCCTCTGGCTGGCTATGGGATGGCCTCTGGCAGGCCTGTGACTGGCTGCATAGCCATCCTCTGTCTACTGGATTTCCCCTGGCTGAGTGGCCTCAAGCTGGCCTGTGGCTGCCTGGCTGCATGGCCACAGGCTGGATACTGGCTGGCTGTGTGGCTACTGGCAGTCTTTTGGCTGCCCACAGTTCGGGTGGCCAGAGGTTCTTTACTGGCTGGCTGGCTGCCTATTTGGTGACTGGCTGGATACTGGTTGGCCTCTGGTCAGGGGACACCAACTGGCCACAGTCTGGCTCTCTGGGTGTCCACAAGGTGGCTTCTGGCTGCCATCTGGCGGAATGGCGAGGAGCTGGCTACTGGCTGCCTGGCTGTGTGGTCGCTGGCTGGCTACTGAGTGGCTGGGAGGCCACTGGCTGGATTCTGGCTGTCCTCTGGCTGGATTGCCACTAGCTGGCTGGCTGGCTGGCTAGCTGGCTGGCTGGCTGGCCACGGGCTGGATACTGGCTTTGTGGGTGGCGACTGGATAGATCCTGGCAGCTCTCTTGCTGGGTGGCCTGAGGCTGGCTACTGGCTGGGTTACCACTGGCATGCTACTGGGTGTCTGCATAACCACCATCTGGCTACTGGCTTCCCTCAGGCTGGGTGGCCAGAAGACTACTGACTGGCAAGCAGGATGGGTGGACACAAGCTGGCTACTGACTGGCTGGGAGGCCACTGGCTGGCTTCTGTCTGTTCTCTAGCTGGATTGCCACTGACTGGCCTGTGGCTGGCTGTCTGGGAGATTACAAGCTGGTAACTGGCTTGTGGGTGGCCATTGGATGGATACTGGCTGCTCTCTTGCTGGGTGGCCGGAGGCTGGCTACTGGCTGACTGGCTGGCTGACTTAGTTGCCACTGGTTGGCCAATGAGTGGCTGCTGGTGGGGTGGGCTTTGCTGGCCTGGTTGGCTTGGTGGCCACTTTCTGGCTAGTGGCTTTCCTCTGGCTGGCTGCATGGCCATAGGCTGGAAAATAGATGGCTAGTTGGCCACTGGCAGTGTATTGGCTGCCCAGGGCTGTCTGGCTGGCTGCCTAGATGGCCACAGTCTGGCTACTGGGTGGCGTCTGGCTGGGCGGCCACTGAATAGCCACAGGCTGGCTGGCTGCGTGGCCACAGGCTGGGTACTGGCTGGCTGGGTGGCTACTGGCTGGATACAGGCTGCCTTTTGCTGGATGCCCAGAGGCTGGTTAGTGGCTGGCTGGGTGGCCACTAGATTGATACTGGCTGGTCTCTGTCTTTTTCGCCACTTGCTGGCCCATGGTTAGCTGGCTGGCTGGGTGTTCACTGGCTGGCCTGTGGCTGGCTGCATGGCCGCAGTCGCGTCACTGGCTTTCCTCCGGCTGGGTGGCCAGAAGGTGAAGGTGACTACTGGTTGGCTGGCAGGCTGGTGGACACTGTCTGGCTACTGGCTAGCATCTGGCTGGGTGGTTCCTGGCTAGCCTGTGGCTGGCAGGGTTCATGGCCACTGGCAGGTTTCTGGCTGGCCTATGGCTGGGTTGCCACTGGCCGGCAACAGGATAGGTGGCCACAAGCTCGCTACTGGCTGGCTAGGGATGCACAGGCTGGCCGCAGGTTGACAACAGCCTGGCTGGCTTTTTGGCAGAAGCTGGCTACTGGGTGGCTTGCTGGCTGGGTAGCCACTAGCACGCTATTGGTTGGCCTCTGGCAGGGTTGCCACTGGTTTGCCCATGACTTGCTGGCCGAGCAGCGACTGGCTAGCCTGTGGTTGGCTGCCTGGCCATCGTGCATTTATTTGATTTCCTCTGCCTGTGTGGCCACAGGCTGGCCTCTGGCTGGGTGGCCCCTGGCTTTCTACTGGATGACCTCTGGCTGGGTGGCCACTGGCTGGCCCATGGTTGGCTGGTAGGGTAACCACTGGCTGGCTGTGGGATGGCCTCTGGCTAACTGGCCACTGGCTGGCCTGTGGCTGGCTGCATGGCCATTGCCTATCTACTGGCTTTTCCCTGGCCAAGTGGCCACAGGCTGGCCTGTGGCTGGCTGGCTGGCTGCATGGCCACAGGCTGGATAATGGCTAGCTGGGTGGCCACTGGCAGTCTACTGGCTGCCCTGTGTTTGGGTGTCCAGAGGCTCGCTACTGGCTGGCTGGCTGCCTAGTACTAGAACGGCCGCAGCGGTCAATTTGATCGATGGGGAACTTTCATACTTTGCCATGTCCATGATTTTTATTCCTATAACCGGAGGTTTACGAAATGCTCATGTGGTGAGCTGTTCTTCACGTTAACGTTTTATTTAGACTGAAAACTTCAAGCAGTGGCGTAAAAACCATCGACCTACCTAGAACGGCCGGAGCGGTCAAACTGACCGGGAATATTTTATAGATCGATGGATTCGTGTTTGTGCTACAATATTGTTATAGAATAATACAGATTTATACACAATAATGGAGCACTGCACTTTTGTTAGAACTGTGCATATAAATAAGTCCGTTATGACAATGGTCTTGATCCTGCTCAATATAAACACATCCAACCAGTGGCGGCTCGTGGATATCAGCAGTGGGGGGCGCACCTTAGTTTCATAATTCCACAAATATCTCAAGTTCTTCAAAACATGTTATCAAGATACACAATTCGAACACTATACGGTGCAATGCATACGCAATTGTTTTGATTATTATTATTATTATTATTATTATTATTATTATTATTATTATTATTATTATTATTATTATTATTATTATTATTATTATTATTATTATTAAATGCCTTTACTGGCAGGACCTAGTGTTTACAGTGCACTATGTCTTCTGGTATGGGTTAGAGCAATTTTGTTACTTTCATTAATCTGTCTCTGTCTTATCCTTAGCTTTGACAATATGAAAGTGACTGAGGTATGAGCGATGCTAGTAATTCCATTCCTTCTGCAGCCAGTCCCTGCTATGAATGGTGTGAAAATGTTGCTCATAGGGTCGGTTGGTGCGTGCATTTCAGTGGGCTTCGCAGACTGATATGTAACAGCAACTTCTGGCTCAGTGAGGAAAGCAACGGGAAACTACCTCACTCATTTCCCTAGTATGCCTCTTCAGTGATGCCTAGGCCATCTATGACAGCTGATGGCAGAGCTGTTGAGGATCCAACCAGCCTTAGGGCTGAAGACTGAACATACATACAGATTTATTATTATTATTATTATTATTATTATTATTATTATTATTATTATTATTATTATTATTATTATTATTATTATTATTATTATTATTATTATTATTATTATTCAGTAATTATTATTCAATAATAATAAAAATAATAATAATAATAATAATAATAATAATAATAATAATAATAATAATAATTGCCTGTTCTTGTCCACCATCGAGTTATGTTTACGAATAGTTTCATTGTAGTGATCACTTACACAAGACACGACATTGACTTCACCAAGCATTTCAAAGTCCATGGTACTATTGATATCACCCCTGTGGTGATCCATTTATCTCCTTTCCTAGAACGGGAGAATAGCGGGCAAGGAAAGCAGTAAAAGGTTTCTGAGATATCACTTCCACATATCCGCGAGTTCTTGTTATATACGTCAGGAGAACTAATTTGTCTTTGGAAAGCCCTATTTTCATTTTTCTTTGTCTCCGGTTTTTTCAACAAGAAGTCTGGTGTCGGCCTAGTTCAGTTCAGTTCGACTTTCTTCTCGGTAGAAAGAGAAGAAAACGTTAGTTCTTTAATATGTTCGACGGTAATCATACTGTACGAAGTGCATATATAACACTACGGCTAGATATAAATCACAACCTTTCTCCTAATTTCACCTTGTCACAGTCACATCACGGTCATTCATCAACACAAAGTTAAACATCGCGCTCTCCAGTGAGTATGGCCAACATGAGTCAAGTGCGAGGAGCCAGTAGTTACAGTCGTTACTCGTTTCGTTAGTTAATAATCCTAAAAATTACAAGACTATTTTAAATGTATACCGGCACATTTAACTCAGGTAAGTGCCTCAGTAAAATAGTTCCTAGTTTTAGGAGAGAAATGGCATAAACTGACCCCTGTTAAATAGAAATCATATCACCAATGTTTCGGGTAGGTTGGCTGCAACGATGGGCCGCGGCAGAAACGCGCCGGAATCTCCGTAGAACAGCACATCTCTACTGCGCCTCTGATTGGCTCCCTCAAGGCCAGTCAAGCGAGACTCGGGAGTATTTGGACCGCTGTGAGAGAGCGCCCTCCTGCGTAGGGCCAGCAGAGCATCGCGCCGCAGCACAGTACAACTCGCGCCCTTGATAATAATCTTATAGTAAAATATTTCCCTTGTTAACATTTAAGATTAAAACTCCCGAATTTAATGGAACCCCGTGGGGGGCGCGCGCCTTAGCGCCTCCCAAACGAGCCGCCACTGCATCCAACCCATTCTTTTCGCGCACTGGTAGTTGTGTACAGGGAGTAGTATGTCTCGCCATTCACGTGGGCTCAGTGAGCAGGAGATACACCGTAGACTGCAAAATATTGCAGAAAATGAGTCTGGTCCTGAAGAATCCGATGATTCAGCAGACAGTGATGATCTGGAATACATTCCACGTACAGGTCACAGTGATTCCGAGAGTGAAAGTGCGGATAGTGATGATGTCATGGAGTGTGATAATGAAATTTATGCACCCGAAAATACAGGAAAATCAGGTCAGTAAAAATCATGGTGTAATATGACGTAATTTATTTTTAGTGCACTTATATGATTATTTTGTTCTAGTTGTAGGGTTTCACGTACGGCTTTCGTTGTCCTGTTAGTTATAGAACCTTATTTTGAGTAATATGAGGGAATTATCAAATTGCTAAAATTGTTCATTCCCTTTTTCCAGTTGAAAGTGCACTTCAGCAGTATGTTGTCAGCTCTTCCTGAAGCTAATAGTAACACTCCCTGTGAACAATGTCAACAATCAGTTGATTGCTCGTGATGGTTTACCATGGGATGTTACTGAAGTTGGTGCTTCTTCAACATCAAAACGTATTGAGCAGAACATCTTACGTGAAGCTAGTGGTCCTACTGCATTTGCTAAACGCAGTGTTTGTGATAATGTAGCGAGTGCTTTTTGGCTGTTGATTGACGAATCAATTCTTTGTCATATAAAAAATGTACTGAGGCAGAGGCTAGGAGGAGACTTCAAGAAAATATCTGGACCATTTCACTGGAAGAGTTGGATGCATATATTGCATTACTTTACACTCGTGGTGTATATGGTGTGAAGGGAAAATATGTCGACTTTCTTTGGTGGAAAGATCGGGGGCTCAGCTTTCTTTAGTGAGACAATGTCTCGGCAGAAGTTCAAAAGTATTATGCGTTACCTGTGTTACGACATGAAATGTATAAGGTCAGAGCGTCTGCAGAATGATAAGTTCATAACCATCAACTATGCTACAAGCCAGATGCAAACATGTGCATTGATGAATCAACTATTTCCTACTAAAAGCAGACGTAGATGCACCCAATTCACGGCAAACAAACCTGACAAGTTTGGCATCAAATTCTGGGTCAACGTGGATGAAAATTCGAAATATATTTTGAATGCGTTTCCTTACCTCGGAAAGGACGAATTACGACCAGTTGGCCAGACATTATCTGAGAATATAGTTCTACGTCTTGTTGCTCCATTCATGGACAAGGGAAGAAATGTAACAACTGACAGTTTTTATTACATCGGTGAGTCTTGCGGAAAAACTAAAAGAGAGGAGAACAAGTATTGTGGGTACAGTGAATAAATCGCGGCGAAAATTTCCTGAGGCAGTGCGAAATTCGAATGCAAATTTATATAGCACCTTAGTGTTGAAGCGTGGCGACTCTACACTCACTGTGTATCAAGGGAAGAAACGAAAGCATGTTATCATTTTGAGTACGGTGCATCCAAATGTAAGTGTAGACAGCAGTCACAAAAAGAAGTTGCCTGAAACAAATATGTAATACAATGCAACAAAATACGAAGTGGACGTAGTAGATCAAATGGCGCGTTTTTACACAACGAAAGCACCATCTCGACGTTGGCCGGTTCAGGTTTTCTACAATATGCTAGATTTTGCAGGGATAAATGCCCGAAAACTCTATACAGGTGTCACTGGAAAAAATTCGTCGAAGAACATTTTTGCTTCACTTGGCTCAGGAACTAAGAGACTCGTACCTAAGGAAGAAACCACAAAAGGCAGCAATCCATGATCCAGAAATGTCACGAGGCAACAAGGAAGAACCTACTACAATGAAAAGGCGACAGTGTCAGATAGCACGTTGTAATGGCAACAAAACAATGGTTGTGTGCTCATTGTGTAACAAAGCTGTGTGCGGAAAATACACGGACAATGTCAAGAAAGAGATTGTGTGCATGAACTGTAATGTCAAGTAGCTAATCACAGCAAGAAAGACTTGAAGGCCTACCCTGTAGGATGAAAGGATTTAATTCATACCAATAATGTTAAGTTCTATATTGTTGTATTGTTGTATAGTAACAGTAAATAAAGCATAGTGATGATATAGTTTGGAAATATTTCCTGAGAAACTGTGCTATTAAGATATACCGTACTAAATTTCAATACAGCGGTCAAATTGACCGCCGCGGCCGTTTTAGGAGTGCCAGAGTGTCGGCCATTCTAGTGCTAGGAGGCTACTGGCTGGCTACTGGATGGCCTCTGGCTGGGTGGCCACTGACTGGCCACAGGCTGGCTGGGTGGGTGTCCACTAGATTGCTACTGGCTCGCCGCTGTTGGGCTGGGCTTTGCTGGCCTGTGGCTGACGGCATGTTGGCTGTCGTCTGGCTACTGGCTTTCCTCTGGCTGGCTGCCTGGCCACAGGCAGGATAATGGCTGGATAGGTGGCGTGTGGCTGTCTACTGGCTGCCCACTGGCTGGGTGGCAAGAATCTCGCTACTGACTGGCTGGCTGACTAGGTGGTAACCGTCTCCCTACTGACTTTCCTCTGGCTGGGTGGCCAGAAGCTGATTACTGGCTGAGTGGACACTGTCTGGCTACTGGCCGGCCTCTGGCTGGGTAGCCCCTGACTAGCCTGCGTCTGGCTGCATGGCCACAGGATGGGTTGTTAAATGCTGGCTACTGGCTGGCTGGGGGACCAAAGGCTGACCACAGGCTGGCTGGCTTTTTGGCAGAAGCTGGGTACTGGGTGGCTTGCTGGCTCGGTGGCCACTGGCTGGCTACTGGCTGTTCTCCAGCTGCCTACTTGCTGGCCTCTAGAAATCGGCTAGCAACTGTCTGCCAGGTTACAAGCTGAGTACTGCCTGGGTGTGAACTGGCTGGTTACATGCTGGTTGACTGGGTGGCCACAGGCAGGATACTGGTTGGATGGCCATTGGGTAGCTACTGCCTGGCTGGCTTGGTGGCCACTGGCTGGCTACTGTATGGGTGGCCAACAGCTGGCTACTGGCTGGCTAGCTGGGTGTCCAATGGCTGCCTACTGGCTGGCATCTGGCCTGATAGCCACTGGCTGGGTGGCCACAAGCTCGATACTGTCTGGTTGGGTGGCCACTGACTGGCCACATGCTGGCTGTGTGGCCACAAGCTGGCAACTGACTGCCATCTGCCTGGGTGGCCAGAATCTGACTACTGTCTGGCTACTGGCTGTCCTCTGTCTGGGTGGGCTTGGCTGGCTTTTGGCTGGATGGCTTGGGGGCTCATTCAGTATACAAGCTGGCTGGGTTGTCACTGGCTAGCTACGTGCCGCCCTCTGACTACGTGGCCACAGGCTGTCTTCTGGCTTACTGGCCACAGGCTTGATACCTGTTGGCCACAGGCTGGGTGGCCACTGGATGGCTACTGGCTGTCTGGCTGGGTGGCAACAGGCTGGTTACTGCCTTCTCTCTAGCTGGGTGGGCACTGGCTGGCTATTGGCTGGCCTCTGGCTGGTTGGGCAGTGGCTCGCTAATGGCTGGCTGGGTGCCTATGTGGCCACTGACTGGCCACAGGCAGGCTGGCCGGGTGGCTACAGATGGCCACAGGCTGGCTGGGTTCAACAGGCTTGCTACTGCCTGCCCTCTGACTGAGTGGCCAGAAGCTGGCTACTGGCTGGCTGGCTGGCTGTCTGGCTGGTCGCTGGCTGGCTTCTGGCTACCTTCTGTCTGGTTGGCCCCTGACTGGCCTGTGGCTCTGGATGGGTGGCACAGGCTGGCTACTGGCTGTTTTCTGGGTGGATGGCCACAAGCTGGCTAGTGGCTGCCTGGCTGGATGGCCACAGGCTGTCAGCTGGCTCTTCTCTAGCTGGGTGGCCACAAGCTGTCTACTGGCTGGCTGTCGAGGTGGCCACACCCTGGCTACTGGCTGGGTTGCTGGGTAAAGACAGCCTGGTTTCTTGCAGGCTACTGTCTGGCTGGCATGCCACAGGCTGGCTACTGGCTGGCTGACTGGTTGGCAACAGGCTGGCTACTGGCTGACTTCTGGTTGGGTGGCCACTGGCTGTCTATTGGCCAGTTTGGAGGCCCCAGGCTCCGTTTGTGATGGACTCAAGGCGATACCGCGTGCTATCTAGCGGTTGTTGTAACGTCTATGTATGGGTGTTTATGCAGGGTCTGAGTCTGGGGGATTGTTAATAAAAGCTTGTAATAAACACGGTGTTGTAACTCCACAATTTTGGTGCCAAAACCCGGGAAAATATTGAGAGTTCACATGAACCACGAATACTATTAGCTTCGGAAACATATTTGGTCCTGTCTGTGTGGAGAAGGCAGTGATGTTAAGTTCACTTCTTAAGGATTATTGAAAAGGGCAAATCACTATTATCACGTCATCACGTTTAGCTTCAACACGACGGATAAATACAAGCTTCACCCTCTTTCTTAGTCAAATATATAGTACTTACTGGCATTCAAGTAGGGCGTGGCTCGATAGTTGTTTTTCCCTTTAGTGCCGTAATGATTGGTTTAGGTACGCGTTTAGTTGTATGAATGCTTGAACCCATTATTTGATTCCGAAGGCGTCATTTTGTGACAGAGAAGACTTGATACCACAAATCCAGGCTGGTCATCTTGACTGGTGCTGCCATCTGTCACTTCTCTAGGAACTAATCCTAATACGAAGATTCGTCATTTCTACTCTGAATTACGTACAAGCGAGAATCCATCAACATGACAAATTGCAGGGCATCTTTCAAAATGAAAACGTAAGCGGATAACTCATCGAGCAAATGCCACACGCTTGATAAAACAAATAAATACATTCGATCATTCCACACCTGTTGACGAAATAGAGCATTTCAGTGAACGTTTACGCGAAGATTTGGACAACTTACTCGCCAATGTTGTATGACCACAATGTAGCTACTGGCTGTTCTCTGGCTGGGTGACTTGATGCCAACAGGCTGGCTACTGGCTGTTCTCTGGTTTCTTGGTTGGGTAGCCGTAGGCTTGCTGGGTGGCCACACGCTGGCTACTGTCTGGCTGTGTGGCCACAGGCTGGCTACTGGTTCTTCTCTGGCCGGGTGGCCACAAGCTGGCTAGAAGCTGGCTGGCTGCTTGATCACAATCTTCCTACTGGCTGACAGGTTCGGTGGCCACAGGCTGACTATTGGCTGGCCTCTGGCTGGGTGACCACACGTTGGCTACTTACTGGCTGGCTGGGTGGCCACTTGCTTGCTACTGGCTAACTGGATGGCCACGGGATGGCTACTGGCTGTTCTCTGGCTGGGAGCAACTGGGTGGCTACTGGCTTCTGGCTTGGCCACAAGCTGGCTTCTTTTTTTCTCTGGACGGACGGCCAATGGCTGGCAGATGGCTGGCTACTGCCTTGTTTGGTGGTAACAGGATGCTTACTGCATTGGTGGTGGGGCTGACACAGGCAGGCTCTTGGCTCTACATCTGGGTGGCCACAAGCTGGCTACTATTTGGCTGGCTGGGTGGCCACTGGCTTGGAACTGGCTGGCCTCTGACTGGTTGAGCAATTGCTGGCTACAGGCTGAATTGCTGGGTGCCCACAGATCGGCTCTTGGCTCCACATCTAGATGGCCACAAGATGGCTACTGGCTGCCTGGCTGAGCGGCCACAGGCAGTCTACTGGCTCTTCTCTGTCTGTCTGGCTACAAGCTGTGTACTGGCTTGCTGTCTTGGTGGCCATACCCTGGCTACTGGCTGGCTGGTTGGCTGGCTGGCTGGCTGGCTGGCTGGCTGGCTGGCTGGCTGGCTGGCTGGCTGGCTGGCTGGCTGGCTGGCTGGCTGGCTTGCTATGGGCTGACCTGCAGTGTGTGGCCACTTCCCGGCTACTGTCTCAATGGCTGTTTGGCCACACACTGGGCACTGCCCGGCTGGCTACTGGCTGGCTGGCTAGGTGGCCAATGGCCAGCTCTTGACTGGCTGGCTGCATGGCCACTGGCTAGATTGAGGTTAGCTGGCTTTGTGGAAATTGGCAGGCTACTGGCTGCCTGGCTATATGCTGGATACTGGCTGGGTGGCAACCGGCTGACTACATGCTGGTTGGCTGGGTGGCCACAGGCTGGATACTGGCTGGGTGGTCATCGGCTAGCTACTGGCTGGCTACTGGCTGGCTGGGTGTCCAATGGCTATCAACTGGTTGGACTCTGAGTGGGGGGCCTCTGTCTACCAACTGGCTGGCTGGCTGACTGGTGAGCCAGTGGCTGGTTTCTGGCTGGCATATGGCTTGATGGCCACTGGCTGGGTGGCCACAGGCTTGATACCATCTGGCTGGGAAGTGACTGGCTGGATACTGGCTGGCTGGCTTGCAGGGTGGCCACATTCTGGCTTCTGGCTGGCCTCTGGCTGGGTGGCCACTGACTGGCCACAGCTGGCTGTGTGGCCACAAGCTGGCAACTGGCTGCCATTTGGCCGGGTGGCCAGAAGCAGGCTACTGGCTGGCTGGCTGGATTGCTTCTGGCTTGCTTCTGGCTGGCCTCTGGCTTGGTGGGCTTGGCTGGTTTTTCCTGGATGGTTTGGAGGCCACAGGCTGTATACTGGCTGGCTGGGTTGTCACTGGCTAGCTACATGCCTCCCTCTGCCTGCTTGGCCACAGGTTGTCTTCTGGCTTACTGGCCACAGGCTTACTACTTCTGGCCACAGACTGTGTGGCCACTGAATGGCTACTGGCAGCCTGGCTGGGTGGCCAAAGGCTGGCTGCTCCCTGGCCTCTGGCTGGGTGTCCACTCTGTGGGTACTGGCTGGCTGGTTGTGTGGCTACTTCCTGGCCAGTGGATTGCTACTGGCTGGCTCCCTGGGTGGCCACAGGCTGGCTACTGGCTGGCTTGCTGGGATTTCAACAGGCTGGCTACTAGCTTTACTCTGGCTGTGTGGGCACTGGCTGGCTATGGGCAGGCCTCTAGCTGGGTGGCCACAGGCTGGCTACTGCCTAGCCTCTTGCTTGTATAGTCACAGTCTGTCTACTGGCTGGCCTCTGGCTGGTCTCTGGGTGTGTGGCCACAACGTGTATACTGTCTGGCCTCTGGGTACATCGTCACTCCCCGGATGCAGAATGGGTGGCTAGGTGGCTACACGCTGACAACAGGCTGGCTGGCTGGCTGTGTTGCTAGAAGCTGGCTACTGGCTGGCTGACTGGATGGCCACAGATTAGCTAGTGGCAGGTCTATGTCTGGGTCGCCTGGTGCACACAGGCTGGCTACTAGCTGTTCTCTGGCTACATGGTTGGGTAGCCATTTGATGGCTGGGAGGCCACAAGCTGGCTACTGGTTCTTAACTGCCTAGGTGGCCACAAACTGGCTAGAAGCTTGACTGCTGCTTGGCCACATTCTTGCTACTGGCTGGGTGGCTGGGTGGCCACTTGCTTGCTACTGGCTGACTTGGTGGCCACAGGATGTCTACTGGCTGTTCTCTGCCTTGGGGCCACTGGGTGACTACTGTCTGGCTGGTTGCTTGGCCACAAGCTGGCTACTGGCCTTTAGCTGGCTGGCCGGCCACTGGCTTGCTGTGCCTAGCTTGGTGGGCACAGGATGATTACTGGCTGGCCTGCTGGGCTGACACAGGCAGGCTACTGCCTCTTTTCCAAGTGGGTGGCCACAAGCTGGCTACTGTCTGACTGGCTGGGCAGCCACTAGCTTGGTACTGGCTGGCCTCTGGCTGGGTGACGAATTGCTGGTTACAGGCTAAATGGCTGGGTGACCACAGGCTTGCATTGGGCTGACCTGTGGTGTGTGGCCACTGGCTGGCTACAGTCTGAATGGCTGGTTGGCCACACACTGGGCACTCCCTGGCTGGCCGAGTGGCCACAGACTGGGCAATGGCTGCCATACTGGGTGGCCACAGGCTGGCTGACTCACCACAGGCTGGCTACAGACTGGTTGGCTGTGTGGCCAATGGCTAGCTGTTTTCTGGCTGGCTGCATGGCCACTAACTGCTTTCTACTGGCTACTATCTGGGTGGCCACTTTCTGCCTACTGGCTGGCACCTGGCTAGGTGGCCACTAGCTGACCTGTGGCTGGCTTGCTGTGTTGCCACAGGCTGGATTCTGGCTGGCTGGTTGGGTGGCTACTAGCTGGCTACTGGCTGCCCTCTTACTGGGTGGCCACAAGCTGCCTACTTGTTGGCTGGCTGGGTGGCAACTGGCTGGTTACTGGTTGGCTAGCTGGGTGTCCAATGGCCGGCAACTGGCTGGTCTCTGGCTGGGTAGTCACTGGCTAGTAATTGGCTGGCTGGCAGGCTGGGGAGCAACAGATTGGTTTATGGCTGGCCTCTGGCTTGATGGCCAGTGGCTGGCCTATGGCTGGCTGGCTGGCTTTTTGGCCACAGGCAGGCTACTGGCTGGCCTCTGGCTAGGTGGCCACTGACTGGCCACAGGTTGGCTGGCTGGCTGTGTGGCCACAAACTGGCAAGTGCCTGCCATCTGGCTGGGCTATCTCTGGCTCCCTCTATGGCAATTGGCTGGATATTGGATGCTCTCTTGCTGGGTAGCCAGTTGCTGGCTACTGCCTGACTCCTCGCTTGGCCACAGGCTGGCACATGGCTGACTACCAGCCGGCTGGCTGTGTTGCCACGGGCTGGCAACTGGCTCCCCACTTACTGAGTAGCCACATGCTGCCAACTGGCTGGCCGGCTGGGTGGCCACTGGCTGGCTACCGTCCGGCTGTAATGGTGTCCAATGGCTGGCTACTGGCTGGCCTCTAGCTGGTTTGCCACTGGATAGCAACTGGCTGGCTGGCTGTGTGGCTACAAGCTGGCTACTGGCTGGCTGGCTGGCTGTGGGGCAGCTGGCTGGCTTCTGGCTGGCCTCTGCCTGGATGGCCACTGGCTGGCCTATGGCTGGCTCGGTGGTCACAGGCTGGCTACTGGCTGGCTGACTGACTTGTTGGGTTGCCACAGGCTAGCTACTGGTTGTTCTCCGGCTGCCTACTGGCCGTTCCCTGGCTGGGTGGCTTGGGGTTTTCAGGCTGGCTACTGGCTCTTCTCTGGCTCCCTGGTTGGGTAGCCATAGGCTGGCTGGATGACCGCATGCTGGCTACTGGCTGGCTGGGTGGCCAGAGGCTGGCTACTGGCTCTTCTCTGGCTAGGTGACCACAAGCTGTCTAGAAGCTGGTTGGCACTTGTCCACACTCTTGATTCTGTCTGGGGCCGCTGGGTGGTTCCTGGCTGGCTGGCTGCTTGGCCACAGTCTGGCTACTGGCCTCTCTCTGGCTGGGTGCCCACTGGCTGCCTATTGTCTGGCTTGGTGGACGCAGGATGGTTACTGGCTTGGTGGCTGAGCTGACACAGGCAGTCTATTGGCTTTCCTCCAGCTGGGTGGCAACAAGCTGGCTACTGTCTCTCTGGCTGGGTGGCAACTGGCTTGGTACTGGTTGGCCACTGGCAGGGTGGCCAACTGCTGGCTACAGGCTGAATGGCTGGGTGGCCACAGGCTGGCTACTGGCTGGCTGGCTGGCTGACTGGGTGGCCACTGGCTCTCCTATGGCAGGCTGGCTGGGTGGCCTCTGGCTTGATATTGGCTGGCTTGCTGGCAGGGTGGCAGAGGCTGGCTACTGGCTGGCCGATCGCCCGGTAGCCACAGGCGCTCTACTGGCTGGCTTCTGGCTGGGTGGCCAATGACTGGCGACAGGCTGGCTGGCTGTGTGTCCACAACCTGGCAACTGGCTGCCATCTGGCTTGTTGGCCAGTAGCTGGCTGGCTGGCTTGGTGGCCACAGGCTGGATACTGGCTGGCTTGGTGGTCACTGGCTGACTACGTGCTGTCCTCTGCCTGCGTGGCCAGAGGCTGTCTTCTGGCTGGCTTGTTGGCTGGGTGACCACTAGCCGGTTACTGGCTGGCCTCCGGCTGGGTGGCCACTGTCAGCTACATGCTGGCTTGCCACAGGTTTGATACTTGCTGGTCAAAGGCTGGATGGCCACTGGATAGCCACTGGCTGCCTGGCTGGGTGGCCACAGGCTGGCTACTGGCTTGCCTCTGGCTGGATACAGCCTGACTGGCTGGGTCATGTCAGGCTGGCTACTGGCTGGCTGGCAGGCAGTGTAGCCAGGGGCTGTCTACTGGCTCTTCTCTGCCTGGGTGACCACCGGTGGCTACATTCCTGGCTGGCTGTGTGGCCACTGGCTGGTTACTGGTTGGCTTCTGGCTGGGTGGCCACTTGCTGGCTACTGACTGCCTGGCTGCGTGGCCACAACCTATCTACTGGCTGGCTGGCCATAGGCTTGCTTCTGGCTGGCCTCTGGCTGTGTGGCCACTTGCTGGCTACTGGCTGGCCTCTGGCTGATTGGCCACTGGCTGGCCTGTGGCTGGCCTGCTGTGTGGCCATTCTGCTGGCTACTAACTGGACAAATCCAATGATATATTGTGTTACGCGTGACCACGCCGGAGTTCGGTGCTACACTGCTTGTTAGCTGCGCGGCACGCCGATTGTAACAAGCGATGATGATGTCACACTGAGGTCAGACTCTTGTTGCTAGATACTACTTCAAAATGTTTCCACTCTATACCGGTACCCTAAAGGGCCTCTTAGAGGGTGACACCTGGTCTCAGGCCAAGAAGATTTAAATGGTGAAGGTGATGTCTGAAGAAGGTGAGGGGGTTGGCGGCCGTGGTCTATACTAACAACTGCTTCGGCATTTGCCTTACTGAAGGAGAATGGAAAACCACAGAAAACCATTCTCAGGAGAGCCGACGGTGGGGACCGCCCCGTCTCCATCTCCCGAAAGAGAAGTGTGACGAATATAATACGGGCTCACCTACTGAAAAAAATTGGGTTCCTCGCAGAAATTATATAAAATCCATCAATAACACACAAAATTACCCCGACCCGCCAGAATCTCCTGACCAGAGAGAAGGCGTTATCTTCTAGGTGGCCCGCCCCTTTCCCTCAGGGAGGGGAATGGAAACATTCAGTATATAAGCATAAATTTTTAATGCAATCAATATTCGTTTAATATATAAAAAACTTACTGATACAAAATGAAATAATTTATTAATAAATTCTTTTTTGAAACTAAAATATTGGGCAGTAATTGAAATACAGTATTAATAAATATATGTTTCTATCTTTTGTTTTTCAATTTTAAAAACTCTACTGTACTCATATTGGAGTATAAGACTGCGCGGTGTAGGGGTACGTTCTGGGATGTAAATGCATTAACCATTTCAATAGCATCAGAGGATGTTATAGTTGATGCTAAGGAGTTGATGACGACGATGAGATAGGACACTTAAGCGACTGCAGCTATCGAGCTCGGCGAGGCTTAGTTCACTAAGTCTCTTTTGGGGTCGTACCATTTCTCAGGTGGTTCTTTATAAGTCTCCGTTTCGGACAGTTTCGAAAGTGACCGCTTTGCGTTAGAAACACTAACAGGATTAATTAGAAATTTAAAAATATTGAAACGGGTCAAGAAAGCCTAGTTTTCAATCCCGAAAGCTTTAAATCCTGGAGGACACGGTGGCTGTGTTAGGCTAGAAAAAGCAACGGGTGATCAGTTCCTTTCTCCGCCAAGGCAGATCGACCAACGTCGGGCTCCATTATTGGTCAAAGAACAGCCAATCAGCGACCGCCCCTCGAGCATGGCGGACCAATAGGCGAACAGCGCTTCGTAGCCTACACTACCATTGACCAAAGAAAAGCCAATAAGATACCGCCCCGCACCATGTTGGACCACAGCCTGCACTATACAGTGATATGTAATTGCGATACCACTCCACTCGACAGTGAAATTCGCAGCCATCGACGTCAGTCGTAACTCTTGAAAATACCGAACGCAGTCTTCGGTGAGATGTCGGGACAATCATATGCTCCTATGGTCGTAATACTGAAAGAAGTGTTCTGACATTACTAATATGTCTTTTCACGAGAGTTTAATCCTGATGTAAACATGGTATGTCCACGCCTCCGCCAAAGAAACATTTGTGATTCGCTGAGCGTGTAGTACCCACCTCCACCCCGTCAACGTCTCGTATTTTTTTTTTTTAATAGATTTATTGATCAAGTAAATTACAGATTTTTTAATGTTACATCTTCAAAGAAATACTGTAATTCTGGTACGGACTGGATTGTCTTTTTAAAAATGCTGTTTACGTGTTACATGTTAGACACACCTAAGAAGTGATACAAACTAGTTTCACAGAGTATTCTAGACAAAGACATTACTGTACTGTGTTCAAATTTCTCTCTGTTGAGGTTTTAGAGTCCGTAATGTATCCGAAATTCCTGTGGCACTTTCGTAATTCCTGTAACAAAACCAACAAAGACGTCAACAACAAAGTACTACTTATCACAAATCACTTAGATAATGTCCACACACGTCGTTGACTCGGGGAGCAACAAACTTCCATCTTGTTCGCTTCAGGTATGCACCGTAAAGTTCCTTGTCCAGCTGTCCATCAGTAGTCATTATAAAATGGATAGTGTGTCCAATTATCCATAGTGAAGAATTGTGCTTTGTCCTTGGGGTAAGGAGTTAATCTGGTCTTATGAATTGGTCATCTCTATTGATTGTGAAGTTCAGTTGGTGAAGAAACACTTTGGCTTGCATATACACCGGTCTGACCCTCATACAAGTGGTCAGTCTGTGAAGTATTGAGTCATGTTGAGTACAATATGAGCAGGAGTCCGAATCAGTCATTCGTATTCGATATAGCCGTTCTTTTGTGGGTACAATGTCATGGACTACCATATACCATGTAGATCGCACTTTAGCAGGGAGATGAGGGGCACTAATGTTTTTCCAAAGTTGTTTAAATCGGTGTTTGAAGGCACTTGTTGAAATAAACGCATAAGTGGTGTAGGTGTTAGACGAAATAAATCAGTATAAACCCGACGTGTTAATTTTACTTCTGATACGAACTTGGCTTCCGTCAAATAGCACCATTCTTGCAAATAAATTCGGAGATACTTCAGGGCAGACGGGACAATCCGAAGATCAGGTGGATTGCGCAAGTCCGTCACAGTAGACCAGTGTTTCAGCCAAGCAGATGAGAAGCTCCGTTGGTTCATTTCTATTTTTCTTCCACGACTCAAGAAGAGGGCTTGACATTTAATGATGACGTTTACCAACCCAAGTCCACCAGCTGTTGGTGAGGACACAAGGTAGTTATCGGTACTCGGAAGATATTGCCACGCCATATGTACCAGGAACTAGCACATATTATCTGTCTAGCAAACGTTGCAGGCAGTGGTAGTACTTGTGCAAGATACCAGCATTGTGATAGAAGGTATGTGTGGACAGTCCAGATCCTTTGGATTAGAGAGAGGTCTCGGCAGTAGAGTTCTTTTGCATAGACTTTTATCTTGTTGACAACAGGTCCCCAGTTTTGTTGATTCATGTCACTGGTCTTTCGAGTGTAAGGTATTCCAAGTATCTTGTGTGATTCTACCGTTTGTAGCGGTGGGAGTTGAGGTAATGATGTCCAGTCTCCTAGTGGAATCACTTTCGATTTACGATAGTTAATAGACAACCCAGATACTGCACTGAACTGTGTGAGAGCATTTCGCATGTGGAGTATATCGTTATCCGATGATAATATTACACTGACGTCATCCGCGTAAGCAGCTACCGCGAGCTTTGCACTTCCTTGTGTTATTCCTCCTATTTCTTTATGCAGCTTGCAAATGAGAGGATTTATGGCCAAGGTAAACAGCACCATCGAAGCCGGACATCCTTGTTTTACTGACCTCTTAATGGGAATGGTTTTAGTGTGAAAGCCATTAATTTGCAAAATCGCAGATACGTTTGTGTATAGGCACTGAATGTAAGAGATAAATGTGGGACTAAGACCATGCCACTTTAAGCAGTTTAGCAGATACTGATGATTCACACTGTCAAACGCACGCTGGTAGTCTAAGGACACTAGTAAGCTCTGTGAATGAGTGCGTTCCGTGGACGCCACGTAATCACGCAGCGAACAGGTAACATCAAAAATTGTTCGTCCAGGCACTCCACAGTGTTGTGCAGGGTGAATGATGGAGGATAATAATGGTCGTAATCTGTTGACGAGAATTCTGGCTAATATTTTGTAGTCGTAAGTAAGGAGGGTAATTGGGCGATAGTCATTGACAGTGATAGCTGTAGAGAACTTCTTTATCAGTACAACAATCCCTCGACGATGTGATTCACAGAGTTGTTTCCTCTGTAACACAGTGTTCAGGACGCAGGTGAGGTCTTCTCCAATTATCGGCCAGCAGGTAGTGTAAAATTCCTGAGGTATTCCATCAATCCCAGGTGTTCTTGAGCTCTTCCCTTGTCGTATCGCTTTTAAAACCTCTTCCTTGGTTATGGGTCCTTCAAGGCTTGAGTTATCCTCTTCTCTGAGCGGTGGAGGCTTACAGTCAGCAAAAAAATTAATTTCATTGTCGTGGGTGGGCTCGGCATCAAACAGTTGTCGATAAAAGGAATCGAAAGCCTTACTTATAGTCGGTTGTGTTATGTACTCGTGTCCTTCTGGCTCCTGAACTTTCAATATGAGAGATGATCTGCGGCGCTTGAAGTCCTTCATTAAATGATAAAGATTGATCCGTTCATTTTCGATTGGTTCGTTGACCCGACTGCGTATTTTGAGTCCCTGCAGTCGTTTGTGATATATAGAAAGTATTTTTGCTTTATAGCGGCTGATTTTACTTCTTCTCTCTGGTGATGGCTGGTAGTTTTCTTGTAAGTCATAAATACACCTAAAATAAAGGTTTATTAGACGTTCTTCGTCTTGATAAAGTTCGTAAGATTTTCGCTTAAAGAAATACTTTATTTGCGGCTTTACACACCGATCCCACCAATCAGCACAATCTTGATATCTAATCTTTCTTTTACTCCATTCTGACCAAAGCAATTTCAGCTCTTCAAGGATACTAGAATTTTGAAGACAGGTTACATTCATCTTCCAGTAAGAGCGTCCTCTAGGTATAAAATTTATATTTAATCTTATACATAGGATAACAGCTTCATGATCAGAAAATGTGACTGGTACTACTTCTACACGACTTATGTCATTAGCTAAATTTTGAGGAACATAAAATCGATCCAGTCTTGCTGCTGAATTTGAAGAAAAGAAAGTAAATCCTGGGGTATTATGTTTTAGCACCCAAGGATCACACATTTGGAGATTTGTAACTAAAGTCTGTAAGCTGCTGCTCGGCTTAAAGGGACCTGTACAATCTACTGCACGCAGTACACAGTTAAAATCACCCCCCATCACATAATGCGTAGGCAAGGAGCGAAGTAAATATGTTAAGTCCGACTGGAAGAATTCGTTCCTTTCCTGGCGTTTATTACTCCCAGATGGTGCATAAACATTGTAAAACAAGTAATCTTGAAATCTGCCACTCATTCCACGACCAGAGGGAAGCTTCTCTATGGATTGCAGTTCAATACCTGACTTAGTAAGGATAGCAGTACCTAGGTTATCACTACCAGTATTTACATAGGCATTATAGTTTAATACCGAAGAAAAATCATTGATGGAGACCTCCTGTAGCATTACAAGATCTATATCATGACACTGTAGAAATTTCAGCAGAGCATGCATTTTAGTTGGGGATGAATTATTGTTGAAGTTGACTGTCCCCACTGTTAGTGTAAGGGTCATGACACTACAACAGAGAGAAAAATAGAATGCAGTCCACATATTGATATTCTGTCAAACTATTTCTTCGTAGTCGGGGGAGGTAATCCTTGCTTACTCGTTCCTGTCTTATACGGATGGTTTCGTTGTTTACTAGCTAACTTGCTTACTTTTTGCTGACCGGGGTTACATTTTGTTACATCAAGCGATATTTCTGCTACTGGGTCCTCACTCCGCAATACTTCCTCCTCCATGTCCATCTGACTGTTCCACGATCCGAGAGTGGGAGGATGCTGTTCAGTGATCACAGACCTATCCATATCAGACGAAGATAATGTACTTTCCGGAGGGCGCTGGCTCTCAGTTTCAGACCTTGTCAAAGGTTGAAGAGTGATGGGCATTGTATCAAGTTGTTGGTCTTCCTGTCTCAGCGTGTTTGTGATCGCGTTATTTTCTTCCATGGTTCTTTTATCTGATACGTGTATGTCCCTGATATCTAATGTTTCTTCTACTGATACGGTATCTGAGTCTGTACTGTCATTTGAAGGTAATGGAAATTGGTCCCCTGCAGGTGCGTTAGCTATATCCTGTGAATCGGCTGTTAACACTAGTGTGTTTACTATGTCCATATGTTCTAACTTATTGTCATGACTTGAGCCAGGTGTTGTAGGGTTGTCGTTGCTATCTGTGCTACTTTCCACTGCACCGTTCGCTACCCTGCTCTGCACGGACGTTGGTTTGTTTACATCCGTGAGAGCGGGTTCTCTATCTGACCGCGCACTGTCAAATGAGGGAGGTTTGAATAGATCGCTCAATGTGAAGCGTGATCTAGATGCCGTCGATGGTTTGCTGTTAGTAAATCTAGTGGGACAATTAGTCCGAATATGAGAACAACTTCCACATGAAAAACAATGTTGCTCCTGTCCGGGATAGGTTACATATGCCTCATAACCCGCTACATTGAGGGTTGAAGGAATAGACTTTTCAATTGACATCTGAACTACCCTTATGCCTGTATCGACTTGATAGCGGTATCTGTTTGACCACTTCTCGTTTTCTATCTGTTGTACCTTGCCATAATTCTGCAATACGTACTGTACCCGCTCGTTTGGTACTTCCGGCGGTATATTCATTAAGCGTACAGTGATAAGTTCTATTTCACCGGGCATGATTGTAACTGTTACTGAATCGCCATTCATTAATGTAAGAGAATTTGTACCTCTAAAGGAATGTAAGTACTTCTGGTAGCTTCTGTCATTATTAAATTTGAGATAGGCTGCATTCTGTTTTCCAACTAGTTGAATTGTTTGTAGTTCATCATCACATACCTTTAGAACGTCTTCTATCCACTGGTGAATTTCGTGGGCTGTTGGTCTTTGTTGCTCCTTGCCAAATACAACTTTCAGGGTGTTTTGCCGTGTAATTTTGGATGCCATGTTTCCTAACTGTACTTGTTCAATAACTGCAACTTCAAATGAACAAACACTCACACTACCGTCCTCGTCAAGTTAGCAGGGCCCGGCCAGACAACCTGCTTGGCCGGCTGTACAAACAAGACTGCCTTATTCGGACGTACAGGGCTGCGCATCGCATACGACAACAGTGCGAAGATCTTAACTTCTGAATAAACGACCCTGGATTCTGCTCACTTACTTTATTGAACACATTCACAATGCACTGCCTATGGTCACTTCTGAGCGGTTTTCCTCTTTTGTGCTTCACTACACGCGATGGTCCTACCCCTTGCTCCATTTCTCTCACTATGAATACTCGCTGACTGCTGCTGCAAGATGCAACACCTTATCTCTACGCTGTACAGCTTGGGACTTTCCCCCACTACAAGAAGACTTCCTGTATTACACCACGCCTTGTGCCTTCATTTCTCGTTATTTAATCACTAATTTATATAAAAAAACATATATATACACCGGTATACATGACAACCATATTTTAATTTGATTACGTACTCTTCCAAACTCTCTAAATGTAATAAATTAAAATAAAATAAAATGAATGTGACGTACTACTTTTCTTCGAGATCGCATACAGTCGAGTGAGTGCGACGGTTGCTTCTCCAATCAACTACGTCTATGTCTATGTGTAAAGGCAAGGTGCTCCGTCTATTTGTTTACATCAGGATTCAACTCTCGTGAAAAGTGGTATAGAGGGACGTCCGTTTACTGCCTGCCTGGTGGGAAGAAGAGAGTAGGGGAGTATGGTTGCTATGGAAACATAGGCGTGCTCACTGCTGTTGCCATGGAGATAAGCTTGATGGCCTCTCGTGGTGTTTGGAGTTGCCAAACCTCTCATTTCTGAGTTACGCGCAAGGGAACACAGCGGTCTGAACGAACAAGTGAGATGGAAGCGAGGGGAAGGAGAAAGGAATGCAGGAGTGTGGCAACACAGTGCAATGCTCTTCCCTCCAGCAAATACAGTAGAGATAATATGCGACACTCTGCGAGATATCGAGGGATAGCGATTAGAGCTCTGTCTAGCGGAGTGACCTGAGAGTTTCTGATTCAGTCATAAGAGCACGTGTATTTGTTTGTGAAGTTTTGGGGGTTATTTATGCGTTTGCATTAAGTGGACACAAGTAAATAGTAGCGTGTGTCATTCCTTTATATCTCCTGTCAATATGAGTGGAAAGATATGTGCTGCGTTTGGCTGCAATAACTATGAAGTGAAGAAGGATTCGCGGTCTTTCTTCCGTTTCCCTCGTGACAAGAAAATGTAAGTAAATACTGTGTTTGCATATATATTCTTCCAGTTACAAAGAGATTTTTATAGAAGGCCTACTTCCTAAACTTCTGACCTGCGCGACCCATATTTTAACTGGCTTAAAATATAATAAGCTTATTTTATTGTATTAGTGTAGCAGTTAACCTTCAATACCGTTGTGTTATTGCAGGTGTAATCTGTGGGTTTTAATTCAGGAAAATGCATATGCATATGTGTGTGGCTGGTTGTGCTCTAAGTTACCCCATTTGGAATGCCGTAATGCGTAGTCAAGCACTGAAGAAAATATGGGTGATTTAAGAAATGTGATGATGATGCAAATTTGCTTTACCCTAATGTAATGGCAAGTATTGCTTATAGGGAAATTTTGAATGTTTTTGCGGCTAAATTTATAGATTTTCTTTCTGTTAGTAGGCATCAAGTAAAAAGGAAAATTGTCCAGCTCTTAAATGTAAATTCATTGAATCATGTGTGTAAGAAATGTGTCGAGATTTTTATTGACAATTGTCCTAATGTGATGAACAATGCTTTTAAATGAGAAAAAAAGACAAATCTAGCCGTGAAAGTTCAGGCAGGTATGCTAAAGATAAAAAAGTAATGCATAAATGAAAGATCACTCCCTTTCACAGCAGTCCATTTCACATCTTGATTATATGTCTAATTTCAGTCTTTAAAAAATAACCTGTTAAATCATTCTTCATTCATGTATCCAGAATTGCTTTAGCAACTTTGAAGTTAATATTTTAGCAACACTTTATTTCTAGACGTAATTTATTTTACCATTTCCGTATATACATTTCCATTGATATTTGAATTTAGCGCGAATTTTCAGCTCACGCCACTAGAGGCGCTTCTTGCGAATTGTCTCCCATTTTAACAAGGCTAAATCCAAAAGTGTCGCGTTATATATTGAACCCATGACCTTTGTGCCCTAAGAATTTTAAGTATGAAAAGTTACTACATTTCTGAACATTTCATGATATCACGGAAGTGACACGTGGCAAGGAGGTAGCTACTTTCCGTCCCACGCTGGGATACGTGACGTCATTTGCACGTGTCGTCAGTGGAAGGATACAGAAGAAAGTTTGAGACTGCTAAGCCATTTCTGGGGATTATTTCAGAAGGGCGCGTGTGTCTGGCGTCCCCACACGAAGTCGACAGAAAAGTAGTGCCTATCAAATGAGGTCATCTAACCAGTTAAATTAAGGTGCATAAATTTTAAATGTCCAGGAACACTACCGATAGCCATGTAGCAAGTATGTGGTTACACCCAAAACTCTTTTAAATGCGGTTCACTTAAGTCAGAAAAGTTACGCGAAATTTCTTGGCGGCAAAGGGAAAATGCCTGGAGAGAGGGGATACTGTCTATAAATATAGAAGGGACGCCATGTTGAAACTCCTTGCATTTTGTATCGTGAGGCTGAAGACAGAGGGTTGAACTGCTCTGTAAATCGATCGACAAAAGTAGACTAAGTCCAACCAACAGATTTTATCCGATGTGGATGGGGTCTTGACTCCATTTGTGTGTGGTAAGGGAAGTTATACGTGTGCGGGAAATAAATACTATCAGTCGAGTGCGATCAACAAAATCAACAAGTGAAGGGTATTTCTTTTTTATATTTTATTTCCAGGAAAATAAATAATGATTATGATGTACAGCCAGAATTATAAAATGGCTAGATAAGCGGCGGAAGGTCACAGGTGAGCCGAAGTATGGAGTCCGACGTCAATTTGAGATAGGTGCCTTTCCATCTTACCACCTACTATATCTTGATTTGTGATGTCAAATTTATGTGCATTTGAAATGGGTTTTTATGACGCAGTTGGTCATCCCTATGTTTTTGGTGAATGTTAAAATATGACGAAAGGTCATTTGTTTTATTTTCTGGTTGGATAAAGTTAAAATCTTGCGAAATGCCGTGTGACATGTAAAAGTTATTAGTGAGGGCTTCGAGGTGATATCACGTCCAGAGTGGATCGTCATTTCCGTGAATTTATTGCCTATACTTTTGTGATGTCAAAGTCACATATTTGATCTGAAGTAAAATTTTTCTGTTTGAAATTTGATGGAATTAATGTAAGAAGTCCATGGTTACCCATTTTCAATCGAGTGGAAGAGCGCTGTCGGGTTGATAAATTTAGAGTGGTGAATTTGGTCACGAAGGGAAACGTTATTCTACGTCCATTTAAACTGTGTCTGACTGGCAATAAAAAATAGGAGAATTTTGACAGTCATTTTGTGAAATCCAGTTTTGGAAAATACGAGATCATTATGCGAAGTGATTATTAATGTATTTGTGCGTGTCATGCGTCGTGGATTCTAGATCTTTTAATTCCATTTCTTTGTTAGTGAGAGCCGTCGAGTTGAGGCAGAGTTCAGAGTTGTCGTATGAGTTGAGATAGAATTTTTTAATCAGGTGATTGGAAGCCTGTAAATGTGCCGGGATATGTATAAGCCCGAGAGAGATTTTGTGTAATGTTCGGGATGGAAAGTAGAACTAGAGAATCCATGCCGGTATTAATTTGCGACGTGTACCATTAGTGTGGGGCATTTTGAAGTATAAAGTATGTGCATTTTGCTGGTCAGAAATATCGTATTTGTTTAATTATGTCGGCGAAGTTAAAGGTTTCATTCTGAGAGGCCAGTCAAGCAAGACGAACAGATGTTTCATATCACTGCAGAGCGGGGGTCGGGGCTCAATGCCGTCAGCTGATAGGAGTTCGCAGCTCGAATAACGAAAAGTGCAGAGTGTGTTACGCATTGACACGAGATTGCATTTCTTGGCAGGGGATAACGTTAAATGTTGGATCTAGTTGAAATCTTCATCCGAGAATAACGTGTGTGTTATTAGATACTGTAAATTTGTCTAATTGAGATTGTAATGTATATTTGAGACCACGAACTTAGAGTATAATGAGTAAGGTTAGCCAATTTCAGGGTTGTCCAAAGTATAGAGTGATGGTAATGATGATTGTTTTGTTTGTGAGGGGCGCACAAAGCTTCACGGAAATTTTATGACAAGATGTGACATCGTAATCGGTTTACATTGTACGGCGAGTTACTTTTGGTTTTGCACTTAACTATCAGGGTTATCCAAGTAATAATAATGGTTAGTATTAGATTACATTAAAGTGTGATATCATGAAACAAGATGAATACTGCAAATAAGTGACGTAAATTTTTTCCAGCTACCGACGATATCCATCCAACATGATTAAGAATGAATTACGTCAAGACATTAAGTAGGGACTTGTGAAAGAAACCATTTGTCTCACATGGAAGTCGAATCTAAGGATTTCCAGACTTTCTTTCTTTAATTAATAATGGAGACAATGGTTTCTAATAAGGATGCCCATCAGGCAGTTACGTCAAAGGCTCACACCAGTGTTCTGACCTTTTGTGTAAAGTGATTGTGGTGTCCAGTGGACACGATCGGATCCCAATGATACCGATGATAAATGATTAACTCTTCAGAGATTACTTGAATAAATAGGAATATTTTAAATAGACCTTTCATTTGAGTAGCTAGATTAGGATTACTGAACCCTACCTTTACCTCAGCAAGTGACGAAGAACCCGATACGACCCAAGAGACAGATCTCATGAAATGTTGCTGATAGGTAAGGAAGGTAGGTATCCTCCATAGTGTACCAAAAGGGTTCAATATATATACTACAATAACAACTAAACATAATTTCATATCACGATGTCCATTCCTTTCATCCACTCTAACACTGCCTCTGATGGAATCAAGAAATCAGCCCAGCTACCCGTGTAAGTACGTAGCTTGCAGCTGCCGACGATGTGAGCGATGGTTTGGCGTATGGCATCACAGTCGCATTCCTTGACGTTATGCAGTTTCATGTTCCATGGGCTGTCCGAACTCAGAGTGACCCACTGCCTGCGCAGAAAATGAAATCCACTAACAATTTGCACACCAACAAACATGTTGAGAAGGGACAAGTCTGTTGAAAATTCCCAACGGACTTTCCAAACTTTCACGGCGTTAAAGTTGTGGCGAACCATGTCAGCAGCACCACGCAAAGGCACATGGCGTTATTTCAACCTTTGAAGATTGAGCGCAGGTATGTCTTCTTGTAGCGGTAGTCGGGGGTTTCTGCAGATTGTACGGTACTCTCTAAAGAGGGCGTACGATCTGCGTAGACCAGGGGCATTATTCCCGTGAGTAGCGGAAAGGTGGCGTGGATCTGATTGTGCCCGAAATAAGGCGCATACTGTTGTTCAGCTGTGTATCCACCTATCGGGTATATGGGCTGTTAAGTCATACAGGAGAACACACTCTGCACTGGAATAAACCAGACCAAGGGCAGAATGTCGTAGAGGGCTTATGTTCAATTTTGTGTTAGCCAGTCGGTTATTTATATGGAAGCATGACACTTCTATTTCACTCTCACTACGAGTAAGTCTCCATTTGTTGAAATGGATTACTCTGCTTACGAACTGTAGAAAACAATATTTTTCGACCCATACTACAATAAGATGAGGATGCCACCCTTCCCATGTAAAGTGCCATTTGGATAAAATTACGTATTCATTTTTTCTGGGGAAGTCTGCGGGTTGCATAAATCTCGAACCCACTTAACGTTACGCCATTGTTCCGAATGCAGAGTTGTCGAGCCACAGTTGGGTCTACAGACGAAGCGAACCTTTATCCGTCGATCTTTGATGACATTCTCAAACAGCTCATGTTTCTGAAGTAGTTGCTGGGGTAAGAAGGATGAATTTTCGTCGAATGTTCTCGCATCTTGCAGAATCGTCAGTACAATTGACACTTCACACAGTGGTAGACTTTCGGTGGCTGTTAACAGCAGCAGATCAAACGACACTTTCCTAACCCGTTTAACACCCTTGCATGTGTAACATGGCCCCACGTTGTTCTCTAGAAATATACTAAATTGAATCTCAGCGCAACCATGTTGACTGAATGGCCTTCCGCTGATAGGGGCCCAGGTTCGATTCCCGACGTAGGCAGGGGTTTTAACTGGGTATACTTAATTCCATTGGCTCAGTGATTGCTGTTTGTGTTCCTCTTAATTCACAGCAAACTACCACGGAAATAAGCAACAGTGTTTACACCCCTCAGAAAGGGTAAAACTGGACCTAATCCACAACAAGAGCCGACCAAAATAATATTGGGAAGAAAGCCAAGAAAGAGAAGAAGGTACCTACTCAAGGCAGTCGACGTGTCAAGCATAATCCCTTTCCCTTCTCTAAGGTTTCTAAACCAGCTGTTGTGTTCACTTCCAGTGTAGAGAAAGAATTATATTGCCTAAACAAAACTTCCATTGTCCTTTATTAAATCCCAAACTTTCGAACTTCTTGCGGTTAGTACAGCATTATCAATCAGTCACTACTGATCTGCATTTAGGGCAGTCGCTCAGGTGATAGATTCCCTGTCAGTTATTTCTCTAGCCTTTTCTTAAATGATTTCAAGGAAATAGTTCCACAGTTTGTCCTCTTGAATTCCAACTTTGTCTTCATATTGTGATATTTCCCACCTTTAAAGACACCACTCAAATTTATTCGTCTACTAATGTCATTCCACACCATATCTCCACTGACAGCTCGGAGCATATCACTTAGACGAGCAACTCGTCTCTTTCCTCCCAAGTCTTCCCAGGCCAAACTTTGCAGCATTTTTGTAACATTACTATTTCGGCGCAAATCACCCAAAAGAAATCGAACTGCTTTTCTTTGGATGTTTACAGTTCTTGATCAAGTAATCCTGGTGAGGGTTGCATACACCGGAACCATACTCTGCTGTATGTGGGGTCTTACCGGAAACTTACATCCCTCTCCTTTATATCCTCACTACAACCCCTGAATACCCTCATAACCATGTGCAGAGGTACGTACCCTTCATTTACAGTCCCATTTATGTGATTACCCCAATGAAGATCTTTCCTTATATTAACACCTAGGTACTTACAGTGATCCCAGTAAGGAACTTTCACCCCATCAACGCAGTAATTAAAACTGGGAGAACTTGTCTTATTTGTGAAGCTCACAACCTGACTTCTACTCCCGTTGATCATCATACCATTGCCTGCTGCCCAACACACAACATTATCGAGGTCATTTTGCAGTTGTTCACTATCTTGTACCTTATGTATTACTCTCTACAGAATAACAAAAGGCCTTATCTCTGATTCCATTTCTTTACTCATATAATATATATAAGAAAGTACAAAGGTCCAATAATACTGCCTTGAAGATTTCCCCTAAGTATTACAGGGTTAGATAAAGCCTCGCCTACTGCAATTCTCTGAGATCAATCTTCTAGAAATATAGCTGCCCATTCAGTCACTCTTTTGTCTAGTCCAATTGCACTCATTTTTGCCAGTAGTCTTTCATGATCCGCCCTATAAAATGCCTTCGGCAGGTCAATCGTGACACAGTCCATTTGACCTCCGGAATCCAAGATATCTGGTATATCTTGCTGGAATCCTACGAGTTGAGTTTCAGTGGAATAACCTTTCCTAAACCCGAATTGCCTTCTACCAAACCAGTTATTAATTTCGCAAACATGTCTAATATAATCATAAAGAAGAATTGCAGGAGTGTGCGCGACTGCAGCGGGACTTAGAGAATCTTGTGAGATGGACAGCGAATAATGGGATGAAAAGTCAAGTTGTAAGATCCTCCGAGAGGAGAAGTCCTCTCATTTTTAATTATTGTGTTGATGGGGTGATAGTACGTCATGGGATACACTGTAAGTACCCAGGTTTTAATGTAAGGAATGATCTTCATTGCGATAATCATATAAATAGAGCTGTAAGTAAAGGTTGTAGTAAGGATGTAAAGGAGAGGGCATAAATGTCTCCTGTAAGACCTGAATTAGAGTGCGGTTTCAGTGCATGGGACCCTCACCAGGACGAATTGACACGAGAACTGGAAAAGATACAATGGAAAGCAGCACGATTTGCTCTGAGTGATTTCCGACGAAAGAGTAGTGTTACGAAAATGTTGAAATCTTTGGTCTGAGAATACTTGGAAGTAAGGAGACGAGAGACTCGACTATCTTTCGAGCTGTTAGTGGGAAGACAGCGCGGAATATCATTATTATTCTTCTTCTACTGGAAGTGGCATATCCTCAATGGACGTTGGCGATCAATCTGGTCCACGCCTCCCTATTAACAGCTGCTCTAAATAAGCCAGCGGATGATGAATTCGAACACTGGTGGAGGTTACCCAACCGGGAAATGCATTGCCGCCCAGGGCTTCTTCTTCCTTTTACTTTTTCTTCAAGTATGAATTATCATAATGTGGCCAAAGAATGCTGTCTTCCTTTCTTCGATATTGCCGGGCTGAGTAGCTCAGGCGGTTGAGGCACTGGCCTTCTGACCCCAACTTGGCAGGCTCGATCCTGGCTCAGTCCGGTGGTATTTGAAGGTGCTCAAATACGTCAGCCTCGTGTCGGTAGATTTATTGGCACGTAAAAGAACGCCTGCGGGACAAGATTCCGGCACCTCGGCTTCTCCGAAAACCGTAAAAGAAGTTAGTGGGACGTAAAGCAAATAACATTATTGTCATTATTATTATTATTATTATTATTGCCGGCCCCGTGGTGTAGGGGTAGCGTGCCTGCCTCTTACCCGGAGGCCCCGGGTTCGATTCCCGGCCAGGTCAGGGATTTTTACCTGTACCTGAGGGCTGGTTCGAGGTCCACTCAGCCTACGTGATTAGAATTGAGGAGCTATCTGACGGTGAGATGGCGGCCCCGGTCTAGAAAGCCAAGAATAACGGCCGAGAGGATTCGTCGTGCTGACCACACGACCCCTCGTAATCTGCAGGCCTTCGGGCTGAGCAGCGGTCGCTTGGTAGGCCAAGGCCCTTCAAGGACTGTAGTGCCATGGGGTTTGGTTTTATTATTATTATTATTATTATTATTATTATTATTATTATCATTACTATTATTCGATAGTCTTCGTTTTTTCTATTATTTTTTCTCATGCGCTAAAAAACCCCATCCGTTACGCAATATTCTGAGCATATGACGATAACACCAGAGCTCAAAGGCAGTTAACCGGTTAATTATTACGGCCGTGAGTGTCCAATCCCCCGCACCGTAATACAAAGTGAAGAAGACATAACATTTATGGACTCGGGTTTTAAGACGGTTTAAGTTCAGATTACATAATACCTTCTTCATCCGCTGGAGCGCCGCCTGTGTTTTCTCAGTACGGATTTTTATTCCTTGATATTGGTCCCATCTCACATTTAGTGAGCAGCATACATATAAACTGTCCTCTGTAGTTTTAGTAGTTGTTTTCCACTGACATAGATCAGATTATATTTGTCGCAGTTCTTACTTATGACCATCATTTTCCTTTTCACTGTGTTAAGATGCAGTCCATATATTTCACTAACAATTACTACTCGACCATATTATTTGCAGTACTTCTGCACTATCAGCGAGTAGTAATGTGCCATGCGATAAGTACACCTATGTTCATAAAAAGAATAACATCTTGAAAGACTAGAAATAGGAAGTTCACATTCATAGAACATGTTCTGAAAATATCATTAGCATTTGAACCATGTCGGCCCTCAGGTTGAAATGAAATGGTGTATGGCTTGTAGTGCCGGGAGTGTCCGAGGACAAGTTAAGTTCGCCAGATGCAGGTCTTTTAATTTGACGTCCGTAGGCGACCTGCGCGTCGTGATGAGGATTAAATGATGGTGAAAACGACAAATACACCCAGCCCCCGTGCCAGCGAAATTAACCAATTCAGGTTAAAATTCCCGACCCTGCCGGGAATCTAAGCCGGGACCCCTGTGACCAAAGGCCAGCACGCTAACCATTTAGCCATGCAGCCGGACAGGCCCTCTGGTTCAAGGGCCACATCGATATCTCGGCGCACCACCACCGACCGTTAAAATCTGCCTGGGGCTCTCGTTATCGCTATAAACCGAAGTTAATGGATCACTGTGACTTGAGCATACGTGCAGGATGCCACGCAGACAAATTATGTGAGAACCGTACCATCAAATGAGTAAGTTTGAAAGAGGGTACATTATTGGTATCCGGACATTGCTGCTCGTGTGGGGCGGAAGTGTGTTGGCAGTGCAACGGATGTGTACAGAGTGGTTCACAGAAGGCCGTAGAACACGACCAGATGGGTGTGGTCGCAACACCTCCCACCCCCACCGAGAATATTGTCACCTCATCCGAATAGCATGTAGGACATATACGCGTCCTCCTCGGCTCTGGCGTAACAGTGGAAAAGTGTAACGCATCGTAAACTATGAGGAGTAGGCTAACAGTCCGTCGTCGTTTTTACGGTCTGGGTATTCGGCGCGTCGTCCACTTCTCCACCTACCTTTGGCAAATGTGCATAAACAGGCTAGACTGCAATGGTGTATGGAATGACGTCAATGGGGACATAATTGATAGCAAATAATGTTTTTGGACGAATCCAGGTTCTATTTGTTTGAAAACAATGGCCGCATTTTTGTTCGCCGCAGACAGGGTGAGTGGCATCACAGTGACTGCATTCGCATACGACATACAACACCAGCTCAAGGGCTTATGGTGTGGGGTGCTATTGGGTACAACCACAAATCACAGTTGGTGCGTGTCAGGGCACTGTGACCAGTTGGACCTACATGAGTGACATCCTGCGACCCGTAGCCATACCCTTTCTGCACGACATCCCAGACGCCATATTTCAGCAGAACAATGTGCGACCACGTGTTGCTGCACGAACACGTGCTCTCTTGTTGTCACAGGATGTCAGACTTTTGCCCTGGCCCGCCCGATCACCGGACTTGTTGCCAATCGAAAATGTGTGGGACCTGGTGAAACGATGGGTGCGGCGCTGTGACCCAGTGCCAAACAGCAAAGATGAACTGTGGAACCAGGTGAATGCAGCATCGATGGCTATACCCCAGTACCCCATTCGCACCTTATACGCGTCGCTGCCATCACTCATGGAACAAGTTATCAGTGCCCATGGAGGACCCAGTGCGTACTAGGCAGTAAGACACTTGCTGAACCTAGGTGACTGAAATGCTAATCGTTCCTGCAGAACACACTAATGAACATGTTCTGTGAATTTGAACTTCCTACCTCTAGTCTTTCAAGGTGTTCTGTTCTTTATGAACATGAGTGTAGAAGAATAAGCTTGAGCGCTGAAAAGTGGGAAAGACCATAATATGACGATAAAGTTGAAAATCAAAGGGACAAATTGAGGCAAATATTCATTTATAGGACGAAGAGTAAGGGATTGGAATAAATTATCAAGGAAAATGTTCGATAAATATCCAAGTTATTTGAAAACGTGTAAGGAAAAAGCTAGGTAATAAATTGATAAGTAATCTGCCACCTGGGCGACAGATCTGAATGCAGGTCATTGGTGACTGACAAGTAGGGACTGTGAAAACATATCAGACATCTGTTTCTACTCCTGCTAAGATAATGTTTAATAGGCTGTCTCCGTGTTTAACAGTTAAGTTGCTGAACCATTGCAGGCCTATCACAACTCCACGTCTCTGATCAACATTTGGGTCCGTGACAGCCCCTAAATCCTACACTTTCTAGAAAGGAAATACTCCATTTAATACTCCTTGCCTGCTATCGAAGTGTTAGAAGAAGAAGAAGACGACATCAGTCATCCCGGACTGTTAAATAAGTCACCTTGAAATATATTTCGAATACTTTTGAACTACAAGGGTGTGCATACTTTTCGTGTTCATATAGTATTTGCGTAACTCAGTAAAGCTTAAGGATGGGTGTGTACAAGGGCCAGTGGTTCCTGGTGGTTTTTAAGCAACCGTTTAGTTCACGGTTTCCCAAACTTCCTGTGTTTGAGGCCCCTTAACATCGTAATTATGTCCAAGGAACCCCCAGCAACAGAACATAATACTGAATTCAGTGAACAAAAAAACATAATTTTTTAATGTTGCTGTGTGATTGTATTCGTATATTTTAGGAATAATATTTACTTTCCTTTAAATTTAAATGTAACTTCATTTACATAAAGATAATGTATATATGCATAGAAATTATAAAACATTGTGACACTTGGCTAATAATTACAATAGTCTGGATCTGGAAAGTTACTTGAAAAAAAAATCACTGGTTGCGGTTCTTGGGCCAATGGGATATCCTTCGTTTTCATTTGTGTGAGAGCATAAAAGGTACACTCACACAGGTATTTTGACATGAAAAGTATTAAATGGAGTATTTCCTTTCTAGAAAGTGTAGGATTTAGGGGATGTCATGGACCCAAATGTTGATCAGAGACGTGGAGTTGTGATAGGCCTGCAATGGTTCAGCAACACGGAGACAGCCTATTAAACATTATCTTTAATCACTTAACAATTATGAATAATCCCTTTATTTATAAAATTTGACAATATATTGCATAATATCTATCTACTGTGATGATCTTTAAATTAGTTATTCATATGTTTTACGTTTTATTTGAGGGGCCCGAATTTTCATTCTGGCAGGCAGGTCCGATTCACAGTCGTCACGCCCCTGAACGTGTTATTGTTGAAAATATGTTACTCTGGAAAGAGAAAGGTGTTTCTCTTATTAGATAGTATAAAGATGTTCCCGAGAGGTAAAAGTGCGCAAGCTGTGATCGACAGATTTGCTACAGCCAAAGGTAGGTAGCAAATTGTTTTAGGAAGCACCGACCCAGACAGGTTTTACGGTGACAATGGGACAGGAAAGGGGAAGACGGTGACCGTAGCCCCCAGGGGTCCGCAGATTCCATTTTGGGAAAAGCTGGGTCAGTGGGTAATGCTGTTCCACTGTCGGCGTTGCAGGTGATATCTGATGAGTGCTGCCATCAGTGGAGATTCTTTGAACTACTTCGTGGACTTCATATCGTGGAGCGTCACTGGCAGTGAAAGCTTGTGAAGTTTCGTATACGATGGGTCACGTCATGATGTAAATACAGTCGTGTATAAGTCTAAAATATTTACAGATGCAAGCATAAACGATAAAAGACAATATGCCAAAACACACCTGGGTTAATTCTTATGTCAGATCGGCTATACCGAGCTCTGTAGCTGCAGTCACACAATTGCGGCCATTATCAAGTATTCAGGAGATAGTGGATTCGAACCCCACTGTCGGCAGCCCTGAAGATTGTTTCCCATTTTCACACCAGGCTGTACCTTGATTAGGGTCACGGCCACTTCCTTCCCACTCCTAGCTCTTTCCTGTCCCATCGTTGCGATAAGATCACTCTGTACCGGGCGAGTTGGCCGTGCGCGTAGAGGCGCGCGGCTATGAGCTTGCATCCGGGAGATAGTAGGTTCGAATCCCACTATCGGCAGCCCTGAAGATGGTTTTCCGTGGTTTCCCATTCTCACACCAGGAAAATGCTGGGGCTGTACCTTAATTAAGGCCACGGCCACTTCCTTCCAACTCCTAGGCCTTTCCTATCCCATCGTCGCCGTAAGACCTATCTGTGTCGGTGCGACGTAAAGCCCCTAGCAAAAAAAAAAAAAAAAAAGATCTCTCTGTATCTATACAACGTAAAGCAATTAGCTACCCAGCAAATCTCTTGATCACAGCTTGCTCATTTTTATCTCCTCTCAGGAATATCTTTATTCTAATATATAGAAGCACCTTTCTCTTTTACATTATCGTATTTTCAACAACAACAAGTTCAGGGGCGTAACGACAGTGATATTCCTTCTTATCTTTCGTATTAGTTTCTCCAGTTCTCGTTTTGAGGTTTTATTTCTCAATTTCAGTGTTTCTGATCCATATAAAACTTCAGGTCTTACAAATGTCTGGTAGAGTCGGATCTTCCTCCCCATGATAGAGCTATTTTATTGTACCTCTCAAGAGTCTTATGTAGGCTGCCTTCATTTTAATTAATCTTGCCTTCACACCCTGTTTGTCATTATCTGAAATGAACTGTCCTTAATACTGGCTATATATTTTGTTTTTTCAATTAAGACTTTGAATCCTGTTTTTCCTGCCTGATGATAAAGTAGCTGTAACTCAGCTACTTCAACAGATGGTGCCAGGATTGCAAGATCATCTACAGAAGCCAGGCAGTCTATATGAAGTCTAATTTTAGACCCACTAAAACGGATTTCACTTTGGACTTCCTTTCCTTCAAGAGAGTTCTCCATTCCCTGATGGCCTTTTCTAGGGCACCATTAAAAAGAATAGGTGATAATCCATCCCCTTGTCGGACTCCAGTTTTGATGACAAAGGGTTCTGAAACTTCATCTAGAAACTTAACCTTAACGTTTGGTCTATTATATACCAATTTTTCGCTTTTAGTCGGCGTCGGTGATGTCCATTTGACAAGTGCTGCCAGCAACGGAGATGTCGTGAACTACTTCGTGGAGTGGGAGTGAATATGCTGAGGAGGGAATGACCACCTCTATCACTCTTCGAGGAATTTTCACTAAGGGCTTCCAAGGAAAGTCACCTGCATGTTCACAATTACTTCTTAACGTTACGACACAGCAAGGAAAATTTCCCAGAGCGATAATAATAAACACTGTTTCTCCAACTCTATCGGACCACAAGCAGCTTTAAAACTCCCATCTAACTAGGAACTTCCTTATGTAAAAATGACCTGAATTTTCTCATTATCCTGGTCGGTGGATGCAGAGTGCGTCTCCGCCCCCAAGTGATCCAACAGCTCTGCACTCTGACCGGCCAACAGAGCAGAAGAGGGGTGGCCACGGCTCTACCGTGGCTTTACGCCGTTGCATACGGGAGACGGGACAGGGCTGGACCTCACGGTTGGCCCCAGCCGTCGGCTGTCCTGAGAATGGTTTCCCGTGGTTTCCCATTCTCCTGCACTAAGGCGAATGCCGGGAGAGTTCTTAGTATAAGCCACGGCCGCCAACCCTCTCACCTTCTCCGTTCATCTCCTTCACTGTCACAAATCTTCCAGCCTGAGAGACGACGTCACCGTCTAAGAGGCTCACCTCCCCCTTCAGGGGAGGAATGAAAACATTTTAAGAGTAGTAGAAAAGCATATTGCTTGAATTTGTTAAATTTATTTTGATCAATTGCCCTGTATAGGACAAGTGCGTGACAATGCAGTGGATAAGAAACCAAAAGTATTCTCTAGCTGGCATATAGAGCTGGTTTTCAATGTAAAGAGCACCGTAGGTGTACCTGGACGAGATACGTGCATGTTTTAAAGCGCACTTTGTAGGTTCATACCTAACAAGGAGAGGCCAACCGATTTCAACGAGCTTCAATGTACCTGATGGGAGACACTCAACAGTGTAAGGGTTTAGGTAAATACGCTTTCGTTTTCGGAAGAAAAAAAAAGAGGTCAAATGTCACGACGCAAGATCCGCTTGGGACAAACTGGAGGTGAAAGAACAGTAAATGGCGAACAAATTTTATTTCAACATGTCAGGTGCGTAACCTAATAGTCCGACTCGTTGGCTGAATGGTCAGCGTACTGGCCTTCGGTTCGGAGGGTCCCGGGTTCGATTCCCGGCCGGGTCGGGGATTTTAATCGCTTCTGATTAATTCTTCTGACTCGGGGACTGGGTGTTTGTGTCCGTCCCAACACTCTCCTCTTCAAATTCAGACAACATACCACACTACAAACCACCACAGAAACACGCAATAGTGATTACATCCCTCCATATAGGGTTGGCGTCAGGAAGGGCATCCGGCCGTAAAACAGGGCCAAATCCACATGTGCGACCCAGTTCGCACCCGCGACCCCACAGGTGTGGGAAAAAGCGGTAGGAAAATAAGAAGAAGAAGAAGAGGTGCGTAACCTAATAACTTTCGAAAAATTGATCAATCCCCGATTCCAATGCAACGGATTTATTCTTGGAGAGTTACATCAAAGTCAACTGGAGTGGTGGCCTAGTGGTCACCGTACTTGTCTGCGAACCTCGATGACTTGAGTTCGGCTCTCGTCGCAGCTGTATTTATAGTATTGTACAAAATAAATTAATATTTGGGGGAACGTGAAGATAAAAATGGGAACAAAAATATTACATAAATGACAGTACACTTTATTTTCTACCTGAAATCAATATAGGCTTAGACGTTTTCACAGTTACTGCTGGATCTCTTTCCACCCCCCCCCCCCTCTCTCTCTCTCTCTCTCTCTCTCTCTCGACATATATATAGCCAGCCCCGCGGTGAAGGGTTAGCGTGCCTGCCTCTTACCCGGAGGTCCCGGGTTCGATTCCCGGCCAGGTCAGGGATTGTTATCTGCATCTGAGGGCTGTTTCGAGGTCCACTCAGCCTACGTGATTACAATTGAGGAGCTATCTGACAATGAGATGGCGGCCCCGGTCTAGAAAGTCAAGAATAATGGCCGAGAGGATCCGTCGTGCTGACCACACGACACCTCGTAATCTGCAGGACTTCGGCTTAGTGGCGGTCGCTTGGTAGGCCTGTAGTGCCATGGGGTTTGGATTTTTTAATTTATATTAATGTGAGGTAGAAAATAAAGTTCACGTCAGTTTGCCTAATATTTTTATTTGCATTTTTACCTTCACTCTCCCTCAAATAAAAATGTATTTTGTACAAAAATGTATAGCGATGGAAGGGAAGTAGAAGGCGAATTGAGAGTTGCGAATAGAAACTGGGAACAGAAAGCTCGGTAAGTAAAGTCTCCATATATATTTTAAGAATTTTAATTTTCGGTGAATGACGTGTTCACTGAATTGGTTCAAAACGTATTAAGTGAATTTATAAAACAAAATGACATATTGGTTTATTGGGAAATGATTTTTCATGACCTCAATACCTATGTCTCACCGTTTAGAAAGGAAGAAAATATCTGCCTCTGCGGTGTAGTGGTTAGCGTGATTAGCTGCCACCCTTGGGGACCCAGGTTCGATTTCCGGCTCTGTTACGAAATTTGAAAAGTGGTACGAGGGCTGGCACGGAGTTCACTCAGCCTCGGGAGGTCAACTGAGTTGAGGTGGGTTCTATTCCCACCTCATCCATACCCGAAGTGGCTTCCCGTGTTTTCCCAATTTCCGACCCAAACTTCCAGGGCACTGCCCTTGAGGCAGAAGAGGTGGGATTCCTCGATGAGTCCGACAGAGAAAGTGACCCTGGGGGATAAACCGATTCTTTTAAAATGATCTTGTTTTATAGTTCTTATGTCGACGATAGGATAGAAATGGTTAGGAGCGGGAAGGAAGCGACCGTGAGCCATAACGTAAAATACACGGTCGGTGTTGTACGAGCAGGCTTCTTATCATGTTTGCGGTTAAACGTCCAGCACAAGACAAGGTATCTGACTTGTCCCTGAAGACTGATAAACTCCGATAGAACAACAAAATGCAAGACCTTCTTAAAATGCTGGTGACCTGCTTGCTTCCACAGGTAGATTAATGGAGTTCTATCAAGCCTAAACATTTCCACTTGTGATATTTCAGCGATGTAAGAATTTGCCAACATTCCCTTCCCTGTGGCAGAGGGTCTCAAACTTCTGACATGGCACCATCTAGACCAGGGATGATCAACCTATGACACGCGAACACGGCTTCTGTGGCTCGTCAGACAACATACTAACATAGTTTAATATTTTAAACACATAATAAATAGCTCGGAATTCTAGCAACATAGCATATTACGCTTTAAAATGGAGTATGCATCAATTAATACTATGGGTATATATTTAAAATGTTATTAGCTTAAAGCAAAACTATCCTTTAAATGTACGTGATTTTTATGTTTCAAGTATTATTTCTTTTTTCTTTCTTAATCCGTTTACCCTCCAGGGTTTGTTTTCTCTCGGACTCAGCGAGGGATCCCGCCTCTACTGCCTCAAGGGTAGCGTGAGCGTTTTGGGTCGGGGGATACCACTGGGGAGAATAACCAGTACCTCGTCCAGGTGGCCTCACCTGCTATGCTAAACAAGGGCCTTGTCGGGGGATGGGAAGATTGGAAGGGATAGACAAGGAAGAGGGAAGGAAGCGGCCGTGGCCTTAAGTTAGGTACCGTCCCAGCATTTGCCTGGAGGAGAAGTGGTAAACCACGGAAAACCACTTCCAGGATGGCTGAGGTGGGAATCGAACCCACCTCTACTTAGTTGACCTCCCGAGGCTGAGTGAGCCCCGTTCCAGCCCTCGTACCACTTTTAAAATTTCGTGGCAGAGCCGGGAATCGAACCCGGGCCTCCGGGGGTGGCAGCTAATCACACTGACTACTACACCACAGAGGCGGACTTCAAGTAATGTTGCAAAATAAAATCATGAACTATTCAGTCGAATGGATTTATATGTAATGAAGAGGTTTCATGCTGATTTTAAATGAACATAACCGATGGCACACCAGACATTAAAAATTATAAATAAGACACGTTAGTCGGTAAAGGTTTGCCATCCCTGGTCTATAGCTAGAGCCCTGCACGGATATGGATATCCGCGAAGTTAGTGCCGTGGCGGATACAAACTGTATGGCAGTGCGGATAATTTTGCTAATAATTTCTAAATAATGTTTGTTGATTTTCACTCAGGTAAACTCTTATTTTTGCTTGTGATTAGGCAATCCTTCACAGTGGTTTTGGAGATGAGTAATATATAAAGAGCCTTGAGACCATAAAGCCATAAATCTGATTCCTGCCCGCAATGAATGGAAGGAAAAAGTTCAATACGTCGGTAGTTGTCGCAAGATAATAAACCTGTGACTGTAGGGGTTCTGGTGCCATGTGTCAGGCATATTGTATTATGTTAGCAGATCTATCAGTTTCAATACTTTGGGTGTAATATACTGTATGTAAATATTTACATTATCCGCGGGTAACAATTCGTGGATGCGGATGCGGGTGTTATTTTGTATATCCGCGCAGGGCTCTATCTGTAGCAACACGAGCTCAGCGAGCAGCGTTCCAACTCAGAACAGAGTGCGCGCTCTGACGGACGGTACAGCCTAGGGGCTGCTTGTACGGCTCTCAGTTACAAATAGTGAAGGTGTGCGTATCTAAACAGATTTAAACTTTCAACGGTTTTAAAATAAATACATCTATACGTATGATAACTGGATTAAAGCTGCATTATATTATATACTAGCTGACCCGACAGACGCCGTTCTGTCAAAAATAAATGACAATGGAACGAACTGAAATTCAGTCTGTACTGCACACAAAAATCAGAATAATGCAAATGACTGCATTATCAACATCAAATGAGTTAATTTTCTACTGGTACCAAACGTTAGTAACAAACTACAGGAAAAACGTGTTTTCATACCTGCAATATTAATATCTTGATTGTGAATAAGGAAATGCTGAAATAGGTCACAGCATATAACTACCCAGAAATAACCCTGATTGACTGTAACGTAGATGGGAACTGTTCAGCAGGTCTTCAAATACCTCACAGAGCCAGAATTATCCCCCTGTTGCAAATCAAGTAATTTGATAAGTTGATGGCGTGAAGATAATGTGGCAAAAGTTACTCCTCTTTCTTCGTAGGAAATAACTATCATAGAAAACACTGATTCAAATGAACACTATGAAGATATTTTTCATTGTAAAGCTTTAAGGTACATGATATTTTTTGTTTGATTACATGGCGCGTAAACGAACAAAGTTGATGGTTTTCCAACATGGCAACAGGCAACATACAATTGGCCATGCGAGAAACATGGGTGTTCAAGATTAATGCTGCAAACACTCAATGAATGCCCCTGGGATTTATTTATGGTCATAGAAAAAGCGACCCACACTGGAAACTGCAGTCGTTTAAATTTAAATGGTATGTCAGTCGGAATCATAGGGATGCGTGGTATCAAAACGTCTTCTCCTTTATCTATACTTCCCCGTTAGAATGGTTGCTTCGATCACGTTGTTCAGTAATGTTTTCACCGCTAGCCGTGTGCCATTACAAAGACGCGGTTGGTTGATATTTCGTAATATTACGACCACTGATCCGATCTTTAATTCGAGAATGTGAGGCGGCAATCGTGGCAAATCCAGCGACTTAAAAAATCCGTAAATTAAGGACAGGTTATTATTTTTGTCAAAAAACTATAAAATAAAATAAAATAAAATAAACGAAGCAATATGGGGGATAAGTCTGTTTGTTATATGTTAAAAGAAAGCAATGTTATATGTTACCTTGAAAGTTGACATGAAATTGTCCCGGAGTACATTTGTTGCCCCAAATGAAGTCACTTGAAAGCAGTTGTTATATTTTTGGATATTTGTAAGGAAATGTATGGAATCTGTTCCTCTTCCTGAAACCAATGAGTACAATGGATCTGGTGATGGAATCAATGGCACTAATTTCACTTTGCCATTTGCGCAACACTATCCAGCGGCTTCATTTTTGTATTTCAATGTCTTACAATTTTGGCAAACTGAGTGCATAGATTCAATAGCAACGCATTGGTAGGCACTGTAGTCAATTGAAACATCGTAACTGAAAGCAGCTCGATTCAAACTTGGAAGATAATTAGTTGAACGACGCGCTGCACGGGTTTGTGATATTCGAATCCTTTCAGTTTCATTTCGCTCTTCACGTTGTTGTGCAGTCCGATTAGACTGAAAATTAGCTTGGCTTGTAGCATTTCGAGTTCTTCGACCGAAGTTGCTCCGCCCGCGTCTTATAGGCGGCATGAGTCGTGAAATGAGTATACTGTACATGGAAGCACACACAAAATAAACCACTCAACCAAAGAAATCGATGAACTTGTTTGTTGAGAAGCGAAGATTTAAAAATAATCAGGGTAGACAAAGGTCTCCAACTATAACAAAACACGACTCTGCATGCTACTGTCTGGAGAGCGATGTTTGGCAGCCAGACAGACAGCCAGCCCGTGCGAAACCAAAACGCAAGGAGATATTCTTCCTGTCACAAACTGAGAAGTAAGCGAGATAAGAACTTGAGGTTTGTTTTAAAAACAACTTCCATATCTGAAGACAATATGCCTCGCTTTGACCCCCCATGCGAATTCAATAGCAAAGAAGTTGGCCGGCGACTGACTTTTTCGTGCCTGCACATTAAAATCTCTGAACATGACTGAAAAGAAACACAAATACTGCATGTTCTTATTATTTAAATTTAAAAACAAACTTACCTACGTCGAGCTGAAATGCTCCTTTACCAGCAGCGAAAAAATTACAAATATAGTGAATCTAAAATAGCAGTTGTGACATGATAAGTTCTATGCAATTAAGATTTTGGATTTGAGGTAACATTCCATTATATTAACATTTTCACACTCAATTATTTTGTAAACCTTTTCTTGTTAACGGCATCAAATGCGGCTTGAAATTGTGTACATAATCCGATATTCACCCATTTTAACCGATAACATCGAGATTTACGGACATTTGGCAAACGCACTGGTTTAGAGGAGGACAGCGCTAATCGCAAACGTGGGAGAAGGAAAGAAAGACGAACAGTTTGAATGGAAAAAGATAAATGGGGCTTTTACGTTTTTCCAGGCATTTTTTTCCCAATTTTTCTCTTCGTAAAAACCTTACTCGGACTTCGACGAATATTTAAAAAAAGAATTAGCCAAATTGGTCCAGCCGTTCCCGAGTTTTGGCCTTAGCAACACATTTAGCGATTCCTTTTTATTTATATAGACTAGCTGTAGTACCCGGCGTTACCAGGGTAGTTTTTGAATGTTTACCTTTAAAATTTGTATTGTCTATTAATTATGTGTGAAGTGAATTTCTGTAGAATGCCTTGTTGAGACGTTGGATGATATTTTACGATCTATTATATAGTTTTAGAGTTATTTATATGTGTTCGATTTCAAGTATTAGATTGTTTCATTTTCGAGTAAAACTTTGTCTCCGTAGAAGCTTGAATTGACTGGAAAATACTTGATTATTTCAAGAAAATCGTGTATGTATTTACCCGGAGAGATATGGTGGAACACACACATAAAGGATGAACCGAAATTCGCGCAATCGGGTGTCGCAGCGCGACTCCTCACATGCCAGCAATTAAAAAAATAAGTCTCTCACAAAAGTTCGTCCTGCGAGTATATACTTATTTAATCCGTTTACCCTCCAGGGTTGGTTTTCCCCTCGGACTCAACGAGATATCCTACCTATACCTCCTCAAGGGCAGTGTCCTGGAGCGTGAGATATTGGGTCGGGGATACAACTGGGGAGAATGACCAGTACTCGCCCAGGCGGCCACACCTGCTATGCTGAACAGGGGCCTTGCGGGGGGGGGGGATGGAAAGATTGGAAGGGATAGAGAAGGAAGAGGGACGGAAGCGGCCGTGGCCTTAAGATAGGTACCATCCCGGGATTTGCCTGGGGAGAAGTGGGAAACCACGGAAAAGCACTTCCAGGATGGCTGAGGTGGGAATCGAACCCACATCTACTCATTTGACCTCCCGAGGCTGAGTGGACCCCGTTCCAGCCCTCGTACCACTTTTCAAAATTCGTGGCATAGCCGGGAATCGAACCCGGGCCTCCCAGGGTTGCAGCTAATCACACTAACCACTTCACCGCAGAAGCGGCCTCCTGCGAGTATATCCGGCAGAAAAAGGACGTTGAAAAGTGGCAATCTGGCAACACTGTAACCACAGGTAGGGTAACTACCTCTGTCGGCACCCGACAGTCGTGCTGTACAGTTGGTTCAGTAGGTAGAGTTTTGGGTTAACATGCAGGAGTTCGAAGGGTCGAACCTGGGTTGAGGCGTATGTTTTTTTATTTCGTAAATGTAGTCCAGGTGGTATGGTATCTGGCATCTTAATCGTCAACAGGAATTGCAGTGGGTCCTCTAGAACCATTTGCACTTACAGTACATACTTTCTTTCTTAAGCTGCTTACTCTTCAGGGTTGGTTTCTCCCTTGAACTCAGCGAGGGATCTCACCTCTACCGCCTCAAGGGCAGTGTCCTGGAGCGTGAAACATTGGGTCGGGGATACAACTGGGGAGAATGACCAGTACCTCGCCCAGGCGGCCTCACCTGCTATGCTGAACAGGGGTCTGGCGGGAGCATGGAAAGATTGGAAGGGATAGACAAGGAAGAGGGACGGAAGCAGCCGTGGCCTTAAGTTACGTAGGGGAAGACCGGGCAAAGTGAATAAACTAAATTTATATCAGTGTATTTCTGTAATTACGAACGACAATGACATGAACTTTACTGTAATTGTTCCTTGTTATTTTTCCATTTAATTGATATAAAAATCAGAATCGCTAGTTAAACTATTCATAGTTAAAATTCGGTATTAATTAATTCTGCCAAATTATTCACTTTGCCCACATAGCCGGGCAAAGTGAATATTTACATGCGGGGAAAGTGGATAATGAAATGAATTGTTTAAAAGTGGGAATGTTATTACTAATAAAAGATATATTTGATATTTGCATAGAAATGGAATTCAGAAATATGTTTTCAATAGTTTTTACAGCGTTCCCAGTTTACCTGTTATAGCTAATTTAAGGATAAAAAGGAGAGAAAATAAGCACACATCCAAAACACTGAAAATTAATAATTCTTATTCCGTTCCTTTAAGTGAAATCCAAACTTTATATCACAATGTCCATACTTAACATAGTACTTGCCATTATATTGATTGTTTATTTGTTCCTATAGAATACTGTAGAATCGATCGACTTGAGGACGATTAAACCCGCGAGCCCTTGCAACTGATGTTGGTTCGGGTGTCCGCGATACAATATCGCTATGTCGAATTCGAAACCCCTCCAGCCAGTCAACTCCAGCACTAACATTTCTTTTCCATCTTGAAGGACAAGGGGTTTTATTTCTATTGGCAAAATCATATTCCAATTTCATAAATTCTTTTCTTGTAAGTCCGTACAAAAGACTGTCCATTTATCTGAAATAGTCAGCCAGTTCGAGTTCTTGTTCCTCACTGAAAACTATTCTAAATCTGCCCAACTGCTTCTTGCTAGAGCCGAATTTGTAGTGCCGGTACAGCGTAGAAAAAGGCAGACCGTATTTTGTAGCAACGGAGTTGGTAGGATTTGTCCCACATCCCTCCAGAGCTTTCTTCATCGTCTCTTCGGACCAGCTGCCCTGTTCACTGGTTCGTTTGTAATTGTAAACCATCTGAAAATAAAAATTACAATATTTAGATTATTATTGATACACTTGATATGTTAATTCTTCATGTTATTTAGTCATCATCATCATCATCATCTGTTTACCCTCCAGGTTCGGTTTTTCCCTCGGACTCAGCGAGGGATCCCACCTCTACCGCCTCAAGGGCAGTGTCCTGGAGCTTCAGACTCTTGGTCGGGGGATACAACTGGGGAGTATGACCAGTACCTCGCCCAGGCGGCCTCACCTGCTATGCTGAACAGGGGCCTTGTGGAGGGATGGGAAGATTGGAAGGGATAGGCAAGGAAGAGGGAAGGAAGCGGCCGTGGCCTTAAGATAGGTACCATCCCGGCATTCGCCTGGAGGAGAAGTGGGAAACCACGGAAAACCACTTCCAGGATGGCTGAGGTGGGAATCGAACCCACCTCTACTCAGTTGACCTCCCGAGGCTGAGTGGACCCCGTTCCAGCCCTCGTACCACTTTTCAAATTTCGTGGCAGGGCCGGGAATCGAACCCGGACCTCCGGGGGTGGCAGCTAATCACGCTAACCACTACACCACAGAGGCGGCATGTTATTTAGTAATTGTTAAAATTAATCTGCTTTGAACAGGTTACAATCCTACTGGACCTACCAGTTTACACTGGTCTGCGTGGTAAAATAAATAAATAAATAAATAAATAAATAAATAAATAAATAAATAAATAAATAAATAAATTAATTAATTAATTAATTAATTAATAGTTTGATATTTCTATTAAGATAAACTATTCGTTCGTTCGTAGTTTACCCTCCGGGGTCGGTTTTTCTCTCGGACTCAGCAAGGGATCCCACCTCTACCGCCTCAAGGCAGTGTCCTGGAGCGTGAAACATTAGGTCGGGGATACAACTGGGGAGAATGACCAGTACCTCGCCCAGGCGGCCTCACCTGCTATGCTGAACAGGGGCCTTGCGGGAGCATGGGAAGATTGGAAGGGATAGACAAGGAAGAGGGACGGAAGCGGCCGTGGCCTTAAGTTAGGTAGGCTACCATCCCGGTATTTGCCTCGAGGAAAAGTCGGAAACCACAGAAAACCACTTCCAGGATGGCTGAGGTGGGAATCGAACCCACCTCTACTCGAACTCCTGAGGCTGAGTGGACCCCGTTCCAGCCCTCGGACCACTTTTCAAATTTCGTGGCAGAGCTGGGAATCAAACCTGGGCCTCCGGGGGTGGCAGATAATCATACTAACCACTAACCACAAAGGCGGAAACTTACATACTACCATCCTAGAAATGGACGAACAATCGTTTTCATTGACCAGTCTTGAAAGACGCCCTTTCCACGTCGTGGGTGTGAATTTATTCGCTTTTGACGATTAAGATGCCAGATACCATACCAACTGGACTACATTTACGAAATAAAAAACATACGCCTCAACCAAGGATCGACCCCTAGACCTCCTGCATGCTAACCCGAAACTCTATCCACTGCACCATCAACACAGCACGATTAGCATGTGCTAATAGAGGTAGTTACCCAGCATGTGGTTACATTGTTGCCAGATTGCCACTCTTCAACGTCCTTTTTCTCCCGAATATACTCGCAGGACGAACTTTTGTGAGAGACATTTTTTTTTTTTTTTTTTTGCTGGCATGTGAGGAATTGCGCTTCGACACCCGAGTGCGCGAATTTCGGTTCACCCTGTATACTGTATGTGCATAATCTCGGCCATCCTGGAGATTCTTTATCTTCTCAAACCCGATACCTATTAGGGGTAACTGGAGTGTCACTACTCATCTCAGCAATCCCGATAACTACGTATTTAACACTAATATAGGTCATTTTCCATTATTTTTACACTGAACTCCCACCCCTGGAACACTAGGGGTGCCTAACCCCCCACAGTATTTGTTTACAGGTAGTAAGTCCTATGTAAACCAAGCTTCGTTGGGTGGTATACCGGAACATACCCACATGTATCCATAATCTCTGTTATTTTTATATTCATTTTCACCCCTTCTCAACCTCCATTCCCACTATGGCTGAAGTATGACTTATCGGGCATCCATAGTGTCATAGTTCAAGTCAGCGACGTCGAAAACTATGGATTCAAAATTACAGTAATACCAGTCTCCTTCAATTATTGTTATATTTCACTCATCCCCCAGGAGTGCTTAGTGTGTTTTGCCCCCCAGTAATTTTTTCAGATAGTAAGCCATAAATGTACCAGGTTCAGTTGAGATTTATTCTGGAACGTACATACATCCGCAATCTCGGTAATTTAGGATATTTTCTCTTTCACCCATTCTCAAACCCCATGCCTATGGGGACTAAACTCGGCCTTAAACGACAATCGAATTGCCAGTATTCAACTCAGAGACCTCGGAAACTATGAATTCTACATTCATATTGGTCATTTTCTATAATTTTTTGTTTCACCACCGCCCCACAGTTTTCTTTCCCAAATAATAAGTCATATGTGTACCAGGTTTGGTTGAGAGCTATGCTGGAACATGCACACATACATGCATAATCTCGATCATTTCCGACATTCTTTTTCCCTTCTAATCCCCATCGCGATTGGGAATGAACTTTGACTTAAACGGCATCCAGAGTGTCACAGTTCACCTCAGCTACCCCCCAAAACATGGATTCGATCATTTTCGGATATTTCTACATTTCACCCCATCCCTTTGGGCTTGCTGGGGTTTCATTGTCCCTACAGTAATTTTTACAGACAGTAAGTTATCAAGTTCAGGTATCAAGTTCGGTTAAGATCTATGCTGGAACAGATAATCTCTGTCATTCCCGACATTTTTTCACCCCTTCTCACCCCCTATACCGATGGGGACTGAAGTTGGACTTAAACTTCATCCGGTGTGTCACTATTCATGTCAGTGATCCCGAAAACTATGGCCGTTTTTTAATATTTTGTATTTCACATTTGTACAAATTTTGCTTGAAAACTATGCTTGAACGTACACACATATAAACCAAAATCTCGGTCATTTGTGGAAATTTCATTTTTCACACTTTCTTAAGCTCTATGCCAATGGGGCTGAAGTTGGACTTAAACGACATTCGGGGTGTCACTGTTCGTCTCAGCGACCGTGAAAAAAAAGTATTCAATTACTTTATATGCCACCCCTACTCACCCCTATTCCTAGGGATGCTGGGGGCGGCTTACCCCTCACTATCCGGGTAACGCCAGGTACTACAGCTAGTATATAATATAATTCAGCTTTAATCCAGTTATCATACGTATAGATGTATTTATTTAAAAACCGTTGAAAGTTTAAATCTGTTTAGATACGCGCACCTTCACTATTTGTAACTGAGAGCCGTACAAATAGCTCCTAGTCTGTACCTTCCGTCAGAGCGCGCACTCTGTTCCTTTACCTCCCTGAGTTGGAACCCTGCTCACTGAGCTCGTGTTACTATAGATAGATCTCTGCGCGGATATACAAAATAACATCCCCATCCGCACTTCCTTCATCCGCGGATAATGTACATATTTAAATACAGTATATTACACCCAAGGTAATGGAACGGATAGATCTGTTAACATAATACAATACGCCTGACACATGGCACCAGAATCCCTACAGTCACAGGTTTATGAGAGATTTTCTCTCGCGACAACTACCGACGTATTGACCTTTGTTCTTTCCTTCCATTCATTGCGGACAGGAGTCAGGTACGCTCAGGTTAGATTGAGGCAATTAGCAAGGTTCCGAAACCGATACGGGTGAAACGAGCACGGCAATTTTTAGGCATGTGTCAGTTCTTCGCGAAGCACTGTCCACAGTATATACAGACAGTTGCACCACTTCAGGACCTACATAAGAAGGGAAATCGTTGGCTCTGGAATGATGAATGTAATCATGCCTTCTTAAAAACTAAAATGATGCTACTGAACAACATCAAATTGGGGTGTCCTGATTTCGAGAAATCATTTATCCTACAAACGGATCCGTCTGGTATTGGGATCTGTGCTGTTTTGTTCCAGGAGGAGGCTGAAAACCCTGAGAAGAAGACATACTTGGCATTTGTTAGTAGAAAGCTTCGTAAACATGAAAAACACTACTCTATCGCAGAATTTCAAATGTTATCTATGGTTTGCTCATTAAAATACTGGCAGAAATTGATCTATGGATTTCCAGTAATTGTTAGGACTGATCATCGAACTCTAACATTTATGATGAAGACCACTATGGCTTCGGAACGTGTATTCCGATGGACTATGTTTGCGCAGCAGTTTAATCTCCAACTAGAGCATTGTTCTAGGAAAAATGACCTGTTAGCCGACTGTTTAAGTCGTAACCCTAATACTGAAACTGTAAATATTCATCAACTCGAATTGGTTCATGAAGACCTTGATTTCCTACGCAAGCTTAGTTACCTAAGGCAAGCTCAGAAGCGAGATCAGAAGCGAAAACTTATCATTAATTTTCTGGAAGGCAAAATCAAACACACGGAACCTGGATATCGAAAGATGAGAAGACAGGCTCAGAAATATCAATATTTAGATGATATTTTGTATAAATTTGTGGACTCCGCAAAATCAAAATTAAAGGCTATAGTCCCACTAAAATTACAAGAACCGCTCATTTGGCATGCACATAGGATTACAGGTCATGGCGGCATGGATAAATAGATAGATAGAAGGGTACAGAACAAGAAATTCCACAGACCTTTGAGACTACATGAATAAGTCTTACTTAAGGAACTGACTGTATCCGAACCTACTAGCAAAGTTTATGCTAAATTCGCACCATTATTTGTTGGGTCATGCAAAATCATTAACGTTTTCGGAAACAACGTTTAAAAATTCAGAGTCTAGATACGACTTACGAAGCAATCCACAATGCGGAGAATTTAAAGGTCTACTATCCACCCAAACAGACCGCAGCTGTTCAGATCAACGTCATCTATGACGAAGATTATTCACCGGGGGAGGAAAATGAAGATCCGACTTATCATCATGCGGCGACACAAGTAAACATGCCCGAGGAGATATGTAAGGAATACCAGGATATACAACCTAATTTACTAGGAAAACTCCGCTTGCTATGTGCTGCAGTCGAAGCTGATAACAATAGGCTACGTGCAGAACAAGCTGATCTGCTACACAAGAGAAACAATCAGAACCCAAGTCAGCGAACATAAATTTTCAGGGAACATGGTTACAGTATACAATTAAAGTTATGATTTAACCTTCCGAATAAATCATCTCCAACCAAGGGAGATTATGTCCCCTTCAAATTTGGTCCGTAATAAGCATTTTATTAGGTATTTTCAAAGGCCAATCATTATTTATTGGGAGTGCAGTGACAAGTTTTATTCATAAATAGCCGCGTTCTCGTCAGAGAAGTGGTTTGACGAGTTTTGGGTGAGGGCAGACTATTAATTTTTTCCAGCTGGCAATCGACAACACATGTGAGTCACGTGGCTGGGAAGGAATTTTTCAAGGTCGCTCCCGTATACGAGCGCGTGCCACAGTTCGCTTGGAGCACCAGTAATTTCTGAAAATTATTACAGCAAGTCATCGAACGTCATGACAACCAATTAAGTGTCAGGACAGGGCCACACCTCCTTAGCTACGGGTAAATAAGCCCGAGCGAAATGCATATAATCTCTCTTTAATTCTGACTCCGTAATACTGCAGATTTCATTGAGCTTCGAAGTTAAGTGTGTTCATTAAGCTAATTATTCGACGTGGTCATATTTGACAATTGTTTCTAAAACTGTTTGTGTCAGTTTCAGATACCTTCGGAAGTCAAGAGAGAAGAAGGCCTCTACAGTTCACAATAACCAGCTACATCAGGATGCTTCGCCTCTTTTCAAGAGGAGCAAGTAATTCATCCGGGAAAATGGACTTTGCTGGCATCATGCTGTGCTAAATGTAGGCACTTCATAACATGAGGGAGAAAACGACCAGGACGTCCAACATGTGAGCAGTTTTCAACCATCTGGAGAAATCGAGTATCTTGTATCATGTATTTAAAAATGATGGACCATTCCGATAAAATCATTTCATTAAAACAATGTTGGATTTGTGAACTCGTGTGGGACAGATTTTCGTTAGGTCTTATTCGACAAAATTTCAATGTGCTTTTTATCTTATGCATTTCTGTGGACTTGTGCACGATAGTGTCATCGAACTCAGTGTTAAATTCAGACTTGTGACATAACTAATAATCACCATTGATAATAATAATATATATTTTAAGATCCGGTAAAATGGAAAATTAATGGTATGATATTTCATGTGTGCTCTTTGGATGTATCATAAGCCTGGAATACGGCAAAAATCCTGTAGGATTAATTTATGGATTTATTTTGGAGAGGCGATTCCATGGGTCAAATGGGTTACCATGCGTTCTGCGAATTTTGAGCATGTGTAAAATTGTAGTAATGAGATTTAAGGATTAAAATAATTTATCGCTACTCATAGACTACGTGTCCGGTGACATTGATATTCAACCTTAGTAATGTGGGGGTAATTGTTGTCTACTTCTTCTGAATAGTAAATTGCTGAATCTTTATGTTGTATTAATCCTTCTATTTCTTTAAAAAGTGATTGTCAATATTCAATCACGTGCTACTGATTGTCGAACATTACGAGTTACTAAACACTATCATCTGACTATTCCATTGATAGGATTATGACTAAAAGTCAGAACATAAAATTAAAATTCTTGAATTCGATTGTAATTAATGTAAATAAATTCGTGTATTATATGTGTGAGTGAGGAGTGAGTGCAGTAGCTAGGAATATTTTGTACTGCGATTTGTTAAAATGTGGCTCTAACCTGACCGCGTGTTCATCATGGTGGGTCTAGGTTATTTCGGCATGGTTTGTGCTGATTTATTTGGTTGAATTTATTATGTTTAGAAAATTTTATAGGATAATTAAGTATAATTTACATTCACGTGCTATTAAAAGTGAATAGGCCCGTATTATTTAAACCTCGTACGAACAAAATTGTTAAATTAAATATGTATACATTGTAATTTTTTAAAGCGTTATGAAACGTTAACTTATAAATTACAGAAGTAATTCTGAATCATTTTGAAGGATTTTCATAGAAAGAATATTTATCTAAGGTCATATAAATAATTTGAGAAATCTCAAATCAACGTGATTGATTGAAGTTATATTTAAAAAAATAATTCTCGAGAATGTAATTTATTTAAATTTGGGTTATTAATGACTCTAATTAGACGTAAATTATTAATAATTAAAATGAGATCATGATGTAAATATTTCAACATTATTTGCGAGATTTTGAAGACGCTATTATTAATTTAAAATTATTTTTGATTCAAAAGAAATTTCTATTTTTCCTGAGTTTAAATTATGTTATAATTTTGTTAAATGAATTATTTCAATGAGGTTAAGATGACATACATCCTCAAAAATTTTGTTTTCATCAGGCCAGATCAGGCTTATTTTGACTTTTTTTTACATTTCAGTGTAAATCAGGCTTCAGTGTGGAAGGACCAGATAGTCATAATTGTACAAAACTGTCTTACGAGAAGATAAAATTTAAGAACATCAAGATTTTGTTTATAATATTTTGTTTCACTTTGTTTAAAGGAGTGCTATTTGTTATAAATGTCAAGCCTTATTTTTAATTGTTTGTTTTCAATTGTCGTCAGTCCATATTTCCCTAAATACTATCCCAAAAAATAAGCAAAACCAGTTTATTTGGTTGAATTTATTATGTTTAGAAAATTTTATAGGATAATTAAGTATAATATGTTCACCGGCTGAGCCTGTTCGCGAAATAGGGAGCAATATATCAGTTCGCACCTGGGAACCTACAAGTAGAAAAGAACCGTAGAATTATTATTATTATTATTTTTATTTTTATTATTATTATTATTATTATTATTATTGCTTCTGTGGTGTAGTGGTTATTGTGATTAGCTGCTACCCCTCGGAGGCCAGGGCTCGATTCCCAGCTCTCTTAGGAAAATTGAAAAGACCTAACCAAATGATGCAGAACTGCTTGCCTTTTCTTTAGACAGATAGCGCCCCACCCCCACGCAATCTACTTTCTTCCACGGCTAAAAGAGTGCGCGAGTAATCCTCTATGCAGAAACTTGCTTACTCGCCGTCATAGTGTACCTCATCACTTCTTCTTTCCTCTGCAAGATGATGTATAGGGTTATCCTATGCAAACTTTTGCCGCTAGATGGCATGAGTGTACTACTCGGACTAGAATGAGATTAGGCCTAGGTTATGCATAGTAAAGTTATGAATGAGAATATGGATGATGCGAATAGTGCCGCATTTTTATATTTATCCGAACATAGATAAAATGAATATGAACACTTTAAAAGAAGAGTTGAGGAAGCGAGGAGGGAGAGTTGGTGGTAATAAACAAGAGCTTTGTCAAAGGTACGATAGAGATGTTTTACACGCTGTCTGTGCGAAAGTATTTTAAATAATAAATACAGGGATATAATCAGTACCGTACACACTGGCACTATAATTATTTATGAATGTTTGTTCTATTTAGATTGCGGGCTTATATGAAAATGGGAATACATCGGACAACGGAGACACCAACAGAAAGTAGGGTTACCAGTAGGCCTATATTTCCAAGTGACATGAACTTTAAAGATTTATCAGTCTCCTTTCTGCCTTATGTGAAATTATCACATATTCACTTGATAGACTACTTCGTTTTCAGAAAATCCGAGATCGATGGAGCTCCAGTGAAGAATTACAAGTCGTTATGTGATGCCGGATATAATTTATTTAATGAAAAGTTCATTAAAAATTAAGTGTGTGTTTGAGAGTGATAGGGTATTTGTACTGTCTTCTGTGAGATCACAATTCACCAAAAACAAAGAGTACACTGTTAAGTTGATACTAGATCGCTGTGGTTCTGGCATTCTAGCAGCAAGTTGTGAGTGTGTAGCAGGTATTGGACCCAAAGCCTGTTGTAAGCATACTGCTTCCCTTTGTTATGCCCTTGAATACTTCAGCAAAACTGGTTTGATAAAATGTTCAGAAACACCAACTGACGTTTTACAAACATTTCACCAGCCTGCACGAAAAAGGAAAGTACATGGAAGTCCCGTTAAAATGTCAAATCTGCCCATAGCAACAAGTTCACGGTTATGTTTTGATCCAAGACCAGCCTCACTCAGAAACGAGGAAGGTTATGAATCATATGTGAGACATTTAATTGAAAATCAGGAATGAAACTGTCTTATTTGTCATCACTTCCCAAATCAAAGGTTAACATCTTGTCTGTTGCACATGATCATTTTTATGGAACAGACACAAACTCAAATTATTTATCTGAGTTAGTGTCTGTCTCTGAGGATGCCATAAAAGATATAGAAAGGGAAACAAGAGGGCAATCCAGATGTGCACTATGGTACAAGGAAAGGAAGTACAGGCTAACTGCAAGTTATTTTGGTAGAATATGCCACACTAAAGATGCCAAAACTTTGGTCCATACAATAATTGCAGGTAGTCAATACCAAAATAAATTTATGAAGTGGGGTTTGGATAAGGAATGTCTGGCAAGGAGGAGGTATGAAGAAATTACAGATCATAGTGTATCCAAATGTGGGTTGATTATTCATCGCACCAAAAACTATCTAGCAGCAAGTTGTGATGGACTCATTGGGAATGACAGAGTGCTGGAACTGAAAGGTGTGCCAAGCCATGAATATGACAAAGTATCTGCCAGTATTGCACCTTATTTAATTGAGGACAAAGATGGCATACATTTAAAGCAGTCACACAACTATTATTTTCAAGTGCAAGGACAGTTGTTTATCACTGATAGACAGTTCTGTAGTTTTGCTGTCTACACAGCTGTTGATATGGTAATAATAAACATTGAGAGGAATGAGGAGTTTATTCAAGAAATGCTACCACAGCTTGAGAAATTTTACTATGAGTACTTTATTCCAGCTTTAATGGAGAACTAGGTCCATGAGCCCTTAGTATAAATGAACACTAAATGAACAATTATATCATGCTTCCAGCAATTGCTCACTTGTAACGTAATATAGTCTACCTACCATATTTTGCTTTAGTAGGCTTCATTTTATTGTAAATGAATACATACTACCTATCACATGATTGATCTCCTGAAATTGCACAACATGTAACATACAAAAATAATCCTACCTGACAGAGGAACTTTGCTTATGTGTAGCTTTGTTTGTAGAATTTTGTATGTTTTCCCTAAGCCTATAGCCTTTTCAATGTGTATTCTTTTGGAAGCAATTCTCCTTGTCATGGTATTTTCCATGGTGGAGAATTGCCTTTTCCCTTTCAAGAAGGGTGGAATATTTACACTTACTCCCTTTGAGCAAAGTAGGTCTTGAATTTGAAATCCTCGGTCAACCATTACTGAGTCACCTTCTTCCAACAAGTCAATAATATTAGATTTTATGAACAACTGCCTGTCTGAAACTGATCCACCATACGCATCTGATATAAAACACACAAATCCTGATGGATTTATTCCAATCAGTACCTTCACAGTGTTACAGTTTTTGTACGTAGAAAATGTTTCCTGTTGGGCACTAGAACTCTTAGGCTTCATTATTGGAATTTCAGTACAGTCTAAAATTACTCTTGTGTTAGGATATTGCTTCTTAAATTCCATAGGGGAGTTTTCCCTCACAGTCTTCTGATCAACCCAAATATTTAATTCTTTGAACTGGCAATACATAAAATTTATCCATACAGAAAAAATTAGCCCTACTGTTGTTACATTTAAACCAAAATCATAAGCAAGTTCCTTATCTGTTTTTGCCATTCTCAATTTCATCATTGTTAAAAAGAAACAGTATTCTGGTGAAATTGGAAATACCTGCAGACTAAATCTACCCCTTCCCAGGGCTTGAAACACTAAATAAAAATGATCTCTGTTGTCAAAACCTGTGAAGAGTTGCACTGCACCAGATATTGTTAGAAGTCTTTCAATATCAAGTACACCCTCACTGTCTTTGGTTTGGCACGCAACATCCCTAAATAAGTTACCAGTACCGCTTGATAATGGAAGGTTCACATTTTCATTAACACTAGATGACTGACACTCTTCAAATGCTGCTATAGGTAAGTCATCAGTAGCGGCTTTTCAAGTGCATCAGGTACAGCCCGGCTGCATAACATTTCTCAAAACAATTGTCTATCATTTTCTGCAGTCCTATATTTTCTCTTTAAACATATCCGTTTAAAAAACCGAAGACTGCGCCTTGTACGTTGTGATTACTCAACCGGTGTAGCGCCCATTATTAAGCAAGCACTGCAGTTCGTTTCTTTTACGAGTGCGTCTTGCGGTCTGAGTGCAGCCCTCTCAATGCTCAAAGCAGTCCGGGCTGACTTGTGACATGTAACACAACGGTTGCCATGACAACGCTCAAGACTGCCTCCAGTACGCATACGGCTATATTTTGCTTGGTGCAGCCCATTGAGACACTGGGATATTCGGCTGCTTGGCACGAGCTGGGACGATATTATCCGAACACACCCGAGTATGTAACGCGGCCTCTCTGCTTAGTTTGCTGCCATGTACGTATCTGAATCTCACGCTGAAACACAATTGAACAAACAAGACACATTTACTATTATATTTTGTCGCGAGAGTTGTGGCTACTGTTACAACACCTGTAACAAGAAGCTTGTTATAAATTCGAACGTGTGGTGCTCGGAGTATTCTTTTATAGTGAAAGTAAATGTCCGTTGTTATGTGAATCGTGACCGTGTGGCGGATTAGTTGTGAGTTAACTGTACATAAAATACGCGCTTTTGAAGAGCATTTAGTAGCACAGCTCAAAGAGTGAGCTCTTGGCGTTTTTATAGATACTGCGTGAAGCGTAGCACAATTATTGTTGTATGGATGTTTGGAGAGGAAGTGCGGTTGAAATTCATTAGGGATATAAATATGTAGCATGCGAGGCCGTACTTATAGTGTTGAAATCTGTTCTTATAGTGTGAAAGAATAGTGTTCCTTCCAAGGCGTGTTTTTCTAACATGAAACCCTCCGTGCATTTAGTTTGTATTTTAAGAGAAACTCCATTTTCGAAATGGAAGGAGGAGGATAAAAAGGAAATTTTATCAAGCAATCGTCCCCAACCAGTTTTGACTTAACGGAAAATAACTGGTTCTGCCTCCGAACAGATGTACACACGAAATTTCCAGGTATCTTGATATAGTAGTTATCCGTGGTTATGCGGTATTCATTATTTGCAGAGACTCTTTTGTTGGCCGTGTCTTATTGTTGGAGTGAAACAGGCAAACTGGAATCACGCAGGATTTGAAAATATGTCCTGTGCTACAAGGTCTTTCCAAAAACACGAAGGTTCCTCGGAGCATATAAAAAATGCCGTGGGATTTAAAGAAAAAAAGGAATCAGAATCAAATTGCTGACGCTTTAAAAGGAAATGCTCGTCTATACATGATAACATTTAATGAGAGTGTGAGGCTTAACAGACTTTTCATGCGATTACCAACCGGTGCAGTTTTATTTTTTTCTAATCAGGAAATGGCATTTAGAGGGTATGATGAGAGCGACTCCTCCTTATATAAAGGGAATTTTAAAAAACTGTTGATTGAAACTTCTATTTTCCAGCAGCTGATTAGAAATGCAACAGCATTATGCTTCTGTAAAGGTTTATAGCGGAGAATAGAAAACTATGCAATGTGAGTTAATAGACTGCATCTATACCTTTTTTAGGGTTTCTGCGAAAGAAGAAATTTTAGAAACCTCTTTCTATTCAGTTCAGGTCGACGATACAACTGATATCACAAAGAAATCGCAGTGTTCGGCGATACTTCGGTATACGTATTACCCACAAATGTGCGCTAGTTGAACGCTTTCGGTTTTTTGACGTTAGTTCGGACTGTACTGCGATTACTTTATTCATCTTGCTGTATGCTGTTTTGAGTGAATTTTCCTACAAAACTAAATTGATTGTCCAGTGTTATGACGGAGCTAGTGTCATGGCGGTCATGTAAATGGTCTTCAAACTAAGGTCAAAGAAGATGCCCCTCAAGCATTATTTGTACATTATTTCGCACACCGATTAAGTCTAGTGGTAAAGCAAATTATTACCAACATATTATCAGAGTGCCGTTCTTTTTTTTTTTGCGAGCTTTGGTGGCATTCCTTCATTTTTTCATTTATCATCCAAAAGAACTTTCGTCGCTGGTTCAGTAATTGCGAAGCGAATACCATCTGGTGTGGATACACGTTGGTCGTCACATAGGAAACTTTTGAACGTGGTTGTCGAGGAGTGGGAGGGATTGAAAGAAAAATATTTGAAAGACTTGTGTACGATCCTCAGTCAGACGAAGAAAACTTTAGTCAATCATAGGTGTTGTTCAATAATTTCAATAGCTTCCAGTTCACATTTTTATCAATAGTATTCAATGACATTTTAGAGCGTGCTAATATATTATTTAACGTGCTCCAAAAGAAGTCTCTGAGCGTTTACTTCTGCCTCTCAAAAATAAGCACCACACGGCAACTGATACTAGGTAAAAGGAATGAAGAAACATTTAAAACCTACTTTCATACGGCTGAGAAGAAAACCAAAATTGAACTAAAAATAAAATTCTACTTCAAAAACAGAAAGTGAGTTTTCTAAAGCATGGAGTGCTTTATTTTCAGATACTGGATTTAGTCTCCGTGGAAAATGATACAAGATTTCAAGATATGCAGAAGCTCCAATTTCTTTTCTTAGGATATAGCTCTACATTACATCATTATAGACTGTTATGCCTTTCAGCGTTCAGTCTGCAAGCCTCTGAGAATTTACTAAACGTCGCCACAATCCTCGATTTGCAACTAGTGTTGTGGCTTCATTTAGTTCTATACCTCTTATCTTTAAATCGTTAGAAACCGAGTCTAACCATCGTCGTCTTGGTCTCCCTCTACTTCTCTTACCCACCATAGTAGAGTCCATTATTCTCCTAGGTAACCTATCCTCCTCCATTCGCCTCACATGACCCCACCACCGAAGCCGGTTTATGCGTACAGCTTCATCCATCGAGTTCATTCCTAAATTAGCCTTTATCTCCTCATTCCGAGTACCCTCCTGCCATTGATCCCACCTGTTTGTACCAACAATCATTCTTGCTACTTTCATGTCTGTTACTTCTAACTTATGAATAAGATATCCTGAGTCCACCCAGCTTTCGCTCCCGTAAAGCAAAGTTGGTCTGAAAACAGACCGATGTAAAGATAATTTCGTCTGGGAGCTGACTTCCTTCTTACAGAATACCGTTGATCGCAACTGCGAGCTCACTGCATTAGCTTTACTACACCTTGATTCAATCTCACTTATTATATTACCGTCCTGGGAGAACACACAACCTAAATAATTGAAATTATCGACCTGTTCTAGCTTTGTATCACCAATCTGACATTCAATTATATTGAATTTCTTACCTACTGACATCAATTTAGTCTTCGAGAGGCTAATTTTCATACCATACTCATTGCACCTATTTTCAAGTTCCAAGATATTAGATTGCAGGCTTTCGGCACAGTCTGCCATTAAGACCAAGTCGTCAGCATAGGCCAAACTGCTTACTACATTTCCACCTAACTGAATCCCTCCCTGCGATTTTATACCTTTCAGCAGATGATCCATGTAAACTACGAACAGCAAAGGTGAAAGATTACAGCTTTGTCTAACTCCTGTAAGTACCCTGAACCAAGAACTCATTCTACCATCAATTCTCACTGAAGCCCAATTGTCAACATAAATGCCTTTGATTGATTTTAATAATCTACCTTTTATTCCATAGTCCCCTCCAAGTTTGAAGAATTTTCTAAAATTATCCCTTTTGATGCTCTAGAGAACTTAAAAATCTCTTATCCCACGGTATTTGACACACCAAACCAAACCAAACCAAACCAAACCAAACCAAACCAAACCAAACCAAACCAAACCAAACCCCATGGCGCAACAGCCCCGAAGGGCCAAGGCCTACCAAGCGACCGCTGTTCAGCCCGAAGACCTTCAGATTACGAGGTGTCGTGTGGTCAGCACGACGGATCCTCTCGGCCATTATTCTTGGTTTTCTAGACCGAGATATTTGACGTACACCGGTTAAAAAATGAACTTCAGTACACGATTCCGATTCTACCTACAAAGATGCCAGTTTGGAGGAAATAATTCTGTCTCACAATAAAAAATGGACTCGAGGACTTGTTCAAAGAAGCGTATCAATTATTTTGTTAAATAGGTACCATACCATCTGCCAGCTCATCAGTAGAAAGAAGTTTTTCGTGTCTTAAGCGGATAAAAACCTACTGAAAGAATTCAACATCCCAGGAGAGGCTAACTGCGCTGGCAAGCATATCCCTGGAGAAGTCACTGCTGAACGACTTGATGCATACAATGCCCTTTTACGATGACATTATTGCCAAGTTCGCTGCTTCAAAGGACCGGAGAATAGATTTAACATACAAGCAATACATGTTACCGAATGTGAGCAATATTTGTTTTTTAGTTAATTTAATTTAATTACATTGTGCTTTTTAAAGTAAGTGCATGAAAATTATACAGCGCATATTTGTAGCCCAATATCTTCCGAAAACATCAACCCGATACCTTATTTCCTCCTAGCTAGATTATCCAACACACCTATTCAAAATGTACACGTTTACTGCACAGGTGCGAGTTGGGCTGCACCAAACTTACACCCCACGAGCCGCCACTGTAAGTCATTGGTGTCCAGAAGCACAGCTGTGACTTGCCTTGTCATCAGATCATCCTCCTTATTTCCTCTGTTACGTGCCCTAACCTCTCTCATCTTTACATCTGAGCCGGTGTCAGGAGTCCAGGGAAATACAGATGGCACTGCATGTACTTTCAACCGCGACCTTTCACCTAAAAAATCAAAATATTCATAGTCATTCGAACGATAATATAATTGCAAGTGGCATGTACCTCTCTGCTGTACCTCTACACACACTTTAACACATTTAATTTTAAATAGACTATAGGCGTACTAGTAATCATTTATATACTTATCTACGTACCTAACAAAGTCGTTCTATAATCATCGCTCCTAAAATGTGCTGAACAGGCTCTATCATTCTTCGTAATCTGGCTCAGTTTAAGATTCTTCCTTCTGATAGAATGTATCCACTGTTTTCTAAGTTTCACATCTTTCGGAAACTGATGGAACGAAAATGGCATGCCTCGACTTTTGCACAATGGCACACAACAGTAATCCGGCATTTTTATTGAATCTCAGGATACCACAATAATACTTATGAGTCAATTAAATGACAGCGATATTCTAACCTTCAAGCCCTGAAACAAATGAAGGTGGAATGGCGTAGTCCGCGTAGTACACGCGCGCTACCTATTGGTACTAGTTCAGGATAACCCTATTCTTCCGCTCGCAAATGCGCACTAGCTATTCCCCACTGCTGTATCTCTAGCGGGATCTAATAGTCATTTGTTTACAGTAACTCATGAAGTCGCCGCGAGAGCGCCCTGTTATGTCTGTAGCGGGATCTGATAGTCATTTGTTTATAGTAACTCACGAGGACGCCGCGAGAGCGCACTGACATGTCTCTAGCGGAATCTGATAGACACTTGTTTACAGTAACACACGAAAGTCGCCGCGAGAGCGCACTCCATGTCTCTAGTGGTATTCGCTAGTCATTTGCTTCCAGTAACTCACGAAGTTGATATGTCTCCCCTCCCCACACTGTAACGCGTCAAGTCGCCACGAGAGAGAGGTGTTACGGTGCAGGCACACTAGCATTCCCTCCACGTTCCATCCACATTCCCGCCCGCACGACCACGCTATAAAAGTCTGTGCAGAGAAGGGAAGGTGGCGATGCCTGGCTAAGAAGCCAGCAATATGTTTGGTCGAAGACCGGGAGTGGTCGTCTGGGAGATTGAGAGAGCAATCTTGCTCTCACCCTTGCCCTATTTTTGGTAGGGGGCTGGGAGGTAGCCCCCAGGGAGTTAGGAGAAGACCCTCTTCACCCTCCGTAAAAACCAAAATCTCGTTCCCTCACCTAACACAATGAGGTTAGGTTAGCGTCCGTGGTTGCAGGTTAAGACGTCATAATGACGTCATTGACTAGGGGTCAATAAACTCGCCTGCAGCAATATTGTTTGCCAACTCAGCAAAATTTCAAATTTCCCGCAAAAAGCGTGGGGAAATACTGACGTAGCACCTCTTGTTTTAGAACATATACATCTCATACTACTCCTAACGTCATTTTTAAGATTTAAATTTCGTATTTAAAGAGTAGCGGCACGGCGTATATACAGCAATCCCATGCCCCATGCTCTCGCACTGTCAGAAAAAAATTGGCTTCAAATTTATTTCGGACTACCATTTCAATACTACCACTGGAGTATATTTACCATGTAGTAGGCCTACGCTGTGCTTAAGAGGAGAAGTCATCTGAGGGAATAGTTTATAATCCAGGTCAGTTATAAAATAAGTGCCTTAACATTTTTCTGCTCTTTGCTATGCATAAAATGCTCCTTGCCCCATAGTTCTTATGGGATTTACCTGAAAAGTTTAGAGAATGTTTGAATATGTACAGGAATTAAAAGTAGTTCTGTATTCTATTATCAGTTGAATAATACCTTCACATCTGTACTCTTGAAACAGCACGGAACTAGTTTTCGCACACTGAATGAATAATGAGAAATTTAAAAAGAAAATGTCTCCATTGGTTTATAATTGACTAAAAAGCCCGGTGTTGCTCTTAAATATATGAATATTTGTGACACGTCTGCCAAATTATAGCCCAAAACAATGAAAACTGTACCGCAGCGAGCATTTTCCATGCAACAGAGCCTCTGTAAATAACAATGATTTTTCAATAACTTTACAACCAATTAACTAATCAACTCCAAATTTTGTGTGGGGCTATTCTTATTAATTGCCCGGAAGGACGTGGGGTTCGAATTCCCGTCAGGAAGTCGTAAAATTTAAGAAACGAGATTTCCACTTCCGGAGGTGGATATGGCCCTGAGGTTCACTTAGCCCACACCAAAAATGAGTACAGGGTTAATTTCTGGGGGGCAAAGGCGGCCGGGCGTAGAGCTAACCACTCTACCCCATCACGTGCCGCGGTTAACAATGGTGGAAGCCTTTACCTTCCACTCCTTCAAGGGCCTACATGGCCTGTACGGAGGTGACTTCGTTGTCTATTCTTATTAATATGTGGTTCTGTTTTACATTTGGTTTTAACGGACGAGTTGGCCGTGCACTTAGGGGCGCACAGCTGTGAGCTTGTATCCGGGAGATAGTGGGTTCGAACCCCGCTGTCGGCAGCCCTGAAGATGGTTTTCCGTGGTTTCCCATTTTCACATCAGGCAAATGCTGGGGCTGTACATTAATTAAGGCCACGGCCGCTTCCTTCCCACTCCTATTCCTTTCCTATCCCATAGTCGCCATAAGACTTATCTGTGTTCGTGCGACGTAAAGCAACTAGCAAAAAAAAAAAAAAAAAAAAAAAGTGGTTTTGATAAGTGATAAATTGTAAAAGTTCAAATTTCAGTCCTGATTCCACTTAATTGATGTTTTCTTCAAGATTCTAGTTTACTGAAAATGAAAATCCACAGCCTGTTTCCAGTCATTCGACCGAGTCAGGAATGGAATGAATGAAGCCCCCATCTAGCGGCGAGGATAGGAAATGTGCCGGCTGCCGAAGCCTGTCGCACTCTTCTGGGGCAATGATAATGAATGACTAATGAAATGAGATGATATTGGAGAGTGTTGCTGGAATGAAAGATGACAGGGAAAACCAGAGTACCCGGAGAAAACCCTGTCCCGCCTCCGTTTTGTCCAGAACAAATCCCACATGGAGTGACCGGGATTTAAACTACGGTATCCAGCGGTGAGAGGCCGGCGCGCTGCCGCCTGAGCCACGGAGGCTCCTCTAGTTTACTAGCTATTGTAAATACCAGCAGTTGTCTGCTCTACTTGTCAGCACTAACTTAAAAATGCAAATAAACACAATCTTTGGATTCTTAAAACGAAACAGAATTGGCCTTCAAAGATTTTGTTCAAAATGACGACCACCAGGTTCAAGACAAGCTTTCAGTCAGCCATGTAAAGAATGATGCACATGTTCTAGCATTTTATCAGATATTTCAGCGCAGGCAACAGTAATACGTCGTTTGATATGGTCAGGCGATCGCTATGTCCTTATAAGCAGTGTTTTACCTTCCCCCAGAGAAAAACATCTAACGTAGTCAAATATGATGAACAGGCCGGCCAAGACACAGGTCTGCTTCGTCTAATCCAACGATTCGAAAACAATAGGTGAAGACAAGCATTAGTACGCCGTGCACTATGCGCTGGACAGCCATCATTCTGATAGCATATGTTCCCCCAAGTCCCTCGGACCCAGCGAGGGATCCCATCTCTACAGCCTCAAGGGCAGTGTCCTGGAGCGTGAGACATTGTGTCCGGGGATAAAACGTGGGAGGATGACCAGTACCTCGCCCAGGCGGCCTCACCTGCTATGCTGAACAGTGGCCTTGTGGTGGGATAGGAAAATCGGATGAGATAGACAAGGAAGAGGGAAGGAAGCGGCCGTGGCCTTAAGTTAGGTGCTATCCCGGCATTTGCCTGGAGGAGAAGTGAAAAACCACGGAAAACCACTTCCAGATGGCTGAGGTGAGAATCGAACCCACATCTACTCATTTGACCTCCCGAGGCTGAGTGTACCCCTTCTAGCCCTTGTACCACTTTTCAATAATTTCGTGGCAGCGCCGGGAATTGAACCCGGGCCTCCTGGGATGGCAACTAATCACACTAACCACTACATCACAGACGCGGACTACTCTATTTTTATTTTGTTATTATCAATAGGCATTGTTCCATTGAAAAATAATAGATAACAGATATTCTTAATGTTGTAATTATTAAAATCTGTGTCTGGGGTGCAATTATGGACCCTTAGTTACACTTCATAAATAGTACCTTCCACTTCAGAAATATTTAAGTAGCAACTTTTAGGTGCGTAACGATAATTCGGGTTTATACCTCCAGCACGCCGGGCTGAGTGGCTCAGACGGTTGAGGCGCTGGCGTTTTGATCCCAACTTGTCAGGTTCGATCCTGGCTCAGTCCTGTGGTATTTGAAGGTGCTCACATACGTCAACCTTGCGTTGGTAGATTTATTGGCACGTAGAAGAACTCCTGCGGGACTAAATTCTGGTACTTCGGTGTCTCCGAAAACCGTGAAAAGTAGTTAAGGGGACGTAAAGCCAATAACATTATTGCTATTACTATTATTTCTTGGTTCGAATGGACCTACTTTGGACCACGCTTGTTCAACTGTTGGGCTTTGATCTTTGCCCAGTATTTGAACATTTTCTGCCGGTGTAACTCCTTTCTTTCATCTGTCCAGGGGGTACCTTTGTTCCAGGGTTTTCTCCTGAAATCCGCGGATTTCTTCCAGTCTGTGTCGTACAGATCGTCTATCTTGAAGATCTGATATTGCCAGTTCTTCATTATCCTTCTCAGTTTCTGTCAGCCAAGTGATACGAATCTTCTTGTTCTGCCAGAAAATGACCAGGCGATTGGTCAGTCTTTTAGGCAGTCTTACTATATGGCAATAGAAAGCTACTCTCCTTTTCCTAGCTCAATCAGAGAGCCTCTCTATGTCTTCATGGCACTCGGAATAGTGCCGTCTACGGAATTCTTCATCTTCCTTTACCGGACCTAAGATCTTCCAGAGAATTTTCATCTCTCTGTCTTCCAGTTTCGTCATCAGACCTCTTCGGTTCATGGCATCCATTATTAGTATTAATATTTTATTCTTTGTAACACCACATTTAGGAAACTTCTATTCTCTTTCTTTCTGGGCTAGTTATAGTCCATGTTTCACTTCCATACAATGCCACGCTCCAGACGAAAGTCTTCAAAAACATCTTAGCAGTACCTTGTTATAATTATTCTTTCTTTCTTTCTCAATCTGTTTACCTCCAGGGTTGGTTTTTCCCTCGGACTCAGCGATGGATCCCACCTCTACCGCCGGAAGGGCAGTGTCCTGGAGCTTCAGAGGATGACCAATACCTCGCCCAGGCGGCCTCACCTGCTATGCTGAACACGGGCCTTGCGGGGGATGGGAAGATTGGATGGGATAGACGAGGAAGAGGTGAGGAAGCGGCCGTGGCCTTAAGTTAGGTGCCATCCCGGTATTTTCCTGGAGGATAAGTGGGAAACCACGGAAAACCACTTCCCGGATGACTGAGGTGGGAATCGAACCCACCTCTACACATTTGACCTCCCGAGGCTGACTGGACCCCGTTCCAGCCCTCGTACTACTTTTCATATTCCTTGGCACAGTCGGAAATCGAACCCGGACCTCCGGGGGTGGCAGCTAAACACACTAACCACTACACCACCGAGGCGGATTATTATTATTATTATTATTATTATTATTATTATTATTATTATTATTATTATTATTATACCTCTAACACTGTAGATACGATCGTATTCTTCGCAGGGGGAGAAAAAGATAATCTTGTTTATACTTCACCGAAATGGGAAATCTAATTCTTGTTTGCTAAATCAAAAATACTACAACACCGGAATATCTCGTAATTGCTGTATTCATGTCCTCAGCAGATTCACAAGCCACTGCAAAGCTCACGGGATTGATGAACACGATGTTGACCTAAACTAAATGAAGGGTATTAAGCTCCCTTAAAGTACTTCAATCTATTTTAGATAATAGAAGACGACCTTTGAAAACACGTCAGCTTTGCGTCATGTTCGATAAGAGTTGAATAGTGCCTCATGACAGCACCAATACGAGGAGTTCAAGACCTACAGTATTTCACCTTGAAGAAAAATAATGTCACAGCAGTGCGAGTTCACAGAGTTGAATTTTAGAGTTGCCGTCTTCCAAGATATTGGTGTTCACTCTAAATATTTGGGAAAACATATGTGTAGCAAGCCGACTCCACAGCGTAGAAGCAGCGTCCGTACCTCATACCCGAAGGCCCTGGGTTCCATTCCCGGCCAGGTCATGGATTTTTACCTGGATGTGTGGGCTGGTTCGAGGTTCAGTCAGCCTACGTGATTACAATTGAGCAGCCATCTGACGATGATATTGAGGCCCCGGATTAGCAACCCAAGAATAACGTCCGGGAGGATTCGTCGTAATGACCACACGGCGCCTCATAATCTGCAGGCTTTCGGGCTGAGAAGCGGTCGCTTCTTTTGCCATGGCCCTTTGGAGCTGTTGCACGATGGAGTTTGATTGTATGTGCAACTTTTCTTCCAATCATCCTGGGATATGACTCAGTTTCAACCAATCAGTCACCACTGATGTCCTCCAGGTGGCAGTCTCCCTATCAGTTGCTTATCTAGTGTGTAACTACAAGTAAGTCGGAAATTTATCGAGATCTTTCTTGTTAAATTACTCACATCCGTAAATCCTCTTCCTTTTCTTTCTAATCTGTTTACCCTCCAGGGTAAACCTTCTACCGCCTCAAGGGCAGTGTCCTGGAGCGTGAGACTTTGGTTCGGGAGGAGGAGGTCCAGTACCTCGCCTAGCCAGCCTCACCTGCCATGCTGAACAGGAGCCTTGCAGAGTGATGCGTAGATTGGAAAGGATAGACAAAGAGGGGGGAAGGAAGCCGCCGTGGCCTTAAGTTAGGTACCATCCCGGTATTTGCCTGAAGGAGAAGTGGGAAACCACGGAAAACCACTTCGAGGAAGGCTGAGGTTGGAATCGAACACCCTCTACTCAGTTGACCTCCCGAGGACGAGTGGACCCCGTTCGTGGCAGAGTCGGGAATCGAACCTGGGTCTCCGGGGGGTGGCAACTAATCACAGTAACCACTACACCACAGAGGCGGACAGTTTAGTTTCTACAGAGGCATCATTATTATTAAAGAGCATTAATTTGCTTTGATGTAGGCCTAGAAGTATATCGCCGCGCTGAGTGGCTCAGTTGAGGCGCTGGCCTTCTGACGCCAACTTGGCAGGTTCGATCTTTGCTCGGTCCAATGGTACCTGAAAGTGCTCAAATACGTCAGCCTCGTGTCGGTAGATTTACTGGTACGTACAAGAACTCCTGCGGGGCTAAATTCCGGCACCTTGGCGGCTTCGAAAACCGTAAAAGTACTTAGTGGGACGTAAAGCCAATACCATAGGCTGTAACATTGTTATTATTACTGGAAGTATTCTTCCATTAGCATGCAGAATATATTGAGGTGTATATATTTTTATTTTTGAGTAAGCTCGTCTTTTTTTACGTCGCACCGACACAGATACGTCCTATGGCGACGATGGGACAGGAAATGGCTAGGAGTGTGAAGGAAGCAGCCGTTGCCTTCAATAAGGTACAGTCCCAGCCTTTGCCAGGTGTGGAAATGGCAAACCACACGAGACTATTTTCAGGGCTGCCGACAGTGGGGTTCAAACCCACTATCTCCCGGATGCAATCTCACAGCTGTGCGCCCCTAACCGCACGGCCAATTCGCCCGACCGTTTAGTTTATATGGAGAATATCAATAGTCTCTTTTTATATATTAATGTATTATGATGAAGGCTATTGACCCGCGAGCTCTGCCGCCTCCAGCACTCGTAGCACCTGTAGGCTGCCCTTTAAGTGGCTAAATTCTGAGCAGACGGGACAAAATTTTGCGTCCCTTCATAATCCATACTGTCTGCTACGTGATCTGTGAATTTTTCAACATCCTCAAAACTTTCAGAATTTTAGGAATTGCTCCAAAAAATCATCCTTTTGTAATTCACATCATAACCTCACTGTACCGTCCACAAACGTTGATTTGAAAATCCCGTTGTTTTAACTCATTATCCGGTACCATTTAAATAATTTTTCTAAGTAGAGTTAAGCCCTTTTTCCACCGACGAAACGCAACGTTAACTTGATTTCTAAAAATGTCGCCTTTTAGCTAAAAACCACTTGGACACCTGTGTTTAGAATGAACCTCGTCCTGCAACGCTACCAGATGGCAACATTTGCACGACAGTCAGTGATGTAATTGGGTGTGTCAGTTTTCGAGCAACCTTAGATGGTGCCGTTGTCTCAAAAATCTCCATTTAGCATGTCTTAATTATCAGAGTAAGAGTTTTATTCAAGTCTAATGGAAGGAGTAAAGGGGCCGAAAGTCTGCAGATTACGAGCTGTCGTGTCCTCTCGGCCGCTATTCTTGGCTTTCTAGACCGCGGCCGCTATCTCATCGTCAGATAGCTCCTCAATTGTAGTCACGTAGGCTGAGTGATCCTCGAACTAGTCCCCAGATTCAGGTAAAAATCGAAACCGGGCACATTACGATGCAGTCTTTTTTTGAAGGCGACTGCACTAGTCTGGAACCAAAAACCACTTATAAACTGTATTTCGGTTTCGGAATGGATAAAGTGAGTTTCAAATTATGTGGCTCATACCATTTTTCTACTGTCATTGGGCATGTATTCACACTCTTTTGCTTTGAAGTTCTTCTGCTGTTTGCCTCCGTGGTGTAGTGGCTAGTGTGATTAGCTGCCACCCCTGGACACTCGAGTTCGATTCCCGGCTCTGCCACGAAATTTGAAAAGTGGTAAAGGGCTGGATCGGGGTCCACCCAACCTCGGGAGGTTAACTGGTTTACTGATTAGAAGGGCTTCGATTTCCACTTCAGCGATCCTCGAAGTGGTTTTCCGTGGTTTTCCACTTCTCCTCCAGGTAAATGCCGGGATGGAACCTAAGGCCACGGCCACTTCCTTCCGTCTTCCTTGTCTATCCTTTCCAATCTTCCCATCCCCCAAATAGGCTCATGTTCAGCATAACAAGTAAGGCCGCCTGGGCGAGATAATGGTCCTCCACCCCAATTGTATTCCAGACCCAATGTATCACGCTCCAGAACACTGCCCTTAGCGTGGTAAAGGTGGCATCCATCGTTGAATCCGAGGGAGAAACAACTCTGGACGGTAAACGGATTAAGAAGAAGACGTACTGCTTCGAAGAGAAAGAAAGAAAGAAAGAAAGAAAGAAAGAAAGAAAGAAAGAAAGAAAGAGAGAGAGAGAGACTAAAGTATAAACTTTGCTTGCCGTTCCTCGCTCCGCTCTATGGCGACTTGCTCTTTGTATGAGCTCTTCAGCTATTCGTTATCGCGGTCGTTTTGACTCATACATAAGGACAATTTATCGTTCCTGTGATAGGGGTTTAGGCGAAGATAGCGTGGCAACTCATTTACGTAAGTCGTTCTGAAAGATATGAATAATAAGGACAAACTGTTTAAATTCAAATATTGTGTTGGAATTACTACAATACAAAACCCACATACAGTACAGGCGACTGGGAATTAGAAGTGGGGCACAAAAATGTATGGGCAAAAAAGTGCTCAGGTCTGAGGGATATACAGCGGTTGGTGGGAAGGGGGGGAGGTTAACAAAAACATTGAACAATTAGCTATAAAAGAGGAAGTTTTTGATGTTCTCTGGGCGAATTTCGATATAGTCACCAATTCTTAAGTGCGGTCATAATAGTACTATACAATAAAACTTTGACCAGCCCGCCTGGTGGCCATGATCGTTAAGGTGTTGAAGTCTAAGCTGTCTGACACCGCGATTAGCCGGTTCGAGTCCCGTTGGTCGAAAATATTGTCACCATCAGAATGTTGGCCGGCAGAGTAGTGGAGGTGTTCGTATACAATTTCTAATGACTAGATTGCGTGCCAAATGTCTGGATTAAATTCCATACGTCTCCGCAGTGCTGATATGGAGTGAGGGCATATAACGCTGTTGATGGCGATTCGTCCGTGGGATGGGGACGTAAAGCCTCGGACGGACTTCCATGGTGCTATTCGACAGGAGTAGACTATGTGCTGGCACCGGGTTTCACCCTCTCCCCTCCTACTATCATATATATTCGTTATTCATTTCAACTCATTAACTCCTCTGATGAAGTCGACGTCCGAAAGGGCAACCGGTCATAAAAACACGCTGCGAAGTTTCATCTCACATCATACCCGACCCCGTAGAGGAACGGAATAAGGGTTGCACATTCATACAATAAAACTTTCACTGTAGGAACAATATTACACATGTATTGCAAGTAAATAGAAGTACGGTGTGCTTATACAATTAAATTGTCATTCAGTATTTGACTACACAGTAACAAAGTAATAGACACATTGATCGAGTGAGACAGCCAGACGCGCTACACTTCCTCACAGCACATGATGCGCGAGTCTCTACTACAGTTCGGATAGGCGCGACGAATGACATTTTATGCGTATTTCCGCTAAGCATTTTTCTTAATAAATTAAATTAAAGATTTGGCTGAGAGGACAGATGGCCATCACCTTGGCCTTGTCGGTGTTAGTTTTGAGACCGAGTTTATCGTATTCTGCTACAATTCTGTCTACCAGACGCTGAAGACCTTCAGTACTCTCAGCCAAGATGACAGTGTCATCTGCGTACCTCCGATTGTTGATCGGTCTGCCGTTAACTTTTACTCCATCTTCCGCTTCTTCAAGAGCAGCTCGGAGTACCGATTAAACAGCAGGGGAAATAACACACATCCTTGCCGTACTCCCTGTTTGATCCTAGTGGCACGAGTCTCGGAGTTTCCAATCATGCAATAAAGTAAGCCTACATTGTAGAACTGCAAAGAATCAGCGATTTGTCATCCCGAGTACGCGCATCACAATAAATTTCTGCAACAAGGAGTTTTCTGCCGCAGCGACTAGAAATCGCAGGTGCGCGCCTAGACGTAAAGGTTCATGCACACAAAATTCTAAGCCGTAAGTCCGTGAGATATACCAGACCAACTCAACAAATTTAATTATATATTTCATACGCGCGTAGTCTCCGTGGCTCAGACAGCAGCACGCCGGCCTCTTACCTCTGGGTTCCGTAGTTCAAATCCCGGTCACTCCGGACAAAGCGGACGCAGGACAGTTTTTTCTCCGATACTCCGGTTTTCCCTGTCATCTTTCATTCCAGAAATACTCTCCAATATCATTTCTTTTTATCTGTCAGTCATTGATCACTGCCCCAGAGGAGTGCGACAGGCTTCAGCAGCCGGTACAATTCCTATCCTCACCGCTGGATGGGGGCTTAATTCATTCCATTCCTGATCCGGTCAAATGACTGGAAACAGGCTGTGGATTTTAATTTTCATTTCCTACGCATCCTCGATACCAAATATCCTCTGATATACACAAAAACTGAAACCCGAATAGTAAAGATAATCTACCTGATGGTCACTCCTATTAGGGAACCGAAATGATCGACCTCTTAATCACTTCATATGAATAATGTTACTTTTATCTGTTGTCTATATTAAAGCGGAGTTCGAATTATGACACAAAATTGAAATTGGCAACCATCAGCTGAACTTCCCCTTTGTGATTTTATTGGAAAAAGATAATCCAATACATGGTACTTCACGCCAGGGAGTACAAATGGTGTCTACCAATACCCAAAGAATTTTTAGCGCACAGTCCGCTATGGTCTGGAAGGTGGTTTCTGGGATTTTTTAAATTCTTACGAAGTTCAGCTTCTCATTAGGAATTGTTGCTCTAGCGCATATATTAAACCCAATGGCTTCACATTTTTTAATCTTATACTTCTTTCCGAGATCCTCAGCGCGTGGTTTATATATGGCCTTTTTCTCGTCACACACTAATTGAGCCTGCTGTCCATTTCCCTCGGATCTTATTGAAAGATCACTGACCATACCCTTATCCTTTTCCCGGTCTATGATCCATTTGTGGAGAGACATCCAACTTCTTCACAAACCTACAAGTGTTGTTCACGGAGGTTTCCGGCAATCATTGTGAGAACTGCATTGTGCCTATTCATTCTCATCAGAATTGCCTTACGACAGATATATTACGTAAGGTTTCGAATTCATCGAATCTTCTGGAGCGGGGTGTATTAAGGCTCCTTACAGGGAGAGATCCAACGGGGATGACGTTACATATATACATCTTCGTTATAGACTGTTCTGCCTTTAAGCAAGCCTCCGTGAATTTACTAACCGCCGCCATAATCCTCTATTTGTAACTAGTTCTGTAGCATTGCTTAGTTCCATACGTTTTAGCTTTAAATCTTTAGAAGTGAGCCTTGATCTCCCTCTACGTCTCTTATCTTCCACGACCGAGTCCATGGTGACCTATCCTCTTCAATTCACCTCACGTGACCCCACCACCGAAACCGCTTTATCTTCATCCATCGAATTCATTCCTAACTTAGCCTTTACCTCCTCATTCCGAGTAACTTCCTGCCATTGTTACCACCTGTCTGTACCAGCGATCGTTCTTGCTAAATTCATGTCTGTTACTTCTAACTTAAGAATAAAATACCCTTGGTCCACCCAGCTTTCACTCCCGTAAAGAAAAGTTGGCCAGATAACAACGAGGTGTTAACTTTCATATCCTCAAAATACGGTACTGCCAACTATTGAGCAAACGACTTTTTAGGCCAATGGACTTGTAAGTGTACTCTCTAAAACATGTAAACTGTTTTAATCGTAATTTGTTCTCTTTCATTCTTACTCGTGCCGTCGTATAAACGGTGCAGTCCGGGAAAACGGCATCGGGGTCCGCATCCGGACCGGAATCCACCATTTGAAGATCCCCATTTTAGAGGGTTTTCTTCTTGGTGTATCATCGAGTTACCCAGAAATACCATAAATACCGATAAAGTTAATTATTTTGTGACTTCTTCGACGTATTCTTTATTGGTAAGTCTCTTTCCTGGAACTAGAAAATTCGAGTCTTCCTTCTATGTCAAAAGGCGGTATTATATCAAGATGTATTAGTCAGCGACCTCAGGCGTTGGCTGAAGGCCAAAACAATAGGTTCCGCTTATCCCTGACTTGGACGACGATAAGCAAGTACTTGCAATTACGAAATTTACTTTTGAATTACCTCACAACCTGCTGGTTTCCTAGTTACGTATGTCCTTCCATATGAAAAGGGAGGGGGGAATAGAATATACTTAGCTCTATGTAATAACGTCTGCCTTATTCATTGTTACCACTGGATACTAGACTACCCACATCTCACCATGTCTCTCGTTAGCCAATCTGCGCTCTTGTTGGTGTGCCTCCTTGTGGCCTGGAATGGTAAGACTAGTGCATATTAATATTATTATTAACAAATAGAATTATTCAGTCATTAAGTGAGTTAACGTACAACAGACATTGGCAAAGAAAATGTGACCATAAATGTACACACACATACATGAAATTTCAGTACATGACACTTACTAATATCAAAGTATTCCTGGAATCTATACTGAAGATATAACAGATATTTTAGATTCGGGGGTAGAATGGTCTGTATCGCAATTGAACTATCCAAGGTTATTGGACTGGACAAAAGAGTGGTTGAATGGGTGGCTAAATTTCCAGAAAATAAAACTCAGAGAATGACATTAGGTGAAGTGATATCCTATCCTGTAATGATTAAGAGGGGGTCCCACAGGGATGTGCTGTTGGACCTTTGTATCTTCATATATTTATACAGGGTGTTTCAAAAATACAGGGAATAATTTCAGGTATGTATTTATTACATGTAGACAATCAAAATAGTGCATTACAACATGTGTCCGGAAATGCTTCATTTCCGAGTTATGGAGTTCACAACACTGAACTTCACCGGAATGTTTTTCTTCCGCAAGTCATTGTCATTACAGAAGAAGTTCAAAATGTCCACCTGCCTGAATACAGATCTCACATCGATGTCTCAATGACCTGCGAACACCATCCCAAACTCCAGGAGTATTGCGTATGTCCTCACACGATGCCACAATTCGATTCCGATGGGTTTCCACAGCAGGCACCAGAGACGAATACACCGATGATTTTAAATGGTCCCACAAGTAGAAAACGAGAGTGTTCAGATCAGGTGAGCCTGGAGACCAAGCAATCGGGCCACCTCTACCTATCCAACGATCAGGAAACATTCGATCCATGTCAATGAGACATCGATGTGAGGTCTGTATTCAAGCAGTAGGTGGACATTTTGAATATCTTCTGTAATGACAATGACCTGCGGAAGAAAAACGTTCCGGTGAAGTTCAGTGTTGTGAAGGCCATAACTCGGAAATGAAGCATTTGCGGACACATGTTGTAATGAACTATTTTCATTGTCTACATATAACAAATACATACCTGAAATTTTGCCCCCCATGTTTGAAACACTCTGTATAAATGATATCAGTAAAGCACTGGAATCACAGATAAGGCTATTCGCGGATGTAGATATACTTTATAGGGAGCCTCCGTGGCTCAGGCCGCAGCACGTCGGACTCTCACCGCTGGATTCCGTGGTTCAAATTCCGGTCACTTCAGGTGAGATTTGTGCTGGACAAAGCGAAGGCGGGACAGGCTTTTCTCCAGGTACTCCGGTTTTCCCTGTCACCTTTCATTCAAGCAACACTCTCCAATATAATTTCATTTCATCTGTCAGTCATTAATCATTGCCTCAGAGGAGTGCAACAGGCTTCGGCAGCCGGCACAATTCCTCTCCTCGCCGCAAGATGGGGACTTCATTCATTCCATCCCTGACTCAGTCAATGACTGGAAAACAGGTTGTAGGTTTTTCGATACACTTTATAGAGTAGTAAATGCGTTGGAGGATTGTAAGCGACTGCGGGGGACCTAGAGAATGTTGTGAGATGGACATCACATAATGGTATGATGGGAAAGGGGTTGAAAAGTAAAGTTGTAAGTTTCACCAAGAGGAAAAGTCCTTTCAGTTTTAATTACTGTGTTGATGGGGAGACAGTACCTCATGGGGAAAAATGAAAGTAACTAGGTGTTAATATAAAGAATGATCGTCATTGGGGTAATCATATTAACGAGGTTGTTAAGAAAGGTTGCAGATCTCTTCACATGGTTATGAGAGTTCTTAGGGGTTGTAGTAAGGATGTAAAAGAATAGGTGTATACGTCTCTGGTAAGGCCCCAAATAGAACATGATTCCATCGGGGGAGTTGGCCATGCAGTTAGGGGAGCGCAGCTGTGAGCTTCCATCAGAGAAGTGTCCGACTCGTTGGCTGAACGGTCAGCGTACTGGCCTTCGGTGTAGAGGGTCCCGGGTTCGATTCCCGGCCGGGTCGGGGATTTTAACCTTAAATGGTTAATTCCAATGGCTCGAGGGCTGGGTGTGTGTGGCGCATTCAACATTAGAAATGTCCGACTCGTTGGCTGAATGGTCAGCGTACTGGCCTTCGGTTCAGAGGGTCCTGGGTTCGATTCCCGGCCGGGTCGGGGATTTTAACCTTAAATGGTTAATTCCAATGGCTCGAGGGCTGGGTGTGTGTGGCGCATTCAACATTAGAAATGTCCGGCTCGTTGGCTGAATGGTCAGCGTACTGGCCTTCGGTTCAGAGGGTCCTGGGTTCGATTCCCGTCCGGGTCGGGGATTTTAACCTTCATTTGTTAATTCTGATGTCCCGGGGACTGGGTATTTGTCCTGTCTCCAACATCCCTTCAACTCACACACCACACATAATACTATCCTCCACCACATTAACACGCAGTTACCTACACACGGCAGATGCCGCCCATCCTCATCGGAGGGTCTGCCTTACAAGGGCTGCACTCGACTAGAAATAGCCACACGAAATTTTTATTATTATTATTATTATTATTATTATTATTATTATTATTATTATTATTATTATTATTATTATTATTATTATTATTATTACATTAAAATCATCCAAGGTAGGGCCCTCATCTTCACAGACATGCAGGTCGCTTAATAGGCCGTCTACTAGAAAAAGACCTGCACCAGGCCCCTCCGGAGGCCATACGCCAGTATTATTATTATTATTATTATTATTATTATTATTATTATTATTATTATTATTATTATTATTATTATTATTATTAGGAAAATAGTGGGTTGGAACCCCACTGTCGGTAGCTGGTGTCCCATTTTCACATAAGGCAAATGCTGACTCTGTACCTCTATTAAGGCCACGGCCGCTTTTTTCTCACTCCTAGCCCTTTCATATCCCATCGTCGCTGTAAGTCCTATTTGTGTCGGCGCGACGTAGAGCAAATTGTAAATGAATATGATTCCAGTGTATGGGACCCTAACCAGGACTACTTGGGACGAGAACTGGAAACTATTGAAAGGAAAGCAGCACGGTTTGTTCTGGATAATTTCCGACAAAAGAGTAAAGTTACTAAAATATTACAAACTTTGGGCTGAGAAGACTTGGGAGTAAAGAGACGAGATGCTCGACTACGTGGTATGTTTCGAGCTGTCGTTGGAGAATTGCCGTGCAATGGCATTAGTAGACGAATTAGCTTGTGCGGAGCTTTTAAAAGTAGGAAAGATCATAATATGAAGATAAAGTTGGAATTCAAGAGGACAAATTGGGGCATTATTATTATCGGCGTATGGCAACAAGTTAGATACAATATACAAGTAGACAATATTTACAAATATACACAGACAAGAAACATGTTTCTTGGGAGCAAGATTTAGTTACAGTCACTCGGGCTACCTGTGTAGGAACGTCGTGCACATTTACTTACAATATGGGGGATCGTCTGCCGAGAAACACCACAGTCGCACTCTGGTGAGGAAATATATTTCCACTTATAAAGAGCATCCCTGCATCGTCCATGATTTGTTCTCACCCGATTCAGAGTGGTCCAAAGCTTACGCGGTAGATGATGTCCACCAAGAAGATGTTCACCAGAAAAGATGTTGTGTAGGGAACTGTATATATGGCAACTTTCCAGCGACTTCTCCATTATTCTAAAGGGTGAAAATTCCCATCACCCAATGTGACAGCATCATCGATTGCGTGATTTTAGCGTCGTTATCTTGAGAGCGGGAATATAATCCAAAACAAGCGTGGGGAAAAATGAAAGTAACTAGGTGTTAATATAAAGAATGATCGCCATATTAACGAGGTTCCAGTCTTCAATCTTCTTGTGCTCTCCTATGAGAGTATTTGATCTTAAATCAGGCGGCATTATACCTGACAGAATGGGGAGCCAATAAAGGGGTGTGGACTAGATAGTACTAAATATTAACGGCATGCTAGCATGCAGGTGAGTATCAATGAGTCTTGTATTCAGCCAAACTGGTACACAGTGTTCAGCACGTGAGAAAACCAGTCCCAAATCCGAAGATCTTTAATTCTTTGCTGAGGAACCCCAACTTCAGCCACACGATTTCTATTCCCTACACGTGACCCCCCGGGTGGCGCTAAGAAAGCAATGACTGTGGCTGCTGGACCTATCTTTTTAAAGATCTCCGAGCAATGGCAAGATCGTTTCATGGAAATAGCTATTCTCAGAGCTACCAGACAAGGAGCATTGGACCTTCAATCTGTGTCTTCTAGCTTAACTTAGAAATTGGGGAAAATATTCGTTTATAGTAAGAGGAGTAAGGGTTTGGAATAATTTATCAAGGCAAACGTTCAGTAAATTTTCAAGTTTTGTTTGAAAACGTTTAGGTAAACAATTAATCGGTAGGAAACCTGCCACTTGGGTGACAGTTCTAAATGTAGATTATTAATTGATTGATTGATTGATTGATTGATTGATTGATTGATTGATTGATTGATTGATTGATTGATCGATCGATCGATCGATCGATCGATTTATACTTTTCAAAGTTAAGTTTCAATGTAAAATTATGAATAGTATTTATTTCAAATCTGAACAATGAAATGGATTGAAACTCTCCTTGTAGCCCATAACGAGGTACATCGATATGGATAAGTGACGTGGCATTATTCGTATATTTGTGAACATCACGTTTGAATTTCTGGAATCTGGATATAGGCCTATCTTAAGAAGTCCTTTAGACACAGGGTAACAATAACGTAGGCCAAATTTCCAGGACGTATCCCTCAAACGTAAAAGAAGAAAATTTGTTATATGGACGTGGGTCCAGAAACGCTTTCTTTCCATGTTGGAGATCATTTTCTACAACATAGTACATTAACCCTTTATAGGGCAAATCTCTGGGGGATAAAAAAATATTACTTATTTGGTTAAATTTTATACCATTGGGACCTAATGTTTTGATTTTCGTCAAAATCTCAGTCAATGCATTGTGTGTTTGCTTGTGAGATGGTAAGTATTTTTACCAGAGAACATTTAGGATTTCCTTGCAATATAACAGAGTGTATACTGCTTGCCATGTAAGCGCATTATCCCCCCCCCCCCCCGCTGTTAATATTGCAGGTAGTGATTTATAGTTATTTTCTAACTGTTGAATTCGATTCAGTATAGCTAACCATACATTTTAGGGGACCCTACTTGCTGATACTTTGTCTTACAGTTACTGTTAATCTTGCACGTTGGCACTATGTAGTCATGTTTTTTTTATTTTCGTGACTTGCGAGATATACGTATTACCACTGCTGTATTGTAAAAATTACCAGTGTTACATTTGCGGGAGTAAGAAGAGCATTTTGTTTTCTGCAGGACTGGAAATATGTTTGGTTCATACGAGGTAAGTAGAATTGTGGCATGTTCGAATAATGTATTTAATGACGTAGTTAGCGTTAAATTACGAGCGCAGCATTTTTATCAATACGGTCTTATTTAAACCATTTCGTATGTATTCACTTCAATTAGGATGTATAAGAAGCAAGAAAAACTACAAGAACCCCTCCGGAAAGAAAAGCAACGTTACCTCCTCTATAATAATAATAATAATAATAACAATAATAATAATAATAATAATAATAATAATAATAATAATAATAAAGAAACGAAATTCTAACCGATATTCTTCCCCTATTCTTTCCCATCCTATACAAATCATCTATATCCCTTTCAGTACAGTCAATGCCTAAATTCTCTCTCATTAGCTTTAAGACTGAGTTCATCAATTCCATCGTAGGCTGTCCTTCCGTTTCCTCCAGGCCATAAATAATATTTCTTCTCTTCTCCTCCACCGTTCTTCTACTACTCGCCATTGAAGTACCTGAACTTGTTCTTCTAGCGCCTTTATCCTCTGATTTACAGTAGTATCGCTCTTTCTTCCTTGTCTTCTCTTATCTTTACCTTTATTTATGTTAGTTCTTTGGTTATGCTGTCCTTCATATCGTTGATCTGTTAATACTCCACCTCGAACATTTCCTTGATCTGATCAGCCTGAGAAGTATCGCGCACAACTTCCTTGATTTTTTTTTGATGGTCCGGCTCCATGGCTAAATGGTTAGCGTGCTGGCCTTTGGTCACAGGGGTCCCGGGTTCGATTCCCGGCAGGGTCGGGAATTTTAACCTTAATTGGTTAATTTCGCTGGCACGGGGGCTGGGTGTATGTGTCGTCTTCATCATCATGTCATCCTCATCACGACGCGCAGGTCACCTACGGGTGTCAAATCATAAGACCTGCATCTGGCGAGCCGAACATGTCCTCGGACACTCCCGGCACTAAAAGCCATATGCTATTTCATTTCCTTGATTTTCTCCATGTCCTCTCATGTCAATGGGCCTGGGTTCATCTCGACGTCTCCGACAACTAATAGAGCAGCCACTATAGCGGCCGCCGTCAACAGTTCTGTCAGTCCTATTCGTTTATTAACTCCTAATTTGCACTCCGTCTTGATCCACTTGACCCGGCCCTTGCCATCGCCCTATCACACTCCTATACTGCTGCACTGTTACGCCCATACTGCTTTACCTGTACTTCTGGATCGTTACCACGCACGTCTGCTCATTAGCTCAGCTCAACAAAGACTGCCTCCCCTATAAAGATCAGTTCAGTTGAAATAGAAAGGAAACTTCGATATCAACCAACCTTGTCTTGTCACGACTTTGGTACGGTTTGGAGACTTAGCCTTTGAGTTTTCTTAATGACTTACAGCATATGAACTTGTAATACTGTATATTTGGTTTCACTTCATTCGGACAAGTAATAACAAATTTCAAGAAGAGAGCTGAATTATTTACACAAGGCAAACACCGAATAATACGGTTATATTAATGCATATATCAAAATAACGGCAGAAATATATCACACTAAATTTAAATGAAATGATATATGGCTTTTAGTGCCGGGAGTGTCCGAGGACATGTTCGCCTCGCCAGGTGAAGGTCTTTCGATTTGACTCCCGTAGGCGACCTACGCGTCGTGATGAGGATGAAATGATCATGAAGACGACACATACACCCAGCCCCCGTACCAGCGAAATTAACCAATGATGGTTAAAATTCCCTACCCTGCCGGGAATCGAATCCGGGACCCCTGTGACCAAAGACCAGCACGTTAACCATTTAGCCATGGAGCCGGACAACTTTAAACTGAGTGAATGTGATAGAGAGTGTTGATTTCCTTTTCCTCAGTGATCTTGTAAACTAACTTAATTATGAAATCTCGATTGATCATTTATTTGGGTAAGAAAACCTCCAATATTGATACTTATGTTGAGGTTAGTTTGTTGATGTTTGTCTCGTGATTTCAATATGTAATTAGTCAAGTTGGCAGCAGTGATGAGCCACTAAAAAGTAGTATTTAGCGGCGATATTGGTTTTTAGTGTATAGCCGAGTACTGTAACACGAGTGAAGTAGTGGCGCTCTCTGGTAAACATGTGCACCTCATTCAGAAGTGCAACGATTCAAGTGACTATGAAGCGCGATTTTCAAAAAAAACTTGCACATGTTCTTACCAGAGAGTGTTACTAGACTAGAAATCAATCGGTTAAGGCCACGTTTTTATGAAAATATGGTGCTACAGGAAAATACTGAAAATTCCATGGATGGACAAAACCAATAATGAAGAAACGCTTAAAAGGATTGGAGAGAAGCCATGTTTATGGAATATGCTTACTCACCGAAGAGATAATTGGATTGGACATATCGTGAGAAATGGAAGTCTTCCGGCTAGGATATATAAAACAAATCATTCACGACAAGGGTTGTGATAATTACTTGGACTTGAAGAGACTGGCCTCAGACCGGAGTTCATGGAAAGCTGCTATAAACCAATCTCCGGATTGAACACCACAGAAGAAGATGCAATAAAAAGTTTCACGTCGTATGATGATACATTCTGCTCCAGAGTCTTTTCTTTGACCCTTTATAGGTTACCACTTGGGAAGCAGAAATGTGAAAAAAATAACTTTTTCAGTTCTACTACAGAAGAACCAGTAGATTCACCAGTTCTGGATGAGATACTTTCTTGTCTTTCCTCTATTTTCAAAAACTTTTCAGTAGTGAAAAGATGTACTTTCCATTTTTTCACAACATTGTTCCCAACTTATTTGTTGATCTTATTTTGCAGATGAATTTGCTTTCTTCTCTTCCCAGAATCTCTTCATCCTCTCGCCGTGCTTTTTATTTCGTTCTTCCGTCCATGCAGTGGTCGTTCTCGTCTTAGGGTTCTCAGAAAAATTATGTTTCTTCACCAAAGATCTAAAGCTAGGTTTGTTCAATATAATATTTCACCTGTCATGTTGATTTCTTTAATTTATTTTTCTTTTTCGATTATTGAATTTTTCTTCAATGTTCATTCTTTGAATACGGTCTTAACATGTTTTCTAATAGTGTCTGATATTTTCTCAGAATGCTGGTATAATTCAGCATATCTCCTTCCCATCCACACTCCTATGCGTACTGGGCCAAATAATTTCCTAACGATTTTCCCTTTTGTTTTTCAACATTTTTATTTAATTATCTGCCCCCAAGGAAGAAGGTTTCTGATGCGTATAACGCTTCAGGCTTAATTACAGTGTTATAGTGTTTTAATTTAGAGTTCTGAGTTATTGATTTTTGTTGAAACTGTTCCATGAGATTCTATAAGCTTCTTGTCATTTGGAAATTCTCTCTCTGTTCGCTTCACGATTTAATCCGCATGGTTGGATGATTTTCCCTAAGTATTTGAAATCATTTATCTGAGGTATTTCGCCAAACTGAATTGCCAGAGGTTTAAGTATCCAGCAGATCCTTCCATGACTCGGGTTTCCTCATATGAGACTTGGAGAAAAGTTTCAGATTGAACTGCATGAAGTATTTCCGGGGACTGAATTTGCTTCTTGCCTATTGTTGGATAGAAGAATTATCAGATCATCTGCGAAGGCCAAATATTTGATGCGATTTGTCTCTTTAACTAGCTTACTGATTTTAATCCCTTTTGTTTTCTTGTCCCAGGTTCGGACTACTTTCTCTAGCATAAGATTGAAAATTAACTGGCGATAGGCCGTCTCCTTGTCTAAAATCTGTCTTAATATCAAAAGGTTCATAAATTTCATCTAAGAACTTAACTTTCGATGTTACGTCTGTCTGATCAAATTTATTGTTTACTTATTTACTCTGACCTTTGCCTAATGTAACTTTAAAGCTCTTCTGCCTGTCGAACACGAGACTTCCATATAAATACTACACTAACATACCTGTAAAAAACACTATTAAAACGGAATAAATATACGCGCTATTCATTCCGTGTTTATTAGTAGTACGTTATAGTGTAACATTTGTATTAACTTGTGTGTTCAACAGACTAAAGAATTGTTTAGTTACATTTAACTCAGTCGATACCGGGAAGTACGGCTTTCTTCTTAACAAACGACTTTTTTTCTCAGCACAACAAACATAGAGTGGAATGGAGAAAGAAGACTCATCCAAGAATTATATTACAACCAAACTGCAAGAGTGAGAATAAGAGGAGAATTAAACAAAGTTGGTGATAAGCAGCAAGCCTGTCTTACACCTCTCCCTAGTCTCATTTCTTCTGTTAATATTTACTTGGAGCAAATTATTTGTGAATGTTTGGATAGTAAAAAAGGTGTCAACATTGGAGGTAAGAGAAGTGAATGCATAAGATTTGCTGATGATACGGCAGTAATAGCTGAAAATGTGGAGGACCTTCGCAAAATGCTGAGAAAATTAAACAAAAAGTGTCAAGAGTATGGAATGAGCATAAACAAAAAGAAAACTAAATTCATTATACTTGGTGAAAAAGCGACAATGAAGATAGGGGGAGAAATTATTGAACAGGTGAATTTTAAGTATCTTGGAAGTATTGTGATTGAAGACCTTAATTCTATAGCATACATAAAAGCTCGAAATGCCTTAGCTAGAGAGAGATCTGATGAAAAGACTTGCAAGGTGTTACGTGTCGCTTATAGCTCTATATGGCGCTGAAAATTGTACATTAAGGAAGGAAGAATCGAGAAGTATGGAGGCATTTGCGATGTGGATTTGAAGAAAATTTGAAGGAATAAGCTGGGAAGATAAGAACAGCAAATGAAGAAGTTCTGAAGAGAGTGGGAAAAGTGAGGAGTATGCTGACCGTAATCGAAAAAAGGAAGAAATATTGGATAGGGCAGAATCTAAGACATAATAATTTACTACGAGTAGCAATGGAAGGGATGATAAAAGGTAAACGAGGAAGGGGAAAGAGACGATATCAGTTATTAGAAAGCATTAGAAAAAGAAAGGAAGATTATGCAGAAGTGATGAAAAGGGCACATGATAGAGAGATATGGAGGTCACAGCCATGATTGGCCCTTTTGGACGGCAGAACAGCTTATGATGATGAAACGTGTTTGTCAAGGTAAAAACTCGTTTGCTTTTTAATGATGAAAACATTTCTTAGCAGACAAAATAGGGATCCCCATACAACGGAAAACGTAAAATTAAGCAATTTCCTCAATTCTGCCGAACGTTGAAGGGCTAAAGGACGCGGAAAGGTTTCAAATTCTGAGTCTTTGATATCTCTATCAAACTAACAAACCAAATTTCTAAAATCACTCCGACCTAAATGCTGTTCCTGGAAAACTGTCTTCTTTACTCGTTTCCTTTTTTATTGAAATCCTAGCGAAATTAACCAAATTAACTTATTTACATAATTCTTTCTGTAATGTGAATGCATAAGATTCAATACCTTCAGGCGATGTTTTCATTTTGTTGAAGAAAGGGCTTAATTGAAACTCTACATTGATTTACATTATCGCTCGTAGTGGTGCCTACGTGAAATAATGCATTGACTCACATTAGCGCTCGTAGTGGTAGAACTGCTAATCTAATCGACCGGATAATGATGATTAAGAAAAGGATTGTAATTTTTCAGGACTAAATAAAGAATATATTGTCGTACTTTTTTATATTTTATTTACCTACAATTCGTAGCTAGGATCTTTTCAACACTGAGATGCTTGCCTGAAGGGTTAGAACAGTGGATTTTTGGAATGTATTATTTACTAGCTGCTGTACCCGTGCTTCGCTAAGGAATACTCAGAAAGCCTGTCTTTGTGGTTTTCCCAACTGGAGTCAACATAGATCATTACAATGACGTCAGTAGGAATGTTAAAAGCAATGTTATCATATAAAATACTCGATCAAATGAAAATTTTTACATTTTTTCACGTTTAACGAACAGTGGGCTACTACGCTGCCGTCAAACGTTCCAGTACTGGAACGATCAGGTCGCAGACAGCCGCGGCCACTCCTCTGTCGTTATTCCCTTAAATGTGCACAGTGTTCATTGTAATCAGTGCCTCAGAGTAGGGACTGAATAGCTAGAATACTATGATGAACCAGTGTGTTACCTACCAGTGTAGGTATGTTCAGTCCTCAGCCCTAAGCCTGGTTGGATCCTCAAAAGCTCTGCCATCAGCCTAGGCATCGCTGAAGAGGCTTACTAGGGAAATGACGAGTGAGGTAGTTTCCCGTTGCTTTCCTCACCTACCAGTAGTATCAGAAAATTTATAAACCAGAGGAAAGGAATGGCGTGCTAAAGAAAAGAGAGATCTAACTCCCCAGCTACTTCCCGCCAGTACTCAGGCAGACTGTTATACTCAGTACGCAGCAGTAATCCCATCTATCGGAGATGAGTGCCAGAAGAAGTGAGAATGTTATACTATTGTTGATCAAGTTTTTGAGCGTCCTACATTGTAGGCCTTCACACGTAGTTTTCCTCCGACTCTCTGAGATTAGGGCATTTTATAGAATTATTTATAGCGTAGACTGTAGTTCCTTATTCCCAGACTTTACATATCGATTTTCATTAAATTCTTTTCAGCCGTTTTCTCGTGATGCGCGTACATACAGACAGGCAAACTGACAGAACTAAAATTATTTTTTAATTCTGAGCAATGTACAGACAAAACTCTTATTTTATACATGGATTTATTTATTTATTTATGCCCCATTTATTTATTTATTTATTTATTTATTTATTTATTTATTTATTTATTTATTTATTTATTTATTTATTTATTTATTTATTTATTTATTTATTTATTTTTATTCTTTCTTCGAATGGGCCAACTAAGGACCACGATATTCCAATTTTCTGCGTGGAGAGGGACTTAATATTAGCCCAGCACTCGCACATTCTCTGGCTATGCTTCTCTCTTCTTTCCTATGTCCAAAGGGCGCCTCTTTTTTACATGATGGTCTGTTCTGAAACCTCTTTTGTTTGATTATTCTTCGGAGAGGTGCTTGGTTTCTGATGTCGTTTTCAGTTACTCCCAGTTCCTACATGTCATTTTTTACGTCTTTTAGCCACGGTGTCCCTATCTTCCTGTTTGCCCAGTAGTTGAGAAGCCAGTAGGTCATCCTAGTTGGGTTCATCCTCGTGACATGTCCGTAGAAGGTCAGATACCTCTTCCTGGCTACGTATGTGACTTTTTCAGTATAACTGTATAGCTCCTGGTTTGGTCGCCGTCTGTACTCGCCTTCTACTTTGATTGGTCCTAGTATCTTTCTCAAGAACTTTCTCTCCTGGACCTCCAGTTTGTCCAACTATTCTTTCCTGTTCAGCATCAAGCATTCTGTGGCATATAGGACTTCTGGGCGGATCTGGTAGTGCCTCAATTTGGTGTTACGAGAGAGGCATTTCTTGTTATAAATATTCTTGGTCAGTCGATATGCTAACTGTAGTCAAATCAAATCAAATCAAATCAAAATCTCTTTATTTGCAAATGAGGTGTCTACCTCGGTGGCAAATGGTACACTAAAACACATTATTGTCCAGCACTAAATATTAAATTAACAAGAGAAGAAAATTTTCCTATAATACAATATTATACAATTTACGCTAACAATTTTTTTTCTATTAAACACAGAGCTCATCCTTAATAAATTTATATTGTTTACAAAATTCAACTTATAATATCTCCTGTACTACTTACAAATATATTCAACTGATATACAGTATGTGGAATTACTTCAAATGATACTGTACAACTGGTATAAGATTAAAATTCACATTGCATTTATTTACTTTTTTTTAACCTAAGTAGCATAGCGACCTGCTGCGTCTTAACCAGAGCCCCTTTGCCACCACTTTTCAGAGTTCCTGAAGGGCCTTCACAGCTACCGTAGCGGTCCCAGGGCCCTCGAAGTCCCCACTGTACTTCACACCTACAGGCAGTCCCCTACTTTGGCTGTCCAAACTCCTTAGACCAGGGGATGGAACTAATTTATTCACACACATTTTTATTTACATTAACCTGCACTGGTCGAATGCCCTCTAACTTTTCATTTATTTTCTCTGTTGCTGTTTATTCTCTTCTTGAATATCTGTACAGATTTTGGAAAAGGATCAAACACTACCCCTGGTAAACTGTTCCACTCCTTCACACCCTTCCCAATGAATGAAAATTTACCCCAATCGCTTCTGCTAAAATTCCTTCTAATTTTATATTTGTGGTCAGTCCTGCCAATATAATTGTTTTCCAACTGAAGCCTGTCACGGATATCTCCCCATGCTTCTTCTCCTGTATAGGCTCTATATAATCCTATAAGTCTAGTTTTCTCCCTTCTCTTACTTAAAGTTTCCCACCCAAGTTCCTTTAACATTTCTGATACACTACTCTTTCTCCTGAAATCCCCTGTTACAAATCTTGCTGCTTTCCTCTGCACACTATCTATTTCTTTTATTAGGTATTCTTGGTGAGGATCCCAAACACTGTTTGCATATTCCAATAATGGACGAACCATACTTAAGTAACTTTTCTCTTTTAATTCTTTGTTGCATCCTTTAAGTAGCCTCATTATGACATGTAACGATCTGTATGGTTTCCCAATAATGTCATCCACATGACCCTTCCAGTGTAAATTACTTTCAAATCTCACACCTAAGTATTTGCACTTGCCATCTTTTGGGATAACTACCTCATCCAAAGTATATTCAAATTCAGTTTTAAAACTCCTGTTTGTAAATGTTGTAACAGTTGATTTGCCTCCATTAACCTTCATATTATTCTCTTCAACCCATTGTTGGATACTCTCAAGGTCCCTTTGTAATTCTAAACAATCCTCAATGTTATTTATATCTCTATAAAAAATTATGTCATCTGCATACAATCTTATTTTTGATGTTATATTATTCCCTAAATCATTTACATATATTAAGAAAAGTAATGGACCGATTATACTACCCTGTGCAATTCCCTTCCAAACTTTCTCTTCCTGCGATACATTATTTCCTACTTTGACTTTCTGAACCCTTGAATTTAGAAATGGTTTTATCCAACGTGTAACCCTTACGTCCAATCCTATTCTCTCCAATTTCTTTAATAATATTCCATGTTCCACTCTATCAAAGGCTTTGGAAAGATCTATGGCTATGCAATCTAACTGGCCTCCTGAATCCAACTGATCTGATATGTCCTGCTGAAGTCCCACCAGTTGTGCCTCACATGAAAATTTCTTTCTAAATCCATACTGGTCCCTCATGAACCAATTTTTATCATCACATATCCCTCTGATATACTTTGATATTAAACTCTCCAGTATTTTACAAACTATACTGGTCAGGCTGATTGGTCTGTAGTTCTCTGGTTTTCTTTTATCACCCTTTCCTTTATAAATTGGTATTATTATAGATTCCTTCCATTCCTTTGGTATTACACTATTATTTATGACATAGTCAAAGAGAAATTTTAAATAAGGCACTATGTACCACCCCATTGTCTTTAACACCTCCCCAGTAATTTGATCACTTCCTGCTGCTTTTCCTTGCTGAAGCAGTTGGATTTCTCTGAAAATATCTTCATTTGTGAATGAGAAGCTTCTTGTTTACCTACGTGTCTCTCCCTCTCTATCTTCTGTTTCGGTTTCCAACCCCTGACAATCATCTACTGAATCTCTGAATTCCCTACTAAATAGGTTTGCTTTCTCAGTATCTGTTAAATAGAGTTCACCCCCTTCTCCCACCATTGTAGGAATTTGGATTCCTTTTCCTTTTTGATTCCTGATATATGAATACAGCTTTTTCCATTTCACTTTGTGGTCATTACCCTCTTGAAGTATGCCATTCATATAATTCTCTTTTGCTTCTTTTGTCACTCTATTCAGTTCCCTCATTAGCTGTTTCCTAGTTTCTCTACTCTCCCTACCCTCTTTGATTTTTCTGTTTACTATTCTACATTTTCTTTTTAATTTTCTTATTTCCCTTGTATAATAAACAGGGTCTGAGGTCATTTTACCCTTCTTAACAGGTAGAAATCTCTTCTCTCCTTCCCAAATGATTCCTTTAAATTTAGTCCAAAGTGTATCCACATTACTCCCTTCACCTATCCAACAACTGAATTGTGATTTAAGGTAAGTCCCAAATTCATCAACTTTAGTTTTTCTGTACAATTTCTTGTCTTGTGTGACCCTCTTATTAAGCCTTTTTGGTACCAGTCCTACATCCATTATTACAGCCTTATGGTCACCTATTCCTTCAATTACCGCAGATTAATCAACAATTTCCCATGGTTTATCCAAGAATACATCTAGTAAGTTATTGAGACGAGTCGGTTCTTGTACTACTTGTGTAAATCCTCCCTCCAAAATTAACTTATTTGCCAGTTTCTGTTCATGGGCTTCACTTGCAGTTCCATTCCATTCAACTTCAGGCAAGTTTAGATCTCCCCCAATTATTACTGTTACGTGGTTACCCGTGGACAAGCAGAGGTGAAAGAAGGTGCCGGGGTGAATGGGTCTAACTACAAAATCAAAGTTAATTTAAAACTTTAACAAAGGTTATATTTTTTTCCTTTTAAAAAATCAACAAATAACAATGTAACAGGTACCAGTAGCAATAAACAAGTCGAGGAAAGACAAGAGTGGCGGTATAAACAGAACTTGGGGTTCAAGCCCTCACTTAACAATTCCTGAGCTACACACTTAACTTTACAAAGATCATAACTTCACTTAAGGGCAGAAATCCCCTGATACCTGGAGCACTGGCTCCCAACTCACAATATTAAGCCTTCAAAAGGCATTCAGTAATCTTACTTTGAAAAAGAGCGAACAGGCTCTCAGTTTTCAAGCCTATTCAAGGCAACACCAAAAATATCTTACATCTTTTGGCCTTCCATGGCCCAGCTTACAAAACTGAAACAGGGGTACCTTGTACCCAACCTATAGGGCCTATGTGTAAAAGAAATAACAGTTAAATAAATGGCCCGAACACAAAATGAAAGGAGTTTTCAAGCCTATTCAAGGCAACACCAAAAATATCTTACATCTTTTGGCCTTCCATGGCCCAGCTTACAAAACTGAAACAGGGGTACCTTGTACCCAACCTATAGGGCCTATGTGTAAAATAAATAACAGTTAAATAAATGGCCCGAACACAAAATGAAAGGAGGCGAATACTTGCACTCCTCGATGTGACTTCTTAAAACATAAAGGGCACTAGGCCGATGAAACAGCGGCTATTCCCAAACTATGGAAGTGACTTACATAAGAATAATTTAAGACTTTACGGAAAGGAAGAAAACCAGTTACAAAATGTAGTCACTTCAAACCAAAGTGAAGGGGAGCTCGAGAGGGTATGTCACTCTCTATCCCGATTTACAGTTAAAGATTTTAGGAACTTTTTACATAAGCCGGTAGAAAATTACATTTGTAGAAACGGTTACATGGTTAAAGTTTCGGACCTTTCCCTCAGGTTAAACTGCGGAGCTAGCAAGAAATAAAGATGTTAACTGGCCATTACCTTGCTGAATATCTGCTGCCAGATGAAAGAGGCGCCTCCAGCCTCCTGCTCGGCACACACACACACTAAGTTAGATGTTGATCAAATGGCCAAGAGACGAGAAAATCTGCAGTTTATAAACCCTCGGGGAAAGTTCGAGACCTTTCACGAATTAAACAGCCACACCCTCACAATTTTATTTGTGGATGAAAAGTTTACACTCAATATCGAAGAAGAAATACGGGATTAGTTGAAAATAAATTACAGAAATTCTTGATTAGCTAAATTCAAAACTGGTGGAAAGAAAATATAAATATTGCCAACCCAAAGATGAATGAACAAAATTTAGTAAGAAAAACTTATGAATACCAAATTTCTTCAAAAAGGTTCTTTCACTTCGCACCAGAGTGCATGATCATAGTTTTCTAGCAGTGACATCTATGAGAGAATGTCCCAACTTCTTGATGAATGGAAAACAAAAACGAGTTGAAATTCACACAGTACTGGAAACTTCACAATAACAGAATTTTAGTGGTGCCATCTTCAGAGAAAATTTATAAGTTGGTCCAGTTTCAAGTTCACTGTTTCTCCTGTAGAGGAGTTCTATTAGGCGCAACATTTAAATGTGCGGCGTAGAGGTGTACTTCCCGGTACAATTACCATATCATTATTATTGTTTTTATGAGTATAGTCTACTATTTTCTCAAATATTTCCATGTCTCTTTCCTTTCTTCCAGGCCTGTATGTTCCTATAATTCCCACCTCCTTCATATTATCACAAACTAGTTTTATCCCTAATATTTCATTCCTTTCATCGGTAAACCATTCATGTGAACAATAAGTTTCCTTCACCAGAATAAACACCCCCCTCCCTTTTTGTCTCTTCGGTCTCTACGATAGACTGTGTACCTTTCCGGAAATACTTCTCTATTACCCACCCCTTCTCTCAACCACGATTCCACTCCTATCACCACATCAGTCTCATCAGATTCCATCAATGTACCGAATTTTAATTGTTTATTTACTACACTCTGACAGTTTACCAAGAGCAATCTCAGACCCCCTTCCTCCTTAAAACTTGACTGTTGCAATTGGGTAACTTGAAATTCCTTACTTTCCTGAGTTTCATTTTCTAGTTGACTGAGCCAGCTTGAAGTACAGCTGGCTCTTTCTACTAGTTTTCCTGGTCAGTATTATAACTAAAGGGAGTTTACAGTACATATCCTAAGATTAATAAAATCAAGAGCAATATTTGCTATCTTTTGTTTACCTCAGTTGTTTAGATGAAGGCCATGCTTTGTGTAACAGTGTCTCTCGAAACTGCTGCTATCAATTACCTGTGTATTACGAAAATGTGTACAAATTTTAACCATATCTGTATTAACTTTGTCCACTTCAATGTTCACACGAGTCTCTAATCAAATCATGCCTGTGGGGCACGTTCACTACATAGATGTTAGTATGAGTCAGCTTACCTAGTGTACATTTAAGTTGAGAAGTTACATTCTTAGCGTCGTTGTGAGCTACGTCGTTCGTCCCGCCGATAATCACTACTGCATAACGACTCCGAGATTTCTGGCTGCCTGTTCCGTGTTTTCCAATGCCTTCTTGATTGGGGCACTATGATAGATGACGGCCGATGCTGCAATATCTTCATTGTTCATTTTTGCCTCAATTCCCCTCGCCTGGCTATCACCAAATATAAGAATGTTCGACACTTTCGCCGGTGCACTGTGTGGGATTTTAGGCCTAACATTGCCGCTTCTCGTAACGGATTTTACGCTATACGTTTGACTGCTTCCCATACGGATAAGTCCTTGCATATCGCTTACTTCGCTCAGGGCTGAAAATCTATTTTTGGTGTCAATTGCGAAGTTGTCCTTATTTAACTGTACACTTTTCCTCCTAGAATCTGAAGCAACTTGACACCACGCGCTAGAATTCACGGAGCCACCTGTGTTCTGAGTGTTTACTGGTACCGGTACTTTCGATTCCAGTAAACGTACATTCTCCTTTAAAATCTCATTCTCCGCTTGTAATGCTTGTAAATTCTGTTGCAATAAAGCGAGAATTACAAGTACATTATCATTACCTCCATCCTCCAAGGAATTTTTGCTACGGGCTTTACGTCGCACCGACACAGATAGGTCTTATGGCGACGATGGGATAGGAAAGGCCTAGGAGTTGGAAGGAAGCGGCCGTGGCCTTAATTAAGGTACAGCCCCAGCATTTGCCTGGTGTGAAAATGGGAAACCACGGAAAACCATCTTCAGGGCTGCCGATAGTGGGATTCGAACCTACTATCTCCCGGATGCAAGCCTCCAAGGAATGAGACACCAACGATTCGTTGACCGTTGTAGGCCTAGGTTTGTTACCGCTATTCAGATTGTTCTCGCCACAGCTCACACAGGTCCAAGTATCTTCATCTTTAGCAAAACCAGCACTACATATACACTCAAAATGGTACCAAATTAAACACTTTCCACACTGGATACCATTCTTCACTCGCTTCTTGTTTATACCAGTTTGATAATCCGAGTTGTTAGTGCTACCCCTTCTGAGATATTGGGTTCCAGTAATTCTCCCAGGTACTTAAACCTGTTGACATTCTCAATCTGGCCCTCTTCCAGTTGTAGTTTGCTGGGAGTATCACTGATATTGGTCAAGTATTTTGTCTTTTATAAAGACACCTGTAATCCCATCTTGGCAGCCTTGTGTTTATGTGCACTGAGTTGTTTCACTGCTACTTCTACAGAGCTCGCCAGAAGTGCCAGGTCATCTGTGAATGCCAGCCAACTAGTGGCCCCTTCCGTTTGTGTAAATACCACTTGGTATCCTTTGTTCTCCAATTCTTTCCGCCATTCTCTGATGACCTTACCCAATGAACAGTTGAAGAGAAGGGGGGAAGTCCGTCTCCCTGTCTAACTCCTGTTTTTATTTCAAAACTTCCTGAAAGTGTTCCTCTGAACTTTACTCGTGATCGTGGATTACGCAGGATCTTTTGGATAAGGCTGTGAGTCTTCTGGTCCAGGCCCATTTCCTGCATAATTCTCATGAGGGTAGTTCTGTCTACTGACCCAGGAGTCGTATGATGTCGTAAAGTCAACAAAGGTGAGTACATACTTCTTGCCCACTAGTTTAACTTCAGTTAGTACCGACTTCACGTTGAGGATCTGTTCAGCACAAGAACGTCCTTTTCTGAAACCACCTTGGTATTTTCCCAACTGTGGATCCTATTGATGTTCGGCTGTAGGTGACTGGTATCAATGAGATCCCTCTATAGTTGTTCATGTAAGTCAAGTCACCTTTCTTGTGTAAGGAGTGGATCAGAGCAGATGTCCAGTCATCTGGTAGCCTCTCAGTTTCCCAGATGCTCCGCAGGATCTCTGTCAACTTGCTGATTGCTTTTCCCCAGCCTGCTTCCATAATTTGGCAACTATTATGTCTTCTCCCGGTGCTTTGTAATTTTTCAGTGATTGGATGATGTTTGTTACTTCTTCTTCTGTTGGAGGAAGAGAGTTTGGTCGTCTGGGTCTGTCTTGATATATGAAGGAAGTCTTAGGAGACACGCAGTTGAGGAGATTCTCAAAGTATTTGGCCAATAGATGACAGCTCTCTTTGTCATTATATGCTAAGTTCCCATCTGGTCTCCTGAAGTGTAGGCTGGGTGGATTATAGTGCCTGAGGCTTCGTTTGAAGGTCTTGTAGAAGTTTCTGGAGTTATTCTTAAAGTTTTCATCCAACTGCGTTAATTAGTCCTGGGTGTATTGAATCTTAACCGGTCTGATGATCCTGGCAGTTAGTCAACGCTGCTCTAAGAACTTATCTCTATTTGCTTGGGACTTTTGTGAGTTCCATCGTAGCCAAGCTCTCTATGCGATCGCGTGGTCAACCAGATGTGTTTCTTCTGTTTCATTAACGGGGAGACTTCCGTGGCAACTTTGATTAAGTTGTCCCGTGGTTGGTCTCAGCTGTACTCTCGTATTTTAGAGCTTTCATTTTCTCTGTAAACATGTTGCTTGATTTCAGTTTCTTCAGCTCAAACTTAGTGAGTTTGGGTGTTCGCGCTCTTCGTGTGTTTCTGGGTAAGAACTGAAATTTTATTTTGGAGACATAGTGGTCGCCCCTCTTAGTACCCTGACGTTTTGTACTTCTCTGGAGGACTTCTTTGAAATAGCCACATGGTTTATATGAAATTCTCCAAGGGTTTGTCTGGTGTTTTTCCTGAAATCCACGGACTTCTTTCAGAGCATGTCGTATAGACCGTCTATCTTGAAGATTTGATATTACTAGTTCTTCAATATTCTTCTCAGTTTCTGTCAGTCAAGTGGTGCGAATCTTCTTGTTCTGCCAGAAGATGGTCAGTCTTTTGGGATTCAGTCTTACTATATGGCAATAGAAAGCTACTATCGTTTTCCTAGCGCAATCAGAGAGCCTCTCTATATGTTTGTAGAGCTCGTAATTGTGCCGTCTACGGAATTCCTCATTATTTTTTTATTTATTTATTTATTTATTTACACTGACTGGCAGAGCAAATGCAACACCAAGAAGGAGTGGTCAGAACTTTATGCCAATTGCAGGGTAGACTGACGTCACTGAGGTATGCTCATGATGTGAAATGCGCCGCTGTGCTGCGCACGTAGCGAACGATAAATGGGACACGGCGTTGGCGAATGGCCCACTTCGTACCGTGATTTCTCAGCCGACAGTCATTGTAGAACGTGTTGTCGTATGCCACAGGACACGTGTATAGCTAAGAATGCCAGGCCGCTGTCAACGGAGGCATTTCCAGCAGACAGACGACTTTACGAGGGGTATGGTGATCGGGCTGAGAAGGGCAGGTTGGTCTCTTCGTCAAATCGCAGCCGATACCCATAGGGATGTGTCCACGGTGCAGCGCCTGTGGCGAAGATGGTTGGCGCAGGGACATGTGGCACGTGCGAGGGGTCCAGGCGCAGCCCGAGTGACGTCAGCACGCGAGGATCGGCGCATCCGCCGCCAAGCGGTGGCAGCCCCGCACGCCACGTCAACCGCCATTCTTCAGCATGTGCAAGACACCCTGGCTGTTCCAATATCGACCAGAACAATTTCCCGTCGATTGGTTGAAGGAGGCCTGCACTCCCGGCGTCCGCTCAGAAGACTACCATTGACTCCATAGCATAGACGTGCACACCTGGCATGGTGCCGGACTAGAGCGACTTGGATGAGGGAATGGCGGAACTTCGTGTTCTCCGATGAGTCACGCTTCTGTTCTGTCAGTGATAGTCACCGCAGACGAGTGTGGCGTCGGCGTGGAGAAAGGTCAAATCCGGCAGTAACTGTGGAGCGCCCTACCGCTAGACAACGCGGCATCATGGTTTGGGGCGCTATTGAGTATGATTCCACGTCACCTCTAGTGCGTATTCAAGGCACGTTAAATGCCCACCGCTATGTGCAGCATGTGCTGCGGCCGGTGGCACTCCCGTACCTTCAGAGGCTGCCCAATGCTCTGTTTCAGCAGGATAATGCCCGCCCACACACTGCTCGCATCTCCCAACAGGTTCTACGAGGTGTACAGATGCTTCCGTGGCCAGCGTACTCTCCGGATCTCTCACCAATCGAACACGTGTGGGATCTGATTGGACGCCGTTTGCAAACTCTGCCCCAGCCTCGTACGGACGACCAACTGTGGCAAATGGTTGACAGAGAATGGAGAACCATCCCTCAGGACACCATCCGCACTCTTATTGACTCTGTACCTCGACGTGTTTCTGCGTGCATCGCCGCTCGCGGTGGTCCTACATCCTACTGAGTCGATGCCGTGCGCATTGTGTAACCTGCATATCGGTTTGAAATAAACATCAATTATTCGTCCGTGCCGTCTCTGTTTTTTCCCCAACTTTCATCCCTTTCGAACCACTCCTTCTTGGTGTTGCATTTGCTCTGTCAGTCAGTTTATTTATTTATTTATTTATTTATTTATTTATTTATTTATTTATTTATTGACGTGACAGTACCCTTCTATGACGCCATTCGTATCTGACTGTACAGTAGTAACCATTGGCCACTTGAAGATTAACTGTTTTGAACTGACTACCCAAAATCAGATTTCTGCCGAGCGATGCTGCCATGAAAATACAGTGGGGCAGCCGCTCAACTGTCTACCCTCATCCGTTTTCCATCAGCATTGCTGGAAACTGTACAGTTTCAGTTTCCCTAAGTCTGTAATCCTACAACTGGAACTAAGTAAGTAATTCACAGACGCCATGGCAGCATGTTGCTCACAGCTAGGCTCTGCACAGTGCAGGAAACCAGCCGTTACTGATTGTTTACATGTGTAATTTACCCTTGTGTGTTACAGGAGACTACTGCCAGGCACAGTCGGAAGGACATCCACCTGGGATTAGCCGTATTATGGAACAAGTCGTGAAGTTTGGCATGGAGGCCGCTAATATTAATTGGCATCCCCTACAGTCCTGTTGGATTGCTGTAGCCCAAGAGGTTAGTAATAGTGTTGGCTACTGAATGCAGTGTATCGATTCATTTGAGTGTCCGAGTGAATCGATTCACAGGAACGGCGAGCTCACGGCACACGATTCAGCTTACTCCCAGCGGACAGTGCTGAGTTGAGCACTCACTGGACGTTGACGGGGAGCTGAGCTTCCGCTGCAGCGAGACAGTGAATCATGGCACATCGAAGGAATCGTGAACGAGCACGGCTCAGTGAGACACAAGATACGCACGGCTCCTTATCGGCTCAGTGGACACTAGCGGGTGGCGGAGAGCCGAACTTCCGCTGCAGCGAGACAGTGAATCATGGTACATCGAAAGAATCGTGAACGAGCGCGGCTCAGTGTCACACAAGATACACACGGCTCCTTATCGGCTCACTGGACACTGGCGAGAGCCGAGCTTCCGCTGCAGCGAGACATACAGTGAGCCATGGCTCACCGAAAGAATCGTATGCTATAATGGACTCTCGAGCTCAGTTCATTTGAAAATAATACCCATTTGCATTCACTGTCCTCTTCTTACAGGGAGATTTAAATAATAGATAGATTTATTTGCAGTGTTAAAAAGGTAGTCAAATCATAATTCTGAAGTAGCTAGTAAGTAGGTAGGCTATTAGGTTATACCATTTATTAGTTTAATTAATCTTAGTATTATAACTTAGTTGACATTTGACAATTAAACTCGACTCTAGCCTGTCCTACGAGTATGAGTCATGCTCATGACCACTCAAAGGTACCTGTTTTATATTGGAAGAACGGTTCAGTATTCTCTCAGTTCATATGTCACATCGTTGCACAAGACTTCAATCATATATGGACAGACGCAATAACTTAACCAACAGTATGTTGAATCAGAAAACCAGCGGGCTACTGTACATCTCGGGTAGCCTATACAAAATATGACGATTTAAAAAAATCCTCAGCTGATATAAAAATACATATTTTCAAAAATGACTGAGCGAGTTGTCGTGAGGTTAGTATCGCGTAGCTATGCGCTTTTATTCGGGGGATGGTGGGTTCGAATCCCACCGTCGGCAGCCGTTAAGATGGTTTTCCGTAGTTTCCCCATTTTCACACCAGGAAATGCTGGGACTGTACCTTAATTCAGGCCATGGCTGCTACCTTCCTAATCCGAACCTTTCCTACCCTATCTCGCCGGAAACCTTCGATGTATTAGAGTGACTAGCATTTTTTTCTAAGAAAGGAGTTCATAGTATGAAGACCAGATGGCAGCTGCGAGCACTGAATGCTGTTGCTCGATGTCTTACCAGCACATACTACACAAATTCAGTAGGAGCGGTGACTAATGTGCCGTGAATCGGATCGCTGTATCGATTCAGTAACGTGAACGGAATCAAATGAATCGATTCAGTAAAATGAATCGAATGTCCCATCACTAGTTAGTAAGCAAATATGTTATGGGAAATAACAAATAACCGTCTGCTCCAGTTCGACCCTTCGACCCGCTCGGCCGGCGAATACAGGAAGTTTGTACCACCAGCCTCGACACAAACGAGTTCTGACTATGAAACCAAAGGTAACATGAAATTGTCTGACGCCCAGCTTTCTCGGCAGGCCTTCAGACGTTTCTGTCAAGCAGTGTTGCATACTGTAACCGAGTAGGAAATATAATGCCGGTCCTTTTCCTACTTGTGCCATACCTGTCCCTTTAGGCACTTCCCTTGTTTGCTGTAGAATCGTACCATCATAACTACCAACAACAACAACAAGAACGGTATATCCAAACTGAATTCCCATAAGGAAACCACAATTTATTTTCATCGATTGCAAATATTAAAAAAGTTCAAGCTCTTTAGTTAGACCTTTTCAATCGTGAAATTGCCAGCATTTCGCCCCAGTATAGCAGAGTGCTCGTCAATAGGATTGCCACGCCTTCCCAAGATGCTGGCGATTATTGCGCTGTTGAGACACTACTGCAAGTCTCCTTTGTAAGACAATGCTGTGATGGTGCACCAGGGCAGATATGTACCTCCACTTGTATTAACACCTGCCTTTGGCGTGGCAATACAACTGAAGAGCCCACTGCCGCACTGGGGCAAACATGGTAACTTCATCACTGAAAAGGCGCAAAGAGCTTTAATGCTCTTAATAACTATATAGTGATACGGTAGTTCTTCTACTCTAATTGTTTCTATGCGTGGAAATTAATATACACTAGAAATTAATTAATTATTTTATTAACACAATGAGAACACTCGTACAAGAACTGTATAAGTAGTCGAAACATCACCTAAATTACCTGCCTGATCCTTGTAGGACCTAGTACGAACTACAGTTTCACAGACTGGATATTAGCGTACCGCTAATTGCTAATATCTAATAATTACCGAGGCCTATCAAAACCACAATCAGCCACTACATCACTTGGACTTATGTGAACACTCTTTTCTTACCTTGACGGCGCTCTAACTATTTCACTCAACAAAAATCATGTCCACAGTTTACTAAATTACATCCCCCTACCGGAGCTACACATATTTAACTTACGACTTCCATAAATTTGACGTTAAACAATCATTGCCATCAACTGTCTCAACATGTCGTTCGTTTGATATTAATTTTGAATAAATAAAATTCTACACTTTGCGGTGGAATATCAGTTACTAATGACATCATGGCAATCCCAAATTAATCCTCCAAATTTTCACGGAATTGTTACTTACAAAAAAGTACCAAAGTTACCACACGTGATCTTCACGGACTGCTCTCGAATCGAGATCCTCTCTGCTAAATATACATATTTATACACTGCATTACATAAAATTACATTAAGAAATACACTTAAACAATTGATATAACTACGCGACGTTCGTGCTGTAACACTACATTAAATACTTTAATTTGATGACAACTCTTGCAAATCTATTATAAAATATACAGTCACCACATATACGAAATGTATCACAAATGTAACTATAAAACTGAAATACTAAATGAAAATCCCAAAGAAAAATTAACCTGGCTTGGTCCAACACATGCATGGAGAAATGTCGCCTAATATCTGGACTTAGGTCCGAGCAATGTGACCAGAAGCATTTATATACTGATATTCCCTTATTACTTAATGTCTTGATTAAGTATCCTGAATTATAACACTTTAAATTAAATGGTCAATGATCATAACTCAGAATAAAAAGACCTACTCGATGATGATGATGATGGTGATGAAGATGCTTGCTGTTTAAAGGGGCCTAACATCTAGGTCATCGGCCCCTACTCTGTTGCAACAATAAGACACAGAATTCTAATCATCCTATGCCTGTAATATTGATAGGAGCATTTTCACAGATAGAGCTGGAGGGAGGAGCTTTGTACGGTGTTGCCACATTCCTGCATTATTTTTTCCTTCCTTCGCTTCCGGATCACTTGTTCGTTCAGACCGCTGTGTTCTGTTGTACGTAATTCAGAAGTGAGAAGTTTAGGAACTCCAAGCAACATGAGCCGGCTAGCAGGTTCATCTCCATGACAACCGCAGTGGGTAAGACTACGTTTCCATATGCAATGATGGTTTGTAGTTTATCAAGTTTCTACAACCATCTGCTCCCCTCCAATCTTTATCATTTGGGCGATTGCGCCGTCTTCCCCTGGTTCTTTGTTGCTTTTGAGATGCAATATGATGTCTCGTATCACCTCGTGTGTAGGTGGTACCGAGTCTTGGTTTGGAGTAGTTGCCTGAAATGTGAGTCTTTCTTTTGGTGGTTCACTGTTGTGTAGCTTCTCGAAGAACTGCTTCAGGACTTCACAATAATTGGCCTTTGTATTCGTCTCAAGTGTTCCATCAGGGCGACGGAAGAAAATAATGGGTGGCTTCAAGTTCGTCAGTTCTTCCATGAATGTCTTGTAAAAATTTCGCGTATTGTTCCTTTTGAAATCACTATTGGTTTCCTCCAATCTTCTGTGGTGATGTGAGCGTTTAATACGTCTGATTATTATTATTATTATTATTATTAGCTGCCTCTGTGGATCAGTTGGTAGAGTGTCGGCCTCCGGATCCCAAGATAGCGGGTTCAAACCCGGCAGAGGTAGTCGGATTTTTGAAGGGCGGAAAAAAGTCCATTAGACACTCCATGTCGTACGATGTCGGCATGTAAAAGATCTCTGGTGACACATTTGGTGTTTACCCGACAAAATTAATTAAATCTCAGCCATAGACGCCCAAGAGAGTTTCGGTTTACTCGGTCTGCCATCTAGTGGGCCTAGAGTAAAACGGAACGTCGAAATTGACGAGCAGACAGCCAGATGGCGTCACATTGAAATGTCTGCATACGGTAGCTGAGGCCATACGATTATTATTATTATTATTATTATTATTATTATTATTATTATTATTATTATTATTATTATTATATATATAATTCGCTGGGGCCATCAAGGACCACGTTAAGTCTTGTTGCATTTGACACTGAACTTGGCCTTCTTTAGAGCCCAAATTTCCCTCATTCTTTGTGAGTGGGCCTGCTTACGCTCCTCTGTCCAAGGGGCACCGTGTCTTCTCTTCGGTTGCTCGTCTCGGTTTAGCCCGTTCGTCAATATTTTCTTGCAGAAAAGATCTCTGTTAAGGGGGTCTTCAGCTGAGATATGTAGCATTTGCAGGTCTTCTTTGGTATTTCTAAACCAGGGAATTGTGGTTTTGGGGTTTGAATCAAAAAAGTGAAAGATTTCTTTAGTTAACTTTCTTCCGTCCATTCTTTTCAGATGACCGTAAAATCGTGCCCGTCTTTTTCTGATTGTGTCGGTAATTTTCTCTATTTTGCTGTAGACTTCCTCGTTGGATCTCTTTTGATGGATTCCATTTCTGTACTTTGATCCCAAGATTCCTCTCACAATTTTGCGTTCTTTTTTCTCCAGTTCTTCAAGGAGTCCTTTGTTGGCATTTAGAGACAGGGTTTCGGCTGCATATAGAACTACTGGCTTCAGAACTGTTTCATAGTGACGTATCTTGGTGTTTTGGGAAAGGAATTTTTTGTTGTAGATTGTGCGGGATGTTTGGTAGGCTATTTCCAGTTTGCGTACTCGCTCCTGAAGTGCTTCTTTGTCCAGTCCATTTTTCATGATGATCTCACCCAGGTATTTGAATTTGTCTACTCGGGTGATGTCCCCGTATTTTGTATGGAGTTTTGGAGGAGCCTCTTTGATGTTAGTCATTACTTCTGTTTTCTCAAACGATATCTGCAAACCAGTTTGTTCGGCAATTTCTTTTAAAATTTCAACTTGAGCTCTAGCGGTTTCTATGTCTTTTGAGAGAACAGCAATATCATCGGCAAATGCTAAGCAGTCTGTTGCGATCCCCTTGGATTTGGTTCCTATTCTCAATGGACTGTAGTTGGTCTCCTGTAATCTCAGCCGCCAGGTTCTGATGATCTTTTCAAGAACACAGTTGAAGAGTATCGGGGATAGCCCATCACCTTGTCGGACTCCTGTTTTGATGTCAAAGGAATGCGAGAGACATCCGTGGAACTTCACCTTCGATTTTGTATCGGTCAGGGTGGCTCTAATTAATGCCAGCAGTTTCAAATCAACTCCGAATTCATTTAAGATGTTTAGCAGGACTTCCCGGTCAATGGAGTCGTACGCTTTCTGAAAGTCCACAAAGACAGACACATACTGCTTGGACCTTAGTGTACAATATCTGATGATCGTTTTGAGATTTTGGATCTGCTCGGCTGTTGAGCGACCTTTTCTGAACCCTCCTTGGTATTCACCTATTTGATGTTCGACTTGTGCTTCCAAACGCTCCAGGATGGCAAGTGATAGAATTTTGTAAGTCACGGGTAGCAAAGATATTCCTCTGTAGTTGTTGATGTTCTTCATGCTGCCTTTTTTTGTGTAATGGATGGATCAAAGCTATTTTCCAATCTTCGGGTAGGGTCTCCTTGTTCCAAATTTCTTCTATTTGCTTTTTCAAGATATCAAGTGATTCCTCTGGGGCATATTTCCATAGTTCTGCTACTACTGAGTCTTCTCCCGGCGCTTTGTTATTTTTGAGACGGGCAATGTGGCGCTTGATTTCATCTCTGTCGGGTGGTCTGGAATCTGGGTACCTGAGTAAGGGTTCCTTGGTCTCAATGGGGCTTTGCGGTTTAGAGCAATTAAGTAAATTCTTGAAGTAGTCTGCAAGAATGCTGCAATTTTCTTCATTTGACGTCGCCAGTGTGCCGTCCTTTCGCTCAAAGCATAGAGATGGTGGTTTATAGCCAGTGAGTTTGCGTTTGAAGGCTCTGTAGTACTCTCTGTTTTCATTCTTCCTAAAGTTTTGTTCTATCTTTTCAATGAGAGATTTTTCGTATTTACGCTTCTCAGTTCTGAACACCCTAGCTGCTTGGGCACGTTGGGTTTTGTAGGTTTCCCAATCATTTTCTGATTTCGTAGAGTAGTACTGTTTCCACGCATTGAGTCTTTCTTTGAGGACTGATTCGCAGGTACCATTCCACCAGGCATGCTTTTTGCTTCTCTTGATTTCTGCAACGTCTTTGGCGGCCTCAACAAGGAGATTTTTGGCGTTGTTAAAGTCACAGTCATTTGGTCTAGCCTTCTCCTGGAACTCCTCGACCCTTTGCCGAAGTTTATCATTGTCGAAGCGTGTGATCTGTTTGGTTGTCTTCCTTGTGTTTGCGGAAATTGGTTTGAATTTGATAAGAGACATATAGTGATCTGAGGCCACATTGATGCCTTTCTTTACCTTGACATTCATAATCTCAGGGCTGTTTCTCCTGGAGATTGCAACATGATCAATTTGGAACTCTCCGAGAGTTTGGACGGGAGAACGCCAAGTCATTTTCTTTCTGGGTAGATGGCGAAAGTGGGTCGACATGACCTGCAGGTTGCGATTTTCACAAATGGACACCAGTCTTTTGCCATTGGGATTGGTTCTTTTGTGAGCAGGGTAATTTCCTATAACTTTCTTGTACTTCTGTTCACGACCTAGTTGGGCATTGAAGTCACCCAAAAGAAGCTTGACATGGTGTTTGGGGATTTTGTTTAATTTTTCATCCAGTAGGTCCCAGAAATTATCAACTTCGTCTGGATCAGACTTGTTCTTATCGTTTGTAGGAGCATGTGCGTTAACTAGAGCGTACGTTTTGTTCGCGCATTTAATTGTGAGTATAGACAATCTGTCATTCACAGGTTCGAAATTTGCAACCGATTTAAGGATCTTGGTTCTAACAGCAAACGCAGTTCCAAGCATCACAGCACAATTGAGTATACTCTAAATATGAAGTTTATTATTATTATTATTATTATTATTATTATTATTATTATTATTATTATTATTATTATTATTATTATTAATTCCCAAGATGAATATTAAAGATTCATGTTTTAGCCTTGGTTCATTATCCAAGTTTCCACATGTTAGTTAAGTGAAGTAATAAACATCTGTCTCCGTTCCATTTTGGAGAGTGTATTTCTGACTGTGATATGTTACAGGTCAGGGAGAAATGCGGTTCATCAATGACCGTGTCCTGTCTCGATACGGAACTTTCAACAGAACTCACCAGCTGCCTGCAGAGAGAAATAGGTAACGTATATGAGCTTTCATTATGCAACAGGCCGTAGCAATTCGCAACTACATGAATGAAAGAATTAACTACTCTTCGCTCCCGGTCACGGATGACTGGGAAGAGAGGATTAATTTATAAAATAATCTATATAAATAAAGTTGTAGGGGGTCCGCTGACTGTAATTTCTTTTGTTTTGCCAATTTTTCAGATATTTATCCGTTTTAGGTCAACTCAAGACCGAATCGGTGGTTTTTACTTTTCGTGTCTCTTTGTCTGTTTGTCTGTTTGGCTGTTCCACCATCACGTCGAAACGGCTGGATAGATCTCAACCAAACTTCATATTTAGATTGTACTCATCCCGGGGAAGGTTTCGATATGCATATCGTTTTAAAATCTTTGAATATACGGTTTTCCTCCATCTGCTCTTATACTATTGATTTTCTATAAACTCCGTGGACCGCACGTGAAACGTCTCTTCATTATAAACAACTTTCGTTATGTTCATAATTTACCTTACTCTTCACATGACGGAGAAATTTACTATTTTCTGCGGGTATCATGCTCTGCATTGAGTGACCGACAGACCGACAACGAACCTACAGGTTACCATGGCAACGTGTCTGACTGCCTGCCAGTAGGGAAGTAACGTATTGCCATTTTCCTCATAACGCTTTTAAATTCGTGGTTGTTCCTTGAGTAGAAGGCAAAAGAGGCGTCAATCGGCCTATCTGCGGGATATTGGCGGAATATCGTTGGAGGTTATAACCGCCCTCGAATAAACCATTTTCTATTAATTTCAACTTTCTTAACTGTATTATTTTCTTCCTTAATTACTTCGTATGTACGCGAGTGCTAGAATCTACTAGATATATTTCCACCAAACTTCATATTTAGAATCCACCTGTCTTAAGATTAAGTAATAACACCATTAGTCATCTTCTTATCTGTTAATCTAAGAATCCCTGCGCCTAAATTTCTCCTCTGTTACCGCTTTATTATATCCATAACTCACACCAGCATAATTTATTGAGGGGCATTTGATTTACCAATATATTCACTTGGCATTTATATATTTGTCGTACCGAGCTGCAGTCGCTTAAGTGTGGCCAGTATCCAGTATTCGGGAGATAGTTGGTTCGAACCCCACTGCCGGCAGCCCTGAAGATGATTTTCCGTGGTTTCCCATTTTCACACCAGGCAAATGCTGGGCTGTACCTTAATTAAGGCCACGGCCGCTTCCTTCCCAGTCCTAGCCCGTTCCTGTCCCATCGTCACCATATGACTTATCTGTGTCAGTGTGACGTAAAGCCAATAGCAAAAACAATATATTGTGCCTATCCGGGGCTTCAGTGCACAATAATAATAATAATAATAATTCGTGAGGGCATCGGCCGAATGGAAAAAAACGTGATGAGATCTTCGGTGAATGGTCCTAGAATCGAATTCTCATCATCATCCCTACTTCAGAATAACCACGGCTATAATATTAGAGCATTCAGGTCAATGGTACGTTCGGACTAAAAGGCATTAATAAATTATTTATGAGTAGGGATCTCAATATAGAAGAGGAATACAACGTCACTACAAATCAGAAGAATGATGTTTTAAAGTTTTATGAATATCTGATTTATTATCAACTGAGAAAGAACATCCATAATTAAAACGAAATGTGCCATATAACATTTGATCACAAAATTAAAAAAAGAAGGAAAAAAAGCGGGATTCATATTAATGAAATTATTATTTAATTGTCTTGTGGAATTAGTATTCCACACCAATAATCCCGATGTTTAGAGGCCTTTCACTTGTTACTACCTCTATTATTCACAACATTGTTAGTCATTAATTAATTAATTAATTAATTAATTATACATAATAATCGGCACTATAATGATCACCCTACAGGATATCATTCCAGCTTTCTATACATGAACTAGAGTTTTGAAATATTATAATTTCTTGTGATCATATCATTACGCGACCAAGGATTAAGACAGTATGTTAATTATGACAAGCACACTCCAAGATATCTGAAAGTCATGTTCAGCCCTAATAACTAACTTCATTATTATTTACAAAGGTATAACAAATCGCATAGGCATGTTTCGCCGGGATTAAATTAAAATACCATTTGATCAATTAACATATAATAATACTGGGCTTATGGATGACGCGTGGACAATAACACGACATTTTACATGTAATAATACACTCAACTACTACCAAACACATAATATGACCCTTTATCATAAATACAAGATTATATGGAGGGAATGGTCCTTCCATTACCAAAAATAATATCAATGATACACGTTGCCCTGGATGGGGGTCGAACTCATAGTCTTCTCACTGCAGGATGCATGTTTTTTTTAAATTTCTAGATCGGATGGAATGAACAAAATAAATTGGGAGGAAGTCTATTGTTCCTACTATATTAATTCAGTCGCGGTGACAATTAGCTACTCTATGCGTAAATGTCCGTCGGATATTGTTAGAAAGTAAATGGCCATCGAACACTCCACAGTCAAGGCTTTTAACGTGCCCACAGCTTCCTTAGCCTTTGTATCCATTTGTCACTTTCTCTAGTGTAACGGTACTTCCGCACGCCTCCCTTTCATACAGTCTGGGGAAGGTATCTCTCTTTAATAAACTGCCTCGATATAAATTCGGGCCAACACAGCTTCTTCAAGCTCAACGCTAACATGTTAATTCTCACATGGTTCTATTCAACCTAATCTCAATATAACTGGCGTGGTACACTTCTTCAAGCTTTACATAAATTATCTCTGGCACATATTTATATCGCCTTGATTATCAATTGATAGATATTCACCGACCATCACTTCCAACTCAATACCACGAACACTCGCATATAATTACATAAGGGATATTAATTCATGCCACTCTATAAAACAAATTTACATATTAAATTCACGATCTAGAAATTATACTCGCATCTAAAAACATCATTTGAACTCCTCATATGCTCCGTCTTATACATGACATACAAGTCATCCTCGTATTCTTTTGACGAGGCAGAGCATCTCATCTTATCATAAGATCTGGGGTTACCTAGATGGATACCACTTTCATCCATCATAACACTTCTTGAAGACAAAATAAATCATTACAGGAATCTTATAACTAACATGCATTACTTTCCAAGGGGTCTAAATAAACTGCTGGTCATCATTGCCGGTACAAACTTCCTACTACACAAGCTAAAAATTTTAATCCCTTTGAACAGCCCGCGATCATCATTCACATTTTTAATCTACTTGACATGCTAATTCTAACTATTTACAGGAGGGAAAATGACTTTCAAACATAGTAAACTTGAAAATGCACTTATCTTAGGGTGATCATTCTCGTCCGAGGCAGCACACTCATAACAGCTTAAGCCATCATCTTGCTGCCTTTGATGTCGTGAGGTCCTTGGTTCGTTTCCGGGATGAACTCCATCTTGTAGACTTCACCACGCATAATAATCCTGGAGGTATCCAACACAATGAGATGCTGGGTAGGTAAGTGACTCGCGTATTCTCTTCCCAGACAAGCGATCACTCGTTCCAATATGCAAAGGGGAAAACACTATGGTTATAATTGGGTCAAATTGTAACACGTACTACATTCAGGCATGGTTAGATTTATCCCAAATATATTGGTGAACTATCACGTATTCACTTGCACTGTAATCCAACGTTAAGGGTCACTAACTTGCTTATTTCACATTTCTTCACAATGTAAGATAACTCACATCCACGTTTGTACTTTCAGCAGACGCTGCCCAAATTATTATTATTATTATTATTATTATTATTATTATTATTATTATTATGCGTGAATCGCAATTTCCTGAACAAATTCACTTTTTCAACGTTCTAATTGTAATTCCAATTTGCTCTCACGGCACTTCACTGTATTTGACTAGTAGTGAATTAATCTAGCCACACACGAATCCATCGAACATATATTACAGTAGCTTGAATGCTACGCAGCTCTTAACAGGTGGGTTATTCCTCGTTCACTATCCTCGTTGATTACACCATGATACAAAATGTTATAAATACACGAAATTTACACAATAAGTGCACGTCAATAATCACTGCGCTTAAATAATGATTTATGCAGTACTTCTGCTAGTAAAATCTCACAATTGCAGTACTTCATCACTTGATGAAAGTATTACACAATATCACAGGTCGTGCAAAATAGCAACACGTCTGAACAGCACGGAAACACAGTAGATAATGGGTAAGTAGTCTCCTGTCCGATTTCTTTTGTAGGACAGAGGAAAAAACCAAGAGTGGGGGTTAACTACGGCTTCATGTCGGGGATCACTTCCGTAAAAAGCCGTTTGTCGGCGTTGATCTGCATATCAAATATAGCTCTGACCTTCCATGTTTTACTGATCGAATCTTATTCTCTTAGGATCGGTGGTTTAATTATAATCGTCAAAGCGTCATTTACCACTTGTGCAATGATTGACTTACGTCTTGCCAAACTCCAGGATAGGCTCACCTCGCCAGACCTGTGACGACGTTCTGTAATTCTCTGCACCGATTCAGATCACGTAATCAATGATAAGTTGAATAACTGGAAGATGTTTCGTTGTCATTTTTAACTAAATAATTCCTTGATCACGGCAAGCTCTTATTCATGAATATTAGATGCGTAAGTCAATAATCACATGATTCTTATTATTGTTATTAATATTGAAAATTCTGAAACAAATGAAAGTTTTGGTTGGTATCACTAAAATCACCAACAAATATTTAGGGAGTTACTTCTCCCTAAGTTAACCCGACTTATTAAGCATGGCTCGCGGGCTGTCACATGACCTTCTACTCCTTCCAACTCACTCGCACAGGAGAGAGAAACATCCTAAGTGCTGGCCAGCGTATCACTCGCCCTTGTCATTACGCGCACAGAGCCTCTTGTCCTCTAAAGTAGCAGCGCATCGTTCGTATACCGTGCAGCGCTGTGGTCTGCTATCTTTGCGGCTAAACGTCGTAGAATGACGCGGAAAACGGCATATTATTGATATGGGATGTCACGATATGGTATCTAAAGTACCGTGAACGGTCACAATATATATATATACATTTATCATTATGCAGCTGTCCTCAGTTATAAACCATTTTCTATTAATTTCAACTTTCTTAACTGTGTTATTTTCTTCCTTAATTACTCCGTATGTACGCGAGTGCTAGAATCTACTAGATATATTTCCACCAAACTTCATATTTAGAATCCACCTGTCTTTGGGTAGGTTTTAGGGCAAATATTGTTTCTAAATCCCTGAACTGGCTGTGGTTTACACGAAACCGAAACCGTGATTTTGCACTCCCACAAAATGTACACAACCAAACTTAATGGAAATCTACTTGCCTTAATGGAAATTAATTTCTAAACCACTTTTCTCATGTGCATCATTTCGATACGAGGATTAATAAGGGAGATATCATTAACGGACCGTCAAGTCCTATCGGAGTTAACTCAAGAGTGGGTGCGTGTAAAGCGTATTTCTTACAACTTGAAAACTACTGAAGATATTCGGACCAAACTTTATATTTAGCATCCACCTGTCCAAAGGTAATTTTTAAAAGTCAATAAAATTTCATGTTCCGGAATGGACTGGTGATTTTACTCTTATACAATATATACAGTACAGGATCAACCTCACTGAAAATCGACCAAACGTGATGGAATTCCATCTCTAAACAGTTTTTTTATGTGCATTTATTCGTCAGGATGATTAATAAGGGAGATATCATGAATGGTCAGTTTTTCAGGTTAAGTCCAGCGGACATAGCCCAAAAGGTGTTGTACGTGGAGTAGATTCCTTATCTACCTATATAAATAAAATCGTAACGACTCTGTGCCTCTACATTAACTATTTTGGCGAAATTTTTGCACAGTTACCTGTTTAAGGGGTAATAATGACCATCTGCATATTTTTCTGGTTTAGTTTCCTGAAAGTCCTAATTTTTACCCTCCTCGCCTAAATTCAGATTGCGGCATAATCTGCCAGACGAAAAAAATTGAAATTTGACAAAATTATACGTTTCAGCCTGTAACGGACGGAAAACTTCCAAGATCTTAAATTTTTCACTTTCTATCCCCGAAGAATATCGAAATGTGGAAGAAATTTTGGTGATGGTGCAGACTTTCGTTCAATTTGGAATGATCTACAACAATGGTCTTATGACTTTTTGTCGTATCTGTATTCTTTTACGTTTGGTTTTTCTCTATTAATCGATGTTAAGTAAATTTGGACTTTTCACGTGCATAATTCATACTTTCATTCACTTATGGGAAATATAGAATCATCAAACTCTTCACGAAAATTGGCCCACCCAGTAGCCATATGTGAGCCAAATGCTATGTATGTAGCTGTCACATAATTGTCCGAAAAGTAATGCAATGTGAGATAATCTTACAAACACTTTACCCTGTTCAATGTTTCTAACTCAATCTGACCCAAGAATAGATGAGATATCATAGGACCAGACATTTAGGCCACTAAATCCGGCGTGTTATGGTACAATCCTTTGTCGATATGACGTACGTTTAGGAGCAGTTAATCTGTAAATGAAGGTTTTCAATAATGTAAACGCGCATATACTTGTCGATCTATATATATATTCACTGATATCGATTTGTAGCGATCGAGAAACGGTGTGTCTGCTATTATAATCAGGACTCCGCACACCGACTTTGACTGGCAGTAGGAATGGAGTCCTTTTCCAACTCCTGTGTAACTGGCAGTAGTAAGGGAGGCCTACCATTGTAATGAATAGTTCACTTCTCGATTTGACTTGCAGAAGGCAAGGGAGCCTGCAGTTTTGTTTAAAACTCCCCTACCCGACTGTGTTTGCCAGTAGGCAAGGGTGCCCGCAATTATCAACAAATGTCCTCATTTAAAATGTGACTGGCATTAGGCACAGTGGCCTGCTATTTTGATGGAAACTCACCAACTTGGTGTGACTGGCAGTAAGCTGGCTGGCAGTAGGAAGAGGGGCCTGACATTATAATGATAACTGCACAACTCAATTTCGACTGATAGTAGGGTAGTTGCCTGCCATTATAATAAAAACTCCTCAACTGCTATCTGTCTGGAAGTAGGAAAGGGGGCTGCCATTGTAACGAAAACTCCCCAAATCGATTGTGACCGCGCAGTAGGCAATGGGGCTTGCAATCATAATGTAAACTTCCCAACTCGATTGTGAATGGCAGTAGGCAAGTGAGCCTGCCGTTATATCACAAATCCGTAACAAACACTTTACATTGGAAACAACGTATGGGGACCCTCCCCATGCTGTTTCTCGGAAAAACGTTAAGAGACATGCAATTTTGAAACAATCTTATTTACTGGATGCACAGTATTTTCTTCGATATTCGAATACTATATAGAATATAGAATATAGAATAGTTGCTTGAAGTATGAACCCTTAACATCCCTTGATGTGGAGAGAAGTTTCTCGAAGTTTCGCAACGTGCTGTTTGAAACCCGACGATTCTTTACAACTAGGAACCTGCAGATCATTATTGTGATATACTGCAGAGCGAAGTGAGGTAACGTTTCTTAATTCCAATTTCTGTAACACTAGTGAGGAAAAATAATGATTCCAGTTATATTTATTTGAATTTCTTGCTCCAGGATGTCCATCGCGAGTTCAATGAATTCGTTATAGGTGAAAAATATTTCATTCTAAATTCTTCAAATATTTTTAATAGTAATAATAATATTATTGGCTTTATGTCCCACTAACTACTTTTACGATTTTCGGAGACGTCGATGTGTTGGAATTTTGTTCCACAGGAGTTCTTTTAAGTGCCAGTAAATGTACCTACACGAGGTTGACGTATTTGAACACCTTCAAATACCACCGGTCTGACCAAGGATCGAACATGCCAAGTTTTTTAACAAACAAATTGTGTTAATCTAAATATACATGCTGCCTGAAAGAAGAAAAAGAAGTATTTAATACATATTTTTTCATATCACCAGAATGTTGCATTTTAAAGGATTATATTCCTTTATTAAATATGGACCGGTAATTAAAACTAAAATTATGAATGAATTCGGATCGCATTTTTACGGGACGTTTCCCAGTTGTTATGTCCTTTTTTGATATTTTAGGGACTTTTATGAGTCTTTTTATGCAAAATTTAGGTCTTCAACTTCCAAGCCTTAGTGATTTTCCTAATGATGATAATTACTTATATAACACCTAGATACTTAGAGTGATCCTCAACACAGTAATTAACACTTATATTTGTACAGTTTGAGGTCGTACAATATACGCTCAGTCGTGCTACAGAACAGCTTGGTACTTGCTATGAAACCTTAGTAAGACTCCAGTATGTGCCTTCCACCTCAGACATATGCAAGTAAATCGGAAACTTGAAGTATTCTGGAATGATACATTGTTGGTTCACTGCTTCTATTCTAGATATCTAGGGGTCACCTTGGACCGTACACTTGCATACAAGGAGCAGTGCCTTAAGCTGAAGCAGAAGATCTCTTCGAGGAACTGCCTCCTCCGTAAGCTGGCAGGGACTGACTGGCGCACCCATCCCCAAACGTTAAGAACAACAGCACTGACCTGCTGCTATTCAGCAAGAGAATATGCCTGTTCTGTGTGGTATAAGTCAGCCCATGAAAAACAGGTTGATGTTGTCTTAAACGAGAGTTGCAGGATTATTTCAGGTTGTTTGAGGCCAAGTCCCATCAATAAAGTGAACTATCTGGCAGCGATTGCTCCATCTGATATCAGAAGATAAGTGTCTGCCAACAATGAAAGTAGAAAATAATCTACTATGACCTCACATTCACTCTGCGGATATCAAGCTGCTGAAAGGAGATTAATATTGAGAAAGAGCTTCCTAACAACTATTCGACTGTTACAAGGAAC